>NW_027362763.1:31144184-31744184 GCF_046119375.1 Phyllobates terribilis
GGCACTCCTGGCTGACTCTATTATGGGGCCACTCCTGTCTGACTCTATTATGGGCACTCCTGCTGACTCTATTATGAGGCACTCCTGCTGACTCTATTATGAGCACTCCTTGCTGACTCTATTATGAGGCACTCCTGCTGACTCTATTATGAGGCACTCCTGCTGACTCTATTAGAGGCACTCCTGCTGACTCTATTATGGGGCACTCTGCTGACTCTATTATGGGGCACTCCTGCTGACTCTATTATGAGGCACTCCTGCTGACTCTATTATGGGGCACTCCTGCTGACTCTATTATGAGGCACTCCTGCTGACTCTATTATGAGGCACTCCTGCTGACTCTATTATGAGGCACTCCTGCTGACTCTATTATGAGGCACTCCTGCTGACTCTATTATGGAGGCACTCCTGCTGACTCTATTATGGGGCACTCCTGCTGACTCTATTATGGGGCACTCCTGCTGACTCTATTATGGAGGCACTCCTGCTGACTCTATTATGGGGCACTCCTGCTGACTCTATTATGAGGCACTCCTGCTGACTCTATTATGAGGCACTCCTGCTGACTCTATTATGAGGCACTCCTGCTGACTCTATTATGGAGGCACTCCTGCTGACTCTATTATGGGGCACTCCTGCTGACTCTATTATGAGGCACTCCTGCTGACTCTATTATGAGGCACTCCTGCTGACTCTATTATGAGGCACTCCTGCTGACTCTATTATGAGGCACTCCTGCTGACTCTATTATGAGGCACTCCTGCTGACTCTATTATGAGGCACTCCTGCTGACTCTATTATGAGGCACTCCTGCTGACTCTATTATGAGGCACTCCTGCTGACTCTATTATGGGGCACTCCTGCTGACTCTATTATGGAGGCACTCCTGCTTACTCTATTATGAGGCACTCCTGCTGACTCTATTATGGAGCACTCCTGCTGACTCTATTATGAGGCACTCCTGCTGACTCTATTATGAGGCACTCCTGCTGACTCTATTATGGAGCACTCCTGCTGACTCTATTATGAGGCACTCCTGCTGACTCTATTATGAGGCACTCCTGCTGACTCTATTATGAGGCACTCCTGCTGACTCTATTATGGAGCACTCCTGCTGACTCTATTATGAGGCACTCCTGCTGACTCTATTATGAGGCACTCCTGCTGACTCTATTATGAGGCACTCCTGCTGACTCTATTATGAGGCACTCCTGCTGACTCTATTATGAGGCACTCCTGCTGACTCTATTATGAGGCACTCCTGCTGACTCTATTATGAGGCACTCCTGCTGACTCTATTATGAGGCACTCCTGCTGACTCTATTATGAGGCACTCCTGCTGACTCTATTATGAGGCACTCCTGCTGACTCTATTATGAGGCACTCCTGCTGACTCTATTATGAGGCACTCCTGCTGACTCTATTATGGAGCACTCCTGCTGACTCTATTATGAGGCACTCCTGCTGACTCTATTATGAGGCACTCCTGCTGACTCTATTATGAAGGCACTCCTGCTGACTCTATTATGAGGCACTCCTGCTGACTCTATTATGAGGCACTCCTGCTGACTCTATTATGGGGCACTCCTGCTGACTCTATTATGAGGCACTCCTGCTGACTCTATTTTGAGGCACTCCTGCTGACTCTATTATGGGGCACTCCTGCTGACTCTATTATGAGGCACTCCTGCTGACTCTATTATGAGGGCACTCCTGCTGACTCTATTATGGAGGCACTCCTGCTGACTCTATTATGAGGCACTCCTGCTGACTCTATTATGGGGCACTCCTGCTGACTCTATTATGGAGGCACTCCTGCTGACTCTATTATGGGGCACTCCTGCTGACTCTATTATGGGGCACTCCTGCTGACTCTATTATGGAGGCACTCCTGCTGACTCTATTATGGGGCACTCCTGCTGACTCTATTATGAGGCACTCCTGCTGACTCTATTATGAGGCACTCCTGCTGACTCTATTATGGGGCACTCCTGCTGACTCTATTATGGGGCACTCCTGCTGACTCTATTATGAGGCACTCCTGCTGACTCTATTATGGGGCACTCCTGCTGACTCTATTATGAGGCACTCCTGCTGACTCTATTATGAGGCACTCCTGCTGACTCTATTATGGGGCACTCCTGCTGACTCTATTATGAGGGCACTCCTGCTGACTCTATTATGGGCACTCCTGCTGACTCTATTATGGGGCACTCCTGCTGACTCTATTATGGGGCACTCCTGCTGACTCTATTATGGAGGCACTCCTGCTGACTCTATTATGGAGGCACTCCTGCTGACTCTATTATGGAGGCACTCCTGCTGACTCTATTATGGAGCACTCCTGCTGACTCTATTATGAGGCACTCCTGCTGACTCTATTATGGAGCACTCCTGCTGACTCTATTATGGAGCACTCCTGCTGACTCTATTATGGGGCACTCCTGCTGACTCTATTATGAGGCACTCCTGCTGACTCTATTATGAGGCACTCCTGCTGACTCTATTATGGGGCACTCCTGCTGACTCTATTATGAGGCACTCCTGCTGACTCTATTATGGAGCACTCCTGCTGACTCTATTATGAGGCACTCCTGATGACTCTATTATGAGGCACTCCTGCTGACTCTATTATGAGGCACTCCTGCTGACTCTATTATGAGGCACTCCTGCTGACTCTATTATGGAGGCACTCCTGATGACTCTATTATGGAGCACTCCTGCTGACTCTATTATGGAGCACTCCTGCTGACTATTATGGGGCACTCCTGATGACTCTATTATGAGGCACTCCTGCTGACTCTATTATGGAGCACTCCTGCTGACTCTATTATGGGGCACTCCTGATGACTCTATTATGAGGCACTCCTGCTGACTCTATTATGAGGCACTCCTGATGACTCTATTATGAGGCACTCCTGCTGACTCTATTATGAGGCACTCCTGATGACTCTATTATGAGGCACTCCTGCTGACTCTATTATGAGGCACTCCTGCTGACTATTATGGGGCACTCCTGCTGACTCTATTATGGAGCACTCCTGCTGACTCTATTATGGAGCACTCCTGATGACTCTATTATGAGGCACTCCTGCTGACTCTATTATGGAGCACTCCTGCTGACTATTATGGGGCACTCCTGATGACTCTATTATGAGGCACTCCTGCTGACTCTATTATGAGGCACTCCTGCTGACTCTATTATGGAGCACTCCTGCAGACTCTATTATGAGGCACTCCTGCTGACTCTATTATGGGGCACTCCTGCTGACTCTATTATGGAGCACTCCTGCTGACTCTATTATGAGGCACTCCTGCTGACTCTATTATGAGGCACTCCTGCTGACTCTATTATGGAGCACTCCTGCAGACTCTATTATGAGGCACTCCTGCTGACTCTATTATGGGGCACTCCTGCTGACTCTATTATGAGGCACTCCTGCTGACTCTATTAAGAGGCACTCCTGCTGACTCTATTATGGGGCACTCCTGCTGACTCTATTATGAGGCACTCCTGCTGACTCTATTATGGGGCACTCCTGCTGACTCTATTATGGGGCACTCCTGCTGACTCTATTATGGGGCACTCCTGCTGACTCTATTATGGGGCACTCCTGCTGACTCTATTATGGGGCACTCCTGCTGACTCTATTATGAGGCACTCCTGCTGACTCTATTATGAGGCACTCCTGCTGACTCTATTATGGGGCACTCCTGCTGACTCTATTATGGGGCACTCCTGCTGACTCTATTATGAGGCACTCCTGCTGACTCTATTATGGGGCACTCCTGCTGACTCTATTATGAGGCACTCCTGCTGACTCTATTATGGAGGCACTCCTGCTGACTCTATTATGGAGCACTCCTGCTGACTCTATTATGAGGCACTCCTGCTGACTCTATTATGGAGCACTCTTGCTGACTCTATTATGAGGCACTCCTGCTGACTCTATTATGGGGCACTCCTGCTGACTCTATTATGAGGCACTCCTGCTGACTCTATTATGGGGCACTCCTGCTGACTCTATTATGAGGCACTCCTGCTGACTCTATTATGAGGCACTCCTGATGACTCTATTATGAGGCACTCCTGCTGACTCTATTATGGAGCACTCCTGATGACTCTATTATGGAGCACTCCTGATGACTCTATTATGAGGCACTCCTGCTGACTCTATTATGAGGCACTCCTGCTGACTCTATTATGAGGCACTCCTGCTGACTCTATTATGGAGCACTCCTGATGACTCTATTATGGAGCACTCCTGCTGACTCTATTATGGAGCACTCCTGCTGACTCTATTATGAGGCACTCCTGCTGACTCTATTATGGAGCACTCCTGCTGACTCTATTATGGGGCACTCCTGCTGACTCTATTATGAGGCACTCCTGCTGACTCTATTATGAGGCACTCCTGCTGACTCTATTATGAGGCACTCCTGATGACTCTATTATGAGGCACTCCTGCTGACTCTATTATGAGGCACTCCTGCTGACTATTATGGGGCACTCCTGCTGACTCTATTATGGAGCACTCCTGATGACTCTATTATGAGGCACTCCTGCTGACTCTATTATGGGGCACTCCTGCTGACTCTATTATAAGGCACTCCTGCTGACTCTATTATGGAGCACTCCTGCTGACTATTATGGGGCACTCCTGATGACTCTATTATGAGGCACTCCTGCTGACTCTATTATGGAGCACTCCTGCTGACTCTATTATGGGGCACTCCTGATGACTCTATTATGAGGCACTCCTGCTGACTCTATTATGAGGCACTCCTGATGACTCTATTATGAGGCACTCCTGCTGACTCTATTATGAGGCACTCCTGATGACTCTATTATGAGGCACTCCTGCTGACTCTATTATGAGGCACTCCTGCTGACTATTATGGGGCACTCCTGCTGACTCTATTATGGAGCACTCCTGATGACTCTATTATGGAGCACTCCTGATGACTCTATTATGAGGCACTCCTGCTGACTCTATTATGGAGCACTCCTGCTGACTATTATGGGGCACTCCTGATGACTCTATTATGAGGCACTCCTGCTGACTCTATTATGAGGCACTCCTGCTGACTCTATTATGGAGCACTCCTGCTGACTCTATTATGGAGCACTCCTGATGACTCTATTATGGGACACTCCTGATGACTCTATTATGAGGCACTCCTGCTGACTCTATTATGGAGCACTCCTGCTGACTATTATGGGGCACTCCTGATGACTCTATTATGAGGCACTCCTGCTGACTCTATTATGAGGCACTCCTGCTGACTCTATTATGGGGCACTCCTGCTGACTCTATTATGAGGCACTGCTGCTGACTCTATTATGGGGCACTCCTGCTGACTCTATTATGGGGCACTCCTGCTGACTCTATTATGAGGCACTCCTGCTGACTCTATTATGGAGCACTCCTGCTGACTCTATTATGGGGCACTACTGCTGACTCTATTATGGGGCACTCCTGCTGACTCTATTATGGAGCACTCCTGCTGACTCTATTATGGGGCACTGCTGCTGACTCTATTATGGGGCACTCCTGCTGACTCTATTATGGAGCACTCCTGCTGACTCTATTATGGGGCACTACTGCTGACTCTATTATGGGGCACTCCTGCTGACTCTATTATGGAGCACTCCTGCTGACTCTATTATGGGGCACTCCTGCTGACTCTATTATGGGGCACTCCTGCTGACTCTATTATGAGGCACTCCTGCTGACTCTATTATGGGGCACTCTGATGACTCTATTATGGGGCACTCTGATGACTCTGTTCTGGGGCACTCTGCTGACTCTATTATGGGGCACTCTGCTGACTCTATTATGGGGCTCTCTGATGACTCTATTATGGGGCACTCTGATGACTCTATTATGGGGCACTCCTGCTGACTCTATTATGGGGCACTCTGATGACTCTATTGTGGGGCACTCCTGCTGACTCTGTTATAGGGCACTCCTGCTGACTCTATTATGGAGCACTCTGATGACTCTATTGTGGGGCACTCCTGCTGACTCTATTATGAGGCACTCCTGCTGACTCTACTACGGGCCACTCCTGCTGACTCTATTATGGGGCACTCCTGCTGACTCTATTATGGGGCACTCCTGCTGACTCTATTATGGGGCACTCTGATGACTCTATTATGGGGCACTCTGATGACTCTATTATGGGGCACTCTGATGACTCTATTATGGGGCACTCTGATGACTCTGTTCTGGGGCACTCTGCTGACTCTATTATGGGGCACTCTGCTGACTCTATTATGGGGCACTCTGATGACTCTATTATGGGGCACTCTGATGACTCTATTATGGGGCACTCCTGCTGACTCTGTTCTGGGGCACTCTGATGACTCTATTATGAGGCACTCTGATGACTCTATTATGGGGCACTCTGATGACTCTGTTCTGGGGCACTCTGGTGACTCTATTATGGGGCACTCTGATGACTCTATTATGGGGCACTCTGATGACTTTATTGTGGGGCACTCCTGCTGACTCTGTTCTGGGGCACTCTGATGACTCTGTTCTGGGGCACTCTGATGACTCTATTATGGGGCACTCTGATGACTCTGTTCTGGGGCACTCTGCTGACTCTATTATGGGGCACTCTGCTGACTCTATTATGGGGCACTCTGATGACTCTATTATGGGGCACTCTGATGACTCTATTATGGGGCACTCCTGCTGACTCTGTTCTGGGGCACTCTGATGACTCTGTTCTTGGGCACTCTGATGACTCTATTATGGGGCACTCTGATGACTCTGTTCTGGGGCACTCTGCTGACTCTATTATGGGGCACTCTGCTGACTCTATTATGGGGCACTCTGATGACTCTATTATGGGGCACTCTGATGACTCTATTATGGGGCACTCCTGCTGACTCTGTTCTGGGGCACTCTGATGACTCTATTATGAGGCACTCTGATGACTCTATTATGGGGCACTCTGCTGACTCTGTTCTGGGGCACTCTGGTGACTCTATTATGGGGCACTCTGATGACTCTATTATGGGGCACTCCTGCTGACTCTGTTCTGGGGCACTCTGGTGACTCTATTATGGGGCACTCTGATGACTCTATTATGGGGCACTCTGATGACTCTATTGTGGGGCACTCCTGCTGACTCTGTTCTGGGGCACTCTGATGACTCTGTTCTGGGGCACTCTGTTGACTCTGTTCTGGGGCACTCTGATGACTCTATTATGGGGCACTGTCACAGACTTTGTGTCATGGGGAGACTGGCCAGCTTTTTATAGGGGAGCTCTGCAGAGCTCTGCACTGTAGCTATGTTTCTTGGGGGGGCACTACACTGTATTTCTTATGGGGAAGGGGGGGCTGACTTTGATACTGTGGCACGTTAGTTGTCTTTATAGGGGTCTGGCTAATTGATAACTCTGAATACAAAATCTCGGTGTCTCACTCTCAAAACTTTTGCTAAAGTTTCACAAAAAAAACATTAACCCTTTCAGAACAGCGACATTTCCAGTTTTCCTCATATTTGCACAAATGTCATAAATAACCCGGAAAGAAGCCAAAATAAAAACACATCAAAAGTCTCCTCCGGCCGCGTCCAGGACCCAGTGCCAGACCCTCGCTGCAGGCTTGGAAGGTTATTTTCTAACTTCCTGAGTGGTCTTCAGGGGACGGCAGATCCGTGTGATTTCCTGCCCTCTGCTCCCTTCTCACAATCGCTCTACTTTTATAGAGTCTTATATGATCTGTACTAGAGGCTGCGAGGAGGGTCCGGCCGCCCCACCTGTCGCCCCACCAGCCGCCCCACCGGCCGCCCCACCAGCCGCCCCACCAGCCGCACCTTCTGACGTCTCTTACTGGGTGAGACTGATCCTCCCCGTCATAGTCCATGTGTGCGGATTAACTGTACCCCGGCCGCTAATGAACGCCGTGTGATTGGGACGTAATAGGCGGCAAGAAAATCTGATGCTTGCAACGATCTGACCAGGATCTTCCAGAATAAAGTGACTCCACGGAACAGTAATGGAAACTATGACAGATGCATAATAAATCAGAATGTTTTGTCTTTGCCATTTTTTTTTCGCGAAAAATGAGAACAAAATTTGCTGAAATTTTACAACAGCTCCACTCCTGCTCACAGGCTGCAAGCGGTACTGCAGCCCAGTCCTATTTAGGTCACTGAGCTGCAATTCCAGGCACAACCTATTGATAGGTGTGGCGCTGTTTCTTTTACTGTTTTGGGTATAGAAGAATGGTTGCACTTGGAGTTGACAATGCTTTCGAGTAGCAAGCCAACATTCTCTTGGAACCTTTTTTTAAAATGATTGTTGTAGACAAAATGTTTTTGCATACAGTATGTCATAAATATAAGCTGAGGAAAGGAGGTCCGACCATCTGCAGACCCCTTTATTACCTATGGGCGAGGACTATCATTGAATCCACACAAGGAGTGAAATGGAGGCTTTCCCTCAGCCACCTGACATTGAGCTTTCTATGTGGCTGCTAAAGATTATAGAATATTCTTTACAAATTTGAGGGACTTTCCTTAGGGCAGGTCATCAATATCAGATCCATAGGGGTCCAACTCTCGGCACAGCTCCTTACATTGGGTTGTGGGAGTCCAACCGGCCAGGCCGACACAGTCACTATTAGCATCAGAGCCGGGTAACGATGCAGGGGATGGGGGTCTCTTCGGAGCACCACGGTCTTTTGAGTTGCCGAAAGTTGACCTATCTTGAGAAAATATCATCAATGTTGTAGAGCTGCAGAACCTCTTTATTTTCTGCTGTAATCAAGTCAGGATTGATAGGGTTTCTAAGAAGCAACAGAAGAAAGTGAAGAAGCCAAAGAACCCACTGACTGCAACAGGATTGGCCAATTTTCTTATAAGAAGTCACCCAACTCTCCTCCGATAGATTTCAGGACACGGAAGGATCGAGCATGCTACATTTCAACATGTGCAACCATTCTTTTCTCTAAAGGAGATAAAGGTGTCTGATAACAGCTCCTTCCAATCTCCCAGTTGGCTGAGCTGACCATTATGTATAAGGGTGGTCAACCCTCCAGACGTACAACCATGCACCCAGAGCGTAAGGCCAACATGCAACCTGGCACGATAGGTCTGGTCAACTTTTAATCCCGGGTACTGATTGATCAGGGTGTCCGGCTCCATCACGGCCTGACCATACAAGTACTAAGGGGATGGGGGGGGGGGGGGTGTTGATGCGTTATTGGCTCATTCTCCCGACAACTTTCTTAAAGAGGTTGACCCATCAGAACCAAAGCTCATCACCCGTTTGCCATAGTTGCGGGATTTTGCCGAGACAATCCTACGACCCGAGCTGAAAAAAGTGTCCGGTTTTTATGGCCGGTACTGGGTGGCTGGAACGTTCAGATTTTGAGCTTTACAATGTTGGTAATTATGCTAGCCATGGCGGTAAATTGGTGATTCCTGGAGGTCTGACCAGTGGGATCATGCATGGAGCGACAGCTTGGATGGTCTCGGAGAGGAGACCAGCGATCAGCTACTTAAGCAGTTCTGGTAGGTCAACCCTTTAGGTTTACGGCCACTGTTAGCGCTCTGCTCCTCTGAGATCTCTTGGCGGCCGGACCTGGCATTATGTCACGGCCATTTTCCACCCAACTTTGTATTGGCCTGAGAATAACCCACATTCACATTTGATCCTGATTTCTTGTTCTCTTCTGGGCAGATTTCTTCCGTAGACGACTTCCCCCAGTAATATTTTCCCATAAACTTCTTTAAATTAAATAAAAAAAAAAATAATAATAATATTAATTGTCAGCGCAGACCTCAGCCAAATTTTGCAAATGTCCCTGACTACCGACATTTCGACCCCACGATCCGCCAACTGCGAAGCTGCGACCATAAACTTAGTGATGCCCAGGAATTATTCCATTCAGGCAAAATCTCTTTGTAAGGATGAGGATTACGTCATCCGCAGATCTGATGGGGTTTTTTTTTATGATCCGATCGTCCTTTCCGCTGTGAGCTCTTTACGGTCTGAGCACAGATCAATACTCGCGGTTATATAAAGGACGACGTAATGAACGGCGCACAGAACTGAGCAAAAGTCATAAATCAAATCCTGAAAATAATAAAAAAAAAACATCTATCACAGTCCTGAGACCAAATATATGCATTTTTTTTAATTTTTGTTATTCCTTCATTTTCAATGGGATTTGAACTTTTACAATTTTTATATATATATATATATATATATATATATATTTATTTTTTTTTTTTCATTTTTTCATTTTTTTTTTAATTATTATTTTAGTTCCTTTAGAGGACTTGAATCTTTCATTGTCCGATCACTTATACTATATTCTATATAATACCACTGTACTACAATGTAAATCTCAGCGTATAGATGAGCTTAGGAGGAGGACCAAGATGGCGGTGATGGGGGGCTTCATGATATTGCATTAAGGGGTTAATTGGACCTGTCACCCAGGCAAATGTGTCCAGTTTTTGCTTTCATATTATAATTGCTGTTCCCCTGAATATTTCGTTTTTTTACTATTTGTAAATCCGCCGTACGGTTCCAGAGATATGGGACTTTTCATGGTCCTTACATTAGGATTCCTTGGGGGGGGAGGGGGGGGGGGGTGACTAAGAACACGCCCCCGAGCAACCCTGAGAGACACGCCCCCAAGGAACCCTGAGAGTCACGCCCCCGAGGAAGGCTCACGTAAGGCAGCACTAAGCAAAAAATCCCAAACCTCTAGACCCGTATGGCGGATTTAAAAAAAAAATTAAAAAAAAATGAAATATTCAGGGGAGCAGCGATGATTTTCGTGAGTCCTGAAGAAGATCCGGATTTCAGGCTCTAAATGAACAAAAATAATTGTTTCCATTCACTGACAGCAAGAAGAATTAAAACAATAGAGAATCCAGCCTAAAACCGTGTAAAGCCGAGACCCTCAGTCCACCCCGGACGCCGAATTAATGGATTACTGAATAAAATATAGAACAGAAAGGTGGAGACACAAGAGCGCCCCCCGGGGGGATAAAATAACCCGCAACCAAGGAGAGAAGGAATGGACGATCCTGTGTCTGACTGTGGATACCATTATAATAATCAGTGCGGGAACGACGGGAAGCAGGAGAGCGAAGGAGACAAGGGGCCGGGGGTCCGAAGACGGGAGAGTTATCAGCCGGGACAGATATGATCATCCCCCATAATAACAGTGACATCCACAGTGCCCCCATAATAAGAACATCACAGTGCCCCCATAATAACAGTGACATCCACAGTGCTCCCATAATAACAGTGACATCCACAGTGCCCCCATAATAACAGTGACATCCACAGTGCCCCCATAATAACAGTGACATCCACAGTGCTCCCATAATAACAGTGACATCCACAGTGCTCCCATAATAACAGTGACATCCACAGTGCTCCCATAATAACAGTGACATCCACAGTGCCCCCATAATAACAGTGACATCCACAGTGCTCCCATAATAACAGTGACATCCACAGTGCCCCCATAATAACAGTGACATCCACAGTGCCCCCATAATAACAGTGACATCCACAGTGCTCCCATAATAAGAACATCACAGTGCCCCCATAATAACAGTGACATCCACAGTGCTCCCATAATAACAGTGACATCCACAGTGCCCCCATAATAACAGTGACATCCACAGTGCCCCCATAATAACAGTGACATCCACAGTGCTCCCATAATAACAGTGACATCCACAGTGCTCCCATAATAACAGTGACATCCACAGTGCTCCCATAATAACAGTGACATCCACAGTGCCCCCATAATAACAGTGACATCCACAGTGCTCCCATAATAACAGTGACATCCACAGTGCCCCCATAATAACAGTGACATCCACAGTGCCCCCATAATAACAGTGACATCCACAGTGCTCCCATAATAACAGTGACATCCACAGTGCTCCCATAATAACAGTGATATCCACAGTGCTCCCATAATAACAGTGACATCCACAGTGCCCCCATAATAACAGTGATATCCACAGTGCTCCATAATAACAGTGACATCCACAGTGCCCCCATAATAACAGTGATATCCACAGTGCTTCTATAATAACAGTGACATCCACAGTGCTCCCATAATAACAGTGATATCCACAGTGCCCCCATAATAACAGTGATATCCACAGTGCCCCCATAATAACAGTGATATCCACAGTGCTTCTATAATAACAGTGACATCCACAGTGCTCCCATAATAACAGTGACATCCACAGTGCTCCCATAATAACAGTGACATCCACAGTGCTCCCATAATAACAGTGATATCCACAGTGCTCCCATAATAACAGTGACATCCACAGTGCCCCCATAATAACAGTGATATCCACAGTGCTTCTATAATAACAGTGACATCCACAGTGCTCCCATAATAACAGTGACATCCACAGTGCCCCCATAATAACAGTGATATCCACAGTGCTCCCATAATAACAGTGACATCCACAGTGCTCCCATAATAACAGTGACATCCACAGTGCTCCCATAATAACAGTGATATCCACAGTGCTCCCATAATAACAGTGACATCCACAGTGCTCCCATAATAACAGTGATATCCACAGTGCTCCCATAATAACAGTGACATCCACAGTGCCCCCATAATAACAGTGATATCCACAGTGCTCCCATAATAACAGTGACATCCACAGTGCCCCCATAATAACAGTGACATCCACAGTGCCCCCATAATAACAGTGATATCCACAGTGCTCCCATAATAACAGTGACATCCACAGTGCTCCCATAATAACAGTGACATCCACAGTGCTCCCATAATAACAGTGACATCCACAGTGCTCCCATAATAACAGTGATATCCACAGTGCTCCCATAATAACAGTGATATCCACAGTGCTCCCATAATAACAGTGACATCCACAGTGCTCCCATAATAACAGTGACATCCACAGTGCTCCATAATAACAGTGACATCCACAGTGCTCCCATAATAACAGCGACATCCACAGTGCTCCCATAATAACAGTGATATCCACAGTGCTCCCATAATAACAGTGATATCCACAGTGCCCCCATAATAACAGTGACATCCACAGTGCTCCCATAATAACAGTGACATCCACAGTGCTCCCATAATAACAGTGACATCCACAGTGCTCCCATAATAACAGTGATATCCACAGTGCCCCCATAATAACAGTGATATCCACAGTGCTCCCATAATAACAGTGATATCCACAGTGCTCCCATAATAACAGTGACATCCACAGTGCTCCCATAATAACAGTGACATCCACAGTGCTCCATAATAACAGTGACATCCACAGTGCTCCCATAATAACAGCGACATCCACAGTGCTCCCATAATAACAGTGATATCCACAGTGCTCCCATAATAACAGTGATATCCACAGTGCTCCCATAATAACAGTGACATCCACAGTGCTCCATAATAACAGTGACATCCACAGTGCTCCCATAATAACAGTGATATCCACAGTGCTCCCATAATAACAGTGATATCCACAGTGCTCCCATAATAACAGTGATATCCACAGTGCCCCATAATAACAGTGATATCCACAGTGCTCCCATAATAACAGTGACATCCACAGTGCTCCCATAATAACAGTGACATCCACAGTGCCCCCATAATAACAGTGACATCCACAGTGCTCCCATAATAACAGTGACATCCACAGTGCTCCCATAATAACAGTGATATCCACAGTGCTCCCATAATAACAGTGATATCCACAGTGCTCCCATAATAACAGTGATATCCACAGTGCTCCCATAATAACAGTGATATCTACAGTGCTCCCATAATAACAGTGATATCCACAGTGCTCCCATAATAACAGTGACATCCACAGTGCTCCCATAATAACAGTGACATCCACAGTGCTCCCATAATAACAGCGACATCCACAGTGCTCCCATAATAACAGTGATATCCACAGTGCTCCCATAATAACAGTGATATCCACAGTGCTCCCATAATAACAGTGATATCCACAGTGCTCCCATAATAACAGTGATATCCACAGTGCTCCCATAATAACAGTGATATCCACAGTGCTCCCATAATAACAGTGATATCCACAGTGCTCCCATAATAACAGTGATATCTACAGTGCTCCCATAATAACAGTGATATCCACAGTGCTCCCATAATAACAGTGATATCCACAGTGCTCCCATAATAACAGTGATATCCACAGTGCTCCCATAATAACAGTGACATCCACAGTGCTCCCATAATAACAGTGACATCCACAGTGCTCCCATAATAACAGTGACATCCACAGTGCTCCCATAATAACAGTGATATCCACAGTGCTCCCATAATAACAGTGACATCCACAGTGCTCCCATAATAACAGTGACATCCACAGTGCTCCCATAATAACAGTGACATCCACAGTGCTCCCATAATAACAGTGATATCCACAGTGCTCCCATAATAACAGTGATATCCACAGTGCTCCCATAATAACAGTGACATCCACAGTGCTCCCATAATAACAGTGACATCCACAGTGCTCCATAATAACAGTGACATCCACAGTGCTCCCATAATAACAGCGACATCCACAGTGCTCCCATAATAACAGTGATATCCACAGTGCTCCCATAATAACAGTGATATCCACAGTGCCCCCATAATAACAGTGATATCTACAGTGCTCCCATAATAACAGTGATATCCACAGTGCTCCATAATAACAGTGACATCCACAGTGCTCCCATAATAACAGTGACATCCACAGTGCTCCATAATAACAGTGACATCCACAGTGCTCCCATAATAACAGCGACATCCACAGTGCTCCCATAATAACAGCGACATCCACAGTGCTCCCATAATAACAGTGATATCCACAGTGCTCCCATAATAACAGTGATATCCACAGTGCTCCCATAATAACAGTGACATCCACAGTGCTCCCATAATAACAGTGACATCCACAGTGCTCCCATAATAACAGTGATATCCACAGTGCTCCCATAATAACAGCGATATCCACAGTGCTCCCATAATAACAGTGATATCCACAGTGCTCCCATAATAACAGTGATATCCACAGTGCTCCCATAATAACAGTGATATCCACAGTGCTCCCATAATAACAGTGATATCCACAGTGCTCCCATAATAACAGTGACATCCACAGTGCTCCCATAATAACAGTGACATCCACAGTGCTCCCATAATAACAGTGACATCCACAGTGCTCCCATAATAACAGTGATATCCACAGTGCTCCCATAATAACAGTGACATCCACAGTGCTCCCATAATAACAGTGATATCCACAGTGCCCCATAATAACAGTGACATCCACAGTGCTCCCATAATAACAGCGACATCCACAGTGCTCCCATAATAACAGTGATATCCACAGTGCTCCCATAATAACAGTGACATCCACAGTGCTCCCATAATAACAGTGACATCCACAGTGCTCCATAATAACAGTGACATCCACAGTGCTCCCATAATAACAGCGACATCCACAGTGCCCCCATAATAACAGTGATATCCACAGTGCTCCCATAATAACAGTGACATCCACAGTGCTCCCATAATAACAGTGACATCCACAGTGCTCCCATAATAACAGTGACATCCACAGTGCTCCCATAATAACAGTGACATCCACAGTGCCCCCATAATAACAGTGACATCCACAGTGCTCCCATAATAACAGTGACATCCACAGTGCTCCCATAATAACAGTGACATCCACAGTGCTCCCATAATAACAGTGATATCCACAGTGCTCCCATAATAACAGTGACATCCACAGTGCTCCCATAATAACAGTGATATCCACAGTGCTCCCATAATAACAGTGACATCCACAGTGCTCCATAATAACAGTGATATCCACAGTGCTCCCATAATAACAGTGATATCCACAGTGCTCCCATAATAACAGTGACATCCACAGTGCTCCCATAATAACAGTGACATCCACAGTGCTCCCATAATAACAGTGACATCCACAGTGCTCCCATAATAACAGTGACATCCACAGTGCTCCCATAATAACAGTGATATCCACAGTGCTCCCATAATAACAGTGACATCCACAGTGCACCCATAATAACAGTGACATCCACAGTGCTCCATAATAACAGTGACATCCACAGTGCTCCCATAATAACAGTGATATCCACAGTGCTCCCATAATAACAGTGATATCCACAGTGCTCCCATAATAACAGTGATATCCACAGTGCCCCCATAATAACAGTGATATCCACAGTGCTCCCATAATAACAGTGACATCCACAGTGCTCCCATAATAACAGTGATATCCACAGTGCTCCCATAATAACAGTGATATCCACAGTGCTCCCATAATAACAGTGATATCCACAGTGCTCCCATAATAACAGTGACATCCACAGTGCTCCCATAATAACAGTGACATCCACAGTGCTCCCATAATAACAGTGATATCCACAGTGCTCCCATAATAACAGTGATATCCACAGTGCTCCCATAATAACAGTGACATCCACAGTGCTCCATAATAACAGTGACATCCACAGTGCTCCCATAATAACAGTGACATCCACAGTGCTCCCATAATAACAGTGACATCCACAGTGCTCCCATAATAACAGTGATATCCACAGTGCCCCCATAATAACAGTGACATCCACAGTGCTCCATAATAACAGCGACATCCACAGTGCTCCCATAATAACAGTGACATCCACAGTGCTCCCATAATAACAGTGACATCCACAGTGCCCCCATAATAACAGTGATATCCACAGTGCTCCCATAATAACAGTGATATCCACAGTGCTCCCATAATAACAGTGACATCCACAGTGCTCCCATAATAACAGTGATATCCACAGTGCTCCCATAATAACAGTGACATCCACAGTGCTCCATAATAACAGTGACATCCACAGTGCTCCCATAATAACAGTGACATCCACAGTGCTCCATAATAACAGTGATATCCACAGTGCCCCCATAATAACAGTGATATCCACAGTGCTCCATAATAACAGTGATATCCACAGTGCCCCCATAATAACAGTGATATCCACAGTGCTCCCATAATAACAGTGACATCCACAGTGCTCCCATAATAACAGTGACATCCACAGTGCCCCCATAATAACAGTGATATCCACAGTGCTCCCATAATAACAGTGACATCCACAGTGCCCCCATAATAACAGTGATATCCACAGTGCTCCCATAATAACAGTGATATCCACAGTGCTCCCATAATAACAGTGACATCCACAGTGCTCCCATAATAACAGTGACATCCACAGTGCTCCCATAATAACAGTGACATCCACAGTGCTCCCATAATAACAGTGACATCCACAGTGCTCCCATAATAACAGTGATATCCACAGTGCTCCCATAATAACAGTGACATCCACAGTGCTCCCATAATAACAGTGACATCCACAGTGCCCCCATAATAACAGTGATATCCACAGTGCCCCATAATAACAGTGATATCCACAGTGCTCCCATAATAACAGTGATATCCACAGTGCTCCCATAATAACAGCGATATCCACAGTGCTCCCATAATAACAGTGATATCCACAGTGCTCCCATAATAACAGCGATATCCACAGTGCCCCATAATAACAGTGACATCCACAGTGCTCCCATAATAACAGTGATATCCACAGTGCTCCCATAATAACAGCGATATCCACAGTGCCCCATAATAACAGTGACATCCACAGTGCTCCCATAATAACAGCGACATCCACAGTGCTCCCATAATAACAGCGATATCCACAGTGCTCCCATAATAACAGTGACATCCACAGTGCTCCCATAATAACAGTGACATCCACAGTGCTCCCATAATAACAGTGATATCCACAGTGCTCCATAATAACAGAGATATCCACAGTGCTCCCATAATAACAGTGATATCCACAGTGCTCCCATAATAACAGTGACATCCACAGTGCTCCCATAATAACAGTGACATCCACAGTGCTCCCATAATAACAGTGATATCCACAGTGCTCCCATAATAACAGTGATATCCATAGTGCTCCTATAATAACAGTGATATCCACAGTGCTCCCATAATAACAGTGACATCCACAGTGCCCCCATAATAACAGTGATATCCACAGTGCTCCCATAATAACAGTGATATCCACAGTGCTCCCATAATAACAGTGATATCCACAGTGCTCCCATAATAACAGTGATATCCACAGTGCTCCCATAATAACAGTGATATCCACAGTGCCCCCATAATAACAGTGATATCCACAGTGCTCCCATAATAACAGTGATATCCACAGTGCCCCCATAATAACAGTGATATCCACAGTGCCCCCATAATAACAGTGACATCCACAGTGCTCCCATAATAACAGTGACATCCACAGTGCTCCCATAATAACAGTGATATCCACAGTGCCCCCATAATAACAGTGATATCCACAGTGCTCCCATAATAACAGTGACATCCACAGTGCTCCCATAATAACAGTGATATCCACAGTGCTCCCATAATAACAGTGATATCCACAGTGCTCCCATAATAACAGTGACATCCACAGTGCTCCCATAATAACAGTGACATCCACAGTGCTCCCATAATAACAGTGATATCCACAGTGCTCCCATAATAACAGTGATATCCACAGTGCTCCCATAATAACAGTGACATCCACAGTGCCCCCATAATAACAGTGACATCCACAGTGCTCCATAATAACAGTGACATCCACAGTGCCCCCATAATAACAGTGACATCCACAGTGCTCCCATAATAACAGTGACATCCACAGTGCTCCCATAATAACAGTGACATCCACAGTGCTCCCATAATAACAGTGATATCCACAGTGCCCCCATAATAACAGTGACATCCACAGTGCTCCATAATAACAGCGACATCCACAGTGCTCCCATAATAACAGTGACATCCACAGTGCTCCCATAATAACAGTGACATCCACAGTGCCCCCATAATAACAGTGATATCCACAGTGCTCCCATAATAACAGTGATATCCACAGTGCTCCCATAATAACAGTGACATCCACAGTGCTCCCATAATAACAGTGACATCCACAGTGCTCCATAATAACAGTGACATCCACAGTGCTCCCATAATAACAGTGACATCCACAGTGCTCCATAATAACAGTGATATCCACAGTGCCCCCATAATAACAGTGATATCCACAGTGCTCCATAATAACAGTGATATCCACAGTGCTCCCATAATAACAGTGACATCCACAGTGCCCCCATAATAACAGTGATATCCACAGTGCTCCCATAATAACAGTGATATCCACAGTGCTCCCATAATAACAGTGACATCCACAGTGCTCCCATAATAACAGTGATATCCACAGTGCTCCCATAATAACAGTGACATCCACAGTGCTCCCATAATAACAGTGACATCCACAGTGCTCCCATAATAACAGTGACATCCACAGTGCTCCCATAATAACAGTGACATCCACAGTGCTCCCATAATAACAGTGACATCCACAGTGCTCCCATAATAACAGTGATATCCACAGTGCCCCATAATAACAGTGATATCCACAGTGCTCCCATAATAACAGTGACATCCACAGTGCTCCCATAATAACAGTGACATCCACAGTGCCCCCATAATAACAGTGATATCCACAGTGCCCCCATAATAACAGCGACATCCACAGTGCTCCATAATAACAGTGACATCCACAGTGCTCCCATAATAACAGCGATATCCACAGTGCTCCCATAATAACAGTGACATCCACAGTGCTCCCATAATAACAGTGACATCCACAGTGCCCCCATAATAACAGTGACATCCACAGTGCCCCATAATAACAGTGATATCCACAGTGCTCTCATAATAACAGTGACATCCACAGTGCCCCCATAATAACAGTGACATCCACAGTGCCCCATAATAACAGTGATATCCACAGTGCTCCCATAATAACAGTGATATCCACAGTGCTCCATAATAACAGAGATATCCACAGTGCTCCCATAATAACAGTGACATCCACAGTGCCCCCATAATAACAGTGACATCCACAGTGCCCCATAATAACAGTGATATCCACAGTGCTCCCATAATAACAGTGACATCCACAGTGCCCCCATAATAACAGTGACATCCACAGTGCCCCATAATAACAGTGATATCCACAGTGCTCCCATAATAACAGTGATATCCACAGTGCTCCATAATAACAGAGATATCCACAGTGCTCCCATAATAACAGTGATATCCATAGTGCTCCCATAATAACAGTGACATCCACAGTGCTCCCATAATAACAGTGATATCCACAGTGCTCCCATAATAACAGTGATATCCACAGTGCTCCCATAATAACAGTGATATCCATAGTGCTCCTATAATAACAGTGATATCCACAGTGCTCCCATAATAACAGTGACATCCACAGTGCCCCCATAATAACAGTGATATCCACAGTGCTCCCATAATAACAGTGATATCCACAGTGCTCCCATAATAACAGTGATATCCACAGTGCTCCCATAATAACAGTGATATCCACAGTGCTCCCATAATAACAGTGATATCCACAGTGCCCCCATAATAACAGTGATATCCACAGTGCTCCCATAATAACAGTGATATCCACAGTGCTCCCATAATAACAGTGACATCCACAGTGCCCCCATAATAACAGTGACATCCACAGTGCTGCCATAATAACAGTGACATCCACAGTGCTCCCATAATAACAGCGACATCCACAGTGCTCCCATAATAACAGTGACATCCACAGTGCCCCCATAATAACAGTGACATCCACAGTGCTCCCATAATAACAGCGACATCCACAGTGTTCCCATAATAACAGTGACATCCACAGTGCTCCCATAATAACAGCGACATCCACAGTGTTCCCATAATAACAGTGACATCCACAGTGCTCCCATAATAACAGTGACATCCACAGTGTTCCCATAATAACAGTGACATCCACAGTGCTCCCATAATAACAGCGACATCCACAGTGCTCCCATAATAACAGTGACATCCACAGTGCTGCCATAATAACAGTGACATCCACAGTGCCCCCATAATAACAGTGATATCCACAGTGCCCCCATAATAACAGTGACATCCACAGTGCTCCATAATAACAGTGATATCCACAGTGCCCCCATAATAACAGTGACATCCACAGTGCCCCCATAATAACAGTGACATCCACAGTGCTCCCATAATAACAGCGACATCCACAGTGCTCCCATAATAACAGTGACATCCACAGTGCCCCCATAATAACAGCGACATCCACAGTGTTCCCATAATAACAGTGACATCCACAGTGCTCCCATAATAACAGTGACATCCACAGTGCTCCCATAATAACAGTGATATCCACAGTGCTCCCATAATAACAGTGACATCCACAGTGCTCCCATAATAACAGTGACATCCACAGTGCTCCCATAATAACAGTGATATCCACAGTGCTCCCATAATAACAGTGACATCCACAGTGCTCCCATAATAACAGTGATATCCACAGTGCCCCCATAATAACAGTGATATCCACAGTGCCCCCATAATAACAGTGACATCCACAGTGCTCCCATAATAACAGCGACATCCACAGTGCTCCCATAATAACAGTGATATCCACAGTGCCCCCATAATAACAGTGATATCCACAGTGCCCCCATAATAACAGTGACATCCACAGTGCCCCCATAATAACAGTGACATCCACAGTGCTCCCATAATAACAGTGACATCCACAGTGCTCCCATAATAACAGTGACATCCACAGTGCTCCCATAATAACAGTGACATCCACAGTGCCCCCATAATAACAGTGACATCCACAGTGCTCCATAATAACAGTGATATCCACAGTGCTCCCATAATAACAGTGACATCCACAGTGCTCCCATAATAACAGTGACATCCACAGTGCTCCCATAATAACAGTGATATCCACAGTGCCCCCATAATAACAGTGACATCCACAGTGCTCCCATAATAACAGCGACATCCACAGTGCTCCCATAATAACAGCGATATCCACAGTGCTCCCATAATAACAGTGACATCCACAGTGCTCCCATAATAACAGTGATATCCACAGTGCCCCCATAATAACAGCGATATCCACAGTGCTCCCATAATAACAGTGACATCCACAGTGCTCCCATAATAACAGTGACATCCACAGTGCCTCCATAATAACAGTGATATCCACAGTGCTCCCATAATAACAGCGATATCCACAGTGCTCCCATAATAACAGTGACATCCACAGTGCTCCCATAATAACAGTGACATCCACAGTGCCCCATAATAACAGTGATATCCACAGTGCTCCCATAATAACAGCGACATCCACAGTGCTCCATAATAACAGTGATATCCACAGTGCCCCCATAATAACAGTGATATCCACAGTGCCTCCATAATAACAGTGATATCCACAGTGCCTCCATAATAACAGTGATATCCACAGTGCCCCCATAATAACAGTGACATCCACAGTGCTCCCATAATAACAGTGATATCCACAGTGCTCCCATAATAACAGTGACATCCACAGTGCCCCATAATAACAGTGATATCCACAGTGCTCCCATAATAACAGTGACATCCACAGTGCTCCCATAATAACAGTGACATCCACAGTGCCCCATAATAACAGTGATATCCACAGTGCTCCCATAATAACAGCGACATCCACAGTGCTCCCATAATAACAGTGACATCCACAGTGCCTCCATAATAACAGTGATATCCACAGTGCCTCCATAATAACAGTGATATCCACAGTGCCTCCATAATAACAGTGATATCCACAGTGCCCCCATAATAACAGTGACATCCACAGTGCTCCCATAATAACAGTGATATCCACAGTGCTCCCATAATAACAGTGACATCCACAGTGCTCCCATAATAACAGTGATATCCACAGTGCTCCCATAATAACAGTGACATCCACAGTGCTCCCATAATAACAGTGACATCCACAGTGCCTCCATAATAACAGTGATATCCACAGTGCCCCCATAATAACAGTGACATCCACAGTGCTCCCATAATAACAGTGATATCCACAGTGCTCCCATAATAACAGTGACATCCACAGTGCTCCCATAATAACAGTGACATCCACAGTGCCTCCATAATAACAGTGACATCCACAGTGCCTCCATAATAACAGTGACATCCACAGTGCTCCCATAATAACAGTGACATCCACAGTGCTCCCATAATAACAGTGATATCCACAGTGCTCCCATAATAACAGTGACATCCACAGTGCTCCCATAATAACAGTGACATCCACAGTGCTCCCATAATAACAGTGATATCCACAGTGCTTCTATAATAACAGTGATATCCACAGTGCTCCCATAATAACAGTGACATCCACAGTGCTCCATAATAACAGTGATATCCACAGTGCTCCCATAATAACAGTGACATCCACAGTGCTCCCATAATAACAGTGACATCCACAGTGCCTCCATAATAACAGTGACATCCACAGTGCTCCATAATAACAGTGATATCCACAGTGCTCCCATAATAACAGTGACATCCACAGTGCTCCCATAATAACAGTGACATCCACAGTGCTCCCATAATAACAGTGATATCCACAGTGCTTCTATAATAACAGTGATATCCACAGTGCTCCCATAATAACAGTGACATCCACAGTGCTCCCATAATAACAGTGACATCCACAGTGCTCCATAATAACAGTGATATCCACAGTGCCTCCATAATAACAGTGACATCCACAGTGCTCCATAATAACAGTGATATCCACAGTGCCTCCATAATAACAGTGACATCCACAGTGCTCCCATAATAACAGTGACATCCACAGTGCTCCCATAATAACAGTGATATCCACAGTGCTCCCATAATAACAGTGACATCCACAGTGCTCCATAATAACAGTGATATCCACAGTGCCTCCATAATAACAGTGACATCCACAGTGCTCCATAATAACAGTGATATCCACAGTGCCTCCATAATAACAGTGACATCCACAGTGCTCCCATAATAACAGTGACATCCACAGTGCTCCCATAATAACAGTGATATCCACAGTGCTCCCATAATAACAGTGACATCCACAGTGCTCCCATAATAACAGTGACATCCACAGTGCTCCCATAATAACAGTGATATCCACAGTGCTTCTATAATAACAGTGATATCCACAGTGCTCCCATAATAACAGTGACATCCACAGTGCTCCCATAATAACAGTGATATCCACAGTGCTCCCATAATAACAGTGACATCCACAGTGCTCCCATAATAACAGTGACATCCACAGTGCCCCATAATAACAGTGACATCCACAGTGCCTCCATAATAACAGTGATATCCACAGTGCCTCCATAATAACAGTGATATCCACAGTGCTCCCATAATAACAGTGACATCCACAGTGCCCCCATAATAACAGTGACATCCACAGTGCTCCCATAATAACAGTGACATCCACAGTGCTCCATAATAACAGTGACATCCACAGTGCTCCCATAATAACAGTGATATCCACAGTGCCCCATAATAACAGTGACATCCACAGTGCTCCCATAATAACAGTGATATCCACAGTGCCCCCATAATAACAGTGACATCCACAGTGCCCCATAATAACAGTGACATCCACAGTGCTCCCATAATAACAGTGATATCCACAGTGCTCCCATAATAACAGTGATATCCACAGTGCCCCCATAATAACAGTGACATCCACAGTGCCCCATAATAACAGTGACATCCACAGTGCTCCCATAATAACAGTGACATCCACAGTGCCCCCATAATAACAGTGATATCCACAGTGCTCCCATAATAACAGTGACATCCACAGTGCTCCCATAATAACAGTGACATCCACAGTGCCCCCATAATAACAGTGATATCCACAGTGCCCCCATAATAACAGTGACATCCACAGTGCTCCCATAATAACAGTGACATCCACAGTGCCCCATAATAACAGTGACATCCACAGTGCTCCCATAATAACAGTGACATCCACAGTGCCCCATAATAACAGTGACATCCACAGTGCCCCCATAATAACAGTGATATCCACAGTGCTCCCATAATAACAGTGACATCCACAGTGCTCCCATAATAACAGTGACATCCACAGTGCCCCCATAATAACAGTGACATCCACAGTGCCCCCATAATAACAGTGATATCCACAGTGCCCCCATAATAACAGTGATATCCACAGTGCCCCCATAATAACAGTGACATCCACAGTGCCCCCATAATAACAGTGATATCCACAGTGCCCCCATAATAACAGTGACATCCACAGTGCTCCCATAATAACAGTGACATCCACAGTGCCCCATAATAACAGTGACATCCACAGTGCCCCCATAATAACAGTGATATCCACAGTGCTCCCATAATAACAGTGACATCCACAGTGCTCCCATAATAACAGTGACATCCACAGTGCTCCCATAATAACTGTGACATCCACAGTGCCCCCATAATAACAGTGACATCCACAGTGCTCCCATAATAACAGTGATATCCACAGTGCTCCCATAATAACAGTGATATCCACAGTGCTCCCATAATAACAGTGATATCCACAGTGCTCCCATAATAACAGTGACATCCACAGTGCCCCCATAATAACAGTGACATCCACAGTGCTCCCATAATAACAGTGATATCCACAGTGCCCCCATAATAACAGTGACATCCACAGTGCTCCCATAATAACAGAGACATCCACAGTGCCCCCATAATAACTGTGATATCCACAGTGCTCCCATAATAACAGTGACATCCACAGTGCCCCCATAATAACAGTGATATCCACAGTGCTCCCATAATAACAGCGACATCCACAGTGCTCCCATAATAACAGTGATATCCACAGTGCCCCCATAATAACAGTGATATCCACAGTGCTCCCATAATAACAGCGACATCCACAGTGCTCCCATAATAACAGTGATATCCACAGTGCCCCCATAATAACTGTGATATCCACAGTGCTCCCATAATAACAGCGACATCCACAGTGCTCCCATAATAACAGTGATATCCACAGTGCTCCCATAATAACAGCGACATCCACAGTGCTCCCATAATAACAGTGACATCCACAGTGCCCCCATAATAACAGTGATATCCACAGTGCTCCCATAATAACAGCGACATCCACAGTGCTCCCATAATAACAGTGATATCCACAGTGCCCCCATAATAACTGTGATATCCACAGTGCTCCCATAATAACAGCGACATCCACAGTGCTCCCATAATAACAGTGATATCCACAGTGCTCCCATAATAACAGCGACATCCACAGTGCCCCCATAATAACAGTGACATCCACGGTGCTCCCATAATAACAGTGACATCCACAGTGCCCCCATAATAACAGCGACATCCACAGTGCCCCATAATAACAGTGACATCCACAGTGCTCCCATAATAACAGTGACATCCACAGTGCTCCCATAATAACAGTGATATCCACAGTGCCCCCATAATAACAGTGACATCCACAGTGCTCCCATAATAACAGTGATATCCACAGTGCCCCCATAATAACAGCGATATCCACAGTGCCCCCATAATAACAGTGATATCCACAGTGCCCCCATAATAACAGTGACATCCACAGTGCTCCCATAATAACAGTGATATCCACAGTGCCCCCATAATAACAGTGACATCCACAGTGCCCCCATAATAACAGTGACATCCACAGTGCTCCCATAATAACAGTGATATCCACAGTGCCCCCATAATAACAGCGATATCCACAGTGCTCCCATAATAACAGTGATATCCACAGTGCCCCCATAATAACAGTGACATCCACAGTGCTCCCATAATAACAGTGACATCCACAGTGCCCCCATAATAACAGTGATATCCACAGTGCCCCCATAATAACAGTGACATCCACAGTGCTCCCATAATAACAGTGATATCCACAGTGCTCCCATAATAACAGCGATATCCACAGTGCTCCCATAATAACTGTGATATCCACAGTGCCCCCATAATAACAGTGATATCCACAGTGCCCCCATAATAACAGTGACATCCACAGTGCTCCCATAATAACAGTGATATCCACAGTGCCCCCATAATAACAGCGATATCCACAGTGCTCCCATAATAACTGTGATATCCACAGTGCCCCCATAATAACAGTGATATCCACAGTGCCCCCATAATAACAGTGACATCCACAGTGCCCCCATAATAACAGTGATATCCACAGTGCCCCCATAATAACAGTGACATCCACAGTGCTCCCATAATAACAGTGATATCCACAGTGCCCCCATAATAACAGCGATATCCACAGTGCTCCCATAATAACTGTGATATCCACAGTGCCCCCATAATAACAGTGATATCCACAGTGCCCCCATAATAACAGCGATATCCACAGTGCTCCCATAATAACTGTGATATCCACAGTGCCCCCATAATAACAGTGACATCCACAGTGCCCCCATAATAACAGTGATATCCACAGTGCTCCCATAATAACAGTGATATCCACAGTGCTCCCATAATAACAGTGACATCCACAGTGCTCCCATAATAACAGTGATATCCACAGTGCCCCCATAATAACAGTGACATCCACAGTGCCCCCATAATAACAGTGACATCCACAGTGCTCCCATAATAACAGTGATATCCACAGTGCCCCCATAATAACAGCGACATCCACAGTGCTCCCATAATAACAGTGATATCCACAGTGCTCCCATAATAACAGTGATATCCACAGTGCTCCCATAATAACAGTGACATCCACAGTGCCCCCATAATAACAGTGATATCCACAGTGCCCCCATAATAACAGTGATATCCACAGTGCCCCCATAATAACAGTGATATCCACAGTGCCCCCATAATAACAGCGACATCCACAGTGCTCCCATAATAACAGTGATATCCACAGTGCTCCCATAATAACAGTGACATCCACAGTGCTCCCATAATAACAGTGACATCCACAGTGCCCCCATAATAACAGTGATATCCACAGTGCCCCCATAATAACAGTGATATCCACAGTGCCCCCATAATAACAGTGACATCCACAGTGCCCCCATAATAACAGTGATATCCACAGTGCCCCCATAATAACAGTGATATCCACAGTGCCCCCATAATAACAGTGATATCCACAGTGCTCCCATAATAACAGTGACATCCACAGTGCCCCCATAATAACAGTGATATCCACAGTGCTCCCATAATAACAGTGATATCCACAGTGCCCCCATAATAACAGCGACATCCACAGTGCTCCCATAATAACAGTGACATCCACAGTGCTCCCATAATAACAGTGATATCCACAGTGCTCCCATAATAACAGTGACATCCACAGTGCTCCCATAATAACAGTGACATCCACAGTGCTCCCATAATAACTGTGATATCCAAAGAGCTCCCATAATAACAGTGATATCCACAGTGCCCCCATAATAACAGTGACATCCACAGTGCTCCCATAATAACAGTGACATCCACAGTGCTCCCATAATAACAGTGACATCCACAGTGCTCCCATAATAACAGTGATATCCACAGTGCTCCCATAATAACAGTGATATCCACAGTGCTCCCATAATAACAGTGATATCCACAGTGCCCCCATAATAACAGTGACATCCACAGTGCCCCATAATAACAGTGATATCCACAGTGCCCCATAATAACAGTGATATCCACAGTGCCCCCATAATAACAGCGACATCCACAGTGCCCCCATAATAACAGTGACATCCACAGTGCCCCATAATAACAGTGACATCCACAGTGCTCCCATAATAACAGTGACATCCACAGTGCCCCCATAATAACTGTGATATCCACAGTGCCCCCATAATAACAGTGATATCCACAGTGCTCCCATAATAACAGTGATATCCACAGTGCTCCCATAATAACAGTGACATCCACAGTGCCCCATAATAACAGTGACATCCACAGTGCTCCCATAATAACAGTGACATCCACAGTGCCTCCATAATAACAGTGATATCCACAGTGCTCCCATAATAACAGTGATATCCACAGTGCCCCCATAATAACAGTGATATCCACAGTGCCCCCATAATAACAGTGATATCCACAGTGCCCCCATAATAACTGTGATATCCACAGTGCTCCCATAATAACAGTGACATCCACAGTGCTCCCATAATAACAGTGATATCCACAGTGCCCCCATAATAACAGTGACATCCACAGTGCTCCCATAATAACAGTGATATCCACAGTGCTCCCATAATAACAGCGATATCCACAGTGCTCCCATAATAACAGTGATATCCACAGTGCCCCCATAATAACAGCGATATCCACAGTGCCCCCATAATAACTGTGATATCCACAGTGCTCCCATAATAACAGTGACATCCACAGTGCTCCCATAATAACAGCGACATCCACAGTGCTCCCATAATAACAGTGACATCCACAGTGCCCCCATAATAACAGTGATATCCACAGTGCTCCCATAATAACAGTGATATCCACAGTGCTCCCATAATAACAGTGATATCCACAGTGCTCCCATAATAACAGTGATATCCACAGTGCTCCCATAATAACAGCGACATCCACAGTGCCCCCATAATAACAGTGATATCCACAGTGCTCTCATAATAACAGTGACATCCACAGTGCCCCCATAATAACAGCGACATCCACAGTGCCCCCATAATAACAGTGATATCCACAGTGCTCTCATAATAACAGTGACATCCACAGTGCCCCCATAATAACAGTGATATCCACAGTGCTCCCATAATAACAGTGATATCCACAGTGCCCCCATAATAACAGTGACATCCACAGTGCTCCCATAATAACAGTGACATCCACAGTGCTCCCATAATAACAGTGACATCCACAGTGCTCCCATAATAACAGTGATATCCACAGTGCTCCCATAATAACAGTGATATCCACAGTGCTCCCATAATAACAGTGATATCCACAGTGCCCCCATAATAACAGTGACATCCACAGTGCTCCCATAATAACAGTGATATCCACAGTGCTCCCATAATAACAGTGACATCCACAGTGCTCCCATAATAACAGTGACATCCACAGTGCCCCCATAATAACAGTGACATCCACAGTGCCCCCATAATAACAGTGATATCCACAGTGCTCCCATAATAACAGTGACATCCACAGTGCTCCCATAATAACAGTGACATCCACAGTGCCCCCATAATAACAGTGATATCCACAGTGCTCCCATAATAACAGTGACATCCACAGTGCTCCCATAATAACAGTGATATCCACAGTGCCCCCATAATAACAGTGATATCCACAGTGCTCCCATAATAACAGTGATATCCACAGTGCCCCCATAATAACAGTGATATCCACAGTGCCCCCATAATAACAGTGATATCCACAGTGCCCCCATAATAACAGTGATATCCACAGTGCTCCCATAATAACAGTGATATCCACAGTGCTCCCATAATAACAGTGACATCCACAGTGCTCCCATAATAACAGTGATATCCACAGTGCCCCCATAATAACAGTGACATCCACAGTGCCCCCATAATAACAGTGACATCCACAGTGCTCTCATAATAACAATGATATCCACAGTGCTCCCATAATAACAGTGATATCCACAGTGCCCCCATAATAACAGTGACATCCACAGTGCCCCCATAATAACAGCGACATCCACAGTGCTCCCATAATAACAGTGACATCCACAGTGCTCCCATAATAACAGTGACATCCACAGTGCCCCCATAATAACAGCGACATCCACAGTGCTCCCATAATAACAGTGACATCCACAGTGCTCCCATAATAACAGTGACATCCACAGTGCTCCCATAATAACAGTGACATCCACAGTGCTCCCATAATAACAGTGACATCCACAGTGCTCCCCCAAATAACAGTGACATCCACAGTGCCCCCCATAATAACAGTGACATCACAGTGCCCCCATAATTTCTACTCAGTATAACTACAGCTGTTCTGTGAAGATCTCAGAGGTTTGTGTGAGAACATTTGGGATCAAACAGCATCATGAAAACCAAGGAGCACACCAGACAGGTCAGGGATAAAGTTGTGGAGAAGAGTAAAGCAGGGTTAGGTTATAAAAAATAGCCCAAGTTGTGAACATCTCACGGAGCAATGAGCAATCCATGATCCAAACATATAAGGAGTATGGTACAACTGCAAAACTACCAAGACATGGCTGTCCACATAAGCTGACATCCCTAGCAGGGAGAGCACTAATTGGAGAAGCAGCCAAGAGGCCCATGGTCACTGGAGGAGCTGCAGAGATCCACAGCTCAGAGGGGAGAACCTGTCCACAGGACAACTACTAGTTGAATACTCCCCATATCTGGCCTTAATGGAAGAGCGGCAAGAAGAAGAAGTTATGCACACGCCCAGGCTGACTGGCGTGTGCGTGATTTAGTGATTCCACTGTGCCATGAACCGGAGAGTGCCTGGAGGGGCGTAACTAAGTATCTACCCGATCCGAGCAAGGTCGCACGACGTCTAACGACGCCGTGCACCAGGGAGAAACCGAGCAGAGGGACCAGGTGCTACTCCAGGCCAGAACCCGGACACGGCTGTTGACCCACACCGGGGAATACAGGAACAGGCAGGTCAGGCTGGCACACAGACAGGTGGGTATTAGCAGGCACGGCTGGAGTGCAGACAGGAGGATCCTGGCAGGCACGGCTGGTATGCAGACAGGAGGGTACTGACAAGTACGGCTGGCGTGCAGATGGGGAGGCACTAGCAGGTTGGAGCACAGGCTGGATAGGGTCCAGTACAGACTGGGATTCAGGAACAGAACCGCAGATGCGGTAGACAAGCAGAGCAGAGAGGAACCGCCGGAGCGGTGAGCAAGGCAGAGCAGAGAGGAACCGCCGGAGCGGTGAGCAAGGCAGAGCAGAGAGGAACCGCCGGAGCGGTGAGCAAGGCAGAGCAGAGAGGTACCGCCGGAGCTGTGAGCAAGGCAGAGCAGGGAGAAACCGCTGTAGCGGTGAGCAAGGCAGAGCAGGCAGCTACCGCCGGAGCAGTGAGCAAGGCAGAGCAGGCAGGAACCGCCGGAGCGGTGAGCAAGGCAGAGCAGACAGGAACCGCCGGAGCGGTGAGCAAGGCAGAGCAGGCAGGAACCACAGGAGCGGTGAGCAAGGCAGAGCAGGCAGGAACCGCCGGAGCTGTGAGCAAGGCAGAGAAGGCAGGAACCGCCGGAGCGGTGAGCAAGGCAGAGCAGAGAGGAACCGCCGGAGCGGTGAGCAAGGCAGAGCAGAGAGGAACCGCTGGAGCGGTGAGCAAGGCAGAGTAGAGAGGACAGGGCTCTGTTCACACTGAACAGACTGGAAGGGAAAAGCAGAACCAGATACACACAAGGTACTTGCAATGAAGTAGCGAGTGGACTCTAAACTCACAAACGGAAGTACAGCGACAACGAGTAGGAGTTAGGTTCAGACTCTGCAGAAAAAGGGAAGGTACGGACATAGAGAAAAACAGGTAACAGGCCAGGAGAGTGTTCAGACAGGAACTGAGTGTTCAGACAGGAACTGACACTGCAGCGAGATACAGGAGCGAGTCTGGGCACGCGGCCCCCAGAATGGCGGACAAACAGGCTAGAAGACACAGACAACAGGTCTGGGTACGCGGCCCCCAGAAGGCGGGACGAACAGGTTAGGAGCATGGTCAGACAGGCCTGGGAATACAGCCTCCAGGAAGGCGGACAGGCAGGAAAAACAGAACAGGACCTGGCACATCAGAGGCAAGAAGCCCTCTGAGGATAATAGTTGCTCAGGCACCAGCTTCAAGGTGGAGCTGGTTTAAATATCCAGTGACAGACAGCAATAGGCTGAGGACGCATTAGGGGTGTGCCCACAGCAGCTACAAAAAACAGGAAGTAACCGGGCCTGCCGCCCTAAGCAGTCAGAACAGAGACAAACAGACAGCATGAATAGAAGCCAGGCTAGCAGACTGGACTGAAGATCAAGTTTGCGATCTTGCATAGTGAGAGATGGTGCACCATGCAAGCCCGCCACCAGGTATGTTACAGAAGACATTTGTGAAAGCCATAAGTTACATTTGCAGTTTGCAAAAATCTACATAGGGGACAAAGTGAGCATGTGGAATAAGGGTCTCTGGTTAGATGAGACCAAAGGAAAACGCTAGGTGTGTTGGAAAACTCACACTGCACATCACCCTGAAAACACCCTCCCCAAGGTCACACATGGTGGTGGCAGTATCCTGCTGTGAGGAGGCTTTACTTCAACTGAGGCAGGCAAGCTGCTCAGAGGTGATGGGAAGACCCCAAAAGACTGCAGAGAAAGCTGGAGAGACAGACCCCAAAAGACTGCAGAGAAAGCTGGAGAGACAGACCCCAAAAGACTGCAGCAGTAACTGCAGCAAGAGGTGGTCCTACAAAATATTGGCTCAGGGGGTTGAATACTAATGCACCTCCTAATGTTCAGATTTATATTTATAAAATATTTAGACTTCCCTGTATCATTTCCTTTACCCGTCACGGACCCAGCAGAGCGGACGGCCCCAGCAGAGCGGACGGCCCCAGCAGAGCGGACGGCCCCAGCAGAGCGGACGGACCCAGCAGAGGGGACGGACCCAGCAGAGGGGACGGCCCCAGCAGAGCGGACGGACCCAGCAGAGCGGACGGACCCAGCAGAGCGGACGGCCCCAGCAGAGCGGACGGACCCAGCAGAGCGGACGGCCCCAGCAGAGCGGACGGACCCAGCAGAGCGGACGGACCCAGCAGAGCGGACGGCCCCAGCAGAGCGGACGGACCCAGCAGAGCGGACGGCCCCAGCAGAGCGGACGGACCCAGCAGAGCGGACGGCCCCAGCAGAGCGGACGGACCCAGCAGAGCGGACGGACCCAGCAGAGGGGACGGCCCCAGCAGAGCGGACGGACCCAGCAGAGCGGACGGACCCAGCAGAGCGGACGGCCCCAGCAGAGCGGACGGACCCAGCAGAGCGGACGGCCCCAGCAGAGCGGACGGACCCAGCAGAGTGGACGGCCCCAGCAGAGCGGACGGACCCAGCAGAGCGGACGGCCCCAGCAGAGCGGACGGACCCAGCAGAGCGGATGGCCCCAGCAGAGCGGACGGACCCAGCAGAGCGGACGGCCCCAGCAGAGCGGATGGACCCAGCAGAGCGCACGGCCCCAGCAGAGCGGACGGACCCAGCAGAGCGGACGGCCCCAGCAGAGCGGACGGACCCAGCAGAGCGGACGGCCCCAGCAGAGCGGACGGACCCAGCAGAGCAGACGGCCCCAGCAGAGCGGACGGCCCCAGCAGAGCGGCAGACACCGAGGGGCGTGGGAGTCACAGCAGATTTTGGGTTTGCATTGCTTCATGCACATTTTGCGCCGCTCTCACCTCTTCTTGGTTCACTGTGGACTTCACCAGATTCACCAGTTACATTTCTGGTCAGAAGTTTCGCATCTTACGATTGCACCAAACGTATGAAACAGTGGGGACCGAGAACGCCGGCAGAGCACAATAATAAGTGACGGATGGGGGAAGAAGGGGGTCTGATACCAAAGAACTCCTATAAAAAGTCTCTTGATAAGAACTCCCCCCAAAGGGTTAACCAAGACGTCTGATTCACTACACACAGCGGACAGAACAGAAACGTCCAGTAATCCGGTCACCGTAATAGTGAAATAGCGAAATGTCTTCCTCTATGCAGCCATGTCATCACAAGGTGACATCACTGAGTACTGTGATGTCACCAGCAGGAGGCGTGGCTGCGGTGGGTGGTCTGGGATCAGAGGACCCTCTGCCACATAAGATAACAGCACTATACATGTTACACGGCTGGTGGGGCCCCTGGTGCAGTAGTGGTGCTGGGGCCCCTGGTGCAGGAGTTATGCTGGGACCCCTGGTGCACGAGTGGTGCTGGGGACCCTGATACAGGAGTGGTGTTGGGGCCCCTGGTGCAGTAGTGGTGCTGGGGACCCTGATACAGGAGTGGTGTTGGGGCCCCTGGTGCAGGAGTTATGCTGGGACCCCTGGTGCAGGAGTGGTGCTGGGGACCCTGATACAGGAGTGGTGTTGGGGCCCCTGGTGCAGTAGTGGTGCTGGGGACCCTGATACAGGAGTGGTGTTGGGGCCCCTGGTGCAGGAGTTATGCTGGGGACCCTAATACAGGAGTGGTGCTGGGGCCCCTGGTGCAGTAGTGGTGCTGGGGCCCCTGGTGCAGGAGTTATGCTGGGGACCCTAATACAGGAGTGGTGCTGGGGCCCCTGGTGCAGTAGTGGTGCTGGGGACCCTGATACAGGAGTGGTGTTGGGGCCCCTGGTGCAGGAGTTATGCTGGGACCCCTGGTACAGGAGTGGTGCTGGGGTCCCTGGTGCAGGAGTTATGCTGGGACCCCTGGTGCAGGAGTGGTGCTGGGGACCCTGATACAGGAGTGGTGTTGGGGCCCCTGGTGCAGTAGTGGTGCTGGGGACCCTGATACAGGAGTGGTGTTGGGGCCCCTGGTGCAGGAGTTATGCTGGGGACCCTAATACAGGAGTGGTGCTGGGGCCCCTGGTGCAGTAGTGGTGCTGGGGACCCTGGTGCAGGAGTTATGCTGGGGACCCTGATACAGGAGTGGTGCTGGGGCCCCTGGTGCAGTAGTGGTGCTGGGGCCCCTAGTTCAGGAGTGGTGCTGGGGCCCCTGGTGCGGTAGTTATGCTGGGGACCCTGATACAGGATTGGTGCTGGGGCCCCTGGTGCAGTAGTGGTGCTGGGGACCCTGGTGCAGGAGTTATGCTGGGACCCCTGGTGCATGAGTGGTGCTGGAGACCCTGATACAGGAGTGGTGTTGGGGCCCCTGGTGCATGAGTGGTGCTGGGAACCCTGATACAGGAGTGGTGCTGGGGCCCCTGGTGCAGGAGTTATGCTGGGACCCCTGGTGCATGAGTGGTGCTGGAGACCCTGATACAGGAGTGGCGCTGGGGACCCTGAAACAGGAGTGGTGCTGGGGCCCCAGGTGCAGTAGTTATGCTGGGGACCCTGATACAGGAGTGGTGCTGGGGACCCTGGTGCAGGAGTTATGCTGGGACCCCTGGTGCATGAGTGGTGCTGGAGACCCTGATACAGGAGTGGTGTTGGGGCCCCTGGTGCATGAGTGGTGCTGGGAACCCTGATACAGGAGTGGTGCTGGGGCCCCTGGTGCAGGAGTTATGCTGGGACCCCTGGTGCATGAGTGGTGCTGGGGACCCTGATACAGGAGTGGAGCTGGGGCCCCTGGTGCAGTAGTGGTGCTGGGGCCCCTAGTGCAGGAGTGGTGCTGGGGCCCCTGGTGCGGTAGTTATGCTGGGGACCCTGATACAGGATTGGTGCTGGGGACCCTGGTGCAGGAGTTATGCTGGGACCCCTGGTGCATGAGTGGTGCTGGAGACCCTGATACAGGAGTGGTGTTGGGGCCCCTGGTGCATGAGTGGTGCTGGGAACCCTGATACAGGAGTGGTGCTGGGGCCCCTGGTGCAGGAGTTATGCTGGGACCCCTGGTGCATGAGTGGTACTGGAGACCCTGATACAGGAGTGGCGCTGGGGACCCTGATTCAGGAGTGGTGCTGGGGCCCCTGGTGCAGTAGTTATGCTGGGGACCCTGATACAGGAGTGGCGCTGGGGCCCCTGGTGCAGGAGTTATGCTGGGACCCCTGGTGCAGGATGGGTGCTGGGGTCCCTGATACAGGAGTGGTGCTGGGGCCCCTGGTGCAGGAGTTATGCTGGGACCCCTGGTGCAGGAGTTATGCTGGGACCCCTGGTGCATGAGTGGTGCTGGGGACCCTGATACAGGAGTGGAGCTGGGGCCCCTGGTGCAGTAGTGGTGCTGGGGCCCCTAGTGCAGGAGTGGTGCTGGGGCCCCTGGTGCGGTAGTTATGCTGGGGACCCTGATACAGGATTGGTGCTGGGGACCCTGGTGCAGGAGTTATGCTGGGACCCCTGGTGCATGAGTGGTGCTGGAGACCCTGATACAGGAGTGGTGTTGGGGCCCCTGGTGCATGAGTGGTGCTGGGAACCCTGATACAGGAGTGGTGCTGGGGCCCCTGGTGCAGGAGTTATGCTGGGACCCCTGGTGCATGAGTGGTACTGGAGACCCTGATACAGGAGTGGCGCTGGGGACCCTGATTCAGGAGTGGTGCTGGGGCCCCTGGTGCAGTAGTTATGCTGGGGACCCTGATACAGGAGTGGCGCTGGGGCCCCTGGTGCAGGAGTTATGCTGGGACCCCTGGTGCAGGATGGGTGCTGGGGTCCCTGATACAGGAGTGGTGCTGGGGCCCCTGGTGCAGGAGTTATGCTGGGACCCCTGGTGCAGGATGGGTGCTGGGGACCCTGATATAGGAGTGGTGCTGGGGCCCCTGGTGCAGTAGTGGTGCTGGAGACCCTGGTGCAGGATGGGTGCTGGGGACCCTGATATAGGAGTGGTGCTGGGGCCCCTGGTGCAGGAGTTATGCTGGGACGCCTGGTGCATGAGTGGTGCTGGAGACCCTGATACAGGAGTGGCGCTGGGGACCCTGATACAGGAGTGGTGCTGGGGCCCCTGGTGCAGTAGTTATGCTGGGGACCCTGATACAGGAGTGGCGCTGGGGCCCCTGGTGCAGGAGTTATGCTGGGATCCCTGGTGCAGGATGGGTGCTGGGGACCCTGATACAGGAGTGGTGCTGGGGCCCCTGGTGCAGGAGTTATGCTGGGACCCCTGGTGCAGGATGGGTGCTGGGGACCGCAGTAGTGGTGCTGGAGACCCTGGTGCAGGATGGGTGCTGGGGACCCTGATATAGGAGTGGTGCTGGGGACCCTGGTGCAGGATGGGTGCTGTGGACCCTGATACAGGAGTGGTGCTGGGGACCCTGGTGCAGTAGTTATGCTGGGGACCCTGATACAGGAGTGGCGCTGGGGCCCCTGGTGCAGGAGTTATGCTGGGACCCATGGTGCAGGATGGGTGCTGGGGACCCTGATACAGGAGTGGTGCTGGGGACCCTGGTGCAGGAGTTATGCTGGGACCCCTGGTGCAGGATGGGTGCTGGGGACCCTGATATAGGAGTGGTGCTGGGGCCCCTGGTGCAGTAGTGGTGCTGGAGACCCTGGTGCAGGATGGGTGCTGGGGACCCTGATATAGGAGTGGTGCTGGGGACCCTGGTGCAGGATGGGTGCTGTGGACCCTGATACAGGAGTGGTGCTGGGGCCCCTGGTGCAGGAGTTATGCTGGGACCCCTTGTGCAGGATGGGTGCTGGGGACCCTGATATAGGAGTGGTGCTGGGGCCCCTGGTGCAGTAGTGGTGCTGGAGACCCTGGTGCAGGATGGGTGCTGGGGACCCTGATATAGGAGTGGTGCTGGGGACCCTGGTGCAGGATGGGTGCTGTGGACCCTGATACAGGAGTGGTGCTGGGGACCCTGGTGCAGTAGTTATGCTGGGGACCCTGATACAGGAGTGGCGCTGGGGCCCCTGGTGCAGGAGTTATGCTGGGACCCATGGTGCAGGATGGGTGCTGGGGACCCTGATACAGGAGTGGTGCTGGGGCCCCTGGTGCAGGAGTTATGCTGGGACCCCTGGTGCAGGATGGGTGCTGGGGACCCTGATATAGGAGTGGTGCTGGGGCCCCTGGTGCAGTAGTGGTGCTGGAGACCCTGGTGCAGGATGGGTGCTGGGGACCCTGATATAGGAGTGGTGCTGGGGCCCCTGGTGCAGTAGTTATGCTGGGGACCCTGATACAGGAGTGGCGCTGGGGCCCCTGGTGCAGGAGTTATGCTGGGATCCCTGGTGCAGGATGGGTGCTGGGGACCCTGATACAGGAGTGGTGCTGGGGCCCCTGGTGCAGGAGTTATGCTGGGACCCCTGGTGCAGGATGGGTGCTGGGGACCGCAGTAGTGGTGCTGGAGACCCTGGTGCAGGATGGGTGCTGGGGACCCTGATATAGGAGTGGTGCTGGGGACCCTGGTGCAGGATGGGTGCTGTGGACCCTGATACAGGAGTGGTGCTGGGGACCCTGGTGCAGTAGTTATGCTGGGGACCCTGATACAGGAGTGGCGCTGGGGCCCCTGGTGCAGGAGTTATGCTGGGACCCATGGTGCAGGATGGGTGCTGGGGACCCTGATACAGGAGTGGTGCTGGGGACCCTGGTGCAGGAGTTATGCTGGGACCCCTGGTGCAGGATGGGTGCTGGGGACCCTGATATAGGAGTGGTGCTGGGGCCCCTGGTGCAGTAGTGGTGCTGGAGACCCTGGTGCAGGATGGGTGCTGGGGACCCTGATATAGGAGTGGTGCTGGGGACCCTGGTGCAGGATGGGTGCTGTGGACCCTGATACAGGAGTGGTGCTGGGGCCCCTGGTGCAGGAGTTATGCTGGGACCCCTGGTGCAGGATGGGTGCTGGGGACCCTGATATAGGAGTGGTGCTGGGGCCCCTGGTGCAGTAGTGGTGCTGGAGACCCTGGTGCAGGATGGGTGCTGGGGACCCTGATATAGGAGTGGTGCTGGGGACCCTGGTGCAGGATGGGTGCTGTGGACCCTGATACAGGAGTGGTGCTGGGGACCCTGGTGCAGTAGTTATGCTGGGGACCCTGATACAGGAGTGGCGCTGGGGCCCCTGGTGCAGGAGTTATGCTGGGACCCATGGTGCAGGATGGGTGCTGGGGACCCTGATACAGGAGTGGTGCTGGGGCCCCTGGTGCAGGAGTTATGCTGGGACCCCTGGTGCAGGATGGGTGCTGGGGACCCTGATATAGGAGTGGTGCTGGGGCCCCTGGTGCAGTAGTGGTGCTGGAGACCCTGGTGCAGGATGGGTGCTGGGGACCCTGATATAGGAGTGGTGCTGGGGACCCTAGTGCAGGATGGGTGCTGTGGACCCTGATACAGGAGTGGTGCTGGGGCCCCTGGTGCAGGAGTTATGCTGGGACCCCTGGTGCAGGATGGGTGCTGGGGACCCTGATATAGGAGTGGTGCTGGGGACCCTGGTGCAGGATGGGTGCTGTGGACCCTGATACAGGAGTGGTGCTGGGGACCCTGGTGCAGTAGTTATGCTGGGGCCCCTGGTGCAGCTCCTGCACATCTGGAGTCTCAGAATAGATCTCACACATCAGTAACAGTCCCCCGGAGTTCTCAATTTATCGCCCCCTCGGCTCCTCGCCGAGACCCCCGGACCCCCGTGTTATATATACAGGAAGGTGATAGAAAGCAGCTATATATAGAGGCGAGTATTCCCGGATCACAGCGGCAGCGGGTAGAGGGCTCCAGAGAACGTCCGAGGATCAGATTGTCTGTCTGTTATCCATCCAGAAAATAAACCTCAGGTCCCAGAGCGGAAGAAAGAGACCGCGAGACCCCAAATAGTCCGGGGGCCGCGGGTCACAGTCTATTTATCCATCATTATCTCCCACAGCCAGAAACAAATAATAATTACAGCACAAATTCAAGTAGAAGCCGCCAGGATCACAGAAACACAGAAACAAAAAGGCACCGAGCCTCCGAGAACAGCGGGGTCTGAATATCAGGGTCTGTCGGCTCTGGGGATTTTATCTATCTCGTTAAATCTATATATTATTATCTATCATCTATTATCTATCTATTATCTATTTATCTATTATCTATCTATTATCTATTTATATATATTATCTATCACTCTCTTTCTCTCTATTATCTCATCTCTCGTATCTCTTTCTATTATCTCTCCTATTATCTTTTTCTTTCTATTCTCTCTTTCTCTCTATTATCTCTTTCTCTCTTTTCTCTTTCTCTCTATTATCTCTCTTTCTCTCTATTATCTCTTTCTCTCTATTCTCTTTTTCTCTCTATTCTCTTTCTCTCTATCTCTCTATTATCTCTCTTTCTCTCTATTATCTCTTTCTCTCTCTATTATCTCTTTCTCTCTCTCTCTATTATCTCTTTCTCTCTCTCTATTATCTCTTTTTCTCTCTATTATCTCTTTCTCTCTCTATTATCTCTTTTTCTCTCTATTATCTCTTTCTCTCTATTCTCTTTTTCTCTCTATTCTCTTTCTCTCTATCTCTCTATTATCTCTCTTTCTCTCTATTATCTCTTTCTCTCTCTATTATCTCTTTCTCTCTCTCTCTATTATCTCTTTCTCTCTATTATCTCTTTTTCTCTCTATTATCTCTTTCTCTCTCTCTATTATCTCTTTTTCTCTCTATTATCTCTTTCTCTCTATTATCTCTTTCTCTCTCTATTATCTCTTTTTCTCTCTATTATCTCTTTCTCTCTATTCTCTTTCTCTCTCTATTATCTCTTTTTCTCTCTATTATCTCTTTCTCTCTCTATTATCTCTTTCTCTCTCTCTCTATTATCTCTTTCTCTCTCTATTATCTCTTTTTCTCTCTATTATCTCTTTTTCTCTCTATTATCTCTCTTTCTCTCTATTATCTCTTTCTCTCTATTCTCTTTTTCTCTCTATTCTCTTTCTCTCTATCTCTCTATTATCTCTCTTTCTCTCTATTCTCTTTTTCTCTCTATTCTCTTTCTCTCTATCTCTATTATTTCTCTTTCTCTCTATTCTCTTTTTCTCTCTATTCTCTTTCTCTCTATCTCTCTATTATCTCTCTTTCTCTCTATTATCTCTTTCTCTCTCTACTATCTCTTTTTCTCTCTCTACTATCTCTTTTTCTCTCTATTATCTCTTTCTCTCTCTATTATCTCTTTCTCTCTCTCTATTATCTCTTTCTCTCTATTATCTTTCTCTCTCTCTATTATCTCTTTTTCTCTCTATTATCCCTTTCTCTCTCTATTATCTTTCTCTCTCTCTATTATCTCTTTTTCTCTCTATTCTCTCTCTTTCTCTCTACTATCTCTTTCTCTCTATTATCTCTTTCTCTCTCTATTATCTCTTTTTCTCTCTATTATCTCTTTCTCTCTATTATCTCTCTTTTTCTCTCTATTATCTCTTTCTCTCTATTATCTCTTTTTCTCTCTATTATCTCTCTTTCTCTCTATTATCTCTTTCTCTCTATTCTCTTTCTCTCTCTATTATCTCTTTCTCTCTCTATTATCTCTTTCTCTCTATTATCTCTTTCTCTCTATTATCTCTTTCTCTCTCTATTATCTCTTTCTCTCTCTATTATCTCTTTCTCTCTCTCTATTATCTCTTTTTCTCTCTATTCTCTCTCTTTCTCTCTACTATCTCTTTCTCTCTATTATCTCTTTCTCTCTCTATTATCTCTCTTTTTCTCTCTATTATCTCTTTCTCTCTATTATCTCTTTTTCTCTCTATTATCTCTCTTTCTCTCTATTATCTCTTTCTCTCTATTCTCTTTCTCTCTCTATTATCTCTTTCTCTCTATTATCTCTTTCTCTCTATTATCTTTCTTTCTCTCTATTCTCTTTCTCTCTCTATTATCTCTTTCTCTCTCTATTATCTCTTTCTCTCTCTATTATCTTTTTCTCTCTATTCTCTCTCTTTCTATTATCTCTCTCTCTCTTTCTCTCTCTATTATGGATATCAGAGTAGGATTCCCATCATCCCGCTCCCCGCGGCTGGGAGTTGTAGTCCCCCTCCCCCGAGCTGCGCTCCTACCTATGGTGGTGATCACAGTGATGGCGAAGTAGAAGGAGCCGGCGAAGGTCCACTGCACGCCCGCCTTGTGCGGCTTCAGCTTCAGCACCACCCACTCCAGCTCCCGGTAGGCCGCCTCCGTCAGGTTGTACTTGCCCCGCAGTTCGCCCCTCTTGTCCTCCAGCTTCTTCTTCTCCGTCGTCTCCTCCTCGGACTCCAGGACATCGAAGACGGCGGCGCCCACCAGCAGGTAGGTGAAGGTGCAGATGATGAGAGCCAAGGTCCGGACGTTCTGCCTCTTCATGGTGCGGCTCTGGCGCTGTGCGGGGCTGGCTGGGCGCAGGGGGACCCCCGGGTCATGGCGGCTGCACAGTCCATGGAGGAGTCCTGCAGAGGTGGCCGCCGCTGCTCTCTGGAGCTGTCCCTTCAGCACCACCCTCAGGAGGCTCCGGCACCGCCGGCCCCGGCCATATAAGGCTGTCTGCTCAGAAGGGGAGGGCCGGCACAGCAGCACGGGCCGGCGCTGAGAGGCAGGCACAAGGGGGCAGGCGCAGGGGGGCAGGTACAGGGGGGCAGGTACAGAGAGGCAGGTACAGGGGGGCAGGTACAGAGAGGCAGGTACAGAGAGGCAGGTACAGGGGGACAGGTACAGGGGGGCAGGTACAGGGGGGCAGGTACAGGGGGGCAGGTACAGAGAGGCAGGTACAGGGGGGCAGGTACAGGGGGGCAGGTACAGGGGGGCAGGTACAGGGGGGCAGGTACAGGGGGGCAGGTACAGAGAGGCAGGTACAGGGGGGCAGGTACAGAGAGGCAGGTACAGGGGGGCAGGTACAGAGAGGCAGGTACAGAGAGGCAGGTACAGGGGGGCAGGTACAGGGGGGCAGGTACAGGGGGGCAGGTACAGGGGGGCAGGTACAGAGAGGCAGGTACAGGGGGGCAGGTACAGAGAGGCAGGTACAGAGAGGCAGGTACAGGGGGGCAGGTACAGGGGGGCAGGTACAGGGGGGCAGGTACAGAGAGGCAGGTACAGGGGGCAGGTACAGGGGGGCAGGTACAGAGAGGCAGGTACAGGGGGGCAGGCACAGGGGGACAGGCGCAGGGGGGCAGGTACAGGGGGGTAGGTACAGGGGGGCAGGTACAGGGGTGCAGGTACAGAGAGGCAGGTACAGAGAGGCAGGTACAGGGGGGCAGGTACAGGGGGGCAGGTACAGAGAGGCAGGTACAGGGGGGCAGGTACAGAGAGGCAGGTACAGGGGGGCAGGCACAAGGGGGCAGGCGCAGGGGGGCAGGTACAGGGGGGCAGGTACAGAGAGGCAGGTACAGGGGGGCAGGTACAGGGGGGCAGGTACAGGGGGGCAGGTACAGAGAGGCAGGTACAGAGAGGCAGGTACAGGGGGGCAGGCACAAGGGGGCAGGCGCAGGGGCGCAGGTACAGAGAGGCAGGTACAGGGGGGCAGGCGCAGGGGGGCAGGTACAGAGAGGCAGGTACAGGGGGGCAGGTACAGGGGGACAGGTACAGAGAGGCAGGTACAGGGGGGCAGGTACAGGGGGGCAGGTACAGGGGGGCAGGTACAGGGGGCAGGCACAGGGGGGCAGGTACAGGGGGGCAGGTACAGGGGGGCAGGTACAGGGGGACAGGTACAAGGGGGCAGGCGCAGGGGGGCAGGTACAGGGGGGCAGGCACAAAGGGGCAGGCGCAGGGGGGCAGGTACAGAGAGGCAGGTACAGGGGGGCAGGTACAGAGAGGCAGGTACAGGGGGGCAGGTACAGGGGGGCAGGTACAGGGAGGCAGGTACAGGGGGGCAGGTACAGGGGGGCAGGTACAGGGAGGCAGGTACAGGGGGGCAGGTACAGGGGGGCAGGTACAGAGAGGCAGGTACAGGGGGGCAGGTACAGGGGGGCAGGTACAGGGGGGCAGGTACGGGGGGCAGGCGCAGGGCGGCAGGTACAGGGGGACAGGTACAGAGAGGCAGGTACAGGGGGGCAGGCACAAGGGGGCAGGCGCAGGGGGGCAGGTACAGAGAGGCAGGTACAGGGGGGCAGGTACAGGGGGACAGGTACAGAGAGGCAGGTACAGGGGGGCAGGCACAAGGGGGCAGGCGCAGGGGGGCAGGTACAGAGAGGCAGGTACAGGGGGGCAGGCACAAGGGGGCAGGTGCAGGGGGGCAGGTACAGAGAGGCAACTACAGGGGGGTAGGTACAGGGGGACAGGTACAGGGGGGCAGGTACAGGGGGGCAGGCACAGGGGGGCAGGTACAGGGGGGCAGGCACAAGGGGGCAGGCGCAGGGGGGCAGGTACAGAGAGGCAGGTACAGGGGGGCAGGCACAAGGGGGCAGGCGCAGGGGGGCAGGTACAGGGGGGCAGGTACAGGGGGGCAGGCACAAGGGGGCAGGCGCAGGGGGGCAGGTACAGAGAGGCAGGTACAGCGGGGCAGGTACAGGGGGACAGGTACAGAGAGGCAGGTACAGGGGGGCAGGTACAGGGGGGCAGGTACAGGGGGGCAGGTACAGAGAGGCAGGTACAGGGGGGCAGGTACAGGGGGGCAGGTACAGAGAGGCAGGTACACGGGGGCAGGCACAGGGGGGCAGGTACAGAGAGGCAGGCACAAGGGGGCAGGCGCAGGGGGGCAGGTACAGAGAGGCAGGTACAGGGGGGCAGGTACAGGGGGGCAGGTACAGAGAGGCAGGTACAGGGGGGCAGGTACAGGGGGGCAGGTACAGAGAGGCAGGTACAGGGGGGCAGGTACAGGGGGGCAGGTACAGAGAGGCAGGTACAGGGGGGCAGGCACAGGGGGGCAAGGTACAGAGAGGCAGGTACAGGGGGGCAGGTACAGGGGGGCAGGTACAGAGAGGCAGGTACAGGGGGGCAGGTACAGAGAGGCAGGTACAGGGGGGCAGGTACAGGGGGGCAGGTACAGAGAGGCAGGTACAGGGGGGCAGGCACAGGGGGGCAGTTACAGAGAGGCAGGTACAGGGGGGCAGGTACAGGGGGGCAGGTACAGGGGGGCAGGTACAGAGAGGCAGGTACAGGGGGGCAGGTACAGAGAGGCAGGTACAGGGGGGCAGGTACAGGGGGGCAGGTACAGGGGGACAGGTACAGGGGGGCAGGTACAGGGGGGCAGGTACAGGGGGGCAGGTACAGGGGGGCAGGCACAGGGGGGCAGGTACAGAGAGGCAGGTACAGGGGAGCAGGTACAGGGGGACAGGTACAGAGAGACAGGTACAGGGGGGCAGGTACAGGGGGACAGGTACAGATAGGCAGGTACAGGGGGGCAGGTACAGGGGGGCAGGTGCAGGGGGGCAGGCGCAGGGGGGCAGGTACAGAGAGGCAGGTACAGGGGGGCAGGTACAGGGGGACAGGTACAGAGAGGCAGGTACAGGGGGGCAGGTACAGAGAGGCAGGTACAGGGGGGCAGGTACAGGGGGGCAGGTACAGAGAGGCAGGTACAGAGAGGCAGGTACAGGGGGGCAGGTACAGAGAGGCAGGTACAGGGGGGCAGGTACAGAGAGGCAGGTACAGAGAGGCAGGTACAGGGGGGCAGGTACAGGGGGGCAGGTACAGAGAGGCAGGTACAGGGGGGCAGGTACAGAGAGGCAGGTACAGGGGGACAGGTACAGGGGGGCAGGTACAGGGGGGCAGGTACAGAGAGGCAGGCACAAGGGGGCAGGTACAGGGGTGCAGGTACAGAGAGGCAGGTACAGAGAGGCAGGTACAGGGGGGCAGGTACAGAGAGGCAGGTACAGGGGGGCAGGTACAGGGGGGCAGGTACAGAGAGGCAGGTACAGGGGGGCAGGTACAGAGAGGCAGGTACTGGGGGGCAGGTACAGGGGGGCAGGTACAGGGGGGCAGGTTCAGAGAGGCAGGTACAGGGGGCAGGTACAGGGGGGCAGGTACAGAGAGGCAGGTACAGGGGGGCAGGTAAAGAGAGGCAGGTACAGGGGGGCAAGTACAGGGGGGCAGGTACAGAGAGGCAGGTACAGGGGGGCAGGTACAGGGGGGCAGGTACAGAGAGGCAGGTACAGGGGAGCAGGTACAGGGGGGCAGGTACAGAGAGGCAGGTACAGGGGGGCAGGTACAGGGGGGCAGGTACAGAGAGGCAGGTACAGGGGGGCAGGTACAGAGAGGCAGGTACAGGGGGGCAGGTACAGGGGGGCAGGTACAGAGAGGCAGGTACAGGGGGGCAGGTACAGGGGGGCAGGTACAGAGATGCAGGTACAGGGGGGCAGGTACAGAGAGGCAGGTACAGGGGGGCAGGTACAGAGAGGCAGGTACAGGGGGGCAGGTACAGGGGGGCAGGTACAGAGAGGCAGGTACAGGGGGGCAGGTACAGGGGGGCAGGTACAGAGAGGCAGGTACAGTGGGGCAGGTACAGGGGGGCAGGTACAGAGAGGCAGGTACAGGGGGGCAGGTACAGGGGGGCAGGTACAGAGAGGCAGGTACAGGGGGGCAGGTACAGGGGGGCAGGTACAGAGAGGCAGGTACAGGGGGGCAGGTACAGGGGGGCAGGTAAAGGGGGGCAGGTACAGAGAGGCAGGTACAGGGGGGCAGGTACAGGGGGACAGGTACAGGGGGACAGGTACAGAGAGGCAGGTACAGAGAGGCAGGTACAGGGGGACAGGTACAGGGGGGCAGGTACAGAGAGGCAGGTACAGGGGGACAGGTACAGAGAGGCCGGTACAGGGGGACAGGTACAGGGGGGCAGGTACAGAGAGGCCGGTACAGGGGGGCAGGTACAGGGGGGCAGGTACAGAGAGGCAGGTACAGAGAGGCAGGTACAGGGGGACAGGTACAGAGAGGCAGGTACAGAGAGGCCGGTATAGGGGGACAGGTACAGGGGGGCAGGTACAGAGAGGCAGGTACAGGGGGGCAGGTACAGGGGGGCAGGTACAGGGAGGCAGGTACAGGGGGGCAGGTACAGGGGGGCAGGTACAGGGAGGCAGGTACAGGGGGGCAGGTACAGGGGTGCAGGTACAGAGAGGCAGGTACAGGGGGGCAGGTACAGGGGGGCAGGTACAGAGAGGCAGGTACAGGGGGGCAGGTACAGAGAGGCAGGTACAGGGGGGCAGGTACAGGGGGGCAGGTACAGAGAGGCAGGTACAGGGGGGCAGGTACAGAGAGGCAGGTACAGGGGGGCAGGTACAGAGAGGCAGGTACAAGGGGGCAGGCGCAGGGGGGCAGGTACAGAGAGGCAGGCGCAGGGGGGCAGGTACAGAGAGGCAGGTACAGGGGGGCAGGTACAGGGGGGCAGGTACAGAGAGGCAGGTACAGGGGGCAGGTACAGGGGGGCAGGTACAGAGAGGCAGGTAAAAGGGGGCAGGCGCAGGGGGGCAGGTACAGGGGGGCAGGTACAGGGGGGCAGGTACAGAGAGGCAGGCACAAGGGGGCAGGCGCAGGGGGGCAGGTACAGAGAGGCAGGTACAGGGGGGCAGGTACAGGGGGGCAGGTACAGAGAGGCAGGTACGGGGGGCAGGTACAGGGAGGCAGGTACAGGGGGGCAGGTACAGGGGGGCAGGTACAGGGAGGCAGGTACAGGGGGGCAGGTACAGGGGGGCAGGTACAGGGGGGCAGGTACAGAGAGGCAGGTACAGAGAGGCAGGTACAGGGGGGCAGGTACAGGGGGGCAGGTACAGAGAGGCAGGTACAGGGGGGCAGGTACAGGGGGGCAGTTACAGAGAGGCAGGTACAGGGGGGCAGGTACAGGGGGGCAGGTACAGAGAGGCAGGTACAGGGGGGCAGGTACAGAGAGGCAGGTACAGGGGTGCAGGTACAGAGAGGCAGGTACAGGGGGGCAGGTACAGAGAGGCAGGTACAAGGGGGCAGGCGCAGGGGGGCAGGTACAGGGGTGCAGGTACAGGGGGGCAGGTACAGAGAGGCAGGCGCAGGGGGGCAGGTACAGAGAGGCAGGTACAGGGGGGCAGGTACAGGGGGGCAGGTACAGAGAGGCAGGTACAGGGGGGCAGGTACAGGGGGGCAGGTACAGAGAGGCAGGTAAAAGGGGGCAGGCGCAGGGGGGCAGGTACAGGGGGGCAGGTACAGAGAGGCAGGCACAAGGGGGCAGGCGCAGGGGGGCAGGTACAGAGAGGCAGGTACAGGGGGGCAGGTACAGAGAGGCAGGTACGGGGGGCAGGTACAGAGAGGCAGGTACAGGGGGCAGGTACAGAGAGGCAGGTACAGGGGGGCAGGTACAGGGGGACAGGTACAGGGGGACAGGTACAGGGGGGCAGGTACAGGGGGGCAGGTACAGAGAGGCAGGCACAAGGGGGCAGGTACAGGGGGGCAGGTACAGAGAGGCAGGTACAGGGGGGCAGGCGCAGGGGGGCAGGCGCAGGGGGGCAGGTACAGAGAGGCAGGGACAGGTACAGAGAGGCAGGTACAGGGGGGCAGGTACAGGGGGACAGGTACAGAGAGGCAGGTACAGGGGGGCAGGTACAGGGGGGCAGGCGCAGGGGGGCAGGCGCAGGGGGGCAGGTACAGAGAGGCAGGTACAGGGGGGCAGGTACAGGGGGACAGGTACAGAGAGGCAGGTACAGGGGGGCAGGTACAGAGAGGCAGGTACAGGGGGGCAGGTACAGGGGGGCAGGTACAGGGGGGCAGGTACAAAGAGGCAGGTACAGAGAGGCAGGTACAGGGGGGCAGGTACAGAGAGGCAGGTACAGGGGGGCAGGTACAGGGGGGCAGGTACAGAGAGGCAGGTACAGGGGGGCAGGTACAGGGGGGCAGGTACAGAGAGGCAGGTACAGAGAGGCAGGTACAGGGGGGCAGGTACAGAGAGGCAGGTACAGAGAGGCAGGTACAGGGGGGCAGGTACAGGGGGGCAGGTACAGAGAGGCAGGTACAGGGGGGCAGGTACAGGGGGGCAGGTATAGAGAGGCAGGTACAGGGGGACAGGTACAGGGGGGCAGGTACAGGGGGGCAGGTACAGAGAGGCAGGCACAAGGGGGCAGGTACAGGGGTGCAGGTACAGAGAGGCAGGTACAGGGGGGCAAGTATAGAGAGGCAGGAACAAGGGGGCAGGCGCAGGGGGGCAGGTACAGAGAGGCAGGTACAGGGGGGCAGGTACAGAGAGGCAGGTACAGGGGGGTAGGTACAGGGGGGCAGGTACAGAGAGGCAGGTACAGGGGGGCAGGTACAGGGGGGCAGGTACAGAGAGGCAGGTACAGGGGGGCAGGTGCAGGGGGGCAGGTACAGGGGGGCAGGTACGGGGGGCAGGCGCAGGGCGGCAGGTACAGGGGGACAGGTACAGAGAGGCAGGTACAGGGGGGCAGGCACAAGGGGGCAGGCGCAGGGGGGCAGGTACAGAGAGGCAGGTACAGGGGGGCAGGTACAGGGGGACAGGTACAGAGAGGCAGGTACAGGGGGGCAGGCACAAGGGGGCAGGCGCAGGGGGGCAGGTACAGAGAGGCAGGTACAGGGGGGCAGGCACAAGGGGGCAGGCGCAGGGGGGCAGGTACAGAGAGGCAGGTACAGGGGGGCAGGTACAGGGGGACAGGTACAGAGAGGCAGGTACAGGGGGGCAGGTACAGGGGGGCAGGTACAGGGGGGCAGGCACAGGGGGGCAGGCACAAGGGGGCAGGCGCAGGGGGGCAGGTACAGAGAGGCAGGTACAGGGGGGCAGGCACAAGGGGGCAGGCGCAGGGGGGCAGGTACAGGGGGGCAGGTACAGGGGGGCAGGTACAGGGGGGCAGGCACAAGGGGGCAGGCGCAGGGGGGCAGGTACAGAGAGGCAGGTACAGGGGGGCAGGTACAGGGGGACAGGTACAGAGAGGCAGGTACAGGGGGGCAGGTACAGGGGGGCAGGTACAGGGGGGCAGGTACAGGGGGGCAGGTACAGAGAGGCAGGTACAGGGGGGCAGGTACAGGGGGGCAGGTACAGAGAGGCAGGTACAGGGGGGCAGGCACAGGGGGGCAGGTACAGAGAGGCAGGCACAAGGGGGCAGGCGCAGGGGGGCAGGTACAGAGAGGCAGGTACAGGGGGGCAGGTACAGGGGGGCAGGTACAGAGAGGCAGGTACAGGGGGGCAGGTACAGGGGGGCAGGTACAGAGAGGCAGGTACAGGGGGGCAGGCACAGGGGGGCAGGTACAGAGAGGCAGGTACAGGGGGGCAGGTACAGGGGGGCAGGTACAGAGAGGCAGGTACAGGGGGGCAGGTACAGGGGGGCAGGTACAGAGAGGCAGGTACAGGGGGGCAGGTACAGGGGGGCAGGTACAGAGAGGCAGGTACAGGGGGGCAGGCACAGGGGGGCAGGTACAGAGAGGCAGGTACAGGGGGGCAGGTACAGGGGGACAGGTACAGGGGGGCAGGTACAGGGGGGCAGGCGCAGGGGGGCAGGCGCAGGGGGGCAGGTGCAGAGAGGCAGGTACAGGGGGGCAGGTACAGGGGGACAGGTACAGAGAGGCAGGTACAGGGGGGCAGGTACAGAGAGGCAGGTACAGGGGGGCAGGTACAGGGGGGCAGGTACAGAGAGGCAGGTACAGAGAGGCAGGTACAGGGGGGCAGGTACAGAGAGGCAGGTACAGGGGGGCAGGTACAGAGAGGCAGGTACAGAGAGGCAGGTACAGGGGGGCAGGTACAGGGGGGCAGGTACAGAGAGGCAGGTACAGAGAGGCAGGTACAGGGGGGCAGGTACAGAGAGGCAGGTACAGAGAGGCAGGTACAGGGGGGCAGGTACAGGGGGGCAGGTACAGAGAGGCAGGTACAGGGGGGCAGGTACAGAGAGGCAGGTACAGGGGGACAGGTACAGGGGGGCAGGTACAGAGAGGCAGGCACAAGGGGGCAGGTACAGGGGTGCAGGTACAGAGAGGCAGGTACAGAGAGGCAGGTACAGGGGGGCAGGTACAGAGAGGCAGGTACAGGGGGGCAGGTACAGGGGGGCAGGTACAGAGAGGCAGGTACAGGGGGGCAGGTACAGGGGGGCAGGTACAGAGAGGCAGGTACAGGGGGTCAGGTACAGGGGGGCAGGTACAGGGGGGCAGGTACAGAGAGGCAGGTACAGGGGGGCAGGTACAGGGGGGCAGGTACAGAGAGGCAGGTACAGGGGGGCAGGTAAAGAGAGGCAGGTACAGGGGGGCAGGTACAGGGGGGCAGGTACAGAGAGGCAGGTACAGGGGGGCAGGTACAGGGGGGCAGGTACAGAGAGGCAGGTACAGGGGAGCAGGTACAGGGGGCAGGTACAGAGAGGCAGGTACAGGGGGCAGGTACAGGGGGGCAGGTACAGAGAGGCAGGTACAGAGAGGCAGGTACAGGGGGGCAGGTACAGGGGGGCAGGTACAGGGGGGCAGGTACAGAGAGGCAGGTACAGGGGGGCAGGTACAGGGGGGCAGGTACAGAGAGGCAGGTACAGGGGGGCAGGTACAGAGAGGCAGGTACAGGGGGGCAGGTACAGGGGGGCAGGTACAGAGAGGCAGGTACAGGGGGGCAGGTACAGGGGGACAGGTACAGGGGGGCAGGTACAGGGGGGCAGGCGCAGGGGGGCAGGCGCAGGGGGGCAGGTGCAGAGAGGCAGGTACAGGGGGGCAGGTACAGGGGGACAGGTACAGAGAGGCAGGTACAGGGGGGCAGGTACAGAGAGGCAGGTACAGGGGGGCAGGTACAGGGGGGCAGGTACAGAGAGGCAGGTACAGAGAGGCAGGTACAGGGGGGCAGGTACAGAGAGGCAGGTACAGGGGGGCAGGTACAGAGAGGCAGGTACAGGGGGGCAGGTACAGGGGGGCAGGTACAGAGAGGCAGGTACAGAGAGGCAGGTACAGGGGGGCAGGTACAGAGAGGCAGGTACAGAGAGGCAGGTACAGGGGGGCAGGTACAGGGGGGCAGGTACAGAGAGGCAGGTACAGGGGGGCAGGTACAGAGAGGCAGGTACAGGGGGACAGGTACAGGGGGGCAGGTACAGAGAGGCAGGCACAAGGGGGCAGGTACAGGGGTGCAGGTACAGAGAGGCAGGTACAGAGAGGCAGGTACAGGGGGGCAGGTACAGAGAGGCAGGTACAGGGGGGCAGGTACAGGGGGGCAGGTACAGAGAGGCAGGTACAGGGGGGCAGGTACAGGGGGGCAGGTACAGAGAGGCAGGTACAGGGGGTCAGGTACAGGGGGGCAGGTACAGGGGGGCAGGTACAGAGAGGCAGGTACAGGGGGGCAGGTACAGGGGGGCAGGTACAGAGAGGCAGGTACAGGGGGGCAGGTAAAGAGAGGCAGGTACAGGGGGGCAGGTACAGGGGGGCAGGTACAGAGAGGCAGGTACAGGGGGGCAGGTACAGGGGGGCAGGTACAGAGAGGCAGGTACAGGGGAGCAGGTACAGGGGGCAGGTACAGAGAGGCAGGTACAGGGGGCAGGTACAGGGGGGCAGGTACAGAGAGGCAGGTACAGAGAGGCAGGTACAGGGGGGCAGGTACAGGGGGGCAGGTACAGGGGGGCAGGTACAGAGAGGCAGGTACAGGGGGGCAGGTACAGGGGGGCAGGTACAGAGAGGCAGGTACAGGGGGGCAGGTACAGAGAGGCAGGTACAGGGGGGCAGGTACAGGGGGGCAGGTACAGAGAGGCAGGTACAGGGGGGCAGGTACAGGGGGGCAGGTACAGAGAGGCAGGTACAGGGGGGCAGGTACAGGGGGGCAGGTACAGAGAGGCAGATACAGGGGGGCAGGTACAGGGGGGCAGGTACAGGGGGGCAGGTACAGGGGGGCAGGTACAGAGAGGCAGGTACAGGGGGGCAGGTACAGGGGGGCAGGTACAGAGAGGCAGGTACAGGGGGTCAGGTACAGGGGGGCAGGTACAGGGGGGCAGGTACAGAGAGGCAGGTACAGGGGGGCAGGTACAGGGGGGCAGGTACAGAGAGGCAGGTACAGGGGGGCAGGTAAAGAGAGGCAGGTACAGGGGGGCAGGTACAGGGGGGCAGGTACAGAGAGGCAGGTACAGGGGGGCAGGTACAGGGGGGCAGGTACAGAGAGGCAGGTACAGGGGAGCAGGTACAGGGGGCAGGTACAGAGAGGCAGGTACAGGGGGCAGGTACAGGGGGGCAGGTACAGAGAGGCAGGTACAGAGAGGCAGGTACAGGGGGGCAGGTACAGGGGGGCAGGTACAGGGGGGCAGGTACAGAGAGGCAGGTACAGGGGGGCAGGTACAGGGGGGCAGGTACAGAGAGGCAGGTACAGGGGGGCAGGTACAGAGAGGCAGGTACAGGGGGGCAGGTACAGGGGGGCAGGTACAGAGAGGCAGGTACAGGGGGGCAGGTACAGGGGGGCAGGTACAGAGAGGCAGGTACAGGGGGGCAGGTACAGGGGGGCAGGTACAGAGAGGCAGATACAGGGGGGCAGGTACAGGGGGGCAGGTACAGGGGGGCAGGTACAGGGGGGCAGGTACAGAGAGGCAGGTACAGGGGGGCAGGTACAGGGGGGCAGGTACAGAGAGGCAGGTACAGGGGGGCAGGTACAGGGGGGCAGGTAAAGGGGGGCAGGTACAGAGAGGCAGGTACAGGGGGGCAGGTACAGGGGGACAGGTACAGGGGGACAGGTACAGAGAGGCAGGTACAGAGAGGCAGGTACAGGGGGACAGGTACAGGGGGGCAGGTACAGAGAGGCAGGTACAGGGGGACAGGTACAGAGAGGCCGGTACAGGGGGACAGGTACAGGGGGGCAGGTACAGAGAGGCCGGTACAGGGGGGCAGGTACAGAGAGGCAGGTACAGAGAGGCAGGCACAGAGAGGCAGGTACAGGGGGACAGGTACAGAGAGGCAGGTACAGAGAGGCCGGTATAGGGGGACAGGTACAGGGGGGCAGGTACAGAATGGCAGGTACAGGGGGGCAGGTACAGGGGGGCAGGTACAGGGGTCAGGTACAGGGAGGCAGGTACAGGGGGGCAGGTACAGGGAGGCAGGTACAGGGGGGCAGGTACAGGGGGGCAGGTACAGAGAGGCAGGTACAGGGGGGCAGGTACAGGGGGGCAGGTACAGAGAGGCAGGTACAGGGGGGCAGGTACAGGGGGGCAGGTACAGAGAGGCAGGTACAGGGGGGCAGGTACAGAGAGGCAGGTACAGGGGGGCAGGTACAGAGAGGCAGGTACAGGGGGGCAGGTACAGAGAGGCAGGTACAAGGGGGCAGGCGCAGGGGGGCAGGTACAGAGAGGCAGGCGCAGGGGGGCAGGTACAGAGAGGCAGGTACAGGGGGGTAGGTACAGGGGGGCAGGTACAGAGAGGCAGGTACAGGGGGGCAGGTACAGGGGGGCAGGTACAGAGAGGCAGGTACAGGGGGGCAGGTGCAGGGGGGCAGGTACAGGGGGGCAGGTACGGGGGGCAGGCGCAGGGCGGCAGGTACAGGGGGACAGGTACAGAGAGGCAGGTACAGGGGGGCAGGCACAAGGGGGCAGGCGCAGGGGGGCAGGTACAGAGAGGCAGGTACAGGGGGGCAGGTACAGGGGGACAGGTACAGAGAGGCAGGTACAGGGGGGCAGGCACAAGGGGGCAGGCGCAGGGGGGCAGGTACAGAGAGGCAGGTACAGGGGGGCAGGCACAAGGGGGCAGGCGCAGGGGGGCAGGTACAGAGAGGCAGGTACAGGGGGGCAGGTACAGGGGGACAGGTACAGAGAGGCAGGTACAGGGGGGCAGGTACAGGGGGGCAGGTACAGGGGGGCAGGCACAGGGGGGCAGGCACAAGGGGGCAGGCGCAGGGGGGCAGGTACAGAGAGGCAGGTACAGGGGGGCAGGCACAAGGGGGCAGGCGCAGGGGGGCAGGTACAGGGGGGCAGGTACAGGGGGGCAGGTACAGGGGGGCAGGCACAAGGGGGCAGGCGCAGGGGGGCAGGTACAGAGAGGCAGGTACAGGGGGGCAGGTACAGGGGGACAGGTACAGAGAGGCAGGTACAGGGGGGCAGGTACAGGGGGGCAGGTACAGGGGGGCAGGTACAGAGAGGCAGGTACAGGGGGGCAGGTACAGGGGGGCAGGTACAGAGAGGCAGGTACAGGGGGGCAGGCACAGGGGGGCAGGTACAGAGAGGCAGGCACAAGGGGGCAGGCGCAGGGGGGCAGGTACAGAGAGGCAGGTACAGGGGGGCAGGTACAGGGGGGCAGGTACAGAGAGGCAGGTACAGGGGGGCAGGTACAGGGGGGCAGGTACAGAGAGGCAGGTACAGGGGGGCAGGCACAGGGGGGCAGGTACAGAGAGGCAGGTACAGGGGGGCAGGTACAGGGGGGCAGGTACAGAGAGGCAGGTACAGGGGGGCAGGTACAGGGGGGCAGGTACAGAGAGGCAGGTACAGGGGGGCAGGTACAGGGGGGCAGGTACAGAGAGGCAGGTACAGGGGGGCAGGCACAGGGGGGCAGGTACAGAGAGGCAGGTACAGGGGGGCAGGTACAGGGGGACAGGTACAGGGGGGCAGGTACAGGGGGGCAGGCGCAGGGGGGCAGGCGCAGGGGGGCAGGTGCAGAGAGGCAGGTACAGGGGGGCAGGTACAGGGGGACAGGTACAGAGAGGCAGGTACAGGGGGGCAGGTACAGAGAGGCAGGTACAGGGGGGCAGGTACAGGGGGGCAGGTACAGAGAGGCAGGTACAGAGAGGCAGGTACAGGGGGGCAGGTACAGAGAGGCAGGTACAGGGGGGCAGGTACAGAGAGGCAGGTACAGAGAGGCAGGTACAGGGGGGCAGGTACAGGGGGGCAGGTACAGAGAGGCAGGTACAGAGAGGCAGGTACAGGGGGGCAGGTACAGAGAGGCAGGTACAGAGAGGCAGGTACAGGGGGGCAGGTACAGGGGGGCAGGTACAGAGAGGCAGGTACAGGGGGGCAGGTACAGGGGGGCAGGTACAGAGAGGCAGGTACAGAGAGGCAGGTACAGAGGGGCAGGTACAGAGAGGCAGGTACAGGGGGGCAGGTACAGAGAGGCAGGTACAGAGAGGCAGGTACAGGGGGGCAGGTACAGGGGGGCAGGTACAGAGAGGCAGGTACAGAGAGGCAGGTACAGGGGGGCAGGTACAGAGAGGCAGGTACAGAGAGGCAGGTACAGGGGGGCAGGTACAGGGGGGCAGGTACAGGGGGGCAGGTACAGAGAGGCAGGTACAGGGGGGCAGGTACAGGGGGGCAGGTACAGAGAGGCAGGTACAGGGGGGCAGGTACAGGGGGGCAGGTACAGAGAGGCAGGTACAGGGGGTCAGGTACAGGGGGGCAGGTACAGGGGGGCAGGTACAGAGAGGCAGGTACAGGGGGGCAGGTACAGGGGGGCAGGTACAGAGAGGCAGGTACAGGGGGGCAGGTAAAGAGAGGCAGGTACAGGGGGGCAGGTACAGGGGGGCAGGTACAGAGAGGCAGGTACAGGGGGGCAGGTACAGGGGGGCAGGTACAGAGAGGCAGGTACAGGGGAGCAGGTACAGGGGGCAGGTACAGAGAGGCAGGTACAGGGGGCAGGTACAGGGGGGCAGGTACAGAGAGGCAGGTACAGAGAGGCAGGTACAGGGGGGCAGGTACAGGGGGGCAGGTACAGGGGGGCAGGTACAGAGAGGCAGGTACAGGGGGGCAGGTACAGGGGGGCAGGTACAGAGAGGCAGGTACAGGGGGGCAGGTACAGAGAGGCAGGTACAGGGGGGCAGGTACAGGGGGGCAGGTACAGAGAGGCAGGTACAGGGGGGCAGGTACAGGGGGGCAGGTACAGAGAGGCAGGTACAGGGGGGCAGGTACAGGGGGGCAGGTACAGAGAGGCAGATACAGGGGGGCAGGTACAGGGGGGCAGGTACAGGGGGGCAGGTACAGGGGGGCAGGTACAGAGAGGCAGGTACAGGGGGGCAGGTACAGGGGGGCAGGTACAGAGAGGCAGGTACAGGGGGGCAGGTACAGGGGGGCAGGTAAAGGGGGGCAGGTACAGAGAGGCAGGTACAGGGGGGCAGGTACAGGGGGACAGGTACAGGGGGACAGGTACAGAGAGGCAGGTACAGAGAGGCAGGTACAGGGGGACAGGTACAGGGGGGCAGGTACAGAGAGGCAGGTACAGGGGGACAGGTACAGAGAGGCCGGTACAGGGGGACAGGTACAGGGGGGCAGGTACAGAGAGGCCGGTACAGGGGGGCAGGTACAGAGAGGCAGGTACAGAGAGGCAGGCACAGAGAGGCAGGTACAGGGGGACAGGTACAGAGAGGCAGGTACAGAGAGGCCGGTATAGGGGGACAGGTACAGGGGGGCAGGTACAGAATGGCAGGTACAGGGGGGCAGGTACAGGGGGGCAGGTACAGGGGGGCAGGTACAGGGAGGCAGGTACAGGGGGGCAGGTACAGGGAGGCAGGTACAGGGGGGCAGGTACAGGGGGGCAGGTACAGAGAGGCAGGTACAGGGGGGCAGGTACAGGGGGGCAGGTACAGAGAGGCAGGTACAGGGGGGCAGGTACAGGGGGGCAGGTACAGAGAGGCAGGTACAGGGGGGCAGGTACAGAGAGGCAGGTACAGGGGGGCAGGTACAGAGAGGCAGGTACAGGGGGGCAGGTACAGAGAGGCAGGTACAAGGGGGCAGGCGCAGGGGGGCAGGTACAGAGAGGCAGGCGCAGGGGGGCAGGTACAGAGAGGCAGGTACAGGGGGGTAGGTACAGGGGGGCAGGTACAGAGAGGCAGGTACAGGGGGGCAGGTACAGGGGGGCAGGTACAGAGAGGCAGGTACAGGGGGGCAGGTGCAGGGGGCAGGTACAGGGGGGCAGGTACGGGGGGCAGGCGCAGGGCGGCAGGTACAGGGGGACAGGTACAGAGAGGCAGGTACAGGGGGGCAGGCACAAGGGGGCAGGCGCAGGGGGGCAGGTACAGAGAGGCAGGTACAGGGGGGCAGGTACAGGGGGACAGGTACAGAGAGGCAGGTACAGGGGGGCAGGCACAAGGGGGCAGGCGCAGGGGGGCAGGTACAGAGAGGCAGGTACAGGGGGGCAGGCACAAGGGGGCAGGCGCAGGGGGGCAGGTACAGAGAGGCAGGTACAGGGGGGCAGGTACAGGGGGACAGGTACAGAGAGGCAGGTACAGGGGGGCAGGTACAGGGGGGCAGGTACAGGGGGGCAGGCACAGGGGGGCAGGCACAAGGGGGCAGGCGCAGGGGGGCAGGTACAGAGAGGCAGGTACAGGGGGGCAGGCACAAGGGGGCAGGCGCAGGGGGGCAGGTACAGGGGGGCAGGTACAGGGGGGCAGGCACAAGGGGGCAGGCGCAGGGGGGCAGGTACAGAGAGGCAGGTACAGGGGGGCAGGTACAGGGGGACAGGTACAGAGAGGCAGGTACAGGGGGGCAGGTACAGGGGGGCAGGTACAGGGGGGCAGGTACAGGGGGGCAGGTACAGAGAGGCAGGTACAGGGGGGCAGGTACAGGGGGGCAGGTACAGAGAGGCAGGTACAGGGGGGCAGGCACAGGGGGGCAGGTACAGAGAGGCAGGCACAAGGGGGCAGGCGCAGGGGGGCAGGTACAGAGAGGCAGGTACAGGGGGGCAGGTACAGGGGGGCAGGTACAGAGAGGCAGGTACAGGGGGGCAGGTACAGGGGGGCAGGTACAGAGAGGCAGGTACAGGGGGGCAGGCACAGGGGGGCAGGTACAGAGAGGCAGGTACAGGGGGGCAGGTACAGGGGGGCAGGTACAGAGAGGCAGGTACAGGGGGGCAGGTACAGGGGGGCAGGTACAGAGAGGCAGGTACAGGGGGGCAGGTACAGGGGGGCAGGTACAGAGAGGCAGGTACAGGGGGGCAGGCACAGGGGGGCAGGTACAGAGAGGCAGGTACAGGGGGGCAGGTACAGGGGGACAGGTACAGGGGGGCAGGTACAGGGGGGCAGGCGCAGGGGGGCAGGCGCAGGGGGGCAGGTGCAGAGAGGCAGGTACAGGGGGGCAGGTACAGGGGGACAGGTACAGAGAGGCAGGTACAGGGGGGCAGGTACAGAGAGGCAGGTACAGGGGGGCAGGTACAGGGGGGCAGGTACAGAGAGGCAGGTACAGAGAGGCAGGTACAGGGGGGCAGGTACAGAGAGGCAGGTACAGGGGGGCAGGTACAGAGAGGCAGGTACAGAGAGGCAGGTACAGAGAGGCAGGTACAGGGGGGCAGGTACAGAGAGGCAGGTACAGAGAGGCAGGTACAGGGGGGCAGGTACAGAGAGGCAGGTACAGAGAGGCAGGTACAGGGGGGCAGGTACAGGGGGGCAGGTACAGAGAGGCAGGTACAGGGGGGCAGGTACAGAGAGGCAGGTACAGGGGGACAGGTACAGGGGGGCAGGTACAGGGGGGCAGGTACAGAGAGGCAGGCACAAGGGGGCAGGTACAGGGGTGCAGGTACAGAGAGGCAGGTACAGAGAGGCAGGTACAGGGGGGCAGGTACAGAGAGGCAGGTACAGGGGGGCAGGTACAGGGGGGCAGGTACAGAGAGGCAGGTACAGGGGGGCAGGTACAGGGGGGCAGGTACAGAGAGGCAGGTACAGGGGGTCAGGTACAGGGGGGCAGGTACAGGGGGGCAGGTACAGAGAGGCAGGTACAGGGGGGCAGGTACAGGGGGGCAGGTACAGAGAGGCAGGTACAGGGGGGCAGGTAAAGAGAGGCAGGTACAGGGGGGCAGGTACAGGGGGGCAGGTACAGAGAGGCAGGTACAGGGGGGCAGGTACAGGGGGGCAGGTACAGAGAGGCAGGTACAGGGGAGCAGGTACAGGGGGCAGGTACAGAGAGGCAGGTACAGGGGGCAGGTACAGGGGGGCAGGTACAGAGAGGCAGGTACAGAGAGGCAGGTACAGGGGGGCAGGTACAGGGGGGCAGGTACAGGGGGGCAGGTACAGAGAGGCAGGTACAGGGGGGCAGGTACAGGGGGGCAGGTACAGAGAGGCAGGTACAGGGGGGCAGGTACAGAGAGGCAGGTACAGGGGGGCAGGTACAGGGGGGCAGGTACAGAGAGGCAGGTACAGGGGGGCAGGTACAGGGGGGCAGGTACAGAGAGGCAGGTACAGGGGGGCAGGTACAGGGGGGCAGGTACAGAGAGGCAGATACAGGGGGGCAGGTACAGGGGGGCAGGTACAGGGGGGCAGGTACAGGGGGGCAGGTACAGAGAGGCAGGTACAGGGGGGCAGGTACAGGGGGGCAGGTACAGAGAGGCAGGTACAGGGGGGCAGGTACAGGGGGGCAGGTAAAGGGGGGCAGGTACAGAGAGGCAGGTACAGGGGGGCAGGTACAGGGGGACAGGTACAGGGGGACAGGTACAGAGAGGCAGGTACAGAGAGGCAGGTACAGGGGGACAGGTACAGGGGGGCAGGTACAGAGAGGCAGGTACAGGGGGACAGGTACAGAGAGGCCGGTACAGGGGGACAGGTACAGGGGGGCAGGTACAGAGAGGCCGGTACAGGGGGGCAGGTACAGAGAGGCAGGTACAGAGAGGCAGGCACAGAGAGGCAGGTACAGGGGGACAGGTACAGAGAGGCAGGTACAGAGAGGCCGGTATAGGGGGACAGGTACAGGGGGGCAGGTACAGAATGGCAGGTACAGGGGGGCAGGTACAGGGGGGCAGGTACAGGGGGGCAGGTACAGGGAGGCAGGTACAGGGGGGCAGGTACAGGGAGGCAGGTACAGGGGGGCAGGTACAGGGGGGCAGGTACAGAGAGGCAGGTACAGGGGGGCAGGTACAGGGGGGCAGGTACAGAGAGGCAGGTACAGGGGGGCAGGTACAGGGGGGCAGGTACAGAGAGGCAGGTACAGGGGGGCAGGTACAGAGAGGCAGGTACAGGGGGGCAGGTACAGAGAGGCAGGTACAGGGGGGCAGGTACAGAGAGGCAGGTACAAGGGGGCAGGCGCAGGGGGGCAGGTACAGAGAGGCAGGCGCAGGGGGGCAGGTACAGAGAGGCAGGTACAGGGGGGCAGGTACAGGGGGGCAGGTACAGAGAGGCAGGTACAGGGGGGCAGGTACAGGGGGGCAGGTACAGAGAGGCAGGTAAAAGGGGGCAGGCGCAGGGGGGCAGGTACAGGGGGGCAGGTACAGGGGGGCAGGTACAGAGAGGCAGGCACAAGGGGGCAGGCGCAGGGGGGCAGGTACAGAGAGGCAGGTACAGGGGGGCAGGTACAGGGGGGCAGGTACAGAGAGGCAGGTACGGGGGGCAGGTACAGGGAGGCAGGTACAGGGGGGCAGGTACAGGGGGGCAGGTACAGAGAGGCAGGTACAGGGGGGCAGGTACAGGGGGGCAGGTACAGAGAGGCAGGTACGGGGGGCAGGTACAGGGGGGCAGGTACAGGGGGGCAGGTACAGGGGGGCAGGTACAGAGAGGCAGGTACAGGGGGGCAGGTACAGGGGGGCAGGTACAGGGGGGCAGGTACAGAGAGGCAGGTACAGGGGGGCAGGTACAGGGGGGCAGGTACAGAGAGGCAGGTACAGGGGGGCAGGTACAGGGGGGCAGGTACAGAGAGGCAGGTACAGGGGGGCAGGTACAGAGAGGCAGGTACAGGGGGGCAGGTACAGAGAGGCAGGTACAGGGGGGCAGGTACAGAGAGGCAGGTACAAGGGGGCAGGCGCAGGGGGGCAGGTACAGGGGGGCAGGTACAGGGGGGCAGGTACAGAGAGGCAGGCGCAGGGGGGCAGGTACAGAGAGGCAGGTACAGGGGGGCAGGTACAGGGGGGCAGGTACAGAGAGGCAGGTACAGGGGGGCAGGTACAGGGGGGCAGGTACAGAGAGGCAGGTAAAAGGGGGCAGGCGCAGGGGGGCAGGTACAGGGGGGCAGGTACAGGGGGGCAGGTACAGAGAGGCAGGCACAAGGGGGCAGGCGCAGGGGGGCAGGTACAGAGAGGCAGGTACAGGGGGGCAGGTACAGGGGGGCAGGTACAGAGAGGCAGGTACTGGGGGCAGGTACAGAGAGGCAGGTACAGTGGGCAGGTACAGAGAGGCAGGTACAGGGGGGCAGGTACAGAGAGGCAGGTACAGGGGGGCAGGTACAGGGGGACAGGTACAGGGGGACAGGTACAGGGGGGCAGGTACAGGGGGGCAGGTACAGAGAGGCAGACACAAGGGGGCAGGTACAGGGGGGCAGGTACAGAGAGGCAGGTACAGGGGGGCAGGCGCAGGGGGGCAGGTACAGAGAGGCAGGTACAGGGGGGCAGGTACAGGGGGGCAGGTACAGGGGGGCAGGTACAGAGAGGCAGGTACAGGGGGGCAGGTACAGGGGGGCAGGTACAAGGGGGCAGGCGCAGGGAGGCAGGTACAGAGAGGCAGGTACAGGGGGGCAGGTACAGGGGGGCAGGTACAGAGAGGCAGGTACAGGGGGTCAGGTACAGAGAGGCAGGTACAAGGGGGCAGGCGCAGGGGGGCAGGTACAGAGAGGCAGGTACAGGGGGGCAGGTACAGGGGGGCAGGTACAGAGAGGCAGGTACAGGGGGGCAGGTACAGGGGGGCAGGTACAGGGGGACAGGTACAGGGGGGCAGGTACAGAGAGGCAGGCACAAGGGGGCAGGTACAGGGGGGCAGGTACAGAGAGGCAGGTACAGGGGGGCAGGTACAGGGGGGCAGGTACAGAGAGGCAGGTACAGGGGGGCAGGTACAGGGGGGCAGGTACAGAGAGGCAGGCACAAGGGGGCAGGCGCAAGGGGGCAGGCGCAAGGGGACAGGTACAGAGAGGCAGGTACAGGGGGACAGGTACAGGGGGGCAGGTACAGGGGGACAGGTACAGAGAGGCAGGTACAGAGGGGCAGGCGCAGGGGGGCAGGTACAGAGAGGCAGGTACAGGGGGACAGGTACAGAGAGGCAGGTACAGGGGGGCAGGTACAGAGAGGCAGGTACAGGGGGGCAGGTACAGGGGGGCAGGTACAGAGAGGCAGGTACAGGGGGGCAGGTACAGAGAGGCAGGCGCAGGGGGGCTGGTACAGAGAGGCAGGTACAGGGGGGCAGGTACAGAGAGGCAGGTACAGGGGGGCAGGTACAGGGGGGCAGGTACATAGAGGCAGGCACAGAGGGACAGGTACAGAGAGGCAGGTACAGGGGGGCAGGTACAGGGGGGCAGGTACAGAGAGGCAGGTACAGAGAGGCAGGTACAGGGGGGCAGGTACAGGGGGACAGGTACAGAGAGGCAGGTACAGGGGGACAGGTACAGAGAGGCAGGTACAGGGGGCAGGCGCAGGGGGGCAGGTACAGAGAGGCAGGTACAGGGGGGTAGGTACAGGGGGGCAGGTACAGGGGGGCAGGCACAGAGGGACAGGTACAGAGAGGCAGGTACAGGGGGGCAGGTACAGGGGGGCAGGTACAGAGAGGCAGGCACAGGGGGACAGGTACAGAGAGGCAGGCACACGGGGACAGGTACAGAGAGGCAGGCACAGGGGGACAGGTACAGAGAGGCAGGTACAGGGGGACAGGTACAGGGGGCAGGTACAGAGAGGCAGGCACAGGTACAGGGAGACAGGTACATGGGGCAGGTACAGGGGGACAGGCACAGGGGGGCTGGTACAGGGGGACAGGTACAGGGGGGGCAGGCACAAGGGGGCAGGCGCAGGGGGGCAGGTACAGGGGGGCAGGCACAGGGGGGCAGGTACAGGGGGACAGGCACAGGGGGGCAGGTACAGGGGGACAGGTACAGGGGGGGCAGGCACAAGGAGGCAGGCGCAGGGGGACAGGTACAGGGGGGCAGGCACAGGGGGGCAGGTACAGAGAGGCAGGCACAGGTACAGGGGGGCAGGTACTGGGGGGCAGGCACAGGGGGGGGCAGGTACAGGGGGCAGGCGCAGGGGGACAGGTACAGAGAGGCAGGCACAGGGGGGGCTGGTACAGGGGGAAGGCGCAGGGGGACAGGTACTGAGAGGCAGGCACAAGGGGGCAGGCGCAGGGGGACAGGTACAGGGGGACAGGTACAGAGAGACAGGCACAGGGGGCAGGTACAGGGGGACAGGCACAAGGGGGCAGGCGCAAGGGGGGCAGGTACAGGGGGACAGGTACAGAGAGGCAGGCACAGGTACAGGGGGACAGGTACAGAGAGGCAGGCACAGGGGTGCAGGTACAGAGAGGCAGGTACAAGGGGACAAGTACAGGGGGACAGGCCTAGGGGGACAGGCACAGAGAGGCAGGTACAAGTGGACAAGTACAGGGGAACAGGCACAGAAAGGCAGGTACAAGGGGACAAGTACACGGGGGCAGGCACAGGGGAACAGGCACAGAGAGGCAGGTACAGGGGGCAGGTACAGGAGACAGGCATGGGGGGACCAGCACGGGGGGACAGGTATAGGGAGGTAGGTATAGGGGGACCGGCACGGGGGGGACGGGCACAGGGGGACAGGCACAGAGAGGCAGGTACGGGGGGCGGGGACAGGCACAGGGGACAGGTATAGGGATGCAGGCACAGGGAGGCAGGTAAAGGGGGACAGGCACAGGGCAGGGAGAAAGGCACAGGGGGACAGGTATATGGGGACAGGCATAGATGGACAGGCACAGAGAGGCAGGCACAGGGGGGCAGATACAGGGGGGCAGGCACGGGGGGACAGGCACAGCGAGGCAGGTACAGGGGGCAGGTGCAAGGGGGGACAGGTATAGGGAGGCAGGCACAGGGAGGCAGGTATAGGGGGAAAGGCACAGGGAGGCAGGCACAGGTGGGAAGGCACAGGGGGACAGGCATAGGGAGGCAGATATAGGGGGACGGGGGACAGGCACAGAGAGGCAGGCACAGAGAAGCAGGCACAGAGAGGTAGGCACAGAGGGACTGGTACAGGGGGACAGGTATAGGAGGACAGGCACAAGGGGACAGGTTCAGGGGGACAGGCGCAGAGAGGCAGGCGGGCACAAGTTGACAGGCACAGGGGTCAGGTACAGGGAAGCAGGCACAGAGAGGCATGCACTGAGGGACAGGTACAGAGGGACAGGCACAGGAGGGACAGGCACAGGTGGACAGGCACAGGGGGGACAGGCACAGAGAGTCAGGCACAGGGGGACAGGCACAGAGAGGACAGGCACAGGGGGGACAGGCACAGGGGGGACAGGCACAGAGAGGCAGGCGGGGGACAGGCCCAGGGGGGACAGGCCCAGGGAGGACAGGCACAGAGAGGACAAGTACAGAAAGGGAGCCAGAGAGGGACAGATACAGAGAGGCAGGCACAGGGTGACAGGCACAGAATGACAGCCACACTTCGCTGCTGCCATCAGAGTTGACACTTCACCTAGGACCGAGGGGCACTGCACTGGACATGGAGGAAGGGGCCACAGTGACCGGGGGGCTACAGGGGGAGGCAGTGACCCGGGAGGCTGCAATGAAGCCGGGGCCAGGAGACAATAGCAGCAGCCCCCTCCCCCCTGCGCTCCCCTTACACCCGCAATGCCCACCTGCTGCAGAGTGGGGAGAGTGAGGTTGGGGTCTCAGCAGTGAGGAACGACTCCCCGGAATAGGACGGGGGGCAGCCATGTGCTGCAGTGTCTGGAGGGGCTGAGGCTGCAGACATTGCACATAACGGGATCGTCACCAACTGCGAGACCCCACATGTGACTGACAGCAAATCTGCAGCCCCCGCCATCACTGAACAGACGGTGCCGGGGGTCCTACAGGTGCAGGGTCACAGGGCCGGGGGTCCTACAGGTGCAGGGGCGCAGGGCTGGGGGTCCTACAGGTGCAGGGTCACAGGGCCGGGGGTCCTACAGGTGCAGGGGCGCAGGGCTGGGGGTCCTACAGGTGCAGGGTCACAGGGCCGGGGGTCCTACAGGTGCAGGAGCGCAGGGCTGGGGGTGCTACAGGTGCAGGGTCACAGGCCAGGGGGTCCTACAGGTGCAGGGTCACAGGGCCGGGGGTCCTACAGGTGCAGGGGCGCAGGGCTGGGGTCCTACAGGTGCAGGGGCGCAGGGCTGGGGGTCCTACAGGTGCAGGGTCACAGGGCAGGGGGTCCTACAGGTTCAGGGGCGCAGGGCCGGGGGTCCTACAGGTTCAGGGGCGCAGGGCCGGGGGTCCTACAGGTGCAGGGGAGCAGGGCCGGGGGTCCTACAGGTGCATGGCCGGGTGTCCTACAGGTGCATGGCCGGGGGTCCTACAGGTTCAGGGGCTCAGGGCCGGGGGTCCTACAGGTGCAGGGTCACAGGGCCGGGGGTCCTACAGGTGCAGGGCCGGGGGTCCTACAGGTGCAGGGGCGCAGGGCCGGGGGTCCTACAGGTGCAGGGCCGGGGGTCCTACAGGTGCCGGGTCACAGGGCCGGAGGTCCTACAGGTGCAGGGTCACAGGGCCGGGGGTCCTACAGGTGCAGGGCCGGGGGTCCTACAGGTGCAGTGGAGCAGGGCCGGGGGTCCTACAGGTGCAGGGTCACAGGGCCGGGGGTCCTACAGGTGCAGGGGCGCAGGGCTGGGGGTCCTACAGGTGCAGGGGCGCAGGGCCGGGGGTCCTACAGGTGCAGGGCCGGGGGTCCTACAGGTTCAGGGTCACAGGGCCGGGGGTCCTACAGGTGCAGGGGCGCAGGGCCGGGGGTCCTACAGGTGCATGGCCGGGGGTCCTACAGGTGCAGGGTCACAGGGCCGGGGGTCCTACAGGTGCAGGGGCGCAGGGCCGGGGGTCCTACAGGTTCAGGGGCTGGAGAGGGAGGACCGAGGAGCAGAGTCATCTGTGAGTGCAGCACATTTCACACCGTCCTCCCGGGGGTCGCACTTGTCATTCTGCGCTGAGCTCTTGGTGGTCGATCAATAGAGATGTCATTTTCTTGCAGGAGATTGCGCACAGCTTTACGACCCCCCAGCCCAGGCCCATGATTGCATTAAGGAGGGTCCCTGTGCTACATTGTATCATTACGGACATCCTGCAGAACACTGCTGTGACTGTCAGCCGCCATTATAGGATCAGCACTACAACTCCCAGCAGGCTCAGGCTGGCAGGACATGCTGGTACTTGCTGTTCTGCTGCAGTAATTGCTGATTCTTAAAGTCCCACACCTTTATTTTTAGCGCAGGGTAGAGCTAGGAGCTTTTATTGTCACTGAGAGTCTCCCCCTGGTGGTGATAATGGGCAGTGGCTGCAGATTGTGGTGGGCACTGATGAGCTCAGGGGTCTCCTTAGATAATGCAATGTCCTACAATCAGACTCCCATAAATCCGCTGACATAAGACGTGCGATGAGTATTATGGAGGTGAAACTCTAATACAATATTAGGGAATTCTGCTTTTATAGGGGGGTCCTGCACAGGACCCTCATGTCTCCAGTCTTCTCTGGAGGACCCAGGTTTTCCATGTATTTCCAGGACTGCTGATAGATTTCTGTGTAATGCTTCGTGTCACCTGTGGTGGCGCTGCACATAGATCATTGCTCTTCCACTTCCTATTGTAATAGTTGGAGGTATGTAAAATAGGTCTGTGCTGTATGAAGAGACAGTCTACTGTGCAGCCCAAAAAGAAATCCGCACAGTATTTAGTTGGAGTCTGCTGTGCAGATAAAATAAGTCTGTGCAGCATAAAGAAACAGTTTACTGTTCAGCAGTTAAAACAAGTCTTTCCAGCATGGAGCTGCAGTCTATTGTACAGCAGATAAATCCATCTATCCTGGAGAGACAGTCTACTGTGCAGCCGAAGAAGAAATCCGCAAAGTATCTAGATGGATTCTGCTGTACAGATAAATTATGTCTGTGCAGCATGAAGAGACAGTCTACTATATAACAGAGAAAAAAAAATTTCTGTACAACAGACGAATTAAATCTAAGCAGCAAAAGAGATGTCCTATTGTCGATCAGATAAGACTGTGCAATATAGCAATGCAGTCTACTGTATAGCAGTTAAAACGACTGTGCAGCATGGAGATGTATTCTATTGTACAGCAGATGAAACAAGTCTGTCCTGTTTGGAGAAGTATTTAGATGGAGTCTACTGTGCAGAAGATAAAACATCTGTGCAGCACAAAGAGACAGTCTACTGTACTGCAGAGAAATGTATGAGTAACTAAAACAAGTCTATGCAACATGGAAAGACAGGTTTCTGTACAGCAGATAAATGAAATCTGAGCAGCAAGAGGAGATGGTGTATTGTCGATCAGATAAGACTGTGCAACATAGCAATGCAGTCTACTGTACAGCAGATAAAACAAGTGTTTCCAGCTTTGGAGATGCAAAATATTATACAGTAGATAAAACAAGTATGTCCAATATATAGAGATGGAGAGGCAGTCTACTGTGTAGCACAAAAATAAATCTGTGCAAATTTTAAATCGAGTCTACTGTACAGCAATTAAAACAAGACTGTGTAGCATGGAAAGACAGACTAGTATACAGCAGATAGAATAAACCTGAGCTGCAGGGAGAGGCAGTCTCCTGTGCAGCAGATAGAATACACCTGAGCTGCAGGGAGATGCAGTCTCCTGTGTAGCCAATAGAATACACCTGAGCCACATGTTGAGGCAGTCTCCTGTGCAGCAGATAGAATACACCTGAGCCGCATGTTGAGGCAGTCTCCTGTGCAGCAGATAGAATACACTTGAGCCGCATGTTGAGGCAGTCTCCTGTGCAGCAGATAGAATACACCTGAGCTGCATGTTGAGGTAGTCTCCTGTGTAGCAGATAGAATACACCTGAGCCGCATGTTGAGGCAGTCTCCTGTGCAGCAGATAGAATACACTTGAGCCGCATGTTGAGGCAGTCTCCCGTTCAGCAGATAGAATATACCTGAACCGCATGTTGAGGCAGTCTCCTATGCAGCAGATAGAATATACCTGAGCTGCATGTTGAGGCAGTCTCCTGTGCAGCAGATAGAATACACTTAAGCCACATGTTGAGGCAGTCTCCTGTGCAGCAGATAGAATACACTTGAGCCGCATGTTGAGGCCGTCTCCTGTGCAGCAGATAGACTACATCTGAGCTGCATGTTGAGGCAGTCTCCTGTGCAGCAGATAGAATATAGCTGAGCTGCATGTTGAGGCAGTCTCCTGTGCAGCAGATAGAATACACTTGAGCCGCATGTTGAGGCAGTCTCCTGTGCAGCAGATAGAATACACCTGAGCTGCAGGGAGAGGCAGTCTCCCGTGCAGCAGATAGAATTCACCTGAACCGCATTTTGAGACAGTCTCCTGTGCAGCAGATAGAATATACCTGAACCGCATGTTGAGGCAGTCTCCTGTGCAGCAGATAGAATACACTTGAGCCGCATGTTGAGGCAATCTCCTGTGCAGCAGATAGAATACACTTGAGCCGCATGTTGAGGCAGTCTCCTGTGCAGCAGATAGAATACACTTGAGCCACATGTTGAGGCAGTCTCCTGTACAGCAGATAGAATACACTTGAGCCGCATGTTGAGGCAGTCTCCTGTGCAGCAGATAGAATACACTTGAGCCGCATGTTGAGGCAGTCTCCTGTGCAGCAGATAGAATACACTTGAGCCGCATGTTGAGGCAGTCTCCTGTGCAGCAGATAGAATACACCTGAGCCGCATGTTGAGGCAGTCTCCTGTGCAGCAGATAGAATACACCTGAGCCGCATGTTGAGGCAGTCTCCTGTGCAGCAGATAGAATACACCTGAGCTGCATGTTGAGGCAGTCTCCTGTGCAGCAGATAGAATACACTTGAGCCGCATGTTGAGGCAGTCTCCTGTGCAGCAGATAGAATACACCTGAGCCGCATGTTGAGACAGTCTCCCATGCAGCAGATAGAATACACTTGAGCCGCATGTTGAGGCAGTCTCCTGTGCAGCAGATAGAATACACCTGAGCCGCATGTTGAGACAGTCTCCCATGCAGCAGATAGAATACACCTGAGCCGCATGTTGAGGCAGTCTCCCATGCAGCAGATAGAATACACCTGAGCCGCATGTTGAGGCAGTCTCCTGTGCAGCAGATAGAATACACCTGAGCCACATGTTGAGGCAGTCTCCCGTGCAGCAGATAGAATACACCTGAGCCGCATGTTGAGGCAGTCTCCCGTGCAGCAGATAGAATACACCTGAGCCGCATGTTGAGGCAGTCTCCTGTGCAGCAGATAGATCTTACAGTGGTAACTAACCTGAATTACTGCACTCAACAAAAAAAAAAAGTTATTAACCAGGGCTCCTAGGACGCAGTTCACACACACAGAGCTGTCGCTCTGTAGTGGCCCCCAAAAGTCTGAAAATAGCAAATAAGGAATGCCCCTACAGATGCAGCACATAGGGGTGGAGGAAACTATAGAGGGCGGAGGTGATCAACAGGTTAAAGCCTTGGAAATATCACGAGCTGAAGCCCCACTGACGCCTCCAGCTGACGATATAAGGCACATATATAAGTTCTGCTGAACTCGGGGGGCCGCGGGTCGTGTAACCCCATCAGACATCCAGCAGGGGGCGAGCGCAGGACTCCACAAATATCGGCCTTTGATTTCTTAATCGTCAGATAATAGATAAAGAGCAGAATGGACGTCGGCGGCAGCTGCCAGAGGGGTAACGGGCCTGAGAGCTGAACGGCAATTACATTAGCGCAGTCCAGGAGAGCGCTGCTCTGGGAGCAGATGGCGGCAGCAATTACCTGATAATGGCAGAGTAATAATGTTAATGAGTTAGACCATGGCAGAAAAAGTGATGTCAATGCACGGAGGTCAGCGCCAAACTATGGGATGTGCAGAGCGGCCGGACCGCAGGCTTCATATATCTCCGGGAGAAGCCGCTGAGAGCCCCTATATAAAGGAGTCGCTGAGTGCCCCTATATAAAGGAGCCGCTGAGTGCCCTTATATAAAGGAGCCGCTGAGTGCCCCTATATAAAGGAGCCGCTGAGTGTCCCTATATAAAGGAGCCGATGAGTGCCCCTATATAAAGGAGCCGCTGAGTGCCCCTATATAAAGGAGGTGCTGAGTGCCCCTATATAAAGGGAGCCGCTGAGTGCCCCTATATAAAGGAGCCGCTGAGTGCCCCTATATAAAGGAGCCGCTGAGTGCCCCTATATAAAGGGAGCCGCTGAGTGCCCCTATATAAAGGAGCCGCTGAGTGCCCCTATATAAAGGAGCCGCTGAGTGCCCCTATATAAAGGAGCCGCTGAGTGCCCCTATATAAAAGAGCCGCTGAGTGCCCCTATATAAAGGAGCCGCTGAGTGCCCCTATATAAAGGGAGCCGCTGAGTGCCCCTATATAAAGGAGTCGCTGAGTGGCCCTATATAAAGGAGCCGCTGAGTGCCCCTATATAAAGGAGCCGCTGAGTGCCCCTATATAAAGGAGCCGCTGAGTGCCCCTATATAAAGGAGCCGCTGAGTGCCCCTATATAAAGGAGGTGCTGAGTGCCCCTATATAAAGGGAGCCGCTGAGTGCCCCTATATAAAGGAGCCGCTGAGTGCCCCTATATAAAGGAGCCGCTGAGTGCCCCTATATAAAGGGAGCCGCTGAGTGCCCCTATATAAAGGAGCCGCTGAGTGCCCCTATATAAAGGAGCCGCTGAGTGCCCCTATATAAAGGAGCCGCTGAGTGCCCCTATATAAAGGGAGCCGCTGAGTGCCCCTATATAAAGGAGCCGCTGAGTGCCCCTATATAAAGGAGCCGCTGAGTGCCCCTATATAAAGGGAGCCGCTGAGTGCCCCTATACAAAGGAGCCGCTGAGTGCCCCTATATAAAGGAGCCGCTGAGTGCCCCTATATAAAGGAAGCCGCTGAGTGCCTCTATATAAAGGAGCCGCTGAGTACCCCTATATAAAGGGAGCCGATGAGTGCCCCTATATAAAGGAGCCGCTGAGAGCTCCTATATAAAGGAGCCGCTGAGTGCCCCTATATAAAGGGAGCCGCTGAGTGCCCCTATATAAAGGGAGCCGCTGAGTGCCTCTATATAAAGGGAGCCACTGAGTGCCCCTATATAAAGGAGCCGCTGAGTGCCCCTATATAAAGGAGCCGCTGAGTGCCCCTATATAAAGGGAGCTGCTGAGTGCCCCTATATAAAGGAGCCGCTGAGTGCCTCTATATAAAGGAGCCGCTGAGTGCCGCTATATAAAGGGAGCCGCTAAGTACCCCTATATAAAGGGAGCCGCTGAGTGACCCCTATATAAAGGAGCCGCTGAGTGCCCCTATATAAAGGAGCCGCTGAGTGCCTCTATATAAAGGGAGCCGCTGAGTACCCCTATATAAAGGGAGCCGCTGAATGCCCCTATATAAAGGAGCCGCTGAGTGCCCCTATATAAAGGAGCCGCTGAGTGCCCCTATATAAAGGAGGTGCTGAGTGCCCCTATATAAAGGGAGCCGCTGAGTGCCCCTATATAAAGGAGCCGCTGAGTGCCCCTATATAAAGGGAGCCGCTGAATGCCCCTATATAAAGGAGCCGCTGAGTGCCCCTATATAAAGGAGCCGCTGAGTGTCCCTATATAAAGGGAGCCGCTGAGAGCCCATATATAAAGGGAGCCGCTGAGTGCCCCTATATAAAGGAGCCGCTGAGTGCCCCTATACAAAGGAGCGGCTGAGTGCCCCTATATAAAGGAGCCGCTGAGTGCCCCTATATAAAGGAGCCGCTGAGTGCCCCTATATAAAGGAGCTGCTGAGTGCCCCTATATAAAGGAGCTGCTGAGTGCCCCTATATAAAGGGAGCCGCTGAGTGCCCCTATATAAAGGAGTCGCTGAGTGGCCCTATATAAAGGAGCCGCTGAGTGCCCCTATATAAAGGAGCCGCTGAGTGCCCCTATATAAAGGAGCCGCTGAGTGCCCCTATATAAAGGAGGTGCTGAGTGCCCCTATATAAAGGGAGCCGCTGAGTGCCCCTATATAAAGGAGCCGCTGAGTGCCCCTATATAAAGGAGCCGCTGAGTGCCCCTATATAAAGGGAGCCGCTGAGTGCCCCTATATAAAGGAGCCGCTGAGTGCCCCTATATAAAGGAGCCGCTGAGTGCCCCTATATAAAGGAGCCGCTGAGTGCCCCTATATAAAGGGAGCCGCTGAGTGCCCCTATATAAAGGAGCCGCTGAGTGCCCCTATATAAAGGAGCCGCTGAGTGCCCCTATATAAAGGGAGCCGCTGAGTGCCCCTATACAAAGGAGCCGCTGAGTGCCCCTATATAAAGGAGCCGCTGAGTGCCCCTATATAAAGGAAGCCGCTGAGTGCCTCTATATAAAGGAGCCGCTGAGTACCCCTATATAAAGGGAGCCGCTGAGTGCCCCTATATAAAGGAGCCGCTGAGAGCTCCTATATAAAGGAGCCGCTGAGTGCCCCTATATAAAGGGAGCCGCTGAGTGCCCCTATATAAAGGGAGCCGCTGAGTGCCTCTATATAAAGGGAGCCACTGAGTGCCCCTATATAAAGGAGCCGCTGAGTGCCCCTATATAAAGGAGCCGCTGAGTGCCCCTTATAAAGGGAGCTGCTGAGTGCCCCTATATAAAGGAGCCGCTGAGTGCCTCTATATAAAGGAGCCGCTGAGTGCCGCTATATAAAGGGAGCCGCTGAGTGCCCCTATATAAAGAGAGCCGCTGAGTACCCCTATATAAAGGGAGCCGCTGAGTGACCCCTATATAAAGGAGCCGCTGAGTGCCCCTATATAAAGGAGCCGCTGAGTGCCTCTATATAAAGGGAGCCGCTGAGTACCCCTATATAAAGGGAGCCGCTGAATGCCCCTATATAAAGGAGCCGCTGAGTGCCCCTATATAAAGGAGCCGCTGAGTGCCCCTATATAAAGGAGGTGCTGAGTGCCCCTATATAAAGGGAGCCGCTGAGTGCCCCTATATAAAGGAGCCGCTGAGTGCCCCTCTATAAAGGGAGCCGCTGAATGCCCCTATATAAAGGAGCCGCTGAGTGCCCCTATATAAAGGAGCCGCTGAGTGTCCCTATATAAAGGGAGCCGCTGAGAGCCCATATATAAAGGGAGCCGCTGAGTGCCCCTATATAAAGGAGCCGCTGAGTGCCCCTATACAAAGGAGCGGCTGAGTTCCCCTATATAAAGGAGCCGCTGAGTGCCCCTATATAAAGGAGCCGCTGAGTGCCCCTATATAAAGGAGCCGCTGAGTGCCCCTATATAAAGGAGCCGCTGAGAACCCCTATATAAAGGGAGCCGCTGATAGCCCCTATATAAAGGGAGCCGCTGAGTGCCCCTATATATAGGGAGCCGCTGAGTGCCCCTATATAAAGGGAGCCGCTGAGTGCCCCTATACAAAGGAGCCGATGAGTGCCCCTATATAAAGGAGCCGCTGAGTGCCCCTATATAAATGAGCCGCTGAGTGCCCCTATATAAAGGGAGCCGCTGAGTGCCCCTATATAAAGGAGCCGCTGAGTGCCCCTATATAAAGGGAGCCGCTGAGTGCCCCTATACAAAGGAGCCGATGAGTGCCCCTATATAAAGGAGCCGCTGAGTGCCCCTATATAAAGGAGCCGCTGAGTGCCCCTATATAAAGGGAGCCGGTGAGTGCCCCTATATAAAGGGAGCCGCTGAGTGCCCCGATACAAAGGAGCCGCTGAGTGCCCCTATATAAAGGGAGCCGCTGAGTGCCCCTATGTAAAGGAGCCGCTGAGTGCCCCTATATAAAGGGAGCCGCTGAGTGCCCCTATATAAAGCAGCTGCTGAGTGCCCCCATATAAAGGAGCCGCTGAGTGCCCCTATATAAAGGAGCCGCTGAGTGCCCCTATATAAAGGAGCCGCTGAGTGCCCCTATATAAAGGAGCCGCTGAGTGCCCCTATATAAAGGGAGCCGCTGAGTGCCCCTATATAAAGGTGCCGCTGAGTGCCCCTATATAAAGGGAGCCGCTGAGTGCCCTTATATAAAGGAGCCGCTGAGTGCCCCTATATAAAGCAGCCGCTGAGTGCCTGCCCCTATATAAAGGAGCCGCTGAGTGCCCCTATATAAAGGAGCCGCTGAGTGCCCCTATATAAAGGGAGCCGCTGAGTGCCCCTATATAAAGGGAGCCGCTGAGTGCCCCTATATAAAGGAGCCGCTGAGTGCCCCTATATAAAGGGAGCCGCTGAGTACCCCTATATAAAGGAGCCGCTGAGTGCCCCTATATAAAGGGAGCCGCTGAGTGCCCCTATATAAAGGGAGCCGCTGAGTGCCCCTATATAAAGGAGCCGCTGAGTGCCCCTATATAAAGGAGCCGCTGAGTGCCCTTATATAAAGGAGCCGCTGAGTGCCCCTATATAAAGGAGCCGCTGAGTGCCTGCCCCTATATAAAGGAGCCGCTGAGTGCCCCTATTTAAAGGAGCCGCTGAGTGCCCCTATATAAAGGAGCCGCTGAGTGCCTCTATATAAAGGAGCCGCTGAGTACCCCTATATAAAGGGAGCCGCTGAGTGCCCTGTATAAAGGAGCCGCTGAGTGCCCCTATATAAAGGAGCCGCTGAGTGCCCCTATATAAAGGTGCCGCTGAGTGCCCCTATATAAAGGAGCCGCTGAGAGCCCCTATATAAAGGGAGCCGCTGATAGCCCCTATATAAAGGGAGCCGCTGAGTGCCCCTATATAAAGGGAGCCGCTGAGTGCCCCTATATAAAGGGAGCCGCTGAGTGCCCCTATACAAAGGAGCCGATGAGTGCCCCTATATAAAGGAGCCGCTGAGTGCCCCTATATAAAGGAGCCGCTGAGTGCCCCTATACAAAGGAGCCGCTGAGTGCCCCTATATAAAGGGAGCTGCTGAGTGCCCCTATATAAAGGAGCCGCTGAGTGCCCCTATATAAAGGGAGCCGCTGAGTGCCCCTATACAAAGGAGCCGCTGAGTGCCCCTATATAAAGGGAGCCGCTGAGTGCCCATATACAAAGGAGCCGCTGAGTGCCCCTATATAAGGGAACCGCTGAGTGCCCCTATATAAAGGGAGCCGCTGAGTGCCCCTATATAAAGGAGCCGCTGAGTGCCCCTATATAAAGGGAGCCGCTGAGTGCCCCTATATAAAGGGAGCCGCTGAGAGCCCATATATAAAGGAGCCGCTGAGTGCCCCTATATAAAGGAGCCGCTGAGTGCCCCTATATAAAGGGAGCCGCTGAGTGCCCCTATACAAAGGAGCCGCTGAGTGCCCCTATATATAGGGAGCTGCTGAGTGCCCCTATACAAAGGAGCCGCTGAGTGCCCCTATATAAAGGGAGCCGCTGAGTGCCCCTATATAAAGGAGCCGCTGAGTGCCCCTATATAAAGGGAGCCGCTGAGTGCCCCTATATAAAGCAGCTGCTGAGTGCCCCCATATAAAGGAGCCGCTGAGTGCCCCTATATAAAGGAGCCGCTGAGTGCCCCTATATAAAGGAGCCGCTGAGTGCCCCTATATAAAGGAGCCGCTGAGTGCCCCTATATAAAGGGAGCCGCTGAGTGCCCCTATATAAAGGGAGCCGCTGAGTGCCCCTATATAAAGGAGCCGCTGAGTGCCCCTATATAAAGGAACCGCTGAGTGCCCTTATATAAAGGAGCCGCTGAGTGCCCCTATATAAAGGAGCCGCTGAGTGCCTGCCCCTATATAAAGGAGCCGCTGAGTGCCCCTATATAAAGGAGCCGCTGAGTGCCCCTATATAAAGGAGCCACTGAGTGCCCCTATATAAAGGAGCCGCTGAGTGCCCCTATATAAAGGGAGCCGCTGAGTGCCCCTCTATAAAGGGAGCCACTGAGTGCCCCTATATAAAGGAGCCGCTGAATGCCCCTATATAAAGGGAGCCGCTGAGTACCCCTATATAAAGGAGCCGCTGAGTGCCCCTATATAAAGGGAGCCGCTGAGTGCCCCTATATAAAGGGAGCCGCTGAGTGCCCCTATATAAAGGAGCCGCTGAGTGCCCCTATATAAAGGAGCCGCTGAGTGCCCTTATATAAAGGAGCCGCTGAGTGCCTCTATATAAAGGAGCCGCTGAGTGCCTGTCCCTATATAAAGGAGCCGCTGAGTGCCCCTATATAAAGGAGCCGCTGAGTGCCCCTATATAAAGGGAGCCGCTGAGTGCCCCTATATAAAGGAGCCGCTGAGTGCCCCTATATAAAGGAGCCGCTGAGTGCCCCTATATAAAGGGAGCCGCTGAGTGCCCCTATATAAAGGGAGCCGCTGAGTGCCCCTATATAAACGGAGCCGCTGAGTGCCCCTATATAAAGGGAGCCGCTGAGTGCCCCTATATAAAGGAGCCGCTGAGTGCCCCTATATAAAGGAGCCGCTGAGTGCCCCTATATAAAGGGAGCCGCTGAGTGCCCCTATACAAAGGAGCCGCTGAGTGCCCCTATATAAAGGAGACGCTGAGTGCCCCTATATAAAGGAGCAGCTGAGTGCCCCTATACAAAGGGAGCCGCTGAGTGCCCCTATATAAAGGAGCCACTGAGTGCCCCTATATAAAGGAGCCGCTGAGTGCCCCTATATAAAGGGAGCCGCTGAGTGCCTCTATATAAAGGGAGCCGCTGAGTGCCCCTATATAAACGAGCCGCTGAGTGCCCCTATATAAAGGAGCCGCTGAGTGACCCTATATAAAGGGAGCCGCTGAGTGCCCCTATATAAAGGAGCCGCTGAGTGCCCCTATATAAGGGAGCCGCTGAGTGCCCCTATATAAAGGGAGCCGCTGAGTGCCCCTATATAAAGGAGCCGCTGAGTGCCCCTATATAAAGGAGCCGCTGAGTGCCCCTATATAAAGGAGCCGCTGAGTGCCCCTATATAAAGGAGCCGCTGAGTGTCCCTATATAAAGGTGCTGCTGAGTGTCCCTATATAAAGGAGCCGCTGAGTACCCCTATATAAAGGTGCCGCTGAGTGCCCCTATATAAAGGAGCCGCTGAGTGCCCCTATATAAAGGAGCCGCTGAGTGCCCCTATATAAAGGAGCCGCTGAGTGTCCCTATATAAAGGAGCCGCTGAGTGCCCCTATATAAAGGTGCCGCTGAGTGTCCCTATATAAAGGTGCCGCTGAGTGCCCCTATATAAAGGAGCCGCTGAGTGCCCCTATATAAAGGAGCCGCTGAGTGTCCCTATATAAAGGTGCCGCTGAGTGTCCCTATATAAAGGAGCCGCTGAGTACCCCTGTATAAAGGTGCCGCTGAGTGCCCCTATATAAAGGAGCCGCTGAGTGCCCCTATATAAAGGAGCCGCTGAGTGCCCCTATATAAAGGAGCCGCTGAGTGTCCCTATATAAAGGTGCCGCTGAGTGCCCTTATATAAAGGGAGCCGCTGAGTGTCCCTATATAAAGGTGCCGCTGAGTGCCCCTATATAAAGGAGCCGCTGAGTGCCCCTATATAAAGGAGCCGCTGAGTGCCCCTATATAAAGGAGCCGCTGAGTGTCCCTATATAAAGGAGCCGCTGAGTGCCCCTATATAAAGGTGCCGCTGAGTGCCCCTATATAAAGGAGCCGCTGAGTGCCCCTATATAAAGGGAGCCGCTGAGTGCCCCTATATAAAGGAGCCGTTGAGTGCCCCTATATAAAGGAGCCGCTGAGTGTCCCTATATAAAGGTGCCGCTGAGTGTCCCTATATAAAGGAGCCGCTGAGTACCCCTGTATAAAGTTGCCGCTGAGTGCCCCTATATAAAGGAGCCGCTGAGTGCCCCTATATAAAGGTGCCGCTGAGTGTCCCTATATAAAGGAGCCGCTGAGTGCCCCTATATAAAGGGAGCCGCTGAGTGTCCCTATATAAAGGTGCCGCTGAGTGCCCCTATATAAAGGAGCCGCTGAGTGCCCCTATATAAAGGAGCCGCTGAGTGCCCCTATATAAAGGAGCCGCTGAGTGTCCCTATATAAAGGAGCCGCTGAGTGCCCCTATATAAAGGTGCCGCTGAGTGTCCCTATATAAAGGTGCCGCTGAGTGCCCCTATATAAAGGAGCCGCTGAGTGCCCCTATATAAAGGAGCCGCTGAGTGTCCCTATATAAAGGTGCCGCTGAGTGTCCCTATATAAAGGAGCCGCTGAGTGCCCCTATATAAAGGAGCCGCTGAGTGTCCCTATATAAAGGTGCCGCTGAGTGTCCCTATATAAAGGTGCCGCTGAGTGCCCCTATATAAAGGAGCCGCTGAGTACCCCTGTATAAAGGTGCCGCTGAGTGTCCCTATATAAAGGTGCCGCTGAGTGTCCCTATATAAAGGAGCCGCTGAGTGCCCCTATATAAAGGAGCCGCTGAGTGTCCCTATATAAAGGTGCCGCTGAGTGTCCCTATATAACACCCCGGGGGTCGTACAGCAAATATTCCACACAGAATACGATCTTAAAATACTAAAATATCTATTTATATTGAAAGAACTAAATTATAAAATGAAAGCTTACTGCAGATTCTACAAGGTGTGACTGAGTGCAATGTATCTCTGTATACAGTGAGCTCCTCCTAGTGGTGGCTGCAGGCAGAATCTTATCATATATCTCTGTATACAGGTAGCTCCCCCTAGTGGTGGCTGCAGACAGGATCTTATCATATATCTCTGTATACAGTGAGCTCCTCCTAGTGGTGGCTGCAGGCAGAATCTTATCATGTATCTCTGTATACAGGGAGCTCCCCCTAGTGGTGGCTGCAGACAGAATCTTATCATGAATCTCTGTATACAGAGAGCTCCCCCTAGTGGCCGCTGCAGACAGAATCTTATCATGTATCTCTGTATACAGGGAGCTCCCCCTAGTGGTGAATGCAGACAGAATCTTATCATGTATCTCTGTATACAGGGAGCTCCCCCTAGTGGTGGCTGCAGACAGAATCTTATCATGTATCTCTGTATACAGGGAGCTCCCCCTAGTGGTGGCTACAGACAGAATCTTATCACGTATCTCTATAAACAGGGAGCTCCCCCTAGTGGTGGCTGCAGACAGATCTTATCACGTATCTCTGTATACAGGGAGCTCCCCCTAGTGGTGGCTGCAGACAGAATCTTATCATGTATCTCTGTATACCGGGAGCTCCCCCTAGTGGTGGCTGCAGACAGAATCTTATCATGTATCTCTGTATAGAGGGAGCTCCCCCTAGTGGTGGCTACAGACAGAATCTTATCACGTATCTCTGTATACAGGGAGCTCCCCCTAGTGGTGACTGCAGACAGATCTTATCACGTATCTCTGTATACAGGGAGCTCCCCCTAGTGGTGGCTGCAGACAGAATCTTATCATGTATCTCTGTATACAGGGAGCTCCTCCTAGTGGTGGCTGCAGACAGATCTTATCACGTATCTCTGTATACAGGGAGCTCCCCCTAGTGGTGGCTGCAGACAGAATCTTATCATGTATCTCTGTATACCGGGAGCTCCTCCTAGTGGTGGCTGCAGACAGAATCTTATCATGTATCTCTGTATACAGGGATCTCCCCCTAGTGGTGACTGCAGACAGATCTTATCACGTATCTCTGTATACAGGGAGCTCCCCCTAGTGGTGCCTGCAGACAGGATCTTATCATGTATCTCTGTATACAGGGAGCTTCTCCTAGTGGTGGCTGCAGACAGATTCTTATCATGTATCTCTGTATACAGGGAGCTCCCCCTAGTGGTGGCTGCAGACAGAAACTTATCATGTATCTCTGTATACAGGGAGCTCCCCCTAGTGGTGACTGCAGACAGGATCTTATCATGTATCTCTGTATACAGAGAGCTCCCCCTAGTGGTGGCTGCAGACAGGATCTTATCACGTATCTCTGTATACAGAGAGCTCCCCCTAGTGGTGGCTGCAGACAGAATCTTATCATGTATCTCTGTATACAGAGAGCTCCCCCTAGTGGTGGCTGCAGACAGGATCTTATCATGTATCTCTGTATACAGGGAGCTCCCCCTAGTGATGGCTGCAGACAGGATCTTATCATGTGTCTCTGTATACAGGGAGCTCCCCCTAGTGATGCCTGCAGACAGAATCTTATCATGTATCTCTGTATACAGGAAGCTCCCCCTAGTGGTGGCTGCAGACAGGATCTTATCATGTATCTCTGTATACAGGGAGCTCTCCCTAGTGGTGGCTGCAGACAGAATCTTATCACGTATCTCTGTATACAGTGAGCTCCTCCTAGTGATGGCTGCAGACAGAATCTTATCATGTATCTCTGTATACAGGGAGCTCCCCCTAGTGGTGCCTGCAGACAGAATCTTATCATGTATCTCTGTATACAGGAAGCTCCCCCTAGTGGTGGCTGCAGACAGGATCTTATCATGTATCTCTGTATACAGGAAGCTCCCCCTAGTGGTGGCTGCAGACAGAATCTTATCATGTATCTCTGTATACAGGGAGCTCCCCCTAGTGGTGGCTGCAGACAGGATCTTATTATGTATCTCTGTATACAGGGAGCTCCCCCTAGTGGTGGCTGCAGACAGAATCTTATCATGTATCTCTGTATACAGGGAGCTCCCCCTAGTGGTGGCTGCAGACAGGATCTTATCATGTATCTCTGTATACAGGGAGCTCCCCCTAGTGGTGGCTGCAGACAGGATCTTATCATGTATCTCTGTATACAGGGAGCTCCCCCTAGTGGTGGCTGCAGACAGAATCTTATCATGTATCTCTGTATACAGGGAGCACCCCCTAGTGGTGGCTACAGACAGAATCTTATCATGTATCTCTGTATACAGGGAGCTCCCCCTAGTGGTGGCTGCAGACAGAATCTTATCATGTATCTCTGTATACAGGGAGCTCCCTCTAGTGGTGGCTGCAGACAGAATCTTATCATGTATCTCTGTATACAGGGAGCTCCCCCTAGTGGTGGCTATAGGCAGAATCTTATTTATGTCTGGTATTTAACCATAATATCCCAGCATTCCTTGACAGCTTATGAGTCCTCGTTTTACAACAGTTGGAAACCACTGGAAAATACCATGTTTAGGTCCTGAAAATACTAAATGAAAGTAACCATGATGGAAATCCTTGGTTTTCTTAAGCGCCCATAAAAGTCCTTTATCCTTCTAACAGCTGTGTGATAAGATATTGTTACTTCTGGAATTGCTTAACGATATATTTGGCAACATTGTGTCACAAGAAAAAAACTTCCCTTTCTTGGACTCCGTCATCCTATTCATCATACGTCAGGGACTACAATCTTTTGCCTATGGATTGAGTGACTTTTCGGTAATATTAATTTGTATCATTTTCGCCGTGGAGTTTTTGTTTCCAGAATATCATTGTGTAAATTAGGTACAGCGAAAGCGAAGAGTATAAATAAAAGATGGCGTTCCTCCGCTCCGGCTGCAGATTTGCATATTTCTCATGTCACATCATCCCGTTTGGTGACTATTTCAGTGCATTTTGTAGAGGGAATAACTTAGAAATTCAGGACCCTAAATGAAATATGTATCTAAAGCAAGGAGCATTGGAAGGCGCCCCCCATCCCCACGCTCGCCATTTACATACTGCAGGTGTAGGGGCTGGTAGATCTGGGCGCTTAGTGTAATAAAGGCAAAGTAGTGTAAAAAAAAGTATTCACCCCCTGTGAAGATCTGAGGTTGTGGGTTGTAATAATCGCCTAAGCAGGTCAACGATGCAACAGTATTTTATTCTTTACAGTATATCCATGGTTTTACAACAATTGGTGGTAAAATGGCAAAAATACAATGCTCTCTCAGTCCACAAGTTCCCAACCTGGAATCAGTAGTTCCACTGCCCCCGTACCAGGTGATACTCACTGTCTCCCAACTTTTATTTTGCCCACAGATTTAATATCTCCAGCCAGTATAGTCTGTAGTCACAGTCCACTTTTCTCCAGACATCGGATAACACGACTGAAGCCCATGTATCAAGCAGCAATAGTCCTTAAGAAAGTTCATCAAATCCAGACGACAGATCCCACAGTTGTAAAACATGGATCCAGCCCGGCTGACAGCCGATCTCCAAATTCCATAGGCTATCCATCCATGGCTCCAGGACCTCAGCCTAGATCCCCTCCCTTCTATGTCACTCTCCCAACTCCCTCACTAAAACATGTGGCTTCTTCCTCCCTTCCTGGGATCAGCCCCCTGAATGGGCAGAAGTGTTCACACCCTCCCCCTTAAACATTTGCTTTAGCTCAAAGAATGAAGAATATTCCAGAAACCCATCACCTGGGATTGCATGTGAGACCCTCTGTGGTGACAGCTCCATTGGGTCTACTATCCCCATCCACACAATGGGACTAATGGCTGGAAGAACAATGGCTTGAGACCCCTGAGATACTGATGAGATTAATGGAATGATTGCTTTACATTTACCTTTAGCAATCTTCTGTCAGGCCTTATGAATGCATAAGATCCAGCCCGCAGGTCTTCCTCTGCTTACTGTCACTGAATGGAAACATTGTTTCCTGAGGATGAAGTGACGAGCAAGCGAATGTCTAATAAAACACAGCAATAGGATTGACGTAACTAGTGCTCCATGCTGAAAAAAGTCTGCATCCCTTAGAGCCGTGGACTCTGCTCTACGTTCATTGGTCCAATAGTCTTTAGAACAAGGCCAGCTCCTCACACCCCCCTATAGATATGTCTGATTATTGCATATCCTCTGCAACAGAGGCTTTCTCATAACATAGAATCACATAAGACAAAGGGGCAGGGTTACATTATACCTTCCGCACATAAACCCCTTCAGACTGATCGCAAAAGTAGGAGCCTGCATAACAGCCAAGAAATTGGATCTGGGAAGAGGGAGATATTACATGATGAAAGGGTTAATCAAATATCCCTGGTGGTCTTGAGTAACAAATACTTTAATAAAAATTACATTTATTGTGGAAAGTGCCAGAGAGGTTAATGATCGGATCCCCAGGGGCTCAGCTTAGTGAAGAGGTTAAAGGTAATAGCCCTGGAAATCTAAAGTAATTAATGAGTTAATCAAAACGTCCCCATTGGTGTTATCTCAACTTTTTCTTGCAATTTTTTAATTTACTGCAGTTGCGACAATACAAATATGTTATTCTTGTTTTTTTTTTTTTTTTAATCAAGTTTGTTTTCATCTTCTTGGTGCCGTTTCGTTGCGAATTTCCTGCCTTGCTTGCGTATTTGGAAAATAGAGCAGGTCACTTCTTTCAGCGTTTCAGCAGCAGAAAACGCACCTGCGTTTTTTTGCTGCGTATTTGCTGCGTTTTTTTTTTCACCCATAGGAAGTAATGGGTGGTCAAAAATACGCAGCAAAAGATGCAACAAAAAAAAAAACGCAACAGAACCTGCGTTTAAAGCTTTTTTCGATATTTTTTTTGCATGAAAAATAAAGACTGGATATAGAGGGGGTAAGTCGTCAGACCCTTGGTGGTCAAGGAGCCAACAGAGACATATCTGGTGCTCAAAGTAAAGAGTTTACAGGGGTCATCCGGCTCCGCTCACGTCAGCATTGGGTTGTGGCGGTCTACTGAAACCAGCCGGTACACGTGACCACGCAGCTGGTAAATGTAAAATCTACTCTAAATATATAAAAAAGAAGAGTGGAAGAGGTGACATTCACCGCAGATGCACGGAGACCCCTGTGTGCGGGGTCGGTGATATACGGCACTGCGGGACCACAGGTAGGAATGTCCGGGTCACACAAAATGCACCGTCAGCACCCGGAGTGGAGGCCAGTCAGCGGGGGGACGGGGGGACACATTCTCGGGTGTATATATAACTATGTCACTGCTTTTCTCTGTACATGGTCATATTCTGAGTCCGGCTTTTGCCCCTGTGTGCGGACAGTTTCTCGGACCCGGACATTCAGGCCCCGATTCATCAAACGCGGCAGAATTCAGCTTGAAATGTCGTAAAAGTTTTGCATAACTTGAAATTGTTGAGACTTTTGGCGTTTTTACTCCAGTCCTGGCCGGCTATGCCAAAGGGTATAGTGAAGCCTGCTTGACCAATTCAGAGTAATATATGCCACATAAATGGACGGGGCCCCATTACAGGGCCCGTGAGTGTTAAGTCTTCTCGTCGGATCTGACCCTCCTAGGACGGACATTTTTCCTCCCTTCTTTGGAATATTTCCTCATCCGTTGTTTCTCAGTGGATGTCGCCTCTCCGCGCCGCTGCTGGTGAATCATTTATGAGTGATATTATTAGGGCTGAGACAAAATTGTACTTTTCAAATTCAGGACGTTTTACCCACGGATCAGCGACTGCATTTCAGAGAACTTCGGAGCGAGAAAATTATGACAAGTCCTTCCTTCTATTAACGGTTGAGAAGGACGGAAGGTGCTGGAGGGACATACAGTGGGTACGGAAAGTATTCACACCCCTTTAAATTTTTCACTCTTTGTTTCATTGCAGCCATTTGGTAAATTCTAAAAAGTTAATTTTTTCCTCAGTAAAGTCCACTCTGCACCCCATCTTGACTGAAAAAAACAGAAATGTAGAAATTTTTTCAAATTTATTAAAAAAGAAAAACTGAGATATCACGTGGTCATAATTATTCAGACCCTTTACTCGGACACTCATATTTAAGTCTCACGCTGTCCATTTCCTTGTGATCCTCCTTGAGATGGTTCTACTCCTTCATTGGAGTCCAGCTGTGTTTAATTAAACTGATAGGACTTGATTTGGAAAGACACACACCTGTCTATATAAGACCTCACAGCTCACAGTGCATGTCAGACCAAATGAGGATCATGAGCTTAAAGGAACTGCCCAAGGAGCTCAGACAGAATTGTGGCAAGGCACAGATCTGGCCAAGGTTACAAAAGAATTTCTGCATTACTCAAGGTTCCTAAGAGCACAGTGGCCTCCATAATCCTTAAATAGAAGAAGTTTGGAACCACCCGAAGTCTTCCTAGACCTGGCCATCCAGCCAAACTGAGCAATCGTGGGAGAAGAGCCTTGGTGAGAGAGGTAAAGAAGAACCCCAAGATCACTGTGGCTGAGCTCCAGAGATGCAGTAGGGAGATGGGAGAAAGTTCCTCAAAGTCAACTATCACTGCAGCCCTCCACCAGTCGGGCCTTTATGGCAGAGTGACCCGATGGAAGCCTCTCCTCAGTGCAAGACATATGAAAGCCCACATAGAGTTTGCTCAAAAACTCATGAAGGACTCCCAGACTATGAGAAATAAGATTCTCTGGTCTGATGAGATGAAGATAGAACATTATGGTGATAATTCTAAGCGGTATGTGTGGAGAAAACCAGGCACTGCTCATCACCTGCCCAATACAATCCCAACAGTGAAACATGGTGGTGGCAGTATCATGCTATGGGGGTATTTTTCAGCTGCAGGGACAGGACGACTGGTTGCAATTGAAGGAAACATGAATGCGGCCAAGTACAGAGATATCCTGGATGAAAACCTCTTCCAGAGTGCTCTGGACCTCGGACTTGGCCAAAGGTTCACCTTCCAACAAGACAATGACCCTAAGCACACAGCTAAAATAACAAAGGAGTGGCTTCAGAACAACTCTGTGACCATTCTTGACTGGCCCAGTCAGAGTCCTGACCTAAACCCAATTGAACATCTCTGGAGAGACCTGAAAACGGCTGTCCACCAACGTTCACCATCCAACCTGACGGAACTGGAGAGGATCTGCCAGGAAAAATGGCAGAGGATCCCCAAATCCAGGGGTGAAAACCTTGTTGCATCATTCCCAAGAAGACACATGGCTGTACTAGCTCAAAGGGGGCTTCTCAATACTGAGCAAAGGGTCTGAATACTTATGACCTTGTGATATTTCAGTTTTTCTTTTTTAATAAATTTGCAAAAATTTCTACATTTCTGTTTTTTTTCAGTTAAGATGGGGTGCAGAGTGTATAAATCAGCAATAAATCAACCACACTTCAAATAGAAATAGTTCCTGTGTCTGCCTCTTTAAGAAGCCGAGTGAGTCGATCTACTACAGGGGTCTGAATACTTTCCGCACCCACTGTAATGCAGAGATGTCTTATAAGTCAAATTAAAGTCTAGGAAAACATAACTGGAATCCAAGAAGCAAAATGATCACGGCTCCAGAATATCCGGAGACCAAACAGACTCTTGTATAAGATGAGCCCTTCATCGCGGTGCACCCCAAAGTGATTCTAAGGGGGCAAAAAAACACGTACCTGGAGACCAAGCAAGTAATCTGTGTGTCCTAAGCCATAAACCGTTACCACTCCCTCCCGGGGTCCATCCCAAAAGTCCAATATTCATCTCCTAATCTCCCCCACCTATGTGGAGTGTATGTTGAAGAAAATACTGATGTAATTATAATAATTATTCTTCGCTCTTTCAACCTCCAGTTTTTTCTACTTTTTATATGAATTAAAGGAAATTTTTAAATATGAAAAGTTTATAGTTCTTGTTTTTTATGTAACAATTCTATTACCCTATCCGTAGCCCTAACCCATTACCTAGGAATAAGCCTAACCCCAGCCCTAACCCATTACCTAGGAATAAGCCTAACCCCAGCCCTAACCCATTACCTAGGAATAAGCCTAACCCCAGCCCTAACCCATTACCTAGGAATAAGCCTAACCCCAGCCCTAACCCATTACCTAGGAATAAGCCTAAACCCAGCCCTAACCCATTACCTAGGAATAAGCCTAACCCCAGCCCTAACCCTTTACCTAGGAAAAAGCCTAACCCCAGCCCTAACCCATTACCTAGGAATAAGCCTAACCCCAGCCCTAACCCATTACCTAGGAATAAGCCTAACCCTAGCCATAACCCTTTACTTGGGAATAAGCCTAACCCAAGCCCTATCCATTTACCTAGGAATAAGCCTAACCCCAGCCCTAACCCTTTATTTAGGAATAAGCCTAACCCTAGCCATAACCCTTTACTTGGGAATAAGCCTAACCCCAGCCCTAACCCTTTACTTAGGAATAAGCCTAACCCCAGCCATAACCCTTTTCTTGGGAATAAGCCTAACCCCAGCCCTAACCCTTTACTTAGGAATAAGCCTAACCCCAGCCCTAGCCCTTTACTTAGGAATAAGCCTAACCCCAGCCCTAACCCTTTACTTAGGAATAAGCCTAACCCCAGCCCTAACCCTTTACTTAGGAAAAAGCCTAACCCCAGCCCTAACCCTTTACTTAGGAATAAACCTAACCCCAGCCCTAACCCTTTACCTAGGAATAAGCCGAACCCCAGCCCTAACCCTTTCCCAATAAGTCTAACCCCAGCCCTAACCCATTACCTGGGAATAAGTCTAACCCCAGCCCTAACCCATTACCTAGGAATAAGCCTAACCCCAGCCCTAACCCTTTACTTAGGAATAAGCTTAACCCCAGACCTAACCATTTACTTAGGAATAAGCCTAACCCCAGCCCTAACCCTTTACTTAGGAATAAGCCTAACCCCAGCCCTAACCCTTTACTTAGGAATAAGCCTAACACCAGCCCTAACCCTTTACTTAGGAATAAGCCTAACCCCAGCCCTAACCCTTTACTTAGGAATAAGCCTAATCCCAGCCCTAACCCTTTACTTAGGAATAAGCCTAACCCCAGCCCCTTTATTTAGCAATAAGTCTAACCCCAGCCCTAACCCTTTACCTAGGAATAAGCCTAACCCCAGCCCTAACCCTTTACTTAGGAATAAGCCTAACCCCAGCCCTAACCCATTACCTGGGAATAAGTCTAACCCCAGCCCTAACCCATTACCTAGGAATAAGCCTAACCCCAGCCCTAACCCATTACCTGGGAATAAGCCTAACCCCAGCCCTAACCCTTTACTTAGGAATAAGCTTAACCCCAGACCTAACCATTTACTTAGGAATAAGCCTAACCCCAGCCCTAACCCTTTACTTAGGAATAAGCCTAACCCCAGCCCTAGCCCTTTACTTAGGAATAAGCCTAACCCCAGCCCTAACCCTTTACTTAGGAATAAGCCTAACCCCAGCCCTAACCCTTTACCTAGGAATAAGCCTAACCCCAGCCCTAACCCTTTACCTAAGAATAAGCCTAACCCCAGCCCTAACCCATTACCTAGGAATAAGCCTAACCCCAGCCCTAACCCACTACCTAGGAATAAGCCTAACCCCAGCCCTAACCCTTTATTTAGGAATAAGCCTAACCCTAGCCATAACCCTTTACTTGGGAATAAGCCTAACCCCAGCCCTAACCCTTTACTTAGGAATAAGCCTAACCCCAGCCATAACCCTTTACTTGGGAATAAGCCTAACCCCAGCCCTAACCCTTTACTTAGGAATAAGCCTAACCCCAGCCCTAGCCCTTTACTTAGGAATAAGCCTAACCCCAGCCCTAACCCTTTACTTAGGAATAAGCCTAACCCCAGCCCTAACCCTTTACTTAGGAATAAGCCTAACCCCAGCCCTAACCCTTTACTTAGGAATAAACCTAACCCCAGCCCTAGCCCTTTACTTAGGAATAAGCCTAACCCCAGCTCTAACCCTTTACCTAGGAATAAGCCGAACCCCAGCCCTAACCCTTTCCCAATAAGTCTAACCCCAGCCCTAACCCATTACCTGGGAATAAGTCTAACCCCAGCCCTAACCCATTACCTAGGAATAAGCCTAACCCCAGCCCTAACCCTTTACTTAGGAATAAGCTTAACCCCAGACCTAACCATTTACTTAGGAATAAGCCTAACCCCAGCCCTAACCCTTTACTTAGGAATAAGCCTAACCCCAGCCCTAGCCCTTTACTTAGGAATAAGCCTAACCCCAGCCCTAACCCATTACCTAGGAATAAGCCTAACCCCAGCCCTAACCCTTTACTTAGGAATAAGCTTAACCCCAGACCTAACCATTTACTTAGGAATAAGCCTAACCCCAGCCCTAACCCTTTACTTAGGAATAAGCCTAACCCCAGCCCTAACCCTTTACTTAGGAATAAGCCTAACCCCAGCCCTAACCCTTTACTTAGGAATAAGCCTAACCCTAGCCATAACCCATTACCTAGGAATAATCCTAGCCCTAAAGCTTTACTGAAGAATAAGCCTAACCCTAGCCCTAACCCATTACTTAGGAATAATTCTAAACCTAACCCTTTACCGAGGAATAAGCGTAACCCTTTACCTAGGTAAAAGCCTAACCCTAGCCTTAACTAGTGGGCTAGGATTGATGGGCGAACACTAAAATGCTCGGGTGCTCGATGCTCGGGTCGAGCTCATTGGAATACTCAGGTGCTCGACCCGAGCAACGAGCCCAATGTAAGTCTATGGGAAACTCGAACATTTTTCAGGCGGCTTCCCCCGGCGGTCTGCAGGGGGCCTAAAAATTGCCCAAATCGATGAGAACAGTGCTCAAATGACATGGGAACAGCATGGGGAAGACCCCTGGAAGCATTTCTGACTCCCAGGTCACTGCTGTCAACAACGTGGTCAGAGTATTACGCCACTTTTACGGACTCACAATAAAACATAGAAAAACGAAACCAAAATGGATTTTCCTGGGAAATATGTTAAGGAACATCCTTTCCAGGGTAATGACTTGTATATAAGGCAAAATAAATAACCAAGCACAAAAATACTCCTCCACACCTTGGGCTATGTTCACACATAGCATTTTTCATGCGTATTTGCACTTTTGCATTGCTTTCAACCGTGACAAATGCATTCACCGGGAAATGTCATTTTAACATTTTACAACCTTATATTATGTGGTGTGTGAGATATCATCAGACACATCCTGTTTCATTTATAATGGAGGGACTCTGAGAGTCATAAAGCCTATTTTTATAGGGCCATCAGGTGGCTTTTACTATTTTTAAAGGGCCAGCAGTCAACCCTCACTATTCTCTTAGAGAGACATCAGCCCTTGGAAGAGACGTAGAGGAGGGCCTCTTGAAAACAATGTTCCCATTATTAAGATGTGGGTCTCCCATAGTGTTGGCCTATGCAGTGAATGCAAGGGCTGCCAAAAATTTGGAGGCACTCCAATGCCCCTTGGAAGAGACGTGGAGGAGGGCCTCATAAAAAATGTTCCCATTAGAAAGGAGCGGGTCTCATATACTTGTAATGCCCATGCACTAAGTGTATGGGCTGACAAACATTTACCCCTGGGGGGTATACATGAACATACTGTATACATTTTTTTTTTTACGGGCATCATAAACACCCTTTAAAAAAATTATGTGGGTGTTGCATCACGGACCATGGTCACCCTGCCGATATGGTGGAGGATGAGGATGAGGAGATGGAGGAGGACAAGAGCAAATACCCAAAATCGGGAAGCATATACCCATGTGTGGGTGTGAAGAGGTGCATGGGAATATACCTCCCAAGAAAACCTCAAATCCAGTGTTTTTATGTTACGCTGCTATCATTCGGTGATGTTGAGAAGTCTGGCCCAATCCAGCCCTTGTTCATTTTTATAAGAGTCAGCCTGTCAGCATTTTCAGTTGACAGGCGGATGCGCTTATCAGTTATAATTCCACCAGCGGCACTAAAAACCCGCTCTGATAAAACGCTGGCGGCAGAGCAGGCCAGGACCTCCAAGGCATAGAGAGCCAGTTCATTCCACGTATTCAGCTTGGATACCCAATAATTATAAGGCACAGCGGAATCACGGAGGACGTTGGTACGGTCGGCAAGGTACTCCCTCAGCATCTTCCCAAACTTTGCACACCTTGTGAGAGTACCCCGCGCCTCAGGGCCTGTGCGATGGGAGGGTCTGAGAAAACTCTCCCAGAACTTTGACAGTGTTCCCCTGCCTCTGCTGGATTGCATTTGTGTCTCTCTCGCCTGTTCTCCTTGGTTGTCCAACGAACTGTGACCTCTGCCGCCAGCGTTTTCAGATGGGAATTTTTTTAACAGTTTCGCAACAAGGGCCTTCTGGTACTGCCCCATTTTTGTAGACCTGTCCACCTCAGGAATAAGAGATATAAAGTTCTCCTTGGAGCGTGGGTCTAGAAGTGTCACCAATCAATAATGACTGTCACCCAAAATTTCGAGAACGCAAGGGTCATGGAAAAGGCAACGTAACATAAACTCATCCATGCGTGCCAGACTGCTACCAGGCAAGAATTCCGTGTCCTCACCAAGAGGACGAGTGACCATGCTCTCCTCCTCCTCCTCTCTGTCCTCAGGCCATCCACGCTGAACAGACGGTATGACAGTTGTGCAGGTAGTACTGTCTATAGCGCATGAAACTAGCTCCTGTTCTTCCTCCTCCTCTTCCTCATTGTCACCATATCCACGTTGGGATGAGATGAGGCTGGGCTGTGTGTAATCACCCTGTATGGTTCCTTGCTCCATCTCATCGTGCTCCGCCTGCAATGCATCCTCTTTGATTGTGAGCAGAGAGCGTTTCAGAAGACAGAGAAGCGGGATGGTGATGCTAATTATAGCATCATTGCCGCTCACCATCTTGGTGGAGTCCTCAAAGTTTTGGAGGATGGTACATATGTCTGACATCCATGTCCACTCCTGAGGTCTTATGTGTGGAGTCTGAACGGAATACCGACGGTCTTGTTGATGCTCGTACTCAACAACTGCCCTCTTCTGCTCACAAATCCTTCCCAACATCTGCAGTGCAGAGTTCCAATGCGTGGGGACATCACACACCAGTCTGTGAGCCGGAAGCTGCAAACGCTGCTGAAACACAGCAAGGGCGGCAGAAGCTGTAGGTGACATTCTAAAATGGGCACACAGGCGGTGTACTTTAACAAGCTGATCCGGCAGCTCCGGGTAGGATTTGAGAAACCGCTGAACCACGAGGTTAAGCACATGGGCCAGGCATGGTACGTGTGTGAGTTCGCCTCGCCTCAGAGCCGCCACCTGGTTCCGGCCATTGTCACACACGACCATGCCTGGCTGTAGGTTCAGCGGTGTCCACAACTCTTCAGCATTGTGCGGTTTGTCACCTAAGCAAATAGTTTCAGCACAGCCTGTTGCCGCTTGGCCGATGCACTGGTGCAGTGCTTCCAGCTTGTGAGTGATGTGGCCATTTTAGAGATGGAGGCTGAAGAGGAGGAGGAGGCTGAGGAGGTTTCGGAGCTATAGACTGTGGGGGCAACCCTGATTGACCTAGGGCCCGCAATCCTTGGCGTTGGGAGGAAGTGTTCCGTCCCAAGGTCCGACTGGGTCCTGGCTTCCACTATGTTAACCCAGTGTGCCGATAGCAAAATGTACCGTCCCTGCCCACTAGCACTTGTTCACGTGTCCATCGTTAGGTGGACTTTCCCGGTAACTGCGTTGTTGAGGGCATGGCTAATGTTTGGGGACACATGCTTGTGTAATGCGGGGGTGGCACACCGGGAGAAATAGTGGCGGCTGGGGACTGAGTTCCGAGGGACGGCCGCCGCCATCAGGTAGCGGAATGCTTCCGTCTCCACGAGCCTAAAGGGCAACATTTTGAGCGCAAGCAGTCGCGAAATGTGGGAATTTAGTAATGTGGCCCGTGGGGCGTTGGCTGCGTATTTGCGCTTGCGTTCCAAGGACTGGGGTATGGACAACTGAACGCTGCGCTGGGACAAGGATGTGGACGTGCTTCCTGATGCTGCTACTTGAGAATGTGCAACGACAGGTGCAGGGCAGGAGGCATCTTCGCATGCACCATGGACAGGGGATTGGCTTGCATGCACAACAGCGGAAGAAGCTGTGGTGCCACCCACAGACACTGTTCCTGGACCCTGGGGTTCGGCCCACAAAGTCGGGTGCTTTGCTACCATGTGCCTTATCATGCTAGTGGTTTCAGACTGGTCGTTTTGCCACCCCTGCTGATGCTGGCCTGGCAGGTGGTGCAAATGGCCTTTTTGGGGTTATCGGCAGAGTCTTTCAAAAACAACTAGACTCGGGAAGACCTAACAGTTGTACTGGCAACTTCCTTCATGTTGGTGTCATGGGGAACGGTTGCCTGCCTTCTGTCTGCGGCCACCACACTGCTTCTTCCAGCCTGTTGTGGTGCTCTGCCTCCCTCCCCCTGTGTGCTGCTGTCCTCGCTCTGCATGTCCCCCTGCCAGGTTGGGTCAGTTACTATATCATCCACCACCTCCTCTTCCACTTCCGCACCCTGGTCCTCCTCCTGACTTTCTGGCAATTGTGTCTCATCATCGTCCACCTCTTGTGACACTTTCCCACCGTTGCCTTCGGGTGACCATGGCTGCTCAAATATTTGGGCATCGCTACACGCGATCTCCTCTTGCCCCACTTCAAGTGGACCAGGCGAGAGGCCCGAATCTATAAATGGAAAAGTGAACAGCTCTTCAGAGTGTCCAAGTGTGGGGTCAGTTGTCTCTGTGCACTCGGCATGGTGGGAGGAAGGAGGATCACGGCTACTGAGACTTGATCGTGTGGAAGACAGGGTGGTGGTTGTGGTGGTGGCTGTTACGGGTCAGGGTGGTGAAACCTCTGTGCCGCGGTGCAAGGAGGGACCCAGAGGGGCGTAACTAGGTATCAACTCAGACCGACCCTGGTCATACGGCGGCTAACGACTCAGTGACCAGAGAGGGACCGAGCAGAGGGACCAGGTGCTACTGTGGGGATGACCTTGTAAGAGAGCAGGTGGCTCCCACGGGTCAGAAGACTGGGACTGACCGGTGTAGCGGATGGGCACAGCAAGCAGGCAGAAGTCTCTGGGTTAGCTGACGGGTGGTCATGACACGTGACGGCAGAGCGGGCTGAAGTCTCTAGGTTAGCAGACAGGTGGTCACGGCAAGTGATGGCAAGAGTCTCCAGGTAGGCTATCAGGTGGTCACGGCAAGTGACGGCAGGAATCTCCAGGTAGGCTAACAGGTGGTCATGGCAAGTGACGGCCAAGCAGGCTGAAGTCTCTTGTTTAGCAGGCAGGTGGTCACGGCAAGTGACGGCAGAGCCTCCAGGTAGGCTAACAGGTGGTCACGGCAAGTGACGGCCAAGCAGGCTGAAGTCTCTTTGCTAGCAGGCAGGTGGTTACGGCAAGTGACGGCAGAGCCTCCAGGTAGGCAATCAGGTAGTCACGGCAAGTGACGGCAGGAGCCTCCAGGTAGGCTAGCAGGTAACATGCAGGTAACTGGCAGGTGCTTCCTGGTAAGCAGGTGGACTTGCCCATAGACAGACTGGTGGGTAGAGAAAAGGCAGACAGTCGGGCTGGAGAGTAGTCAGGCTGGCGGACTGGAACAGTAGTCAGGCTGGCAACGGGACCTGAGGGCTGAAGCAGAGGTAATATACTGTGCAACAACTTTTGCTCGGGCACCTCCATTTTGGAGGAGGTGCCTTATATATGGGAGGTCCTCCGGCTATTGGCCGGGGACTCCGTAGGACGGCGCGCGCGACCCCTTTAATAGAGGGGGAGCGCGCGCGTGCGCGCCCTAAGCACAGTGCCCGGGAAGCTGCGCGCGCCGGCAGCAGCAGGAAGAGGAGCGCAGGAGGACGCCGCGTGGGGAGCAGGGAGGTGAGAGGGACGGCGTCTCTGCCTGGCAGGGGGCAGAGATGCTGATGCTACAGTGGCTAAGTGATTGGATTATCCGTTATCCAACCAATAACCTTTTCACACTGCTCTGTGTTCAATAATGGTGTGCTGCGGTCCCCTATTAATTAGGACATGAAGGTAGAGAGAGAAGATGTGGGTGTTTGTTGTGGCACAATTTCGGCTTGCCCACGGCCTCGGCCTCTGCATGCACCATCATCACCATCAAGTCCAGTTCCCCGTCCATTGCCACGTGACTTGCCCATTTTAAATGGAGGACAGTATCTTCTACGCTCACTACAAATGACTGAATTTGGAGCGAACTTAAATGTGATCCGTGTGACGGACAAACCACAGTTTTAAATACCTGGCCTGTAGGTAACTATTTTGAACCTCAAACTGGTGTGAATTGCTTCACTGACACACTGAAACAAATTTTTAATGGAGGCCAGAAATGGCAGTATTTTCTGAAAACGTATATGTGATCCGTGTGACGGAGAAAACACAGTTCTAAATAGCTGGATTTTTAGCGCTGTAATATGGAAAGGACCTGGCTGTATTCTGCAGTGCCAACAAGCAAATGGCGCAGAACAACGGTGTTCTCTGGATTGCTTTTTAAGCAAATAATGAGGATTAAGATCCAAAGAAAAGTATTCCTGGCCCCTGAGACCTGGGCCTATGTCTAGAAATATCTAACAGCAGCAGAAGGCAGAACTGGAATGGAGCCTCTTGTGCTATATGCACTGCAGTCTGCTATATACACTACCTGCCTATATACACTGCCTGCCTATATACACTGCCTGCCTGCCTATATACACTGCCTGCCTGATATCTCTGCAGATGGATTAGTCCTCAGAAGGACTGTTTCTTGAGATGGATATGTGTCTCTAATATAGTTTGGTACACCTACTCTAACTAGAAACAAGCAAATCTCTCCCTAGCTCAGCAGCAGCTCTCCCTACACTGTCTGATCCGGAGTGACTGTGACGAGCATGGCGGCGCCAGGTCTGATATACACCTGATGACGCTGTGCGGCCAGCCAATCACTGTAATGCCACAACCAACATGGCTACGGCATTACAGTGAGTGGCAGACAATCCCTGCATGTTCATTGGCTCTCTAAAGAGCAGGGAGGGGACCCGAGCTCCCGCCGAGCAACCCGGAAATACTCAGCGAGCGCCGTGCACCTCGAGCATGCTCGCTCATCACTAGCCGTAACCCATTACTTAGGAATAAGCCTAACCCTTCTGGCCCCCATACACATTAGATCGTTGGGCTGACAGCTATCTCTCCATTCAACCTTGCACAGGAATGATGGACTCAGCTAAAGTTCGTGAGCTTTTAAAGGGAAATGCGGAGTAAGAAGCGCAAAGACGGATCTGATAGCGGCTTTTCTCCGATAAAACAAAGAAACAGGTGTTAAAATTACAACTGGCCGAAACATTACCAAATATCATATTTCAGAAGACATTTTGGAAGCCCCCACAAACATATTAGAGAATCCTGCCAATATCAGCAAGTGTGGAGAACATAAGTCTAATGTATATAGTGGGCTTAGCCCTAACAGAAAGCTAACCCTGCCCCAAGCTGTACTGTACTGATCCTGAGTTACCTCCCCTATTATACTCCAGAGCTGCACTCATTATTCTGCTGCTGGAGTCACTGTGTACATACATTACATTACTGATCCTGTACTGATCCTGAGTTACATCCTGTATTATACTCCAGAGCTGCACTCACTATTCTGCTGATGCAGTCACTGTGTACATACATTACATTACTGATCCTGCGTTACATCCTGTATTATACTCCAGAGCTGCACTCACTATTCTGCTGGTGCAGTAACTGTGTACATACATTACTGATCCTGAGTTACCTCCTGTATTATACTCCAGAGCTGCACTCACTATTCTGCTGGTACAGTCACTGTGTACATACATTACATTACTGATCCTGAGTTACATCCTGTATTATACTCCAGAGCTGCACTCACTATTCTGCTGGTGCAGTCACTGTGTACATACATTACATTACTGATCCTGAGTTACATCCTGTATTATACTCCAGAGCTGCACTCACTATTCTGCTGGTGCAGTCACTGTGTACATACATTACATTACTGATCCTGAGTTACATCCTGTATTATACTCCAGAGCTGCACTCACTATTCTGCTGGTGCAGTCACTGTGTACATACATTACATTACTGATCCTGAGTTACATCCTGTATTATACTCCAGAGCTGCACTCACTATTCTGCTGGTGCAGTCACTGTGTACATACATTACATTACCGATCCTGAGTTACATCCTGTATTATACTCCAGAGCTGCACTCACTATTCTGCTGTTTTTCCTGGTTTCCTCTTGTTACGTGATGTAATAGATCTTAGGTTTGCATCCAGACGCTTCAGCTCCTCTCTGAGCCGTGATCCTGAGCGCACCCCATATAGATGGTAATTGATGAGTGCTATATTTATCCCGGTCCATCCATTATTCATGGGGCGGCTCGTTGCGGCTCTGATAGACATTCCTCCCCAATACCCTATTGACTTATTATTTCAAAAGAATTAAAAATGTTGAGCTAAAAAAAGCCGAATCAAACGATTTTCTGTATAATTAATGGGCAAATGTAGGGAGGCAGAGAGCGCAGCTCTGCACCTGGGAATATCCGCCTACTGCTCCGCTATAGACTATATGGAGAGAAGTCCTATATAACAGATCATTTTACTTCTTTTTACCCTATTTCCCTTTCAGGTTATAGCTCAGTTGCCCCCTGGTGTGTAAACTTTGGCCCCTCACCTGCCTTTACTACCATGTGACAGAGCGGCCGGTGGTGCAGAGCTCAGCGATAGCAGGGTGGTCCTGTAATAGGAGCAGCGGGATGTGGGGGCAGCAGGCACTGAGGATTCAATCTGAAAAGTAAGGCGCATACTCAGAGGTGTAGCTTGGGGTTCAGCTTAGGGGGGCCAAATATCTGAGTGTGCCCCTTACCAGGTAACCCTGAAATCTCAACTACGGTGGCGCACTCTAATCGTGGTGTTGTAATGACAGGTAGGCTAGGGTTAAATCCTAGCTCTGCAGGCGCTTATTGGTGCACCTGATTAGCTCTCCATATAAACAGGCTAGGTGTTCATCTAAGTCAGTAAGCTGGGAAGCTGACCAGACTGGATGTGTCTTGGAGATAAAGAGAGAAAGACAGGCCAGAATCCCTCTCTGAGAAGAGTCTGCACAGGCAGTTTGCAGAGAAGCACAAGTATTAGTGGTTGCTTTGGACAATCACTGCTTTTTGTGAAAGCTCTAGGGCTAGCTCAGCCATGTATGAGTAGACAGGGTCTGCTCTGTTTAGTTATTGCCTGGACAGAGCCGAGATTTATGTTTATGATTTTGTTTTGGTGCCGTGCAACTTGTGGAAAGCAATAAAAAACTGCACGTGTTTGGACCAAAACTGTATTGCCTGTGTGAACACTACCAGAGAGAGTGAATCCCTACAGAGAGCATAGGAGAGCCTCAGCTGATGACCACACTGTTACTGATTATACATCTCTACACAAAGACCAACACTGACATTACGGCCATATGGTGACCTATAGTGGTAGATACCAGTGCTGAAGAACATATAGAGATTACAGTACAGTTACAGATAGTGACTTACAGATGATGTTCTGAATGATGGAATCGTTCACTTTTCCTTTCATTTCCATCTGGCCCAGACCGACATGACAACTTCTCCAGCCAGGACTCGTCTGCAGAGATTACAACAAAAACATATCCGACTTCTCACATTACCAGCCCCGTCCTCATCTATCCCCACCCTGCACAAACTCATCCTGCTGATACCCCAATACTGATGCGCTGCTACCGGCCCCCTCTATAACTGCACCTGACCACACAGTATCATGTCCCATAGCTATCATATTCACAGTATGATGCCCACACAGCTCTCTATACACAGTATAATGGACCCACAATTCTCCTATACACAATGTGATATCCCCACAGCTCCTCTATAAACAGTATGATGTCCCCACATCTCCTCACTACACAATATGATTTCCCATAGCTTTTCTACACACATTGTAATGCCCATACCACTCTCTATACACAGTATAATGCCCACACCGCTCTCTATACACAGTATAATGCTCACACCACTCTCTATACACAGTATAATGGGCCCACAGCTCCCAAAAATATACAATATGATGTCCCTCCAACTCCCCTATACACAGTATGTTAGGCCCACAGCTCCCCTCTATACATTATGATGTCACAACTGCTCCCTTATATACAGTATGATGGACCCACAGCTCCCCTATATGCAGTATGATGCCCCCACATCTCCTCTCTACGCATTTTGATGTCCCCATAGCTCCCAAATACACAGTATGATGTTCCCACAGCTCCCCTGTACACAGTATGATGTCCCCATGTCAGGAATATTATAAAATATTGATATCAGGAAAATGTCCCTCCATCTGCGTGACACAGATGTTCACCCCCCTCCCTTATTCTCCTTCTGCTCAGCACAAATCCCCAATTAACGCACGACTGATAAATAGTTATTCACACACAGCCAGGGAAGAAGTGTGAAAACTTCGTTAGGGAACCAAGCCTCTTGTCTCTGAGAGAGCAGGGGGTAATTACTATGCAGGCTTGCGCTAATTTACATGTAACTGTTGAAGACCAGTTCCCCAGCTTCAAAGGGGAATTTGCAGACATGATGACTCCGATATTAGTTATGAAATAATATGAGTTCTATAGGTCCGACAATAATGGGACCCATATGTGGAGTAACCAAATCAGCCCCGGAATATGCAGGTATTTTTCCACGGCCGTAACCAACATCGGGGGACCGTAGTGCAAGAACCCCGGAATAGCAGACTGCAGCGATGTGATGCGTAATATCAAAAGAAAGATAAAATCATGAGGGAAAATATGGCGTAGTTTGCGAGCTTCTGCGATTAACAGGCGATGAGTTATCGCAGAAATCAGCGGTTCTAATAAAAATGTACAGGCTGGAGACCGGCCCACATGATGTCACCACCAGGGGCGTGTGGCCAGATCTCCCTTAGGAATAAAAGAGTCTATGGGGAAGACAGAAGTACTCATTGCTGGGGGGAATACGAATTATACCCAAAGGGTCCTGTTCAATAACAGCAATCTGGAGAACCCCCCCTCCCACTATATTGAATCGTCTCCGCGATCGTGTAGTGTAAGTAATTTTCACTCTTTACCCTGTTTATTTTATGTAACTGTTTATGTATTTTAATGCCCCCTTTGTAACATCCTTGTATATATTTTTCCTAAACACTGCCTCCCTTTTGGATTAAATATAAAATTTAATAGTTCTGTTTCTTTTGTTCTGTAATTGTTCTCCTCCCCGAAGCCATAAACGCTACCGGGTTGGTTCCTGACCCGATACAAGTCCATTAATACCGGGCTGTATCAAACCAGAACTGGTGGCAGCATACCATCTGGGGGATTTGAGGAAGGCTGGCAGTGACGGTCGGAGGTGTGGATATATATTACTGGCACAGCCAGGGAAATATATATATACTGCCCTCACTGCAGAGGGCCTCAAATACCCAGTGGGCTACAGGACGGCCTCTCCGGCGACCACTCGCTCTAGGTGCAGTACCTTGACTAACCTGAGAGGCGAGGGGGCACCAGAGAGTTGTGCCTGTATTGTGGCGTCACGGATTGGTGACGTGTAAGGGACAACACACCACCGTGTTTTCCCCCGTTGGTAGCAGCTTCCTGGCACTACTTACTCTAGGTGCAGTACCTTGACTGACCTGAGAGGCAAGGGGGCGCCAGAGAGCTGCACCCACCGGCCGGCATTTTCCTGACACCCCACTTCTCTCCTATACACAGTATAATGCCCCCACAGCTCCCTTCTATGCAGTAATATGTCCTCACAGATCTCTAGACACAGTATTATGCCCTATATCTTTCCTATACACAGTATAATGCCCCCAAACTGTATGATGCCCCCACAGCAGTCCCCACACTGTATGATGGATCCTTCAGTTGCCTCAACACTGTATGATGTCCCCTTAGTAGCCCTCACACTATAAAAAGGCCCCTTAGTAGCCCCCACACTGTATGATGGTGTCACGGGTGTGTCAGAAGTGACATGCAGTCACCTTGCAGTTGGTTGTAGGAGATCTCTTTGTTTGGCATTAGAGACAACTTCTTTGAAGCTGTCTCTCTAGGACCCAGAGGCTACCTTCCTCTGGCTAATTAACTCCCTGACCTAGGTTGTATAAATACCTGCTGTGTGCCAGAGGGAGGTGCCGGCGATATTCACTTTACCACTTGTGAAGGCTTGAGCAAGAGCAGTACTTCTTCCTCTTTGGTCTAGAGGACATGTGCGCATTTGTTTAGAGTCGACTAAAGCTAAGTGACTTTCCCTTGTTTATTCCCCTTTCTTGTCTTTAGTGTTCAGTGGGGATAGACCAGCGCTCATCCCCTCCCTTCCCTAGCCAGGGCCAAATGCAAGGGAAAGACAATATGAGGTACGCGTGCGGCGATTGGTGAAGAACCAATATAGGGACGTTAGTGGAGACAGGGTGATAGTAGATCAGCCTAGGAGATCTCCACTCCCCCCTTTCCCTAGAGTCTGGGCTCCCTTTCTCTTCTCCCTTTGTGTTGCATTAAGTCTTTCCCACACCTTGCGTGACAGATGGTCCCCCACAGAGATTAACTGCCACTCTAAGGGGGCGACCACAGATTAGTGAAGCACATTAACGAGAGTATAGAGAAGAATATGGCGGACAGAAGTGGAAATCTCAGATGGCACTACTACTCCGGCAAGTTGGACTTGTATCAGCCGCAGCATACAGGCAGCTGGCACAGAGGTCATCACAAGTTAATAAAAAAAACTTTAAGATGCTCATAAATGCAAAATATTGTAAAGTAATAGTTCAGACAATTATATATTATACTATCTACGACCAGCGATCACACATCTTGGCATATATTTCAGAATTAGGACAGAAGTCTTCCAACCCGACTGGATCCATTCTTCTTTCCCAATTCCCTTCATTCATTTGCGTTCTGTGGAGCCTGTCCCTTTAAGAATTACCATTCAATACAATATCTATTCTTCTCCAAACCTTGTCTACCATCCCACCATTTTGTATCTCTGACTTATTCATGTCTGACCTTCTCTGTCTTTAGCCTTTGGAGAGTTCTGAAGGCTTCAACGTCGGAACGTCGGAACATCTGAGGACTTCTGAATGCGGCCATTGTATCCTCACAGATCTATTATTCATCATCAGTTTATAATAAACACGTAACGAGGAGCAGAAAAAAGACCGAAGAAGTGAAACGTTGTGACGAGGAAAAGATACATGATCCAGTCACGGGTATTGCTATACAGAGATACATGATAAGATTCTGTCTGCAGCCACCACTAGGGGGGGGCTCCCTGTATACAGAGATACATGATAAGATGCTGTCTGCAGCCACCACTAGGGGGAGCTCCCTGTATACAGAGATACATGATAAGATCCTGTCTGCAGCCACCACTAGGGGGAGCTCCCTGTATACAGAGATACATGATAAGATTCTGTCTGCAGTCACCACTAGGGGGAGCTCCCTTTATACAGAGATACATGATAAGATTCTGTCTGCAGCCACCACTAGGAGGAGCTCCCTGTATACAGAGATACATGATAAGATCCTGTCTGCAGCCACCACTAGGGGGAGCTCCCTGTATACAGAGATACATGAAAAGATCCTGTCTGCAGCCACCACTAGGGGGAGCTCCCTGTATATAGAGATACATGATAAGATTCTGTCTGCAGCCACCACTAGGGGGAGCTCCCTGTATACAGAGATACATGATAAGATCCTGTCTGCAGCCACCACTAGGGGGAGCTCCCTGTATACAGAGATACATGATAAGATTCTGTCTGCAGCCACCACTAGGGGGAGCTCCCTGTATATAGAGATACATGATAAGATTCTGTCTGCAGCCACCACTAGGGGGAGCTCCCTGTGTACAGAGATACATGATAAGATTCTGTCTGCAGCCACCACTAGGGGGAGCTCCCTGTATACAGAGATACATGATAAGATTCTGTCTGCAGCCACCACTAGGGGGAGCTCCCTGTATACAGAGATACATGATAAGATTCTGTCTGCAGTCATCACTAGAGGGAGCTCCCTGTATACAGAGATACATGATAAGATTCTGTCTGCAGCCACCACTAGGGGGAGCTCCCTGTATACAGAGATACATGATAAGATTCTGTCTGCAGCCACCACTAGGGGGAGCTCCCTGTATACAGAGATATATGATAAGATCCTGTCTGCAGCCACCACTAGGGGGAGCTCCCTGTATACAGAGATACATGATAAGATTCTGTCTGCAGCCACCACTAGGGGGAACTCCCTGTGTACAGAGATACATGATAAGATTCTGTCTGCAGCCACCACTAGGGGGAGCTCCCTGTATACAGAGATACATGATAAGATTCTGTCTGCAGCCACCACTAGGGGGAGCTCCCTGTATACAGAGATATATGATAAGATCCTGTCTGCAGCCACCACTAGGGGGAGCTCCCTGTATACAGAGATACATGATAAGATTCTGTCTGCAGCCACCACTAGGGGGAACTCCCTGTGTACAGAGATACATGATAAGATTCTGTCTGCAGCCACCACTAGGGGGAACTCCCTGTGTACAGAGATACATGATAAGATTCTGTCTGCAGCCACCACTAGGGGGAACTCCCTGTGTACAGAGATACATGATAAGATCCTGTCTGCAGCCACCACTAGGAGGAGCTCCCTGTATACAGAGATACATGATTAGATCCTGTCTGCAGCCACCACTAGGGGGAGCTCCCTGTATACAGAGATACATGATAAGATTCTGTCTGCAGCCACCACTAGGGGGAGCTCCCTGTATACAGAGATACATGATAAGATCCTGTCTGCAGCCACCACTAGGGGGAGCTCCCTGTATACAGAGATACATGATAAGATCCTGTCTGCAGCCACCACTAGGGGGAGCTCCCTGTATACAGAGATACATGATAAGATCCTGTCTGCAGCCACCACTAGGGGGAGCTCCCTGTATACAGAGATACATGATAAGATCCTGTCTGCAGCCACCACTAGGGGGAGCTCCCTGTATACAGAGATACATGATAAGATCCTGTCTGCAGCCACTGTAAGTAGAGAGCTCCCCCTATTGGTGACTGTTTGAATCTGTATGTAGTGAACTCTTTTATTATAAAAATACAAAACTTACAATCATTAAATAGCAAAATACAAACCCCAGCAAAAAGTCCTTTACTGGTCACTTTTTGCTCCTTCCAGATCTCCTCCTCCCCAGGTTACTTCACCCAAGGAGAGAAGACACATTGTATTAATACAAGCATCATACCAAACCTGACAAAGAGAACTCTGCTCCATCTCCCAAAAGGAGACATAGCAGACACCTGGCTTAAAACACATCTATCCAAACTATACAATTTTTTTTTGTTTTTTGTTACACAGCAAATACAATTATAACAAACCTACCACTAACAACCTCCCCACCACCACCACTAAAAAACTCCACACAATACAAAAATAATCTCACCGAGGAACTCTTGACCTCCTGCCTATGAGACAGGTGCATTAACCCAGTAAGCCACAAGATCACCAACTTACAGTACAATGCTACATAACTTTGTCTACCTACCTTTCCCCATCTCTCCCTGCCTGACCCTACTGCCTTTCCTAATTCACCGCGTGCCTACCTAACTGTCCCTCGGCTGTCCCTGTCCTGTCCCTACTTCTCTACCTGTTCCTACTGAAGCCATCTACCTGTCCCTACCACTTACCTGTTTATCTAGGCCCTAGGGCACATTAAATGAGAACCCTCTCCAGAGAAGAGAGGCCCTCGCTGCACCCAGCCTGTCATACTCCAGTGAGCGCACCTTCACCAGCCCACCCAGAATGTTACTAACAACCTTGTCCCGGGGGAGGATTTTCTGCTGAGTTGACACTAAGCATCATGCGTTCCACGTGTAAAACCTGACGACTAAACTCTCTAGAATTAAAGTGCCCAGGGATGCCCCATACGCCCACTCCGCATAGGAAAGGTGTGTCAGCCGAGGCCAGCCTATGGAAGCACCCACCCCGTTGTAGACCCCTGTATTAAAAGGACACTGAAGGAGGAAGTGCTCCATGCTTTCCAGCGTGTCGCAACACTCCTCAAGGGGACAACCCCAGTCTTCGGAGTTCCTACCCTTCAGGTTGTCCCTTACATACAGTTTTCCATGGAAGCAGCGCCAAGTCCAAAACTTCAAGGGGACCCGTGTAGCATTCAATAACCTCAGCCCGCCCTCCAGATCCCGACTTGAGCAATCTTTGAGCACCAGAGGCTTCTGGAAAAGGGTCAGCAGGACCCTCTTGTCAAGGAATTTCCTCAACATGGTCCTGATCTCCCACATTCCCAGACCCCACCGGCGGATTACCCTTAGAACCAAGGTAGCGTAAGCTGGGATATGTCCTCCATGTGGTGTGCGTAGGTCCTTCACTTGCCCTCCTGTCTCCCTGGAAGACAATCTGGAAGAAGGGCCGAAGCCATCCCGTGCAGGAGAATACCCACGGAGGAGCCCTCTCTGACCAGAGATTGGCAATGTTAGTCTTGACAAAAGTGTTTACTAGAAACACCACTGTGTTGACCATACCCAACCCTCCTAGTCTCCTTGTGCGATATGTGACTCTCGTTTGACTAGGTTCAGCCTATTTCCCCATAACATCTGGAAAAACAGGCTGTAGACCCGTGTCCAGAGCGGCTCTGGCAACATGCAGACACTGCCCAGGTATATTAACAAGGGTAGCAAAATACCTTTAACCAGGCTAACCCTTTCCCTCAGGGTCAAAGACCAACCCTTCCATTGGTTCACCTTCTGGGCGGCAATCTTAAGTCTGCCCTCCCAATTTTGTGGGGGTAGTCCCCTAGGCAAAATTCGATGCCTAGCATTTTTGACGATGTCTGAGGCTCTGGAAGAGTGTCTGGGAGACCAAAGCTAGGGTCTCCCCCTCCCAGCCAGAGACTCTCACACTTTTCCTGATTAATCTTGGACCCAGGAGCCTCCGAGTAGCGACCAACATCAGACATGACCCACTCCACCTCCTCACGCGAGGACACGAAAAGGGAGACGTCATCGGCATATGCTACCTCCCTCAGAGTGGCTTCTGGGGCCACCTGGTCTATCCTGACTCCTGCCAACGGCCTGCGCTCAAAGGGGATCTATTGCGATCACGTATAACAGCGGGCTCAACGGACAGCCCTGGCGGACCCCAGACCCAACCCCAAAAGGGCGGCCAGACCAACCATTCACGAGCGGGAAAGTCTCTGCCACCGCATACAAGATCTTTAGCCAATTTACAAACCCCCCAGGCAGACCGTACCTCAGAAGAACGAATCAGAGGTAATTGTGGTTAACCCGATCAAAAGCCTTCGCCTGGTCTAAAGAAAGCAAATACCCCAGTGGCCTGCCCTACCCTGCTCCACTGCGTCTCGGACACAGAGTACTGCACTAAAAGTGCTGTGGCCGGAGCCGTGGTGGAAACTTCACAAGCCGATTGAACAGCACCTTTGCCAGAACCTTCCGCCCGTATTGAGAAGTGCTATGGGAGGCCAATTCTCAATACGGGACGAGTCCTTACCTTTTGACATGATAATCAGGGCCGACTGCATCATTGACTGAGAAAGAGTGCCAGAGGAGAGACACTCGTTAAACACCTCAATCAAGAGGGGGACCAAGGAGTCCCTATAGGTCTTATAAAACTCGGATGATAAGCCATCAGGACCTGGCGATTTATTAGGCCGAAGCCCATCAATGGCCAGTCGCACTTCCTCTTCTCTGATTGTCTCTGTCAAAATGTGAAGCGAGGGGTAATCCCCTGGCTCAGCGAAGGCTTCGGCCAGGAAAACCGACATCTCGTACCGATCCAGATCCTTCTTCCCCAGGAGGTGTGAGTAGAAAGATCTGATCATATCCAGGATCCCTGATTTGGATCTGTTCAGGGAACCAGTACCGTCGACCAAACCGGTCACCTCCTTACAACTCACTGATATCTTACAGTTTCTGTAGGGGTCGGGCGAGCGGTACCTCCCGAAATCCCTCTCAAAAACCAAAGATGTGTGCCTATCGTACTGACACCTCTTGAGTAAAGACTTCACTCTGGAGATCTTCTCACGGTCATTTCCAGTCGAGACAAGATGTTTGAGTTTCCTCCTCACTTCCCGATACAGGCGGTACCTGCTCAGTCTCCTGAGGCTCGAGAGCTAGCAGAAGAAACTCGCAACCCGTTCCTTGAACATCTTCCCACCACTCTGACAATCGCTACAGAGATCCAAAAGCGGTACCTGGCTCTGAAGAAAGTCCTCAAAGGATTGTCTTTTCTCTGCTTCCTCCAAGAGGGATGAATTCAGCTTCCATAGTCCTTTTCCCATCCGAGGGGTTTCTGCAACATTCAGAGAAAAATAAATCATACAGTGATTGGAGAACTCCACCTCAACAACGGACACTGCTGAAGAGACGGCTTCCTCCTTCAAAAAAAACCTATCTATGTCTATCCTAGACCTGCAGCTACCTCTATGAAAAGTGAAACCACAGTGACCTGGAGTGTGCCAGATGTGGACATCCACCAGGCGAGTGTCACTAGCTATGCTATTAAGAGTATTACTATCATAAGCCAGCCGGTCAATGGAGCATCCCCTATCACAAAGCCTTGTGACAGTATTAAAGTCACCTCCAAAGACCACCTGCTGGCTCGTAAAAAGATAGGGCTTAATCTTCAGGAAGAGACATTTACGGTCCCACTTTGACTGTGGACCATAGATGTTAATGAGCCAAAGCTCCTGTCCCCTCATGAAGACGTCTAAGACTAGGCACCTCCCCATTTCTACCTCGATAACTCTCCGGCATTCAACTGATGCAGTCTTAAAAAAGACTGCCACCCCGCTACATGGCTCAGCCGCAAGAGACCAGTACGAGGACCAGCACTTCCACTCGCTCTCCGCCTTGTGCATGGTGCCCATATGCGTAAGTCTGGTCTCCTGCAAAAACAAAATTTCAGCCTCAAATCGGGTGAGAAAATCAAAGGCCACAAATCTAGCCGCATCAGACTTTATACTAGCGATATTAATGGACGCTAGAGTCAACGGGATGGGTGCCACCATCATGATTGATCGAATAGATGGCCTTTTTAATCCCCCCACCCTTTTTTCTAGCCTGTTCATGTCCGGACGATGAAGCCCCCGCTCTTCTTTTCAGAGAGACAGAGGTATCCATCCCTCCCACCTCTTTCTCACATGTCAGGACCCAGAGATGGCCCCACCTCACGAGGAAGACAATCCCTGTGGAGAAGGGATCCCACCCCCTCCTAAGAACCGGTTGGAGAGGGGGATCAGAGGGGAGTCGGTGGGACCTTCCTTAGGCACCTTGGTCAGGGAGGGAGAAGATTTTCCACCTCCCTTTTTCTTCTTTTTTACTTTTGCCACTCTTGGCACTCTTGGTACACTTGTCACCCATTTCTTTTGGCTGTTCCCCGCCGTCGTCATCAAAACTTTCATATTGGGAGGCATCTGAGAGATCAGCCACTTCCTCTTTCTCCATCCGTCTGATCTCCTCATTCACCGCTTCCTCCTCCGTGGCCTCAGTGACATGGGCCGCCGCCTCGGAAGAGGGGGCAGCCATTACCCCAGTTTCCCGAGGCTCCTCCTGCCCCCTGCCCTCCTGACGCCTTGCCTGTCTCCACTGGTAAGAGGGGTCCCTAGCCCTGCCGTTCACCACTGGCCCCTCAGCTCCTCCCCTGCTGCCACCTCTAACCTCTGCAGAAGTTGCACCGCCAAGAACTTCCTCGCGGCTCCCCTCCACCTGGCCGGCCATGGCATTAGAGAAGGAGCAAGGGCAGCGGCTGAATGAGTGACCTAGATCACCACACAGGTGACATCGAATGACACCACAGGACGTGGCAAGGTGACCCACCTCACCACACAAGGCACATTTCTGCACTTTGCAGCCCGCGCTGATGTGGCGAGGATCACCGCACCTGTGGCAGACCTTCGGCTGCCCCTGGTAAAAGACCAGAATCCAATCCCTTCCCAGGAAAGCCGAGGAAGGGATGTGGTGACAGTGCCCCTGAACGCTTCAACTTCACCATGAAGGTCCAGCCTCTTGACCAGATGCCAAAATCGTCCCGGTTCATCTTAGGGACCTCCACAACCTCGCCGTACCAGTTCAACCAGGTCATTATGTCGATGCCAGAAAGAGACTCATTACGCGTTAAAACGGTCACTTTCTTCGGCCCATTTTGGCGAGAAACTGAATTCACAGCAAACCCTCGCCAGCCGGGCTCTTCTTTTACCAGCTCATAATTTGACCAAAAGAGCTCCAAGCCCTCCGGCCGAACAAAGCAGATATCAAAGGTGGAGGCAGGGCCGGCGTCAGCACCCGGCGTACCCGGGCAAGTGCCGGGGCCCTGGAAAATCAGAGGGGCCCACCGCCCACTCACTGTCGGGGCCCGGGCCCAGCCGCCCACTCACTGTCGGGGCCGGGCCCACACACCCACCCGCCCACTCACTGTCGGGGCCGGGCCCACACACCCACCCGCCCACTCACTGTCGGGGCCGGGCCCACACACCCACCCGCCCACTCACTGTCGGGGCTGGGCCCACACACCCACCCGCCCACTCACTGTCGGGGCCGGGCCCACACACCCACCCGCCCACTCACTGTCGGGGCCGGGCCCACACACCCACCCGCCCACTCACTGACGGGGCCCTGGCCGCATCTTCGGCACCTGTTCAGTGACGCAGGCGCTGCTTGATTGCCGGCACTCCCCCAGACACGGCCGCGCTCTGTGCGGCTGTGTCTGCTAGTAATGACGCGGCAGGGTCGACGGTTCTGCACCTTAAATTGTGCTTTTGTGTCGCCCCTGCCGCGTCATTACTAGCAGACACAGCCGCACAGCGCGCGGCCATGTCTGGGGGGAGTGCCGGCAATCAAACACCGTCGGAGGTCCTGCACAGATGGGGGGGAGCGGCCCGGACCCGGACCCCTCTGATGGTCCAGGGCCATGATGTCTGTGACATGCCTGGGGCCCTGCACTGCCCCATACCTGAGGAGCTGCTGGACAGGACACTGGACCTGGGACAGGTGAGTGAGGCTTCCCCAATCCCCATATTAAAAATACTTGTAATGGGTCTGTGTGAGTGCATGTATGTGAATGTCAGTGTGTATGACTGTGTATATATATTTGTCTGTTTTATATATGTCTTTAAGAATTTGTGTAAAAATATGTGTATGTCTGTATGTGTACATATCTGCGTACCGTGTGTGCGTGCATATGTCTGCGTACCGGGTGTGCGTGCATGTGTCTGCGTACCGTGTGTGCGTGCATATGTCTGCGTACCGTGTGTGCGTGCATGTGTCTGCGTACCGTGTGTGCGTGTGCATGTGTCTGCGTACCGCGTGTGCGTGCGCATGTCTGCATATGTGAAGGAAGAGGGGGCAGGCTGGGCCCTGTGTACTATATATATATATTTCTCTGCGGTATCTCTGCATCATGAATCGTGGTATGTGTTAAAAGGGCCCACTGAGACTCTTTCGCCCGGGGCCCAGAAAAACCTGGAGCCGGCCCTGGGTGGAGGTGCCAAAAGAATGTATCAGAGCAAAGATGTCAATAGCCCTGAAGTCCATCATCATGATGAGCTTCACCACATTTGTCCTGGATGGACACACCTCATCGCCCCTCCAGTGAAGACGAACCACATTTCTCCTGGAGACCCCCTGCCCGGCAGTTGGGAGGGACCACACAGTCCCCCCCTTTTCTCTTGGAAGGCAGCTAGACCAAACTTATCTAGCCAGTAGGACAACTCCACCTCTCTTCCCTCTACATTGATCCCCTTTTTTGAGGGCCTCAGGACACGGCGGCGAAAAGCATCATTCCCTGGGTCCAGAGATGAGGAAGACCCCTGTAGAACCCCATCGGCAACAGCCGCATAACTAATGGAGCCTGCAGGTGAGGGGGGCGATGGACCAGCCCCTAAATTCCCTGAAACTTCAACCTCACAGTCAACCATCTCCTCCTCGCTTACCTCAGACTCACCATTTCCACTAATAGAAGTCCCCGTGCTGGCACCATTCACACCAACTATTCCTCCAGCAGAAACCGCCCCTCCAACACCTGACCCTACACCATTGTCACAGACACTATTCACACCACTCACACCACTTCCATTCTTATTTACATTCTCGACCGCCAGCAAGGTACCCACAGTCTCCCCCCCCCCGAGCGTCAGCAGATACAGCAGGCACCAGGCTGTCCCCCACTTTCACTGAGGATTGGGCTTGGACCCCTCCACAGATCTTATCACCGCCCGCCACAGGGCCACACTCCAGACCATGCACATTGTCTGCAGCCGCATGCCCACTCTCGCCCCCTCCGCTACCGCCAGCAGAGACGGCGACCTGTGCCCCATGTCTTGTACTCTCCCCGCTGCCTCGCAGCGGACCCACTGCAGGGCCCGGGCCGGGGTGGGTAGCGGGCTCTACACAGTGGGGGGGGGTCCCAGCAAGGGGGATAAAGACCAACCTCTCCTCCGATGTTTTCTTCCTTTTTTTCCGTTTCTTTTTCCCCCTCCAGGTTGCCTCATCCCCGCAGACCCCATCCCCAAACTTCAGGTGGGTATAATTTACTGGGGATTCTAGCTGACGGATCTGCTGCATGATGAGGCAACCCCCACTGCTGCTGTTATCACTGCTGCTATCATCCGCATCACCCCCATCATCCTCTGAAATACTACTGTCTGATGGGAGTGGGACCTGCACTGGATCTATCCCACTGTGTGTGGCCTAGAGATCACTTACCAAGCCCCCAGGTGGGTACGGTGCCTCCTCCATCTCTACATGGTCCACCTCCTCCACCTGGGTCGGATTCTGAGACCCCTCTGGCTCCTTTGCAGCAGCCATGTTGAGGAACAGATCCTCGTTTTCCAGATTTTCCTGAAAGGGCCCGCTGTTGCCCAATATGGCCGCTCTCCGGGCTTCCATGACCTCAATGCATATCCCCAGGCTGGATATCCTGGCTGTTAGGGCAGACTTGTCTGTGCGGGAGGCTCTGTCTGCAGCCTGCCTCGCCTCCTTCATCTCCCCCTGGAGCCTTCTCAGGGTCTTCCCAGCCTCCTCATACTCACAGAGGTACACATGGATGCGGGAGCCATAGCTGGTAATCGGCTCCCGTACGGCCCTCATGCCCCAATCCTTCTGCACCGCCACTGCCGCACCTCTGCGAGTACTCGGCTCACCTCCAGGAGGAGACACCGCCATGGCCCTCGCCTCAGCCTTAGGGGCTTTGCAGCCCTCCTGGGACTACTTGGGCTCCTCCATGCTTTGGGCCTTGCTGGATCTGGTGACCCTCTTTGCCAGTAGCAATGAGCTCCCACCCATCGCCGGCTTAGACCGAGGGGTGGGAGACGGGGACTCAGCCCCACAGTTCATCCGCTAAACCCCTCTCTTCCCTGGGTCAGAGAGGAGGGGATTCCTGGATACAAAAAACTGGTGGCTGCTAAGGAGCAAACAAAATAGCACAGCTTCCTTCACAGACTACAGGCTCCTAGTGGTGGCTGTGTAAATCTGTATGTCGTGAGCTCCCTCTAGTGGTGGCTGTGTAAATCTGTATGTAGTGAGCTCCCTCTAGTGGTGGCTGTGTAAATCTGTATGTAGTGAGCTCCCTCTAGTGGTGGCTGTATAAATCTGTATGTCATGAGTTCCCTCTAGTGGTGGCTGTATAAATCTGTATGTAGTGATCTCCCCTAGTGGTGGCTGTAGAAATCTGTATGTAGTGAGCTCCCTCTAGTGGTGACTGTAGAAATCTGTATGTAGTGATCTCCCCTAGTGGTGGCTGTATAAATCTGTATGTAGTGAGCTCCCCCTAGTGGTGGCTGTATAAATCTGTATGTAGTGAGCTCCCTCTAGTGGTGGCTGTATAAATCTGTATGTAGTGAGCTCCCTCTAGTGGTGGCTGTATAAATCTGTATGTAGTGAGCTCCCTCTAGTGGTGGCTGTATAAATCTGTATGTCGTGAGTTCCCTCTAGTGGTGGCTGTAGAAATCTGTATGTAGTGAGCTCCCTCTAGTGGTGGCTGTATAAATCTGTATGTAGTGATCTCCCCTAGTGGTGGCTGTATAAATCTGTATGTAGTGAGCCCCCTCTAGTGGTGGCTGTATAAATCTGTATGTAGTGAGCTCTCTCTAGTGGTGGCTGTATAAATCTGTATGTAGTGAGCTCCCTCTAGTGGTGGCTGTATAAATCTGTATGTAGTGAGCTCCCCCTAGTGGTGGCTGTAGAAATCTGTATGTAGTGAGCTCCCTCTCGTGGTGGCTGTAGAAATCTGTATGTAGTGAGCTCCCTCTCGTGGTGGCTGTAGAAATCTGTATGTAGTGAGCTCCCCCTAGTGGTGACTGTATAAATCTGTATGTAGTGAGCTCCCTCTAGTGGTGACTGTATATATCTGTATGTAGTGAGCTCTCTCTAGTGGTGACTGTATAAATCTGTATGTTGTGAGCTCCCTCTAGTGGTGGCTGTAGAAATCTGTATGTTGTGAGCTCCCTCTAGTGGTGTCTGTAGAAATCTGTATGTAGTGAGCTCCCTCTAGTGGTGGCTGTATAAATCTGTATGTAGAGAGCTCCCCTAGTGGTGGCTGTGTAAATCTGTATGTAGAGAGCTCCCCTAGTAGTGGCTGTATAAATCTGTATGTAGTGAGCTCCCTCTAGTGGTGGCTGTATAAATCTGTATGTAGTGAGCTTCCTCTAGTGGTGGCTGTATAAATCTGTATGTAGTGAGCTCCCCTACTGGTGACTGTATAAACCTGTATGTAGTGAGCTCCCCCTAGTGGTGGCTGTATAAATCTGTATGTAGTGAGCTCCCTCTAGTGGTGGCTGTAGAAATCTGTATGTAGTGAGCTCCCTCTAGTGGTGGCTGTAGAAATCTGTATGTTGTGAGCTCCCTCTCGTGGTGGCTGTAGAAATCTGTATGTAGTGAGCTCCCCCTAGTGGTGACTGTATAAATCTGTATGTAGTGAGCTCCCTCTAGTGGTGGCTGTATAAATCTGTATGTAGTGAGCTCCCTCTAGTGGTGGCTGTATAAATCTGTATGTAGTGAGCTCCCTCTAGTGGTGACTGTATAAATCTGTATGTAGTGAGTCCCCCCTAGTGGTGACTGTGGAAATCTGTATGTAGTGAGCTCCCTCTAGTGGTGGCTGTATAAATCTGTATGTAGTGAGCTCCCTCTAGTGGTGGCTGTATAAATCTGAATGTAGTGAGCTCCCTCTAGTGGTGGCTGTATAAATCTGTATGTAGTGAGCTCCCTCTAGTGGTGACTGTATAAATCTGTATGTAGTGATCTCCCCTAGTGGTGACTGTATAAATCTGTATGTAGTGAGCTCCCTCTAGTGGAGGCTGAATAAATCTGTATGTAGTGAGCTCCCTCTAGTGGTAGCTGTATAAATCTGTATGTAGTGAGCTCCCTCTAGTGGTGACTGTATAAATCTGTATGTAGTGAGTTGCCCCTAGTGGTGGCTGTATAAATCTGTATGTAGTGAGCTCCCCCTAGTGGTGGCTGTATAAATCTGTATGTAGTGAGCTCCCTCTAGTGGTGGCTGTATAAATCTGTATGTACTGAGTTCCCTCTAGTGGTGGCTGTATAAATCTGTATGTAGTGAGCTCCCTCTAGTGGTGGCTGTAGAAATCTGTATGTAGTGAGCTCCCTCTAGTGGTGGCTGTAGAAATCTGTATGTTGTGAGCTCCCTCTCGTGGTGGCTGTAGAAATCTGTATGTAGTGAGCTCCCTCTAGTGGTGGCTGTATAAATCTGTATGTAGTGAGCTCCCTCTAGTGGTGGCTGTATAAATCTGTATGTAGTGAGCTCCCTCTAGTGGTGGCTGTATGAATCTGTATGTAGTGAGCTCCCTATAGTGGTGGCTGTATAAATCTGTATGTAGTGAGCTCCCTCTAGTGGTGGCTGTATAAATCTGTATGTAGTGAGCTCCCTCTAGTGATGGCTGTATAAATCTGTATGTAGTGAGCTCCCTCTAGTGGTGGCTGTATAAATCTGTATGTAGTGAGCTCCCTCTAGTGATGGCTGTATAAATCTGTATGCAGTGAGCTCCCTCTAGTGGTGACTGTATAAATCTGTATGTAGTGAGCTCCCTCTAGTGGTGACTGTATAAATCTGTATGTAGTGAGCTCCCTCTAGTGGTGACTGTGGAAATCTGTATGTAGTGAGCTCCCTCTAGTGGTGGCTGTATAAATCTGTATGTAGTGAGCTCCCTCTAGTGGTGGCTGTATAAATCTGTATCCAGTGATCTCCCTCTAGTGGTGGCTGTATAAATCTGTATGTAGTGAGCTCCCTCTAGTGGTGGCTGTATAAATCTGTATGTAGTGAGCTCCCTCTAGTGGTGGCTGTATAAATCTGTATGTAGTGAGCTCCCTCTAGTGGTGGCTGTATAAATCTGTATGTAGTGAGCTCCCTCTAGTGGTGGCTGTATAAATCTGTGTAGTAAGCTCCCTCTAGTGGTGACTGTATAAATCTGTACGTAGTGAGCTCCCTATAGTGGTGACTGTATAAATCTGTATGTAGTGAGCTCCCTCTAGTGGTGGCTGTATAAATCTGTATGCAGTGATCTCCCTCTAGTGGTGGCTGTATAAATCTGTATGTCATGAGCTCCCTCTAGTGGTGGCTGTATAAATCTGTATAGCACAGTATAGTGCAGAGTATTGTGCAGTTTTACAATGATTTCCTCCTTATGCCTGTGAAGTATCTCAGGCTATTTTACAATGTAGCTAGAGTATGACATATTTATTGGAGTTCCCTTAGACAGTTAAAGTTTGTGGCCCCCAAGTATAGACAAGGTCAGAGACTTTGGAAAGACTTGCTGCTCTTCTCACCAGGGTAATGTACGGATTTGTCATGTTCTTGGCTCTGATCCAGACCTGTTTCATATCGTTAGTTCCATATTTTGGAGCCGGAGCTTGTACGTCTTTGTGATGTTTAGATGAGGTTATTTTTGGTTGTATTTTTACATATCCCTGATTCTATAATAAGAAACCATCTCTATAAATGTTTAGGGTTTATTGTCTGCAGCGCCATAGGACTATCCTCGTGTAGACAGCGCACATTTCTTTGCCGCAGTCCTGTATACAGACGGAAATATCAGGAATTTATCAAAATCGAATGTTTGTGTAAGGTGCAAGAAGACACAATGTGCTGAAAAGTCACCTGTGAAGAGTGAAGACAAAGGGGCCGAGTCTTAGTCTTGTACGCCAGTCTTCATACAGACGCCGTCGGAGTGGAAAGTGCGTCTCTTAAGAATTTGGCGCAGCTTTCATTTGCCGTGTGCCAGAGTAAGACGTGTATCCAGTCATTAACCTGAGGACATTTTTCTTAGTCAAAAGTCAGCAAAGCTGCCATAAAAATACCAACATGTGCAAGTTTGGAAGGAACAACCAGCAGGATATATATATATACTGTATATCGGGCCCTTAGAAATATACAACCGAAAAAACAAAACCCCTAAAATCAACATCTTTATTAAGTAGTCTATTAAAATCAGGTGCTAACAATACACATAGATGCACAAAATCGGATATTTATTAATTGGGTCAGAAAAAACAGGGTGGGAGAGTTTGTGTTATTAGGGACTTTATTCACCCTACACAATTCCCTTCCTAACCGCGGGGGTTGACATGTGGCGCCCCTGCGGGTTCAGTCGCTACAGAGGTACTGCATCTCACCCAGAGGTGTGGTGCCCCACTCACAGGTAAGGAGGGAGTGCTGCCCGGGACCCTAAAACCTGCATCCAACACTACATTCCAGACCAGCAGGCGGGGCAAGATGCGCTGGCTAATGCTGAGCCCTGTCCCTGGTTGGAAGTGGGGGGAACCTAGAGAGGGAGAACCATGTAGTGGGTGTGGGTGGAGGAAGTAGTTCAGGGGAGCACCTTCAGTGGAAGTATAAGAAAGCAGGGAACGATCTAGAAAGGGAGACAGTTCTGGCAGAGAGATCAGTCTGAGGAGGAGCAGGAGCTCTGTAGGAGCTCTGCTCAGAGGAGAGGGCCTAGACTGAGAGGCCCAGGAGGATAGACTGAGAGAGAGGACGGGAGCAGAAGGAAGGCTCCAAGAGGAACAGAGGGGATCCCAGGGGCACGGGAAGTGCGGATGCCACCCGTGCACCCGAATCTACCAGAATGTGGAGGGATCAGGCCGCAGAGGGGACCGGCCCCTAACTAGTGGAGAACTACAAGGCTCAGCTAGAAACCGGAGGCTTCTGTACTTTCAGGGTGCAGCTGCTCACAACTGCAACTAAATCTCTAAAAAGGTAGCCACATAGGATTCAGGGGGCTGCAGGTTGTCCACCAAGATCCGAGGTTACAGGCTTTGGGCTGGTTGTGAGATGCAGGGCAGGAGGGTGAGAGGCAGCGCTGGAAGACGACCGAGCGAGGAAGGCACACAGAACGGGGTCCCGTTAAGTACTCTTGAATTACCTGAGGGATTGCTGAACCCCTCCCTTGGTGAACACAGGACGACGTGGGAGGTCAACCTGGTACTGGTGACCTGGAGTATGACAACTGTGAGTAAATCTGAAGACTGCACCGCACTGTGTCCTGGAATTATTATCTGCGCCATCACCTGCACCACACTGCAAAGCAACATCTACCTCATAACGTCACCATCTACACTGCCCTGGAGCTAAGCTCTGCCTGTGGAGAGCTGTCCCAACTCTGCTGCGTCACCATCAGCTCCGGAGGATCTGCACCGCGGCGGTGGCCCCATATAGCCACATACCACAGGTGGCGTCACGAACATTAAACTATAAAAACTATAATCCCCTTTTTATTGACCGCCCTGGGTCATGGACCCGGTCACCGCCACTGTGACATCCCCCAGCATCGACTGGCCCGGCTACCGAGTCCCCAACGATCCAGGGGGGACGCGCGTCAGACACCCTAATAATAACATGACGCCCCCGATCAATGAAGAATGTCCCTAATTGACCCATCCTACAATTGGCAAACTGTCTGTATATCTTCTCCCCGTCACTACACTTGTGAAGGTTTTTGGAGGGAGTGACATACCTAAAGGTTCCCACTGCCCTACGATCCAACCCTGTCCCAGGTTGTTTTGGGAAGGCGAATAAGCTGTGGACCAGATGGTCGTGTATTGCTCCCCCGCTCCTGAATGTGATGGCCGGCGTGGGAGTGATGATTGGGGTCACTTCTAAGAATATCCCAGTGTCTACTCAATATGTCAATGACCTTATCCGTCTGGTCATCGAAAGGGCCAATTATACACGTGATTGACCCATTAGACTTTTTTGGCTTGGACACACAGTAAGTAATATTGTTCTGCTGCTGTCTAGGGCACGTCTGTATGTCAAATTACCAGTCTGAGGTGGATAGCCCCATTGTTGGAACCTGTTAATGAGAGTCCGTGCCCGGGATTCAAAGTCCGTCAAAGTGGAACAACTCCTTCTGAGCCTCAGAAACTGGCCCTTGGGGACCCCTCTTTTCAGGTTGTGAGGGTGGTAGCTCTCCCATATAAGCGGGCTATTACTGGTAGCAGTTGGTTTACGATAGTTAGAGGTAACATATACACTGCTCAAAAAAATAAAGGGAACACTTAAACAACACAATGTAACACCAAGTCAATAACATGTGAAATCTACCTGTCCAGTTATGAAGCAGCACTGATTGTGAATCAATTTCTCCTGCTGTTGTGCAAATGGAACAGACAACTGGTAGAAATGATCAGCATTTACTACTACCCTCTATAAAGGAGTAGTTCTGCTGGTGGTGACTACAGACCATTTCTCTGTTCTCAGCCTTTTTGGCTGCTGTTTAGGTCACTTTTTCATTTTGCCATTGCTCTCACTCCTAGAGGTACAGTAGCATGAGGTGGTGTCTACAGTACAACCCACAGAAGTTGCTCAGGTAGTGCAGCTCATCCAGAATGGCACATCAATGCGAGCTGTGGCAAGAAGGCTAGCTGTGTCTGTCAGCGTAGTGTCCAGAGCATGGAGCAGATACCAGGAGATGTGGAGGGGGCCGTAGGAAGTCAACAACCCAGCAGCAGGACCGCTACCTCCGCCTCTGTGCAAGGAGGAACAGGAGGAGCACTGCCAGAGCCCTGCAAAATGACCTCCAGCAGGCCACAAATGTGCATGTGTCTGCACAAACGGTTAGAAACCGACTCCATGAGGGTAGTATGAGGGCCCGATGTCCACAGATGGGGGTTGTGCTCACAGCCCAACACCGTGCAGGACGCTTGGCATTTGCCACAGAACACCAGGATTGGCAAAGTCGCCACTGGCGCCCTGTGCTCTTCACAGATGAAAGCAGGTTCACACTGAGCACATGTGACAGACGTGACAGAGTCTGGAGATGCCGTGGAGAGCGATCTGCTGCCTGCAACATCCTTCAGCATGACCGCTTTGGCAGTGGGTCAGTAATGGTGTGGGGTGGCATTTCTTTTGAGGGCCGCACAGCCCTCCATGTGCTCACCAGAGGTAGCCTGACTGCCATTAGGTACCGAGATGAGATCCTCAGACCCCTTGTGAGACCATACGCTGGTGCGGTTGGCCCTGGGTTCCTCCTAATGCAGGACAATGCCAGACCTCATGTGGCTGGAGTGTGTCAGCAGTTCCTGCAAGATGAAGGCATTGAAGCTATGGACTGGCCGCCCGTTCCCCAGACCTGAATCCGATTGAGCACATCTGGGACATCATGTCTCGCTCCATCCACCAACGTCACGTTGCACCACAGACTGTCCAGGAGTTGGCGGATGCTTTAGTCCAGGTCTGGGAGGAGATCCCACAGGAGACCATCCGCAACCTCATCAGGAGCATGCCCAGGCATTGTAGGGAGTTCATACAGGCACGTGGAGGCCACACACAATACTCAGCCTCATCAGGAGCATGCCCAGGCGTTGTAGAGAGGTCATACAGGCATGTGGAGGCCACACACAATACTCAGCCTCATCAGGAGCATGCCCAGGCGTTGTAGGGGGGTCATACAGGCACGTGGAGGCCACACACAATACTCAGCCTCATCAGGAGCATGCCCAGGCGTTGTAGGGAGGTCATACAGGCACGTGGAGGCCACACACAATACTCAGCCTCATCATGTGCATGCCCAGGCATTGTAGGGAGGTCATACAGGCACGTGGAGGCCACACACAATACTCAGCCTCATCAGGAGCATGCCCAGGCGTTGTAGGGAGGTCATACAGGCACGTGGAGGCCACACACAATACTCAGCCTCATCAGGAGCATGCCCAGGCGTTGTAGGGAGGTCATACAGGCACGTGGAGGCCACACACAATACTCAGCCTCATCAGGAGCATGTCCAGGCGTTGTAGGGAGGTCATACAGGCACGTGGAGGCCACACACAATACTCAGCCTCATCAGGAGCATGCCCAGGCGTTGTAGGGAGGTCATACAGGCACGTGGAGGCCACACACAATACTCAGCCTCATCAGGATCATGCCCAGGCGGTGTAGGGAGGTCATACAGGCACGTGGAGGCCACACACAATACTCTGCCTCATCAGGATCATGCCCAGGCGTTGTAGGGAGGTCATACAGGCACGTGGAGGCCACACACAATACTCAGCCTCATCAGGAGCATGCCCAGGCGTTGTAGGGAGGTCATACAGGCACGTGGAGGCCACACACAATACTCAGCCTCATCAGGAGCATGCCCAGGCGGTGTAGGGAGGTCATACAGGCACGTGGAGGCCACACACAATACTCAGCCTCATCAGGAGCATGCCCAGGCGTTGTAGGGAGGTCATACAGGCACGTGGAGGCCACACACAATACTCAGCCTCATCAGGAGCATGCCCAGGCGTTGTAGGGGGGTCATACAGGCACGTGGAGGCCACACACAATACTCAGCCTCATCAGGAGCATGCCCAGGCGTTGTAGGGAGGTCATACAGGCACGTGGAGGCCACACACAATACTCAGCCTCATCATGTGCATGCCCAGGCATTGTAGGGAGGTCATACAGGCACGTGGAGGCCACACACAATACTCAGCCTCATCAGGAGCATGCCCAGGCGTTGTAGGGAGGTCATACAGGCACGTGGAGGCCACACACAATACTCAGCCTCATCAGGAGCATGCCCAGGCGTTGTAGGGAGGTCATACAGGCACGTGGTGGCCACACACAATACTGAGCCTCATCAGGAGCATGCCCAGGCGTTGTAGGGAGGTCATACAGGCACGTGGAGGCCACACACAATACTCAGCCTCATCAGGAGCATGCCCAGGCGTTGTAGGGAGGTCATACAGGCACGTGGAGGCCACACACAATACTCAGCCTCATCAGGAGCATGCCCAGGCGTTGTAGGGAGGTCATACAGGCACGTGGAGGCCACACACAATACTCAGCCTCATCAGGATCATGCCCAGGCGTTGTAGGGAGGTCATACAGGCACGTGGAGGCCACACACAATACTCAGCCTCATCAGGATCATGCCCAGGCGTTGTAGGGAGGTCATACAGGCACGTGGAGGCCACACACAATACTCAGCCTCATCAGGAGCATGCCCAGGCGTTGTAGGGAGGTCATACAGGCACGTGGAGGCCACACACAATACTCAGCCTCATCAGGAGCATGCCCAGGCGGTGTAGGGAGGTCATACAGGCACGTGGAGGCCACACACAATACTCAGCCTCATCAGGATCATGCCCAGGCGTTGTAGGGAGGTCATACAGGCACGTGGAGGCCACACACAATACTCAGCCTCATCAGGAGCATGCCCAGGCGTTGTAGGGAGGTCATACAGGCACGTGGAGGCCACACACAATACTCAGCCTCATCAGGAGCATGCCCAGGCGGTGTAGGGAGGTCATACAGGCACGTGGAGGCCACACACAATACTGAGCCTAATCAGGAGCATGCCCAGGCGTTGTAGGGAGGTCATACAGTCACGTGGAGGCCACACACAATACTCAGCCTCATCAGGATCATGCCCAGGCGTTGTAGGGAGGTCATACAGGCACGTGGAGGCCACACACAATACTCAGCCTCATCAGGAGCATGCCCAGGCGTTGTAGGGAGGTCATACAGGCACGTGGAGGCCACACACAATACTCAGCCTCATCAGGATCATGCCCAGGCGTTGTAGGGAGGTCATACAGGCACGTGGAGGCCACACACAATACTCAGCCTCATCAGGAGCATGCCCAGGCGTTGTAGGGAGGTCATACAGGCACGTGGAGGCCACACACAATACTCAGCCTCATCAGGAGCATGCCCAGGCGTTGTAGGGAGGTCATACAGGCACGTGGAGGCCACACACAATACTCAGCCTCATCAGGAGCATGCCCAGGCGGTGTAGGGAGGTCATACAGGCACGTGGAGGCCACACACAATACTCAGCCTCATCAGGAGCATGCCCAGGCGTTGTAGGGAGGTCATACAGGCACGTGGAGGCCACACACAATACTCAGCCTCATCAGGAGCATGCCCAGGCGTTGTAGGGGGGTCATACAGGCACGTGGAGGCCACACACAATACTCAGCCTCATCAGGAGCATGCCCAGGCGTTGTAGGGAGGTCATACAGGCACGTGGAGGCCACACACAATACTCAGCCTCATCATGTGCATGCCCAGGCATTGTAGGGAGGTCATACAGGCACGTGGAGGCCACACACAATACTCAGCCTCATCAGGAGCATGCCCAGGCGTTGTAGGGAGGTCATACAGGCACGTGGAGGCCACACACAATACTCAGCCTCATCAGGAGCATGCCCAGGCGTTGTAGGGAGGTCATACAGGCACGTGGTGGCCACACACAATACTGAGCCTCATCAGGAGCATGCCCAGGCGTTGTAGGGAGGTCATACAGGCACGTGGAGGCCACACACAATACTCAGCCTCATCAGGAGCATGCCCAGGCGTTGTAGGGAGGTCATACAGGCACGTGGAGGCCACACACAATACTCAGCCTCATCAGGAGCATGCCCAGGCGTTGTAGGGAGGTCATACAGGCACGTGGAGGCCACACACAATACTCAGCCTCATCAGGATCATGCCCAGGCGTTGTAGGGAGGTCATACAGGCACGTGGAGGCCACACACAATACTCAGCCTCATCAGGATCATGCCCAGGCGTTGTAGGGAGGTCATACAGGCACGTGGAGGCCACACACAATACTCAGCCTCATCAGGAGCATGCCCAGGCGTTGTAGGGAGGTCATACAGGCACGTGGAGGCCACACACAATACTCAGCCTCATCAGGAGCATGCCCAGGCGGTGTAGGGAGGTCATACAGGCACGTGGAGGCCACACACAATACTCAGCCTCATCAGGATCATGCCCAGGCGTTGTAGGGAGGTCATACAGGCACGTGGAGGCCACACACAATACTCAGCCTCATCAGGAGCATGCCCAGGCGTTGTAGGGAGGTCATACAGGCACGTGGAGGCCACACACAATACTCAGCCTCATCAGGAGCATGCCCAGGCGGTGTAGGGAGGTCATACAGGCACGTGGAGGCCACACACAATACTGAGCCTAATCAGGAGCATGCCCAGGCGTTGTAGGGAGGTCATACAGTCACGTGGAGGCCACACACAATACTCAGCCTCATCAGGATCATGCCCAGGCGTTGTAGGGAGGTCATACAGGCACGTGGAGGCCACACACAATACTCAGCCTCATCAGGAGCATGCCCAGGCGTTGTAGGGAGGTCATACAGGCACGTGGAGGCCACACACAATACTCAGCCTCATCAGGAGCATGCCCAGGCGTTGTAGGGAGGTCATACAGGCACGTGGAGGCCACACACAATACTCAGCCTCATCAGGAGCATGCCCAGGCGGTGTAGGGAGGTCATACAGGCACGTGGAGGCCACACACAATACTCAGCCTCATCAGGATCATGCCCAGGCATTGTAGGGAGGTCATACAGGCACGTGGAGGCCACACAGAATACTCAGCCTCATCAGGAGCATGCCCAGGCGTTGTAGGGAGGTCATACAGGCACGTGGAGGCCACACACAATACTCAGCCTCATCAGGAGCATGTCCAGGCGTTGTAGGGAGGTCATACAGGCACGTGGTGGCCACACACAATACTGAGCCTCATCAGGAGCATGCCCAGGCGTTGTAGGGAGGTCATACAGGCACGTGGAGGCCACACACAATACTCAGCCTCATCAGGAGCATGTCCAGGCGTTGTAGGGAGGTCATACAGGCACGTGGAGGCCACACACAATACTCAGCCTCATCAGGAGCATGCCCAGGCGTTGTAGGGAGGTCATACAGGCACGTGGAGGCCACACACAATACTCAGCCTAATCAGGAGCATGCCCAGGCGGTGTAGGGAGGTCATACAGGCACGTGGAGGCCACACACAATACTCAGCCTCATCAGGAGCATGCCCAGGCGTTGTAGGGAGGTCATACAGGCACGTGGAGGCCACACACAATACTCAGCCCCATCAGGAGCATGCCCAGGCGTTGTAGGGAGGTCATACAGGCACGTGGAGGCCACACACAATACTCAGCCTCATCAGGAGCATGCCCAGGCGTTGTAGGGAGGTCATACAGGCACGTGGAGGCCACACACAATACTCAACCTCATCAGGAGCATGCCCAGGCGTTGTAGGGAGGTCATACAGGCACGTGGAGGCCACACACAATACTCAGCCTCATCAGGAGCATGCCCAGGCGTTGTATGGAGGTCATACAGGCACGTGGAGGCCACACACAATACTCAGCCTCATCAGGAGCATGCCCAGGCGTTGTATGGAGGTCATACAGGCACGTGGAGGCCACACACAATACTGAGACTCATTTTGACTTGTTTTTAAGGACATTACATCAAAGTTGGATCAGCCTGTAGTGGGTTTTTCCACTTTAATTTTGGGGGTGACTCCAAATCCAGGCCTCCATTGGTTAATAAATGTGATTTCCATTGATGATTTTTGTGTGATTTTGTTGTCAGCACATTCAGCTTTCTACAGAACAAAGTATTCAATGAGAAGATTTCATTCATTCAGATCTAGGAGGGGTTATTTGAGTGTTCCCTTTATTTTTTTGAGCAGTGTATATACAGTACAGACCAAAAGTTTGGACACACCTTCTTATTTAAAGATTTTTCCGCATTTTCCTGACTATGAAAATTGTACATTCACACTGAAGGCATCAAAACTATGAATTAACACATGTGGAATTATATACTTAACAAAAAAGTGTGAAACAACTGAAAATATGTCTTATATTCTAGGTTCTTCAAAGTAGCCACCTTTTGCTTTGATGACGGCTTTGCACACTCTTGGCATTCTCTTGATGAGCTTCAAGAGGTAGTCACCGGAAATGGTCTTCCAACAATCTTGAAGGAGTTCCCAGAGATGCTTAGCACTTGTTGGCCCTTTTGCCTTCACTCTGCGGTCCAGCTCACCCCAAACCATCTCGATTGGGTTCAGGTCTGGTGACTGTGGAGGCCAGGTCATCTGGCGTAGCCCCCCATCACTCTCTTTCTTGGTCAAATAGCCCTTACACAGCCTGGAGGTGTTTGGGGTCAATGTCCTGTTGAAAAATAAATGATGGTCCAACTAAACGCAAACCGGATGGAATAGCATGCCGCTGCAAGATGCTGTGGTAGCCATGCTGGTTCAGTATGCCTTCAATTTTGAATAAATCCCCAACAGTGTCACCAGCAAAGCACCCCCACACCATCACACCTCCTCCTCCATGCTTCACGGTGGGAACCAGGCATATAGAGTCCATCCGTTCACCTTTTCTGCGTCGCACAAAGACACGGTGGTTGGAACCAAAGATCTCAAATTTGGACTCATCAGACCAAAGCACAGATTTCCACTGGTCTAATGTCCATTCCTTATGTTCTTTAGCCCAAACAAGTCTCTTCTGCTTGTTGCCTGCCCTTAGCAGTGGTTTCCTAGCAGCTCTTTTACCATGAAGGCCTGCTGCACAAAGTCTCCTCTTAACAGTTGTTCTAGAGATGTGTCTGCTGCTAGAACTCTGCGTGGCATTGACCTGGTCTCTAATCTGAGCTGCTGTTAACCTGCGATTTCTGAGGCTGGTGACTCGGATAAACTTATCCTCAGAAGCAGAGGTGACTCTTGGTCTTCCTTTCCTGGGGCGGTCCTCACGTGAGCCAGTTTCTTTGTAGCGCTTAATGGTTTTTGCAACTGCACTTGGGGACACTTTCAAAGTTTTCCCAATTTTTCAGACTGACTGACCTTCATTTCTTAAAGTAATGATGGCCACTCGTTTTTCTTTACTTAGATGCTTTTTTTTTGCCATAATACAAATTCTAACAGTCTATTCAGTAGGACTATCAGCTGTGTATCCACCAGACTTCTGCACAACACAACTGATAGTCCCAACCCCATTTATAAAGCAAGAAATCCCACTTATTAAACCTGACAGGGCACACCTGTGAAGTGAAGACCATTCCCGGTGACTACCTCTTGAAGCTCATCAAGAGAATGCCAAGAGTGTGCAAAGCAGTCATCAAAGCAAAAGGTGGCTACTGTGAAGAACCTAGAATATAAGACATATTTTCAGTTGTTTCACACTTTTCAGTTAAGTATATAATTCCACATGTGGTAACTCATAGTTTTGATGCCTTCAGTGTGAATGTACAATTTTCATAGCCATGAAAATACAGAAAAATCTTTAAATGAGAAGGTGTGTCCAAACTTTTGGTCTGTACTGTATATGTGCGTTTTTTTTGCGCTAGAACGCCTTTCTGTATGTAGTGAGCGCCCTCTAGTGGTGACTGTATAAATCTGTATGTACTCAGCTCCCCCTAGTGGTGACTGTATAAATCTATATGTAGTCAGCTCCCCCTAGTGGTGACTGTATAAATCTGTATGTAGTCAGCTCTCTCTAGTGGTGACTGTATAAATCGGTATGCAGTGAGCTCCCTCTAGTGGTGACTGTATAAATCCTGTATACAGTGAGCTCCCCCTAGTGGTGACTGTATAAATCTGTATGTAGTCAGCTCTCTCTAGTGGTGGCTGTATAAATCTGTATGTAGTGAGCTCCCCCTAGTGGTGGCTGTATAAATCTGTATGTAGTGAGCTCCCTCTAGTGATGGCTGTATAAATCTGTATGTAGTGAGCTCCTTCTAGTGGTGGCTGTATAAATCTGTATGTAGTGAGCCCCCTCTAGTGGTGACTGTATAAATCTGTATGTAGTGAGCCCCCTCTAGTGGTGACTGTATAAATCTGTATGTAGTCTGCTCCCCCTAGTAGTGACTGTATAAATCTGTATGTAGTGAGCTCCCTCTAGTGGTGGCTTTATAAATCTGTATGTTGTGAGCTCCCCCTAGTGGTGACTGTATATATCTGTATGTAGTGAGCTCCCCCTAGTGGTGGCTTTATAAATCTGTATGTTGTGAGCTCCCCCTAGTGGTGACTGTATAAATCAGTATGTAGTCAGCTCCATCTAGTGGTGAGTGTAAAAAAGCAACAATGCAATGCTCTCCCTCTAGTGGTGGCTGTGTTAAACTTCATGCAGTGGTGGCTGTATATAACCCCAATACAATACACATCAGTGAGCGCCTGCAGTGGGTCACACTGGACGAATGTTTGTGAGAAGTGAAGCAAAGTTCTATAAGTTCTGTAGCTGATGTAATGAGGGGTTACGGGGTGGTGTCCTGTTTTTTGGTCTCTGTTGGGCCGACCTTCACAACCCCCTTAGATTAGTAACTCAATGAGTCCGTCGCTCGTTTGTGAGCGCTGCTCCCCCTTTATTTAGGACAGTACACTTCCTCGGCTTTATGTCTGCAGACTCAGAGGGGTCGGACCCCCGGGATCCTATCAATTTTCCAGTGTATTGTAAGCTTCGCGGACATTTCTGTGTTGGACACGCCGTGATGGCTCCGCTGCACTGAACTCCGCGTACTCAGCTCAGCGAGCGCACGGATGAGAGGAGTTTAATAAAACATTCTTCAGAACGTCCACCGAGCCGCCTCGCTCTTTTATTATTATTCGATGAATTAAATATGTTCTTTTCTTCTTTCTCATCAAAGTCGTCCATATCTCTTGTCCTTGAGGAAAGTTTAGTCGCACGTCTTACGCTAGTTAAAGGGACAGGACCCAATACGTCACCGGTATGTGAAGAGATTGATGTGGTCTTTCATTCGACTCAAGGCAAAAAAAACGACTGCGTTATCTCAAAACAACAGTGAAAAGGCAACTTGAGCTCTGCTACATGTGTAGCGGCCGGCAGACCGGGCACTGTGTGACGTCACGCACCCGCAGCGCCGAGCTGTGCAGCCTCCCAGCGCAGCTGGACAAAGCGGTGGACTTCGTGTGCATGGAGATGTCTAATGCCTCCAGATACACCCAGGATGATGCTCATGGTTTGGATGGGTCTGACCTCTGTTTATCTTGAAGGTTTACAGCAGGTAACTTATTACCCTCTGCCATCACAGCGAGACACTGAGGAGCGCAAGCATGCCTGTGACTCGCCCCCTGGGCCGTGGGGCACTCGGATCCGGGCAATAGGGAGCGATGGGGGTAGTAGTGGCAACCCGGTTCCGTGGCTCAGGGTGGTCAGGCCAGTGATAGTCCTTTATGTGTTATTGATTATGTCCGACTATGCCACCCGTGGATTGCGGTTATTAGGAACCGCCGCTGCACGCAGACCGCTGGGGCTGATGAGGTGTGCAGCTAGGGTAGTGTGACTCCCCACGGGAAGAGTGCGGCCCCAGGGCAGTATAATGGATGGTGGGAGTGATGGTAATGAGAATCCCAGTGCTGATAGTGCTGGAGGAGCAAGGAGCACACAGACAACAGGTTGCAGTCCAGGGTCTTTACTAAAACAGGTAAACTGACCCATAAACAGTCCCGGCTAGGAGGGGACCTGGATGTCTGAGAGCAACGGGGAAATTGGCCCTGGTTAGGGTGAGGGTGTAGGCCTACCGTGCTTTCTGCGCTCCTTCTGGCTATCTCCTCCTGATAGGGTAACAGCCCACGTTTCCGAGCTTTCCGTGTATTCTCGCCTGTATGGCCTGCGACGTGGGTTCCTTTCTGCTCCCAGCCTTGTACGGCTTTACTGGTCCCTTCGGTTGTGGCAGGGCCTCCAGGCTTCTTAGGCCAAGGAATGTACAGTCCCTTGCGGACTGGTTCTCTGCTGGGGGATGTGGAATCCTTCCAGCCTCAGACACCAAAGTCTGGTAAAATTAAGTCTTTTCTCTGCCAAGACAGGCTCACTTCGCCTATTGTCTCTGGCTTATGGCTCTCCTCCTGCCACACTTCCTCTTAGGTGCAATACAAAACTGTCTGTCCCTGCTCCACTCTGGGACACGTCTCAGTGCTGAGACAGGCCATCCAGTTCTCCCTAACCCTGCCCCCAGCACCAGCTTTTATATGGGCAGCCTGCTCCCCCTACTGGCCTGAGACAGGAGGTACTGCATGCTAATGTTCCCCTGACTAGAGATCCTCCCCCTTGCTCTCAGACACAGCTTTAATACATTTTGTGGCATCCAGGACAGGGTGACACACCTGCGCTTCTCAGTGTCTGCGGCATGGCAAGCTGGATGGCAGCGTTCTGCTGCGGTCCAGCCTGTCATGTGAATGTAGCAGAGCTGAAGCTGTCGTGGGAACCATGGAAAGGTAAAGATGAGGTTGGTTTATTATTTTACTTTTATTGCAGAAGACATTGGCTTCAGCTGGAATGGGCGTGATGGTAAGTATGGTTTAATTTAGAACAATAAAGAATTGTGTGTTTATTTCAATTAAAGGACTTTATTCTGGGTGTTTGTGTTTTTTTTAACTTTGACTATGGGGTAAGTAATGGGGGTGTCTTATAGACGCCTCTCTATTACTAACCTGGGCTTGATGTCAGCTGGCATTATAAGCTGACATCAACCCCAACCCTATTACCCCACTGCCACCGCTACAGGGCAGTGGGAAGAGCGAGGCTAAGTGCCAGAGTTGGCGCATCCTATGGATGCGCCATTTCTGGGGCGGCTGACGGCTGCTGTTTCTAGCCTGGGAGGGGGCCAATATTCATGGCATCATTCCTGGGCTATTAATATCAGCCCCCTGCTGTCTGCCTAGCCTTTGCTAGCTATTAAAATAGGGGGGTCCCCACGTCATTTTTTTTGGGTCCCCCATTTTAATAGCTAGTAAAGGCTAGGTATGCAGCTGGGGCTGATATTAGTAGCCTGGGAAGCTCCGTGGGTATTACCCCCTTCCCAGGCTTCAAACATCTGCCGCAGCCGTCTGCTTAACCTCCGCTAGAGACTAAAATTACGGGGAACCCCACGCCAATTTTTTTTTTTATAAATCCTTTATTTTAACACTAAATGACAAGTACAGTAACCAACACTGTCATTGTACTCATTATATATGTGACTGACATGTTTCTATCTATCTAATCTATGTGTGGTGCTCTATTCTTTCTGTTATAAATTGTCGGGTACCGGTGTATGCTGCTGCTGAATTGCCGGCTTTCCATGTTTCACTGTGAGCACTGTTCCCATCGATTTGGGCAACCACTGTAATGCCACAACCACCATGGCTGTGACATTACAGTGAGTGGCAGACAATCCCTGCCATTCGTTTTAACGGTGTTCGACGGTGTTCGACGAACATGCCGGTGTTCGACGAACCGAACCCGAACACTATGGGGGTGGCTCAACACTAATTCGGACTCATTGCTGCCACTTCAGAACTCTCCAGCACTTTGCTTCCATCCATTTCTGGGGGCTTCTTAAAGTATGTTTGGGGTCATCGTGCTGCTAGAAGACCCATGACCTAGGAAGCAAACCCAGCTATCTGACACTAGGCACTACATTGTGACCTAAAATCCTTTGGTAATCTTCAGATTTCATTATGACCTGTACACAGTCAAGGCCCCCAATGCCAGAGGCAGCAAAACAACCCCAAAACATCTGTGACCCTCCACCATGTCTGACTTTAGGCACGGTCTTCTTTTCTTTGTAGGCCTCATTCCTTTTTCAGTAAACAGTAGAATAATGTGCTTTACCTAAAAGCTGTATCTTGGTCTCATCGGTCTACAAGACGCTTTCCCAGAAGGAATTTGGTTACTCACCTACATTTACGCAAACTGCAGTCTAGCTTTTTTATGTCTCTGTGCCAGTAGTGCGGTCCTCCTGGGTCCCCTGCCATAGCGTTTCATTTCAATCAAATGTGGATGGATAGTTCCCACTGACACTGATGCCCCCTGAGCCTGCAGGTGAGCTTGAATTTCTTTGGAACTATATATATATATTGTAATGCAGCGGCTTGCTGCATTGCCAAAATGTCAGAAGGGGTGTGTTCTGGCTGACCACGTACCTCCCCTTTAGGTGACTGATCACATGACTGTGACATCATCACAGGTCCTGTGCGCACAGAAGGATATATAAATCCTGGTGGTTTTTGAAACAGTGGAGAAGCCTGGTCCCTGTGTCTGGGACACCATTAGCCTGGAGAGGCAAGAGGCCTCGTCCCTGTGTCTGGGACACCAGTAGCCTTGAAAGGCACGTGGCCAGGAGACCACGTCTCAGGAGCCTTAATCCACAGCTGTGGCAGAACAGAGCTGATAGAAGCAGCTAAGACCCGGCAAAGGTAAATCGGTGCTTTAAATGAATATTGATGTTGTATCTTGCTGAAGTCTGTATCTGAAGCCAAGCGGGCATAGCTGCCACTGAAAAGGCTCTAGGATACTACATGTGTAACATTCCTGCGAGCCACTGAGATGGACTATGTTTTAAGCAGTTTATAATGTGTAATAAACTGCTGGTCTTCATATTATCGGAAAACGTTGCATGTGTGCTTTAATTGACCCGGTGAAGTGAGTGCCCCTCAACATGATCATTAGCGCTGCCTTACAATTGGTGGAGAATGCGGGCAACTGCAGCCTGGTTGCTAGGGGAAACTGCACAGGACGACGAACATGGATGCAAGCATCTGGCTGTGGCTCTGCGGGGCTACAAAGACTAAAAGCATCTGGCTGTAACTCGGCGGGGTTACAAAAATTGTCATCGCACTCAAACCTGGTTTGCTGTGGCATGGTGGAGCCACGAAAATTTTCCGGGGAGAGCGGTGTGAAGTGTCTAGTGTGAACAGTGTACCGCGATGGCTATGAATGGAGCAGTATCCCCAGACGGAATGGAGAAGTGGTTAGATGACCGGCTGCAAACGTTCTTCAGCAAAATAGAGTTTCCTGAAGAAATGCAGGAGCAGATAAAGATGGCTGTGAAGGGAGCAGCAGATGAGACTGAAGCTGCTGAGCGGTTAAGGCAGGGGCGGAACTACCGCCCGTGCAGCCGGTTCATTGAACAGGGGCCCCGAGGGAGAGGGGGCCCCTCCAGCCTCCAGCAGGGCGGCCATCAGGGCATGTCTGCCCTGACTCCAGTGTGGGGCCCAGCCAGTAGGGGCCCCCTTGGAGCCCCGTTGGGGGCCCCCTCTTGTGAGTCTCTCTCCTCATGGGGCCCCCAGCCCCATGCTAAGCGCCGGGTCCGGGACATCTCAGCGCTGCGCTGCGCTCCTGCGGCAGCGCCTTCATGATTCCCCTGATTTCCGGTCATGTGACGGCGCCGTCACATGGCCGGAAGTCAGGAGAACCTGGTGTCAGCGATTTGGACGAGCGCCAGGATTCTGCAGGGATCGCATGGGGGTAAGTATAACAAGTTTTGTTTTTTTCAAAATACAATTTACTAGGAGTGGGGGGAATGGGAGGTGTGTGTGTGTGTGTGTGTGTGTGATAAGAGATGCACATGGGGGGGGGGAGGTGATAAAAGATGCACATGGGGTGGGGGGATGAGAGAGGTGCACATGTGGGGGGGGATAAGAGATGCACATGGGGGGGGATAAGAGATGCACATGGGGGGGAGATAAGAGATGCACATGGGGGTGAGATAAGAGATGCACATGGGGGAGGGGGATAAGAGATGCACATGGGGGAGTGGGATAAGAGATGCACATGGGGGGGAGATAAGAGATGCACATGGGGGGATGAGAGAGGTGCACATGTGGGGGAGGGGGATGAGAGATGTGCACATGGGGGGGATGAGAGATGCACATGGGGGGGATGAGAGATGCACATGGGGGGGGTGAGAGATGCACATGGGGGGGATGAGAGAGGGGCACATGTGGGGGAGGGGGATGAGAGAGGGGCAAATGTGGGGGAGGGGGATGAGAGATGTGCACATGGGGGGGTGGTGAGAGCTGCTCATGGGGGGGTGAGAGCTGCACATGGGGGAATTGGGAGAAAATGAGCTGCACATGGGGGAATTAGGAGTAGGGGGATAATGAGCTGCACATAATGAATGTGGGGTGGGGGAGAGTAAATGATAAATGACGATGGGGTGGGGAGAGCACGGACATGATATAATGAATTGGGGCAGGGGGTGCATGTAAATAATGAATGCGGGGAGCAGGAAGTATAGAGTAGAGGTTCTAATTAAATTATATATTAAGTGCCTATTTACAGTTAATGGGGGCACCGTGGTGGATTACAATTTATATTTGGAATGGTAGGTTGCATAATAACTAACCATATATTCATGGTGGGTGCACGTCTGTATTCAGCTGCGTAATGTAGAAGTTGGGGAATGTGCTCTAGATAACTGTGTTATTTTATGCAGAGACGAGTCCTGGCTGGAAGACGTGATGGCGGTCTGTGCTGGATGAAGGAGAAAAGCGTAGCTGAAGGACTTCACCTAGAGACGTCACCAGTGAGTCAGTGCATTACATGTACACTTACACTATATACTATGTACCGGGCTCCTGTGTATAATGTCACTGGTGATCACTGTATTACCTGTACACTATATACAGAGCTCCTGTGTATAATGTCACTGGTGATCACTGTATTACCTGTACACTGACACTATATACAGAGCTCCTGTGTATAATGTCACTGGTGATCACTGTATTACCTGTACACTGACAATATATACAGAGCTCCTGTGTATAATGTCACTGGTGATCCCTGTATTACCTGTACACTATATACAGAGCTCCTGTGTATAATGTCACTGGTGATCCCTGTATTACCTGTACACTATATACAGAGCTCCTGTGTATAATGTCACTGGTGATCACTGTATTACCTGTACACTGACAATATATACAGAGCTCCTGTGTATAATGTCACTGGTGATCCCTGTATTACCTGTACACTATATACAGAGCTCCTGTGTATAATGTCACTGGTGATCCCTGTATTACCTGTACACTATATACAGAGCTCCTGTGTATAATGTCACTGGTGATCACTGTATTACCTGTACACTGACACTATATACAGAGCTCCTGTGTATAATGTCACTGGTGATCACTAGATTACCTGGACACTTACATTATACATACCATGTATAGAGCTCCCGTGTATAATGACACTTATGGTAATATTAGTAATGTGGTGGTAATATTAGTAATGTGGTGGTAATATGTGGTCTGGTCATGGTGTGGCAGTTTTTCTCCCTTCTGTGTGGTATTATTCGGTCACTATGTTGTGGTAATATGTGGTCTGGTGATGGTGTGGCGGTATTCCCTGTATGTGGTATTATTGGTTATTTAAAAAAAAAATGTATATGACACATTCCCTTAAAGAAAACTAAATAAAAATATATCTAAAAAGAGTATTGGATATTTTAAGAAAATTTTAATAGGTTAGAGTAGGGCCCGGCCAGAAGAGTCTACCTTATCGTGGTGGCGGCTTTAAAAATCTTTTGGCCAAAACAAAAGCTGTTGGCTATGTATGTGGCACCGTCACATGGTCGAACGTCAGGAGAGCCTGGTGGCAGCGACGTGGACGAGCGCCAGGATTCTGCAGGGATCGCATGGGGGTAAGTATAACAAGTTTTATTTTTCTTAAATACAATTAATTAACTAGGAGTGGGGGGAATCAGAGATGCACAGGGGGGGGTGAGAGATGCACATGGGGGGGATGAGAGATGCACATGGGGGGGTGAGAGATGCACATGGGGGGGATGAGAGATGCACATGGGGGGGGTGAGAGATGCACATGGGGGGGTGAGAGATGCACGGGGGGGATGAGATGCACGGGGGGGATGAGAGATGCATCGGGGGGGTGAGCTGCACATGGGGGGGATGAGAGCTGCACATGGGGGGGTTATGTTTACATAACTTTGTTGCCTTATGAAGCGCGGGGGGGGGGCCCCCAAAAATTTCTTGCACAGGGGCCCACTACAGTCTGTGTCCGCCCCTGGGTTAAGGTGCCTGTTAAAGTTACAGCAGCAGGACATGTTACAGAAAGGCGGCAGCAGACCATTCCTTGAGTTCTCCTGTGGCGCTGGTACTGTCCCAGAGTGCCCAGGGAGGTGGTAAGAGATGTTGTGAACTGGGTCCTAAGACTATCGCGTGTTTTTTTTTAAAAAACTCCCCTACAGGTGTGGTTGTCCAAAAGGGGGCAGAGTCTCAAAAGAGGTTGGAGAATAGAATACCAAAGTTGGTTACTGATCGTGTGTTGGTACTGCCTAAAGATGACAAGTCAACCGTTGATAACTGGGTAGCTCCAGTAGAAGGGGTTGACATCACAGTGGGGGATGACTTGTTGGTCCACAACACCATGGGGAGTTACACAGACCCCACATCTGATGGTGACACTACGAAAGTAGAGAGAGAGTTCAGTCAGGAGGAGCTAAACAAGGTGAGAAAGTTCCCCTCTCGTCGTCGAAGGCGCAAGGGCCACAAAAAAGTTGCTCCTGTAGCCTTTGCTGAAAGGGTAAATAACGAAAATGCAATGCTGTGTGCCTTTATTCCGATTGTGGATCCTCCTTCAGAAACAGAGGAGATCAGGATGGAAGAGGAGGTGACGTTGCCAGTAGCAACCTCCGGTACAGTATCAGACAACAAAGAAGATCAGGTGGAAGAGTTGGATGCAGTTCTGCAGATTCGTTACAAGCAGGATGATCTACTGAGAGAGAAGGATCAGGAACCGACAGTCCTGAAAGAGGAGGAGGCCAGTCCTGACCAAGAGCTGGAGCCTATCAGGCAGCAGTATCAGAGTGACGTGCAGCAACTATGGGAAAACCTGGAGAACGTGTCCTCAGACCAGCTGGGCCTGGAGTCTGAACGGCAGAAAATAAACCAGGTTGTGAGGAACTTACAGCGAGACCTGGAGGAAAGCAGCGAGGAAATCAACAAATGGAAGGAAATGTTCCAGAAAAATAAAGAGGACCTCCGCAAAACCAAAGAGGAAGTTTTTCAGTTGAAGCTTGACAAAGTGGAGTTTGAAGATGAGCTGTACGAGATGAAAGATCGTTTCTCCCTGGTACAGTCAGAGCTGATGCAGGAGAAGCAAAGGCTCTGTGGATGCGGAGGGAGTGCAGAGATTTCAAGACCAAGTAAAGTCTCTAATGCAGGAGAAGGAGCGGCTGGAGGACTCTCTGTACCAGCAAGACCGGGAGCTGTCTGTCTTAAAAGGGGCGCTGAAGGACGAAGTTTCTGGACATGATCAAGACTTAGAACAACTGCGCAAACAGTTCAACTGGGAGCTGTGTGAATCCAAGAAGTAGTATGATGAACACGTGAAGGAACTGCAACAAACCAAGAGAGATTGTGAGGATCTCCTCAAGGTTAAGGAAAAAATAGAGGATGATAAGGCGGACGCAGAGCACATGCGCCAAGTGATTGAGACTACTATAAAGGACACCCGTGATGAGAATGATGATCTCCGCAGAAAGATCTCGGGACTGGAAACTCAGGTGAAGGAGCTGCAGACTTTCTGGGATGATCTCCAGAGGGCAGAGACGTGCCTTAAGGATAGAATCGGCAGGATGGAAGCTGAGCGGAAAAAGATGGAGGAGTCTATCAGAGAAGGGAGGTATGAAGCAAATGCCTCCTCGAATAATGCGAGCTTGGATGATTCGCTGGATGTAAGAGCTGAGATCAAGGAGCTCAAGGAGACGTTACAAGCCCATTTGAAGCAAGAGAAGCTTAAGAGACTGGCTGTCGAGAGCCGAGTGGGCGCATTGGAGACAGAGAGGTCTGAGAGAATTCTGCTGATAAAGGAGCAGTTGAAGCAGGAAGAGCTTCAGAGATGGGCTGCTGAGAGGCGAGTAGCTGAGCTAGAGGAAGAAGTTGTCGAGCTCAAAGGTCGCCTGGCAAAGTACCAATCAGTGAACGAGGCCTCCTTGGAGAAGGAGAAGGGCAAACAAATTGCGCTTAATCCTTTAAACCATGAGAAGGTGGACCTGAGGAGAGCTGATAAAGTGTTAAAAGAAGATAAGTATGGAATGGAAGTTGTCAAGATGAGAATTCTTGAGTTCATAGCTGTGAGGCAGCTCAGGGGAGGCATACAGGGTGAAGAAGATGAAAGTCAGTTGTCCCTGAAATCTGAGCCGGATGATCGTCTGGAAACCACTGGTGAGACAGAAACCTCTCGGTACAAGTGCCTCATAGATGTACCTGAAGATTTGAGAGAAGAATGTGTAGCGCCCCGAGGGTTTGGCCGCTACAGGGGTATTGCACCTCAGACCAGAGGTGTGATATTCCACTCCCAGGTAAGGATGGAGTATGGACCAGGGCTCAGTTAGCTGCATACAGCACACACACCCCATTTCCCAGGGACAGCTCAACGGTGCTCCCACTAGACATAAGTGCAGGCACGACCGACCATGTCCCTGCTGGAGTGGGGGGGGAGGGGTGGAGCACCCAGTGCTGTAGGGGCAGATAGGGGGCTGTTCCTGAGCGTAGGAAGGAGCCCATTGGTTGCTGGTCACCTGGGCTCATGGCTAGAGGGAGGTATAAAAGGTGGGCACCATCTTAGATCTAGGTTCGTTCTGTGGAGAGGAGAAGACAGGGAGCAGCAGCTCAGACTCAGTGCTGCTCCAGAGGCAGGCCTAGGGAAGAGGCCGAGGAGGAGGTGAAGGGGAGCTGAGATTCTGGCTCATCTCAGCTCCAAGAGAAAGGAACAGAAACAGAAAGGAACTGCAAAGAAGGAGAGACAGAGAAACAGAAGGGCTCAGGAACAAGAAGGTGGAAGGGACCCTAAGAACCCACGAGAATCCAGGGTGCATGGTCAGGCAGATTAAGGGTACCGGATCCCAAGTTGGTGGAGGAGAAACAACCCTCAGCCAAAGACCGGTCGTCGTGATCATATATTGGTGCGACACCTCATCAAACCTGCTAGGAAGGCACCATATAGGACAGCGGAGGACGGGGCCCACGTTTAACCGCACAGGTCCGCGGCAGCTGGACAAAAGTGGGTCACTGGTGAGGCAGGCCAGAGAAAGGATAAAAGGGGGTCCTGTGCCATGCTCCTGAACTGCCTGGGAGTTGACCGAGCCCCTCACCTGGTGGACGCAGCACGGCTCGGGCGGTCACTGCTGGCCGAAGTGACCTGGAACAAACGAACTGTGAGTAAAGACCCTGGACTGTAACTTGTTGTCTGTGTGCTCCTTCGCGCCTCCAGCACTATTAGCACCGACACTCGCACTACCATCACTCCCACCATCCACTACACTGCCCTGGGGCTGCACTCTTCCCGTGGGGAGTCACATCACCTCAGCTGCACCCATCATCAGCCCCAGCGGACTGCCTTGCAGCGGCGGTTCCTAATAACCGCAATCCACGGGTGGCGTAGTCGGACATTATCTGAAGCACTTAGCAGACTACCATTGGTCTGACCACCCTGAGCCGCGGGACCGGGCCGCCACTACTACCCCCACCGTTTCCCTATCGCCCGGTTCCGCGTGCCCCACGGCCCAGGGGGCGAGTCAGCTTTGGCGTAGTCGGCAGGATCATTACCAACCCGCCACAAGCGGGTATTGCGTGCCTGAAGAAAATTACACATGTACCTTAAAAAGAAGTTTCCCGCCGTCCGGAGTCGTTTCCCGCCATCCGGAGCCGATTCCCGCCATCAGACGCCATCTTGGACTGTTTCCCGCCATCTTCATCCGTCTTTCCCGACCTGGCAGAGCGGACGCCATTATGTGCGCACCAAAGGACAGCAGGAAGCCACCTCCCATCGTGGGCCAGGTCCCAGAATGGCGCCAAAGAAGGAGCCCGCCCCCACCAGCCATGAATGCAGAAGTGGAGATGTCCATCAACATGGGGGGGCTGCCCCTGAAAGTGATTGTCAGCAGAATGCCCCAGGACCACCCCCTCTGGGGGCGGAGAGAGAAGAAAACTGTGGGGCAGGGCGCAGTCTGGATCAGTCTGGCCAGGCCGCACCCGGAGATGGAGGGAGAAACCAGTTCCGGTACCCTGGCAAAGGGCCTGCTGCAAGCTACACCACCATGCAGCCTCACCGAGCTGTTAGCCCATCTCCCCAAGGAGGACCCCGAATATACACGGGCGGCGTTGGAAGAGCTGGACCGGAGGATGGTCCGGGCCCAGCGGGACATGATCGCCGGATGGAAGAAGGAAGTGGCCCGGCGGGCTGTGATCCTGCAGCCGAAGGCGCCATCGACGAGCAGCGCACCAGCCACCGAGGGCAGTGAAGGCTGAGCGGAGGCCGAGGACGACGCCGCGGAGGAGGCCGCGACAGCAGAGGCAGGTAACGGAGACGCCCCTGCACTGAATCCTGAGGCCGCCGACCTGCCCCTGCACCCCGTCAGGGAGCCCAACGCACCGGGATCCGCCGTCGACACCGTGCCCCCGCCGCCATCAACCGGCCCCCAGGCCGTCGACGCTGCCGGTGAGCCCCGCCCCACGCCGTGCCCTCTGACCCCGGGCGTGCTCAGCCAACCACCATCGCAGGCCCGGCCGCAAGGCCCTGCGCCCCCGGGCGCCGCTGCCCCGACGGAACCTCCTGCACCTGCTGTACCGCCCTTGGGAGCAACCAGGAAACTACCAGCACGGGCATGGTCGCCAGGTAACGTGCCCCCGGGCGCCGCCAACCCACCTGCGCCCCCTGCTGCTGCAGTACCACCACTGGGCGCGGATCTCTTCGCTCGATACACCACTCCAGATTGGCTGCCTTTCATCTGGCCCCCCGAGTTTGTCAACCCCCGCTTCCGGAGGAGCCCGTCCGCGGAGGTCGAAGTACCCTCTGAGCCCCTCATACCTGCTCCGGCGCATCAGGAAATCCCCCAGCTGCCATTGGAAGATGCCCAGTTTGAATGGGACCCCACAGGGGAGGACCTGATGGGGTTCACGAAAGAAACGCGAGCGGGCGCAGCTGAGCGGCGGGAGGTCTGCCGCCAACAGCTGGAGATGTTTGAGAAGGAGCAGCGAGAGAGGCGGGTGAAGCAAGAGAAGCTGCAGGTCCAGAGCGCGGAGCAGAAAATGAAGGCGCGACGAGATCCCCGAACTGGCCGCAGACCCCGAGTCACCGGGACTGTGGTGAAGTTCCAGATGGAGCGCGGCTGGGGCTTCATCCGAGACCCCGAGACCATCAGTGACGTGTTTGTGACAAGGAGAGATGTGGAGAGTCACCTACCGGAAGGCCATCGTGGGCGGGATCTATTCCCAGGCGACGTGGTGTCTTACACCCGACACCAAGGCGTGAAGGGGTGGTATGCCCTACACGTCCGCCGAATAGTATAGGAGGAGCAACAGCACTACTCGGACGCTGAGTACCAGGAGGGCCCGGACGGGCCTGAAGATCCGTATGAGGAGGAAGAAGGAGCGTCACGAAGACACCGTTACCAGTGAACGGTCAAGTGGCATTGTAAATAGTTACCCGTAAGGGTGCAAAGGAACTGTGTGGGACTGTTTCAAATTGCGTGTGGTCCCCGTTGGGACTGATATAGGACTGTGTGAACGTTATGCCCTATCCCCTAAGTAACCTGGCTGAGGACTGAGAGCAGCCATCCCTCTTCCCCTAACAGGCTGAGGACTGTGAGCAGCCATTCCCCTATCCCCACCGGCCGAGGACTGGGAACGGCCAATCCCATGTAGATAGTTGCGCTTCCTAAAGCGCCCCCTACTGGTTTTATACAAGAACCGCAACGTCTACCTCAAAGTTAAAATGGACTGTTGCACCTTTAAAAAGAAAGAACACCTGGTCGCAAGTTGCACTGCCGCCAGGATCCAAGAATGTGCTTTACTTAAAAAAATGTTTTATGTGAAAAGGTTTTATATGCTGCTAAATAGTCATGTGGAAGTTTTCTATAATGTTTTATACAAAAGAGTTCCGGAAGTATTGGAAAAGTTTTCTATAATGTCTAGTGAAAAGAAAAGTGTGTCCCATAAAGGGAGTTGAACCGTAATGTCTGTTTCTAATGTAAAAAGTTATTGAAAAAGTCTTTGCATGTCCTGTAATCAACTGTTTTTGGGAATGTAGCGCCCCGAGGGTTTGGCCGCTACAGGGGTATTGCACCTCAGACCAGAGGTGTGATATTCCACTCCCAGGTAAGGATGGAGTATGGACCAGGGCTCAGTTAGCTGCATACAGCACACACAACCCATTTCCGAGGGACAGCTCAACGGTGCTCCCACTAGACATAAGTGCAGGCACGACCGACCATGTCCCTGCTGGAGTGGGGGGGGAGGGGTGGAACACCCAGTGCTGTAGGGGCAGATAGGGGGCGGTTCCTGAGCGTAGGAAGGAGCCCATTGGTTGCTGGTCACCTGGGCTCATGGCTAGAGGGAGGTATAAAAGGTGGGCACCATCTTAGATCTAGGTTCGTTCTGTGGAGAGGAGAAGACAGGGAGCAGCAGCTCAGGCTGAGTGCTGCTCCAGAGGCAGGCCTAGGGAAGAGGCCGAGGAGGAGGTGAAGGGGAGCTGAGATTCTGGCTCATCTCAGCTCCAAGAGAAAGGAACAGAAACAGAAAGGAACTGCAAAGAAGGAGAGACAGAGAAACAGAAGGGCTCAGGAACAAGAAGGTGGAAGGGACCCTAAGAACCCACGAGAATCCAGGGTGAAGGGTCAGGCAGATTAAGGGTACCGGATCCCAAGTTGGTGGAGGAGAAACAACCCTCAGCCAAAGACCGGTCGTCGTGATCATATATTGGTGCGACACCTCATCAAACCTGCTAGGAAGGCACCATATAGGACAGCGGAGGACGGGGCCCACGTTTAACCGCACAGGTCCGCGGCAGCTGGACAAAAGTGGGTCACTGGTGAGGCAGGCCAGAGAAAGGATGAAAGGGGGTCCTGTGCCATGCTCCTGAACTGCCTGGGAGTTGACCGAGCCCCTCACCTGGTGGACGCAGCACGGCTCGGGCGGTCACTGCTGGCCGAAGTGACCTGGAACAAACGAACTGTGAGTAAAGACCCTGGACTGTAACTTGTTGTCTGTGTGCTCCTTCGCGCCTCCAGCACTATTAGCACCGGGACTCGCACTACCATCACTCCCACCATCCACTACACTGCCCTGGGGCTGCACTCTTCCCGTGGGGAGTCACATCACCTCAGCTGCACCCATCATCAGCCCCAGCGGACTGCCTTGCAGCGGCGGTTCCTAATAACCGCAATCCACGGGTGGCGTAGTCGGACATTATCTGAAGCACTTAGCAGACTACCATTGGTCTGACCACCCTGAGCCGTGGGACCGGGCCGCCACTACTACCCCCACCATTTCCCTATCGCCCGGTTCCGCGTGCCCCACGGCCCAGGGGGCGAGTCAAATGCACCAGAGAGTCAGTGCATGAAGAGTTTAAGAAGGCCGTGGGAGCCTGTAAGGTGTACTCGACCTCAGAAGCTAAACAGCTGGTGGTCCTGTCCACAACCGAAGTCACAGTGAAGAGGGTGGCGATCCTAAGTGACATGCACTGGCGATGTGTTCGCACGAAGCGGTTTGTCCGGTTGAAGACGGAACAAGCCATTAGACAACTGGAGCTTATGAGAAAAGCTCAAAGTCTGTGGGAAGAGGTCATCCGGGTGCCTCATGTTCTGGTAAGAAAGCTCATTGGGAGAAATGGCCGAACCATGCAAATGATGGTAAAGAAGTCTGGTGTGATGAAAGTAAGCAGTCCACGTGATCGTCAGGACTGGATACCAGATGAAGGCAGCATGGTGTCATTGTCTGCTGTAGGAACGGAAGAAAATCTTGCATATATACGAATGCTGATGGAGTACCGAGTGACCTACCTGCGAGAGGTAGAACAGTTGAATCTCGCCAGACTGCGAATAGAAAGACAGCGTCGCCTGAGCAGCAGAAGATGGCAGCCGTCTATAAATTGTGAGACCAGACAGAGAAAGGGCCCTTCAAATAATAGAACGGCTACAGTAGAAGTTAGAGACCTTTCAGGATGTCCTGAGGATAGTGGGCGTGGGTTTAGAGGTAGTGAGACCTCCAGCAACTCAGGTCTGAGAGGCCCATGCAATCTTCCCAATAGAGTACGAGACAGTACGGAGTCGGACCCGATCTTATATACAAGCGCAAGTGAGTCGCACTGCTGTATTGACCGCTGGGAGCAGGGGAGATCTGACAAGGTTACGACTAGGAAATGTGACTTGACGAAGTTGGAGACAATGACGGATGGTAGGTCCCTAGGGAATGGGCTAATGTTGATGACTAATGTTCCAGGGGCTGAGCAGCGCAAATGTCAAGTACATGGTCTCTGTATGAACTGTGGGTTTCAATGTGATTGTGTATATTATGTGTTCAACCCCACAAGTTTGAACAGGGGGGGGGATATGTAATGCAGTGGCTTGCTGCATTGCCAAAATGTCAGAAGGGGTGTGTTCTGGCTGACCACATACCTCCCCTTCAGGTGACTGATCACATGACTGTGACATCATCACAGGTCCTGTGCGCACAGAATATGCTCTCTATGGTAACATGAGACGGACTCTACAACCCACAGAAGTTGCTCAGGTAGTGCAGCTCATCCAGGATGGCACATCAATGCGAGCTGTGGCAAGAAGGTTTGCTGTGTCTGTCAGCGTAGTGTCCAGAGGCTGCAGGCGCTACCAGGAGACAGGCCAGTACACCAGGAGACATGGAGGGGGCCGTAGAAGGGCAACTACCCAGCAGCAGGTCCGCTACCTCCGCCTTTGTGCAAAGAGGAACAGGAGGAGCACTGCCAGAGCCCTGCAAAATGACCTCCTGCAGGCCACAAATGTGCATGTGTCTGCACAAACGGTTAGAAACTGACTCCATGAGGGTGGTATGAGGGACCGACGTCCACAGATGGGGGTTGTGCTCACAGCCCAAAACCGTGCAGGACGTTTGGCATTTGCCACAGAACACCAGGATTGGCAAAGTGGCCACTGGCACCCTGTGCTCTTCACAGAAGAAAGCAGGTTCACACTGAACACATGTGACAGACGTGGAGAGCGATCTGCTGCCTGCAACATCCTTCAGCATGACCGGTTTGGCAGTGGGTCAGTAATGGTGTGGGGTGGCATTTCTTTGGAGGGCCGCACAGCCCTCCATGTGCTCGCCAGAGGTAGCCTGACTGCCATTAGGTACCGAGATGAGATCCTTAGACCCCTTGTGAGACCATATGCTGGTGCGGTTGGCCCTGGGTTCCTCCTAATGCAGGATAATGCCAGACCTCATGTGGCTGGAGTGTGTCAGCAGTTCCTGCAAGATGAAGGCATTGAAGCTATGGACTGGCCCGCCCGTTCCCCAGACCTGAATCCGATTGAGCACATCTGGGACATCATGTCTCGCTCCATCAACCAACGTCACGTTGCACCACAGACATTCCAGGAGTTGGCGGATGCTTTAGTCCAGGTCTGGGAGGAGATCCCACAGGAGACCATCCGCAACCTCATCAGGAGCATGCCCAGGCGTTGTAGGGAGGTCATACAGGCACGTGGAGGCCACACACAATACTCAGCCTCATCAGGAGCATGCCCAGGCGTTGTAGGGAGGTCATACAGGCACGTGAAGGCCACACACAATACTCAGCCTCATCAGGAGCATGCCCAGGCGTTGTAGGGAGGTCATACAGGCTCGTGGAGGCCACACACAATACTCAGCCTCATCAGGAGCATGCCCAGGCGTTGTAGGGAGGTCATACAGGCACGTGGAGGCCACACACAATACTCAGCCTCATCAGGAGCATGCCCAGGCATTGTAGGGAGGTCATACAGGCACGTGGAGGCCGCACACAATACTCAGCCTCATCAGGAGCATGCCCAGGCGTTGTAGGGAGGCCATACAGGCACGTGGAGGCCACACACAATACTCAGCCTCATCAGGAGCATGCCCAGGCGTTGTAGGGAGGTCATACAGGCACGTGGAGGCCACACACAATACTCAGCCTCATCAGCGGCATGCCCAGGCGTTGTAGGGAGGTCATACAGGCACGTGGAGGCCACACACAATACTGAGACTCATTTTGACTTGTTTTAAGGACATTACATCAAAGTTGGATCAGCCAGTAGTGGGTTTTTCCACTTTAACTTTGGGGGTGACTCCAAATCCAGGCCTCCATTGATTAATAAATGTGATTTCCATTGATGATTTTTGTGTGACTTTGTTGTCAGCACATTCAGCTTTGTACAGAACAAAGTATTCAATGAGAATATGACGCGCCCCCAGGGCAGTGGGGTACTCGGTGTCCAGGCCTATGTATGCTGGGGGGAATATGTCACAGTGGCTGGCCCGGTCCGTGGCCCAGGGCGGTCAACAAAAAGGGGATAGTTTATATGGGATTTGTAGTTTAATCGTGACGCCACCTGTGGTTTCTGGTAATTTGTACCAGCGCTGCTACAGACCTCTGAGGCAGTTGATAGGCAGCTAGGATGGAACAGCTCCCCACAGGTGGAGCGGGCCTCAGGGCAGTGTAGAATTTGATGGTGGGTGGTGATGCTGGGACTTGTGGTGCAGGAGAGATGGCGCAGCTGAAATAACTGACAGAGGCAGTGCAGTGCAGTCATCCGAGTTTTACTCACAGTTCTTATTTAAGGTTCTCAGGTACACTGTACGGGTGTCCGCCTCCACGTCGCACTGCATCCACCAGACCAGGGGTTCAGCTCTTCCTCAGATGTGTCAGGAGTGCTTGACGGAACCCCGCTTTCTTTATGTTCCTAACTAGACCGACTTCTCGCGCCGGGTCTTCTCCCTCCTGCCCTGCGCTTCCCACACACAGTCCCGATCGGGTGCTCTGAAGTCCCTCTAGGCAACCTGGAGTTCCCGGACCTACTTGACCCTCACGGTGACTAGGATGAGACTGTGGCGACTGCACCATGGAAGTGCAGAAGCCTCCGGTTTTTCCAGCCGAGACCTGGAGTAACACGGCTGGTCCAGGGGCCGGTTCCCTTCCTGCGGCCTGATCCCTCTGACACCTGGCAGATTCGGGCGTACGGGTGCCGTCATGCACTCACCGTACCCCCTGGGATCCCTTCTGTAGATCGGAGCCTTTCTCCTCTGCTCCCCTCCTGGGCCTCTATCACTAGGCCCCACTTGTGGAGCAGAGCTCCTAACGAGACTCTGCTCCCCTCCTTACTGCTCACTCACTTACTGTACTGACTGCTCTGCCACCCTAAGATGGCTTCCCTTTATATACCTCCTATTATGGTGCTCCCCTACTCTACTTCCTCCACCCACACCCACTACTGGTTCCCACTACCTTTGGTTCCCCCCACTCCAGCCAGGGACAGGGCTCAGCACTGCGCATGCATCTTGCCCTTCCAGCTGGCCTGGAGTAGTGTAGTGTTGGATGCAGGTGTTGGGGTCCTGGGCAGCACTCCCTCCTTACCTGGAAGAGGAGATACCACACCTCTGGGTGAGGTGCTGTACCTCTGTGGCGACTGAACCCTAAGGGGCGCCACAAATATTTCATTCATTCAGATCTAGGATGTGTTATTTGAGTGTTCCCTTTATTTTTTTTGAGCAGTGTATATCTTCTTCATATGGCCATAAGTTTAATTGAGCTATCTAGCTTACAAACCACAAAAAATGACCTTCTAAGGAAGTTTCGGGTTAATAAAGGAGATTATTATTGTTCTTCGGTAAAGTGCAGCTCCAATACTGGCCTCACTCTATGGAGGACATTACAAGGACATCTCATTGACTTTTATAGGCACTATGTAATTCTTCATTACCCCTGCGGTGGTGCTGCTGTCAAACTGCACACTTGCTCCTGGACACTCTCACTGATCACAGACGATCGCTACCGATCACTTGCATTGTTTGTGCATGCCGTTGTATAAATCAAAGGATTTGACATTTATATTGAGGGGTTCACTTACTAACTCTATATTTGTTCAAGAGACGGAGTCTTCATGGATTCTTAGTTTGTCGGGATTGCTGAACAGTTATCCAAATACCTTGATGTGGGGAGGTGAGAAGTGTCGCAGAGTGCATCTTCTTGCAGTCACCACTATACTTACAAGAGCTTCAATCAGCAAGATATCTTGAGTAAACAGTATTTACTTCATGCTGGTTAAACATGAGATACAATTCAATGTCACACAGTCCGTGTGCTGCTGACATAACACATTCAGGAAAGAAAGAAAAAAATACAGGAAGTAAAAACAACCAACAATTGAGAGCTTTTCTCCCCTCATTACAGCAAGCATATAACTTTACACACTATCGCCATCTGCTGTCTGGTTAGTATAAAGTCCTCCTTTCACTTATAATAAGTCCTAATCTGTTGCATATGCCAACAAGAAGTGTATAGATTGTCTATAGCGATCGCCAGAGAGGAGGACATTCTGGGTGCAGCGTATGAGAAGAGCCGGCCATGGTGGGGGCTCCATAAAGTGGTGGAACCCCGAGATACGTGCTCCTCGTGGCCTCACCGGATACGTCTACCTATCTGTTCCGGATTCTTATTTTCTCCCCGGTTTCTGTAATTACCAAACCTCAGTGTTCGGACTATGAATTATACTATGAGATCTCTGCGGCCCAGACTGGATACACAATGAATAATTCATTTCTACACGGGGAAAGATTTATGTCTTCACGTGTCCCCCTCTCCTGACACCACCGGCAGTAATTCTCTCTGATTTACAGCAATACTGAGCTTTATTGTGGAGGGGTTTATACTCATTTCAATTGTCAACATTGGGGACCCACAATCCCCTGACCTTCATTTTCCTGATGCAAAGTGGCCACAAACTACATGACATTGGCTAAATGAGAGCGGATGTTGAGCTTGTGGGGGTCCCTCTGCTGTGGGAGGTCCGGGAGGTCGCTGCACCCTCACACACCAAGAGGCTGTACTTGGGAGACGGGTGTTTTAGCACAAGAATTTTCTACTTTCCCCACCAAGATATGAAACATTACACAATCTCTAGATCAGAGGGGAAATAATTTACTGATTAATGCTGGACAAACGCATTAGATATACAGCAGTGTGCAAAAGTTTTAGGCAGCTGCGGAAAAAGTGCCGAAAAGTAAGAAGCTTTCAAAAATAGAAGTCTTAATAATTTTTTTTAGCAAATAATAAAATGCAAAGTGACTGAACAAAAGAGAAATGTAAATCTCATCAACATCTGATGATCGCCTCCTTCATCAGTATTTGGTGACCGCCCATCTCCTCCTTCATCAGTATCTGGTGACTGGCTGTCGTCTCCATCACCAGTATCTGGTGAACGCCCGTCACCTCCATCATCAGTATCTGGTGACCGCCCGTCACCTCCATCATCAGTATCTGGTGACCGCCCGTCGCCTCCATCATCAGTATCTGGTGACCGCCCATCCCCTCCATCATCAGTATCTGGTGACCGCCCGTCGCCTCCATCATCAGTATCTGGTGACCGCCCATCACCTCCATCATCAGTATCTGTTGACCGCCCGTCACCTCCATCATCAGAATCTGGTGACCGCCTGTCACCTCCATCATCAGTATCTGGTGACCGCCCGTCACCTCCATCATCAGTATCTGGTGACCGCCCGTCACCTCCATCATCAGAATCTGGTGACCGCCGATCTCCTCCATCATCAGTATCTGGTGACCGCCCATCACCTCCATCATCAATATCTGGTGACCGCCCGTCACCTCCATCATCTGTATCTGGTGACCGTCCGTCACCTCCATCATCAGTATCTGGTGACCACCAGTCGCCTCCATCATCAGTATCTGGTGACCCCCGTCTCCTCCTTCATCAGTATCTGGTGACTGGCTGTTGTATCCATCATCAGTATCTGGTGACCGCCCGTCACCTCCATCATCAGTATCTGGTGAACGCCAGTCGCCTCCATCATCAGTATCTGGTGACCGCCCGTCCCCTCCATCATCAGTATCGCCCATCACCTCCATCATCAGTATCTGGAGACCGCCTGTCACCTCCATCATCAGCATCTGGTGACCGCCCGTCGCCTCCATCATCAGTATCTGGTGACTAGCTGTCGTCTCCATCATCAGTATCTGGTGACTGGCTGTCGTCTCCATCATCAGTATCTGGTGACCGCCTGTCTCCTCCATCATCAGTATCTGGTGACCGCCTGTCACCTCCATCATCAGTATCTGGAGACCGCCTGTCACCTCCATCATCAGTATCTGGTGACCGCCCGTCCCCTCCATCATCAGTATCTGGTGACTGGCTGTCGTCTCCATCATCAGTATCTGGTGACCGCCCGTCACCTCCATCATCAGTATCTGGTGACCGCCCGTCACCTCCATCATCAGTATCTGGTGGCCGCCGATCTGCTCCATCATCAGTATCTGGTGACCCCCGTCTCCTCCATCATCAGTATCTGGTGACTGGCTGTCGTCTCCATCATCAGTATCTGGTGACTGGCTGTTGTCTCCATCATCAGTATCTGGTGACCGCCCATCACCTCCATCATCAGTGTCTGGTGACCGCCCATCACCTCCATCATCATTATCTGGAGACCGCCTGTCACCTCCATCATCAGTATCTGGTGACCGCCCGTCGCCTCCATCATCAGTATCTGGTGACCGCCCGTCACCTTCATCATCAGTATCTGGTGACCGCCCGTCATCTTCATCATCAGTATCTGGTGACCGTCCGTCACCTCCATCATCAGTATCTGGTGACCGCCCGTCACCTCCATCATCAGTATCTGGTGGCCGCCGGTCTCCTCCATCATCAGAATCTGGTGACCCCCGTCTCCTCCATCATCAGTATCTGGTGACTGGATGTCGTCTCCATCATCAGTATCTGGTGACCGCCCGTCACTTTCATCATCAGTATCTGGTGACTGCCGATCTCCTCCATCATCAGTATCTGGTGACCCCCGTCTCCTCCATCATCAGTATCTGGTGACCGCCCGTCATCTTCATCATCAGTATCTGGAGACCGCCTGTCACCTCCATCATCAGTATCTGGTGACCGCCCGTCGCCTCCATCATCAGTATCTGGTGACTGGCTGTCGTCTCCATCATCAGTACCTGGTGACCGCCCGTCACCTCCATCATCAGTATCTGGTGACCGCCCATCACCTCCATCATCAGTGTCTGGTGACAGCCTGTCACCTCCATGATCAGTATTTGGTGACCGCCGATCTCCTCCATCATCAGTATCTGGTGACCCCCGTCTCGTCCATCATCAGTATCTGGTGACCGCCGATCTCCTCCATCATCAGTATCTGGTGACTGGCTGTCGTCTCCATGATCAGTATCTGGTGACCGCCCGTCACCTCCATCATCAGTATCTGGTGACCGCCGATCTCCTCCATCATCAGTATCTGGTGACCCCCGTCTCCTCCATCATCAGTATCTGGTGACTGGCTGTCGTCTCCATCATCAGCATCTGGTGACCGCCCATCACCTCCATCATCAGTATCTGGTGACTGGCTGTCGTCTCCATCATCAGTATCTGGTGACCGCCGATCACCTCCATCATCAGTATCTGGTGACCCCATCACCTCCATCATCAGTATCTGGTGACTGCCGGTCTCCTCCATCATCAGTATCTGGTGACCGCCCGTCTCCTCCATCATCAGTATCTGGTGACCGCCCGTCTCCTCCATCATAAGTATCTGGTGACCCCCGTCTCCTCCATCATCAGTAGCTGGTGAACGCCGATCACCTCCATCATCAGTATCTGGTGACCGCCGATCACCTCCATCATCAGTATCTGGTGACCGCCCGTCACCTCCATTATCAGTATCTGGAGAACGCCTGTCACCTCCATCATCAGTATCTGGTGACCGCCCGTCGCCTCCATCATCAGTATCTGGTGACTGGCTGTCGTCTCCATCATCAGTATTTGGTGACTGGCTGTCGTCTCCATCATCAGTATCTGGTGACCGCCCGTCACTTCCATCATCAGTATCTGGTGACTGCCGATCTCCTCCATCATCAGTATCTGATGACCCCTGTCTCCTCCATCATCAGTATCTGGTGACCGCCCGTCATCTTCATCATCAGTGTCTGGAGACCGCCTGTCACCTCCATCATCAGTATCTGGTGACCGCCCGTCACCTCCATCATCAGGATCTGGTGACCGCCCATCACCTCCATCATCAGGGTCTGGTGACCGCCTGTCACCTCCATCATCAGTATTTGGTGACCGCCGATCTCCTCCATCATCAGTATCTGGTGACCGCCCGTCACTTCCATCATCAGTATCTGGTGACTGACTGTGGTCTACATCATCAGTACCTGGTGACCGCCCGTCACCTCCATCATCAGTATCTGGTGACCGCCCATCACCTCCATCATCAGTGTCTGGTGACCGCCTGTCACCTCCATCATCAGTATTTGGTGACCGCCGATCTCCTCCATCATCAGTATCTGGTGACCGCCCGTCACTTCCATCATCAGTATCTGGTGACTGCCGATCTCCTCCATCATCAGCATCTGGTGACCCCCGTCTCCTCCATCATCAGTATCTGGTGACCGCCCGTCATCTTCATCATCAGTATCTGGAGACCGCCTGTCACCTCCATCATCAGTATCTGGTGACCGCCCGTCGCCTCCATCATCAGTATCTGGTGACTGGCCGTGGTCTCCATCATCAGTACCTGGTGACCGCCCGTCACCTCCATCATCAGTATCTGGTGACCGCCCATCACCTCCATCATCAGTGTCTGGTGACCGCCTGTCACCTCCATCATCAGTATTTGGTGACCGCCGATCTCCTCCATCATCAGTATCTGGTGACCCCCGTCTCGTCCATCATCAGTATCTGGTGACCGCCGATCTCCTCCATCATCAGTATCTGGTGACTGGCTGTCGTCTCCATGATCAGTATCTGGTGACCGCCCCTCACCTCCATCATCAGTATCTGGTGACCGCCGATCTCCTCCATCATCAGTATCTGGTGTCCCCCGACTCCTCCATCATCAGTATCTGGTGACTGGCTGTCGTCTCCATCATCAGTATCTGGTGACCGCCCATCACCTCCATCATCAGTATCTGGTGACCGCCCGTCACCTCCATTATCAGTATCTGGAGAACGCCTGTCACCTCCATCATCAGTATCTGGTGACCGCCCGTCGCCTCCATCATCAGTATCTGGTGACTGGCTGTCGTCTCCATCATCAGTATCTGGTGACTGGCTGTCGTCTCCATCATCAGTATCTGGTGACTGGCTGTCATGTCCATCATCAGTATCTGGTGACCGCCCGTCACCTCCATAATCAGTATCTGATGACCACCCGTCGTCTCCGTCATCAGTATCTGGTGACCGCCCGTCACCTCCATAATCAGTATCTGGTGACCGCCCGTCGTCTCTGTCATCAGTATCTGGTGACCGCCCGTCGCCTCCATCATCAGTATCTGGTGACCGCCGGTCTCCTCCATCATCAGTATCTGGTGACTGCCGGTCTCCTCCATCATCAGTATATGGTGACTGCCGGTCTCCTCCATCATCAGTATCTGGTGACCGCCGATCTCCTCCATCATCAGTATCTGGTGACCGCCTGTCTCCTACATCATCAGTATCTGGTGACTGCCGGTCTCCTCCATCATCAGTATCTGGTGACCGCTCGTCTCCTCCATCATCAGTATCTGGTGACCCCCGTCTCCTCCATCATTAGTATCTGGTGACCGCCGGTCTCCTCCATCATCAGTATCTGGTGACTGCCGGTCTCCTCCATCATCAGTATATGGTGACTGCCGGTCTCCTCCATCATCAGTATCTGGTGACCGCCGATCTCCTCCATCATCAGAATCTGGTGACCGCCCGTCTCCTCCATCATCAGTATCTGGTGACTGCCGGTCTCCTCCATCATCAGTATCTGGTGACCGCTCGTCTCCTCCATCATCAGTATCTGGTGACCGCCCGTCACCTCCATCATCAGTATCTGGTGACCGCCCGTCGCCTCCATCATCAGTATCTGGTGACCGCCCGTCGCCTCCATCATCAGTATCTGGTGACCGCCCGTCGCCTCCATCATCAGTATCTGGTGACCGCCCGTCACCTCCATCATCAGTAACTGGTGACCGCCCGTTGCCTCCATCATCAGTATCTGGTGACCGCCCGTCACCTCCATCATCAGTATCTGGTGACCGCCCGTCACCTCCATCATCAGTATCTGGTGACCGCCCGTCACCTCCATCATCAGTATCTGGTGACCGCCCGTCGCCTCCATCATCAGTATCTGGTGACCGCCCATCACCTCCATCATCAGTATCTGGTGAACGCCCATCACCTCCATCATCAGTATCTGGTGACCGCCCGTCACCTCCATCATCAGTATCTGATGACCGCCCATCACCTCCATCATCAGTATCTGGTGACCGCCCGTCACCTCCATCTTCAGTATCTGGTGACCGCCTGTCACCTCCATCATCAGTATCTGGTGACCGCCCGTCACCTCCATCATCAGTATCTGGTGACCGCCCGTCACCTCCATCATCAGTATCTGGTGACCGCCCGTCACCTCCATCATCAGTATCTGGTGACCGCCCGTCACCTCCATCTTCAGTATCTGGTGACCGCCTGTCACCTCCATCATCAGTATCTGGTGACCGCCCGTCACCTCCATCATCAGTATCTGGTGACCGCCCGTCACCTCCATCATCAGTATCTGGTGACCGCCCGTCACCTCCATCATCAGTATCTGGTGACCGCCCGTCACCTCCATCATCAGTATCTGGTGACTGGCTGTCGTCTCCATCATCAGTATCTGGTGACCGCCCGTCACCTCCATTATCAGTATCTGGAGAACGCCTGTCACCTCCATTATCAGTATCTGGTGACCGCCCGTCGCCTCCATCATCAGTATCTGGTGACTGGCTGTCGTCTCCATCATCAGTATCTGGTGACTGGCTGTCGTCTCCATCATCAGTATCTGGTGACTGGCTGTCGTGTCCATCATCAGTATCTGGTGACCGCCCGTCACCTCCATAATCAGTATCTGATGACCGCCCGTCGTCTCCGTCATCAGTATCTGGTGACCGCCCGTCACCTCCATAATCAGTATCTGGTGACCGCTCGTCGTCTCTGTCATCAGTATCTGGTGACCGCCCGTCGCCTCCATCATCAGTATCTGGTGACCGCCGGTCTCCTCCATCATCAGTATCTGGTGACTGCCGGTCTCCTCCATCATCAGTATATGGTGACTGCCGGTCTCCTCCATCATCAGTATCTGGTGACCGCCGATCTCCTCCATCATCAGTATCTGGTGACCGCCCGTCTCCTCCATCATCAGTAGCTGGTGACTGCCGGTCTCCTCCATCATCAGTATCTGGTGACCGCTCGTCTCCTCCATCATCAGTATCTGGTGACCCCCGTCTCCTCCATCATTAGTATCTGGTGACCGCCGGTCTCCTCCATCATCAGTATCTGGTGACTGCCGGTCTCCTCTATCATCAGTATATGGTGACTGCCGGTCTCCTCCATCATCAGTATCTGGTGACCGCCGATCTCCTCCATCATCAGTATCTGGTGACCGCCCGTCTCCTCCATCATCAGTATCTGGTGACTGCCGGTCTCCTCCATCATCAGTATCTGGTGACCGCTCGTCTCCTCCATCATCAGTATCTGGTGACCGCCCGTCACCTCCATCATCAGTATCTGGTGACCGCCCGTCGCCTCCATCATCAGTATCTGGTGACCGCCCGTCGCCTCCATCATCAGTATCTGGTGACCGCCCGTCACCTCCATCATCAGTAACTGGTGACCGCCCGTTGACTCCATCATCAGTATCTGGTGACCGCCCGTCACCTCCATCATCAGTATCTGGTGACCGCCCGTCACCTCCATCATCAGTATCTGGTGACCGCCCGTCACCTCCATCATCAGTATCTGGTGACTGGCTGTCGTCTCCATCATCAGTATCTGGTGACCGCCCGTCACCTCCATTATCAGTATCTGGAGAACGCCTGTCACCTCCATTATCAGTATCTGGTGACCGCCCGTCGCCTCCATCATCAGTATCCGGTGACTGGCTGTCGTCTCCATCATCAGTATCTGGTGACTGGCTGTCGTCTCCATCATCAGTATCTGGTGACTGGCTGTCGTGTCCATCATCAGTATCTGGTGACCGCCCGTCACCTCCATAATCAGTATCTGATGACCGCCCGTCGTCTCCGTCATCAGTATCTGGTGACCGCCCGTCACCTCCATAATCAGTATCTGGTGACCGCCCGTCGTCTCTGTCATCAGTATCTGGTGACCGCCCGTCGCCTCCATCATCAGTATCTGGTGACCGCCGGTCTCCTCTATCATCAGTATCTGGTGACTGCCGGTCTCCTCCATCATCAGTATATGGTGACTGCCGGTCTCCTCCATCATCAATATCTGGTGACCGCCGATCTCCTCCATCATCAGTATCTGGTGACCGCCCGTCTCCTCCATCATCAGTAGCTGGTGACTGCCGGTCTCCTCCATCATCAGTATCTGGTGACCGCTCGTCTCCTCCATCATCAGTATCTGGTGACCCCCGTCTCCTCCATCATTAGTATCTGGTGACCGCCGGTCTCCTCCATCATCAGTATCTGGTGACTGCCGGTCTCCTCTATCATCAGTATATGGTGACTGCCGGTCTCCTCCATCATCAGTATCTGGTGACCGCCGATCTCCTCCATCATCAGTATCTGGTGACCGCCCGTCTCCTCCATCATCAGTATCTGGTGACTGCCGGTCTCCTCCATCATCAGTATCTGGTGACCGCTCGTCTCCTCCATCATCAGTATCTGGTGACCGCCCGTCACCTCCATCATCAGTATCTGGTGACCGCCCGTCGCCTCCATCATCAGTATCTGGTGACCGCCCGTCGCCTCCATCATCAGTATCTGGTGACCGCCCGTCACCTCCATCATCAGTAACTGGTGACCGCCCGTTGACTCCATCATCAGTATCTGGTGACCGCCCGTCGCCTCCATCATCAGTATCTGGTGACCGCCCATCACCTCCATCATCAGTATCTGGTGACCGCCCATCACCTCCATCATCAGTATCTGGTGACCGCCCGTCACCTCCATCATCAGTATTTGGTGACCGCCCATCACCTCCATCATCAGTATCTGGTGACCGCCCATCACCTCCATCTTCAGTATCTGGTGACCGCCTGTCACCTCCATCATCAGTATCTGGTGACCGCCCGTCACCTCCATCATCAGTATCTGGTGACCGCCTGTCACCTCCATCATCAGTATCTGGTGACCGCCCGTCACCTCCATCATCAGTATCTGGTGACCGCCCGTCACCTCCATCATCAGTATCTGGTGACTGGCTGTCGTCTCCATCATCAGTATCTGGTGACCGCCCGTCACTTCCATCATCAGTATCTGGTGACTGCCGATCTCCTCCATCATCAGTATCTGGTGACCCCCGTCTCCTCCATCATCAGTATCTGGTGACCGCCCGTCATCTTCATCATCAGTATCTGGTGACCGCCCGTCGCCTCCATCATCAGTATCTGGTGACCGCCGATCTCCTCCATCATCAGTATCTGGTGTCCCCCGTCTCCTCCATCGTCAGTATCTGGTGACTGGCTGTCGTCTCCATCATCAGTATCTGGTGACCGCCCATCACCTCCATCATCAGTATCTGGTGACCGCCCGTCACCTCCATTATCAGTATCTGGAAAACGCCTGTCACCTCCATCATCAGTATCTGGTGACCGCCCGTCGCCTCCATCATCAGTATCTGGTGACTGGCTGTCGTCTCCATCATCAGTATCTGGTGACTGGCTGTCGTCTCCATCATCAGTATCTGGTGACTGGCTGTCGTGTCCATCATCAATATCTGGTGACCGCCCGTCACCTCCATAATCAGTATCTGATGACCGCCCGTCGTCTCCGTCATCAGTATCTGGTGACCGCCCGTCACCTCCATAATCAGTATCTGGTGACCGCCCGTCGTCTCTGTCATCAGTATCTGGTGACCGCCCGTCGCCTCCATCATCAGTATCTGGTGAACGCCGGTCTCCTCCATCATCAGTATCTGGTGACTGCCGGTCTCCTCCATCATCAGTATATGGTGACTGCCGGTCTCCTCCATCATCAGTATCTGGTGACCGCCGATCTCCTCCATCATCAGTATCTGGTGACCGCCCGTCTCCTCCATCATCAGTATCTGGTGACTGCCGGTCTCCTCCATCATCAGTATCTGGTGACCGCTCGTATCCTCCATCATCAGTATCTGGTGACCCCCGTCTCCTCCATCATTAGCATCTGGTGACCGCCGGTCTCCTCCATCATCAGTATCTGGTGACTGCCGGTCTCCTCCATCATCAGTATATGGTGACTGCCGGTCTCCTCCATCATCAGTATCTGGAGACCGCCGATCTCCTCCATCATCAGTATCTGGTGACCGCCCGTCTCCTCCATCATCAGTATCTGGTGACTGCCGGTCTCCTCCATCATCAGTATCTGGTGACCGCTCGTCTCCTCCATCATCAGTATCTGGTGACCGCCCGTCACCTCCATCATCAGTATCTGGTGACCGCCCGTCGCCTCCATCATCAGTATCTGGTGACCGCCCGTCGCCTCCATCATCAGTATCTGGTGACCGCCCGTCACCTCCATCATCAGTATCTGGTGACCGCCCGTTGCCTCCATCATCAGTATCTGGTGACCGCCCGTCACCTCCATCATCAGTATCTGGTGACCGCCCGTCACCTCCATCATCAGTATCTGGTGACCGCCCGTCACCTCCATCATCAGTATCTGGTGACCGCCCGTCGCCTCCATCATCAGTATCTGGTGACCGCCCATCACCTTCATCATCAGTATCTGGTGACCGCCCATCACCTCCATCATCAGTATCTGGTGACCGCCCGTCACCTCCATCATCAGTATCTGGTGACCGCCCATCACCTCCATCATCAGTATCTGGTGACCGCCCGTCACCTCCATCTTCAGTATCTGGTGACCGCCCGTCGCCTCCATCATCAGTATCTGGTGACCGCCCATCACCTTCATCATCAGTATCTGGTGACCGCCCGTCGCCTCCATCATCAGTATCTGGTGACCGCCCATCACCTTCATCATCAGTATCTGGTGACCGCCCATCACCTCCATCATCAGTATCTGGTGACCGCCCGTCACCTCCATCATCAGTATCTGGTGACCGCCCATCACCTCCATCATCAGTATCTCTTGACCGCCCGTCACCTCCATCTTCAGTATCTGGTGACCGCCTGTCACCTCCATCATCAGTATCTGGTGACCGCCCGTCACCTCCATCATCAGTATCTGGTGACCGCCCGTCACCTCCATCATCAGTAACTGGTGACCGCCCGTCACCTCCATCATCAGTATCTGGTGACCGCCCGTAACCTCCATCATCAGTATCTGGTGACTGGCTTTCGTCTCCATCATCAGTATCTGGTGACCGCCCGTCACTTCCATCATCAGTATCTGGTGACTGCCGATCTCCTCCATCATCAGTATCTGGTGACCCCCGTCTCCTCCATCATCAGTATCTCTTGACCGCCCGTCATCTTCATCGTCAGTATCTGGTGACCGCCCGTCGCCTCCATCATCAGTATCTGGTGACTGGCTGTGGTCTCCATCATCAGTACCTGGTGACCGCCCGTCACCTCCATCATCAGTATCTGGTGACCGCCCATCACCTCCATCATCAGTGTCTGGTGACCGCCTGTCACCTCCATCATCAGTATTTGGTGACCGCCGATCTCCTCCATCATCAGTATCTGGTGACCCCCGTCTCGTCCATCATCAGTATCTGGTGACCGCCGATCTCCTCCATCATCAGTATCTGGTGACTGGCTGTCGTCTCCATGATCAGTATCTGGTGACCGCCCGTCACCTCCATCATCAGTATCTGGTGACCGCCGATCTCCTCCATCATCAGTATCTGGTGTCCCCCGTCTCCTCCATCATCAGTATCTGGTGACCGCCCATCACCTCCATCTTCAGTATCTGGTGACCGCCCGTCACCTCCATTATCAGTATCTGGAGAACGCCTGTCACCTCCATCATCAGTATCTGGCGACCGCCCGTCGCCTCCATCATCAGTATCTGGTGACTGGCTGTCGTCTCCATCATCAGTATCTGGTGACTGGCTGTCGTCTCCATCATCAGTATCTGGTGACTGGCTGTCGTGTCCATCATCAGTATCTGGTAACCGCCCGTCACCTCCATAATCAGTATCTGATGACCGCCCGTCGTCTCCGTCATCAGTATTTGGTGACCGCCCGTCACGTCCATAATCAGTATCTGGTGACCGCCCGCCGTCTCTGTCATCAGTATCTGGTGACCGCCCGTCGCCTCCATCATCAGTATCTGGTGACCGCCGGTCTCCTCCATCATCAGTATCTGGTGACTGCCGGTCTCCTCCATCATCAGTATATGGTGACTGCCGGTCTCCTCCATCATCAGTATCTGGTGACCGCCGATCTCCTCCATCATCAGCATCTGGTGACCGCCCGTCTCCTCCATCATCAGTATCTGGTGACTGCCGGTCTCCTCCATCATCAGTATCTGGTGACCGCTCGTCTCCTCCATCATCAGTATCTGGTGACCCCCGTCTCCTCCATCATTAGTATCTGGTGACCACCGATCCCCTCCATCATCAGTATCTGGTGACTGGCTGTCGTCTCCATCATCAGTATCTGGTGACCCCCGTCTCCTCCATCATCAGTATCTGGTGACCACCGTCTCCTCCATCATCATTATCTGGTGACCGCCCATCACCTCCATCATCAGTATCTGGTGACCGCCCGTCGCCTCCATCATCAGTATCTGGTGACCGCCCGTCACCTCCATCATCAGTATCTGGTGACCGCCCGTCACCTCCATCATCAGTATCTGGTGACCGCCCGTCACCTCCATCATCAGTATCTGTTGACCGCCCATCACCTCCATCATCAGTATCTGGTGACCGCCCGTCACCTCCATCTTCAGTATCTGGTGACCGCCCGTCACCTCCATCATCAGTATCTGTTGACCGCCCGTCACCTCCATCATCAGTATCTGTTGACCGCCCGTCACCTCCATCATCAGTATCTGGTGACCGCCCGTCACCTCCATCATCAGTATCTGGTGACCGCCCGTCACCTGCATCATCGGTATCTGGTGACTGCACGTCGCCTCCATCATCAGGATCTGTTGACCGCCCATCACCTCCATCATCAGTATCTGTTGACCGCCCGTCACCTCCATCATCAGAATCTGGTGACCGCCCGTCACCTCCATCATCAGTATCTGGTGACCGCCCGTCACCTCCATCATCAGTATCTGGTGACTGCACGTCGCCTCCATCATCAGCATCTGGTGACCGCCCGTCACCTCCATCATCAGTATCTGGTGACTGCCCGTCACCTCCATCATCAGTATCTGGTGACCGCCCGTCACCTCCATCATCAATATCTGGTGACCGCCCGTCACCTCCATCATCAGTATCTGGTGACCGCCCATCACCTCCATCATTAGTATCTGGTGACCGCCCGTCACCTCCTTCTTCAGTATCTGGCGACCGCCTGTCACCTCCATCATCAATATCTGGTGACCACCCGTCACCTCCATCATCAGTATCTGGTGACCGCCCGTCACCTCCATCATCAGTATCTGGTGACTGGCTGTCGTCTCCATCATCAGTATCTGGTGACCGCCCGTCACTTCCATCATCAGTATCTGGTGACTGCCGATCTCCTCCATCATCAGTATCTGGTGACCCCCGTCTCCTCCATCATCAGTATCTGGTGACCGCCCGTCATCTTCATCATCAGTATCTGGAGACCGCCTGTCACCTGCATCATCAGTATCTGGTGACCGCCCGTCACCTCCATCATCAGTATCTGGTGACCGCCCATCACCTCCATCATCAGTGTCTGGTGACCGCCTGTCACCTCCATCATCAGTATTTGGTGACCGCCGATCTCCTCCATCATCAGTATCTGGTGACCGCCCGTCACTTCCATCATCAGTATCTGGTGACTGCCGATCTCCTCCATCATCAGTATCTGGTGACCCCCGTCTCCTCCATCATCAGTATCTGGTGACCGCCCGTCATCTTCATCATCAGTATCTGGAGACCGCCTGTCACCTCCATCATCAGTATCTGGTGACCGCCCGTCGCCTCCATCATCAGTATCTGGTGACTGGCCGTGGTCTCCATCATCAGTACCTTGTGACCACCCGTCACCTCCATCATCAGTATCTGGTGACCGCCCATCACCTCCATCATCAGTGTCTGGTGACCGCCTGTCACCTCCATCATCAGTATTTGGTGACCGCCGATCTCCTCCATCATCAGTATCTGGTGACCCCCGTCTCGTCCATCATCAGTATCTGGTGACCGCCGATCTCCTCCATCATCAGCATCTGGTGACTGGCTGTCGTCTCCATGATCAGTATCTGGTGACCGCTCGTCACCTCCATCATCAGTATCTGGTGACCGCCGATCTCCTCCATCATCAGTATCTGGTGTCCCCCGTCTCCTCCATCATCAGTATCTGGTGACTGGCTGTCGTCTCCATCATCAGTATCTGGTGACCGCCCGTCACCTCCATCATCAGTATCTGGTGACCGCCCATCACCTCCATCATCAGTATCTGGTGACCGCCCGTCACCTCCATCTTCAGTATCTGGTGACCGCCTGTCACCTCCATCATCAGTATCTGGTGACCGTCCGTCACCTCCATCATCAGTATCTGGTGACCCCCCGTCACCTCCATCATCAGTATCTGGTGACCGCCTGTCACCTCCATCATCAGTATCTGGTGACTGGCTGTCGTCTCCATCATCAGTATCTGGTGACCGCCCATCACCTCCATCATCAGTATCTGGTGACCGCCCGTCACCTCCATTATCAGTATCTGGAGAACGCCTGTCACCTCCATCATCAGTATCTGGTGTCCCCCGTCTCCTCCATCATCAGTATCTGGTGACTGCCCGTTCCTCCATCATCAGTATCTGGTGACCGCCCATCACCTCCATCATCAGTGTCTGGTGACCGCCTGTCACCTCCATCATCAGTATTTGGTGACCGCCGATCTCCTCCATCATCAGTATCTGGTGACCCCCGTCTCGTCCATCATCAGTATCTGGTGACCGCCGATCTCCTCCATCATCAGTATCTGGTGACTGGCTGTCGTCTCCATGATCAGTATCTGGTGACCGCCCGTCACCTCCATCATCAGTATCTGGTGACCGCCGATCTCCTCCATCATCAGTATCTGGTGTCCCCCGTCTCCTCCATCATCAGTATCTGGTGACCGCCCATCACCTCCATCATCAGTATCTGGTGACCGCCCGTCACCTCCATTATCAGTATCTGGAGAACGCCTGTCACCTCCATCATCAGTATCTGGTGTCCCCCGTCTCCTCCATCATCAGTATCTGGTGACTGCCCGTTCCTCCATCATCAGTATCTGGTGACCGCCCATCACCTCTATCATCAGTGTCTGGTGACCGCCTGTCACCTCCATCATCAGTATTTGGTGACCGCCGATCTCCTCCATCATCAGTATCTGGTGACCCCCGTCTCGTCCATCATCAGTATCTGGTGACCGCCGATCTCCTCCATCATCAGTATCTGGTGACTGGCTGTCGTCTCCATGATCAGTATCTGGTGACCGCCCGTCACCTCCATCATCAGTATCTGGTGACCGCCGATCTCCTCCATCATCAGTATCTGGTGTCCCCCGTCTCCTCCATCATCAGTATCTGGTGACCGCCCATCACCTCCATCATCAGTATCTGGTGACCGCCCGTCACCTCCATTATCAGTATCTGGAGAACGCCTGTCACCTCCATCATCAGTATCTGGCGACCGCCCGTCGCCTCCATCATCAGTATCTGGTGACTGGCTGTCGTCTCCATCATCAGTATCTGGTGACTGGCTGTCGTCTCCATCATCAGTATCTGGTGACTGGCTGTCGTGTCCATCATCAGTATCTGGTAACCGCCCGTCACCTCCATAATCAGTATCTGATGACCGCCCGTCGTCTCCGTCATCAGTATTTGGTGACCGCCCGTCACGTCCATAATCAGTATCTGGTGACCGCCCGCCGTCTCTGTCATCAGTATCTGGTGACCGCCCGTCGCCTCCATCATCAGTATCTGGTGACCGCCGGTCTCCTCCATCATCAGTATCTGGTGACTGCCGGTCTCCTCCATCATCAGTATATGGTGACTGCCGGTCTCCTCCATCATCAGTATCTGGTGACCGCCGATCTCCTCCATCATCAGTATCTGGTGACCGCCCGTCTCCTCCATCATCAGTATCTGGTGACTGCCGGTCTCCTCCATCATCAGTATCTGGTGACCGCTCGTCTCCTCCATCATCAGTATCTGGTGACCCCCGTCTCCTCCATCATTAGTATCTGGTGACCACCCATCCCCTCCATCATCAGTATCTGGTGACTGGCTGTCGGCTCCATCATCAGTATCTGGTGACCCCCGTCTCCTCCATCATCAGTATCTGGTGACCCCCGTCTCCTCCATCATCATTATCTGGTGACCGCCCGTCACCTCCATCATGATTATCTGGTGACCGCCCATCACCTCCATCATCAGTATCTGGTGACCGCAAGTCTCCTCCATCATCAGTATCTGGTGACCGCCCGTCGCCTCCATCATCAGTATCTGGTGACCGCCCGTCACCTCCATCATCAGTATCTGGTGACCGCCCGTCACCTCCATCATCAGTATCTGGTGACCGCCCGTCACCTCCATCATCAGTATCTGTTGACCGCCCATAACCTCCATCATCAGGATCTGTTGACCGCCCGTCACCTCCATCATCAGTATCTGTTGACCGCCCGTCACCTCCATCATCAGTATCTGGTGACCGCCCGTCACCTCCATCATCAGTATCTGGTGACCGCCCGTCACCTCCATCATCAGTATCTGGTGACTGCACGTCGCCTCCATCATCAGCATCTGGTGACCGCCCGTCACCTCCATCATCGGTATCTGGTGACCGCCCGTCACCTCCATCATCAATATCTGGTGATCACCCGTCACCTCCATCATCAGTATCTGGTGACCGCCCATCACCTCCATCATTAGTATCTGGTTACCGCCCGTCACCTCCATCATCAGTATCTGGTGACCGCCCGTCACCTCCATCATCAGTATCTGGTGACTGGCTGTCGTCTCCATCATCAGTATCTGGTGACCGCCCGTCACTTCCATCATCAGTATCTGGTGACTGCCGATCTCCTCCATCATCAGTATCTGGTGACCCCCTTCTCCTCCATCATCAGTATCTGGTGACCGCCCGTCATCTTCATCATCAGTATCTGGAGACCGCCTGTCACCTGCATCATCAGTATCTGGTGACCGCCCGTCACCTCCATCATCAGTATCTGGTGACCGCCCATCACCTCCATCATCAGTGTCTGGTGACCGCCTGTCACCTCCATCATCAGTATTTGGTGACCGCCGATCTCCTCCATCATCAGTATCTGGTGACCGCCCGTCACTTCCATCATCAGTATCTGGTGACTGCCGATCTCCTCCATCATCAGTATCTGGTGACCCCCGTCTCCTCCATCATCAGTATCTGGTGACCGCCCGTCATCTTCATCATCAGTATCTGGAGACCGCCTGTCACCTCCATCATCAGTATCTGGTGACCGCCCGTCGCCTCCATCATCAGTATCTGGTGACTGGCCGTGGTCTCCATCATCAGTACCTTGTGACCACCCGTCACCTCCATCATCAGTATCTGGTGACCGCCCATCACCTCCATCATCAGTGTCTGGTGACCGCCTGTCACCTCCATCATCAGTATTTGGTGACCGCCGATCTCCTCCATCATCAGTATCTGGTGACCCCCGTCTCGTCCATCATCAGTATCTGGTGACCGCCGATCTCCTCCATCATCAGTATCTGGTGACTGGCTGTCGTCTCCATGATCAGTATCTGGTGACCGCCCGTCACCTCCATCATCAGTATCTGGTGACCGCCGATCTCCTCCATCATCAGTATCTGGTGACCGCCCGTCCCCTCCATCATCAGTATCTGGTGACCGCCCGTCACCTCCATCATCAGTATCTGGTGACCGCCCGTCACCTCCATCATCAGTATCTGGTGACCGCCCGTCACCTCCATCATCAGTATCTGTTGACCGCCCATCACCTCCATCATCAGTATCTGGTGACCGCCCGTCACCTCCATCTTCAGTATCTGGTGACCGCCCGTCACCTCCATCATCAGTATCTGTTGACCGCCCGTCACCTCCATCATCAGTATCTGTTGACCGCCCGTCACCTCCATCATCAGTATCTGGTGACCGCCCGTCACCTCCATCATCAGTATCTGGTGACCGCCCGTCACCTCCATCATCAGTATCTGGTGACTGCACGTCGCCTCCATCATCAGGATCTGTTGACCGCCCGTCACCTCCATCATCAGTATCTGTTGACCGCCCGTCACCTCCATCATCAGTATCTGGTGACCGCCCGTCACCTCCATCATCAGTATCTGGTGACCGCCCGTCACCTCCATCATCAGTATCTGGTGACTGCACGTCGCCTCCATCATCAGCATCTGGTGACCGCCCGTCACCTCCATCATCGGTATCTGGTGACCGCCCGTCACCTCCATCATCAATATCTGGTGATCGCCCGTCACCTCCATCATCAGTATCTGGTGACCGCCCATCACCTCCATCATTAGTATCTGGTGACCGCCCGTCACCTCCATCATCAGTATCTGGTGACCGCCCGTCACCTCCATCATCAGTATCTGGTGACTGGCTGTCGTCTCCATCATCAGTATCTGGTGACCGCCCGTCACTTCCATCATCAGTATCTGGTGACTGCCGATCTCCTCCATCATCAGTATCTGGTGACCCCCTTCTCCTCCATCATCAGTATCTGGTGACCGCCCGTCATCTTCATCATCAGTATCTGGAGACCGCCTGTCACCTGCATCATCAGTATCTGGTGACCGCCCGTCACCTCCATCATCAGTATCTGGTGACCGCCCATCACCTCCATCATCAGTGTCTGGTGACCGCCTGTCACCTCCATCATCAGTATTTGGTGACCGCCGATCTCCTCCATCATCAGTATCTGGTGACCGCCCGTCACTTCCATCATCAGTATCTGGTGACTGCCGATCTCCTCCATCATCAGTATCTGGTGACCCCCGTCTCCTCCATCATCAGTATCTGGTGACCGCCCGTCATCTTCATCATCAGTATCTGGAGACCGCCTGTCACCTCCATCATCAGTATCTGGTGACCGCCCGTCGCCTCCATCATCAGTATCTGGTGACTGGCCGTGGTCTCCATCATCAGTACCTTGTGACCACCCGTCACCTCCATCATCAGTATCTGGTGACCGCCCATCACCTCCATCATCAGTGTCTGGTGACCGCCTGTCACCTCCATCATCAGTATTTGGTGACCGCCGATCTCCTCCATCATCAGTATCTGGTGACCCCCGTCTCGTCCATCATCAGTATCTGGTGACCGCCGATCTCCTCCATCATCAGTATCTGGTGACTGGCTGTCGTCTCCATGATCAGTATCTGGTGACCGCCCGTCACCTCCATCATCAGTATCTGGTGACCGCCGATCTCCTCCATCATCAGTATCTGGTGACTGGCTGTCGTCTCCATGATCAGTATCTGGTGACCGCCCGTCACCTCCATCATCAGTATCTGGTGACCGCCCGTCACCTCCATCATCATAGTAACATAGTAACATAGTTTGTAAAGCCGAATAAAGACTTGCGTCCATCAAGTTCGACCTGTAAGTTCTGTAATTGCTAAAGTTGATCCAGAGGAGGCAAAAACCCCAAATGATTTGGCCAATCTTCACCTGAGGAAAAATTCCCTCCCGACTCTGAAACCAGCAGTCAGAATAAATCCCTGTATCAACCTACTATTTTATTTTATTTTTAAGTATATGCTGAAATCTGCCTGGTATCTAGAAATGCATCCAGTCCCCGCTTGAACTGGTGTAGTGAATCCGACATTACCGTCTCCTCACTCAGTGAATTCCATATTCTCACTGCTCTTACCGTAAAGAACCCCTTCCTATGCTGGTGCTGAAACCTTTTCTCTTCCAGTCTTAGTGAGTGCCCTCTTGTTACCGTAATATTCCTCCTTTTGAACAAATCCCGGGCAAGGTCTCTATACTGTCCCCTAACATATTTGTACACATTTATTATGTCCCCCCTCAACCTTCTTTTTTCCAGGCTGAATAGTCCTAGTTTTGCCAACCTCTCTGGGTATTGCAGTCCCTCCATTCCCTTTATTAATTTTGTTGCCCTCCTTTGTACCTTTTCAAGCTCATTTCTATCCTTTCTATATATTGGGGCCCATAACTGAGCACAGTATTCCAAGTGTGGTCTGACCAGTGCTTTGTACAGTGGAAGAACAATGTTCTCCTCCTTTGCAGCTATACCTCTTCTGATACATCCCATTACCCTGTTTGCCCTTACAGCAGCCGCCTGACTTTGGGCACTCCAATTTAGTTTGCTATCAATCAAGATGCCCAAGTCCTTCTCCATCTCTGAATTCCCCAATGATTTCCCATTCAGTGAGTACTGGTGACTTCCATTTCTCCTTCCCATATGTATGACCTTACATTTCTCCTCGTTAAACCTCATTTGCCATTTAATGCTCCACCTACCCAGCTTATCCAAATCCCTCTGTAGGTCTGCACTGTCCTCTTTTGTATTAATTGTTTTACATAACTTTGTGTCATCTGCAAATATTGATATTTTACTATTTATCCCGTTGACTATGTCGTTAATAAAGATATTAAATAACATTGGGCCTAGTACAGACCCCTGTGGTACCCCACTAGTGACGCTTACCCAATCTGAGTATATTCCATTTATAACCACCCTCTGCCTTCTATCCTTTAGCCAGTTAGCTACCCACTTGCAGACATTTTCCCCCAGCCCCATCATTCTCATTTTGTATACCAACCTATTATGTGGCACGCTATCGAACGCTTTTGAGAAGTCGAGATACACGACATCCACTGGTTCCCCCTGATCTACTCGAGAGCTCACCTCCTCGTAGAAGTCAATCAGGTTTGTTTGGCAGGAGCGATTCCTCATGAATCCATGTTGGTTCGGGGTTAATAGATTATTAGCATCAAGATGCTCCGTAATTGCCTCATTAATAAAGCCTTCAAAAATATTGCCCACAACGGACGTCAGACTCACCGGCCGATAGTTTCCGGCGTCACTTTTCGCTCCCTTTTTGAATATTGGCACTACATTCGCCTGTCGCCAATCAAGTGGCACAGACCCAGTCTCAGCAGAGTCCTTAAATATAAGATATAACGGTCTGTCTATCACATTACTTAGTTCCCTTAGTACCCGTGGGTGTATGCCATCAGGTCCTGGTGATTTGTTTATTTTAATGTTACTGAGGCGTTTCTGTACCCCAGCTTGGGTTAGATTTGTCATACTTAGTGGAGGATTACGTTTGTCACTTCTCATTTCTCCTGTTAGTTCTATTTCCTTTGTGAAAGTTGTCGAAAAAAATTTATTTAATAGATTAGCTTTATCCTCATCTTTCTCTATGATTTTGCCTTCATCACTTTTTATCGGTCCAATATTATCTGATTTAATCCTTTTACTATTTATATACGTAAAGAACAGTTTGGGATTTGATCTACTTTCCCTAGCAATACGTCTCTCTGTTTCCTCCTTCGCTATTTTTATTTGTTTTTTGCAGGTTCTCGTTTTTTCCTTGTAACACATTAGTGCCTCCTTGCTGTTTTCCTGTTTTAATCTCTTGAATGCCTCTTTTTTGCTATTTAACGCCCCTTTTACGTTCTTGTTCAACCATATTGGTTTCCCTTATTTCTGGCCCTTTTATTCCCATACGGTATATACCTCTCGCACTAAGTATTCAGAATTCTTTTGAAGGTTTCCCATTTACTATTCGTATTTCCTTTGATTAAGAACTTTGTCCCAGTCAATAAGTTGAAGGTTTTCTATCAGCTGATCAAACTTCGCCCTCCTAAAGTTTAATGTTTTAGTTGTTCCCTTATTGATAACCCTACTGAAGGGCATTTTGAAGTCGATAATATTATGGTCGCTATTACCTAGGTGCCCCCCTATCTGTACCTCAGTTATTCTATCAGGCCTATTAGTCAATATTAAGTCCAACACAGCCTTCCCTCTCGTTGGTTCCTGCACTAGTTGGGAGAGATAATTATCCTTAATATTTGTCAAGAACCTTTTACCTTTCTGCGATCTACAGGTTTCTGTTTCCCAGTCAATATCCGGGTAGTTGAAATCCCCCATTACAATCACCTCATTATGTTTTGCCACTTTGTCTATTTGTCCTAATAGCAGTTTCTCATTCTCCTCTGTTATATTGGGTGGCTTATAGCAGACCCCCAGTAATATTTTATTATTATTTTTTGCCCCCTCTATCTCTACCCACATGGACTCGACCCCCTCTTCTCCCTCTCCTATATCTTCCCTTAGTCTGGGCTTTAGACATGACTTTACATATAAGCAGACTCCTCCGCCTTTCCCCTGTTTCCGGTCCCTTCTAAATAAACTATAATCTAATAAATTTACCGCCCAGTCGTAGCTATCGTCTAGCCAAGTCTCTGTTATGCCTACGATGTCATACCTCTCCTCCGATATAAGCGCCTGCAGCTCATCCGCCTTATTGGTCAGGCTTCTTGCATTGGTCAGCATGCAAGATAAAACTTTGGGGTTATTTAGCATCCTATTCTTCTCTAACGATCTAACTGTACTATCCCCACCCCCCTCTCCACCCTCATTATATTCACTTCTCCCCTTCCCCCTTGCTTGCCTCACATCCCACCTATTTCCTTGGTTTCCCCCCCGTCTCTAGTTTAAAAACTCCTCCAACCTATTAGCCATCTTCTTCCCCAGCACCGCTGCACCCTCCCCATTGAGGTGCAGCCCGTCCCTACGGTAGAGCCTGTAGCCGACCGCGAAGTCGGCCCAGTTCTCCATGAACCCAAACCCTTCTGGCTTGCACCAACTCTTTAGCAACTTATTCACCTCCCTAACCTCCCGTTGGCGCTCCTGTGTGGCTCGTGGGATTGGTAGTATTTCTGAGAAAACTACCTTGGAGGTCCTTGCCCTAAGCTTCCTACCTAGGTCCCTGAAATCATTTTTAAGGACCCTCCATCTACCACTCACTTTGTCATTGGTGCCGATGTGGACCATGACCGCTGGGTCTTCGCCAGCCCCACCCAGTAACCTGTCAACCCGATCCGCGATGTGCCGGACTCGAGCGCCAGGGAGGCAGCACACCGTTCGGCGATCCCGGTCTTTGTGACAGATTGCCCTGTCTGTCCCCCTAATAATAGAGTCAATCAGTATCTGGTGACCGCCCGTCACCTCCATCATCAGTATCTGGTGATCGCCCAACAATAGGTTTTAAGGGAAATAGTGTGGAGGATTCACAGTGTGACGGTGCAGTTTGAACAATGTAGAGATCCAGAAAGGAGTGAGAGGATCAGATGATTCTAGAAAGAAAAGAGCGGTCTGGAGGGGATGAAGGTTTCTGGTTGAGACAGAGAAGTTTTGATGATTTGAGAGTGTTTGGATGGAACAGAAGAAATTGGAGGAGAAAGGAGGGACTAGAGGTGGTAGTATGGATGCCAGGCTCAGGAGAGACAGCTGCTGATGTAGCACCCTGAGGACTCGGCTGCTACAGGGGTATTGCACCTCGACCCAGAGGTGTGGTATTCTACTCCCGGGTAAGGATGGAGTGTGGAACTGAGCTAGTAGGCTGCGTGCACTACATACATCCCATTTCCGGGGGACAGAACAACGGTACTCCCACCAGTATATGTGCAGGTACGACAGCGTCTGTCCCTGGCTGGAGTGGGAGGGGGGTGGAACATCCCAGTAGTGCAGGGTCAGATAGGGGGAGTAGTCTGGGTAAATGTAGGAGCTCATTGGGTGCTGGTCACCTGAGCTCACACATAGAGGGAGTATATAAGGTGGGCACCATCTTAGGACAGGGTCAGTCAGTCAGTCTGTGAGTCAGCAGTAACTCCAGGAGAGGAGAAGGAAGAGGGACCCAGAGGCGCAGGACGAGAGGGGACCCCAAGAGCCCGTATGAGAACTGATAAGGGTGAAGGGTCGGCAAAAGGGTACCGGATCCCAAGCTGGCGGAGGCAAAAGCAAACCTTAGCCAGGAACCGGAGGTCGTGGGCAAGATTTGCCACGACCCTCACCAAATCCACCAGAATGGCACACCGAGCATAGGGTCAGGGAAGCCAGAGAAGGTTCAACCACCAAGAGACCCGAGGGAGCCGGACACAGGTGGATCCCTGGTGGGAACGGCCAGAGAGAGAGAGAAGAAGGGAGCTCAGGACCATACTCAGGAATTGCCCGGGAGTTGACCGAGTCCCGCACCTGGTGGACGCAGCACGGCTTGGGTGGTCACTGCTGTACAGAGTGACCCGAGCAACACCAGTGAGTAAAAACCCTGAACTGCATTTCATGCCTCTGAGTCTCCTTGCTGCACCTTCACAACCACCATCCTCTACGTCTGACCCCCTGAGGCTATACCCCTCCCGTTGGGGGTTATACTATCACAGCTGCACACACACCACCAGCCTCAGCGGACCATCCTGCAGCGGCGGCCTTTTGACCGCAAATCAACGGGTGGCGTAGTCCACACTAAGAACATCTGCAAGGACTGCCGCACACTGAGTTTGACACCCTGGGCACGGACCGGGTCACAGCCACTCGGAGACTACAACCCCCATCTGATCCGGCTCCGGGTATCCCTAACAACATGGCCCAGGGGGCGCGTCACTGACATAATGCTGTCTAATGTGTATGGCCTCATTATGATGCTCTGTTACTTGCCCCACCCTCATTGTTGTACACCCCTGCTTACTGTACACCTATCCATATAGTACACCCCTGCTTACTGTACACCTATCCATATAGTACACCCTGCTTAGTGTACAACTATCCATCAAGTACACCCTGCTTACTGTGCACCTATCCATCAAGTACACCCTGCTTAGTGTACAGCTATCCATCAAGTACACCCTGCTTAGTGTACACCTATCCATCAAGTACACCCTGCTTAGTGTACACCTATCCATCACGTACACCCCTGCTTACTGTACACCTATCCATCAAGTACACCCTGCTTAGTGTACACCTATCCATATAGTACACCCTGCTTAGTGTACAACTATCCATATAGTACACCCCTGCTTACTGTACACCTATCCATATAGTACACCCTGCTTAGTGTACAACTATCCATCAAGTACACCCTGCTTAGTGTACAACTATTCATCAAGTACACCCTGCTTACTGTGCACCTATCCATCAAGTACACCCTGCTTAGTGTACACCTATCCATCAAGTACACCCTGCTTAGTGTACACCTATCCATCAAGTACACCCCTGCTTACTGTACACCTATCCATCAAGTACACCCTGCTTAGTGTACAACTATCCATCAAGTACACCCTGCTTAGTGTACAACTATCCATCAAGTACACCCCTGCTTACTGTACACCTATCCATATAGTACACCCTGCTTAGTGTACAACTATCCATCAAGTACACCCTGCTTAGTGTACAACTATTCATCAAGTACACCCTGCTTACTGTGCACCTATCCATCAAGTACACCCTGCTTAGTGTACACCTATCCATCAAGTACACCCTGCTTAGTGTACACCTATCCATCAAGTACACCCTGCTTAGTGTACACCTATCCATCAAGTACACCCCTGCTTACTGTACACCTATCCATCAAGTACACCCTGCTTAGTGTACAACTATCCATCAAGTACACCCTGCTTAGTGTACAACTATCCATCAAGTACACCCTGCTTAGTGTACACCTATCCATCAAGTACACCCTGCTTAGTGTACAACTATCCATCAAGTACACCCTGCTTAGTGTACACCTATCCATCAAGTACACCCTGCTTAGTGTACACCTATCCATCAAGTACACCCTGCTTAGTGTACAACTATCCATAAAGTACACCCTGCTTAGTGTACAGCTATCCATATAGTACACCCTGCTTAGTGTACACCTATCCATCAAGTACACCCTGCTTTGTGTACACCTATCCATCAAGTACACCCTGCTTAGTGTACAACTATCCATCAAGTACACCCCTGCTTAGTGTACAACTATCCATAAAGTACACCCTGCTTAGTGTACAGCTATCCATATAGTACACCCTGCTTAGTGTACACCTATCCATCAAGTACACCCTGCTTTGTGTACACCTATCCATCAAGTACACCCTGCTTACTGTACACCTATCCATCAAGTACACCCTGCTTAGTGAACAACTATCCATCAAGTACACCCTGCTTAGTGTACACCTATCCATAAAGTAAACCCTGCTTAGTGAACAACTATCCATCAAGTACACCCCTGCTTAGTGTACACCTATCCATAAAGTACACCCCTGCTTAGTGTACACCTATCCATAAAGTACACCCCTGCTTAGTGTACACCTATCCATAAAGTACACCCCTGCTTAGTGTACACCTATCCATAAAGTACACCCTGCTTAGTGTACACCTATCCATAAAGTACACCCTGCTTAGTGTACAACTATCCATCAAGTACACCCTGCTTAGTGTACAACTATCCATAAAGTACACCCTGCTTAGTGTACAGCTATCCATATAGTACACCCTGCTTAGTGTACACCTATCCATCAAGTACACCCTGCTTAGTGTACACCTATCCATCAAGTACACCCCTGCTTAGTGTACACCTATCCATCAAGTACACCCTGCTTAGTGTACAGCTATCCATATAGTACACCCTGCTTAGTGTACACCTATCCGTCAAGTACACCCTGCTTAGTGTACACCTATCCATCAAGTACACCCTGCTTAGTGTACACCTATCCATAAAGTACACCCTGCTTAGTGAACAACTATCCATCAAGTACACCCCTGCTTAGTGTACACCTATCCATCAAGTACACCCTGCTTAGTGTACACCTATCCATCAAGTACACCCTGCTTTGTGTACACCTATCCATCAAGTACACCCTGCTTAGTGTACACCTATCCATAAAGTAAACCCTGCTTAGTGAACAACTATCCATCAAGTACACCCCTGCTTAGTGTACACCTATCCATAAAGTACACCCCTGCTTAGTGTACACCTATCCATAAAGTACACCCCTGCTTAGTGTACACCTATCCATAAAGTACACCCTGCTTAGTGTACACCTATCCATAAAGTACACCCTGCTTAGTGTACAACTATCCATCAAGTACACCCTGCTTAGTGTACACCTATCCATCAAGTACACCCTGCTTAGTGTACAACTATCCATCAAGTACACCCTGCTTAGTGTACACCTATCCATCAATTACACCCTGCTTAGTGTACACCTATCCATCAAGTACACCCTGCTTAGTGTACAACTATCCATAAAGTACACCCTGCTTAGTGTACAGCTATCCATATAGTACACCCTGCTTAGTGTACACCTATCCATCAAGTACACCCTGCTTAGTGTACACCTATCCATCAAGTACACCCCTGCTTAGTGTACACCTATCCATCAAGTACACCCTGCTTAGTGTACAGCTATCCATATAGTACACCCTGCTTAGTGTACACCTATCCGTCAAGTACACCCTGCTTAGTGTACACCTATCCATCAAGTACACCCTGCTTAGTGTACACCTATCCATAAAGTACACCCTGCTTAGTGAACAACTATCCATCAAGTACACCCCTGCTTAGTGTACACCTATCCATCAAGTACACCCTGCTTAGTATACACCTAACCATCAAGTACACCCTGCTTAGTGTACACCTATCCATAAAGTACACCCTGCTTAGTGTACAACTATCCATAAAGTACACCCTGCTTAGTGTACAGCTATCCATAAAGTATGGGAATATTTAGCTAACATAAATGAGTTCAAGTTTCCAGGTCCAGATGAATTACACCCCAGAGTACTGAAGGAGATCGTAGAAGAAATTTTAGAACCACTCTCCATAATCTTTGAAAATTCTTGGAGAACAGGAGAAGTCCCAGAAGACTGGAGAAGAGCAAATGTTGTTCCTATCTTCAAAAAGGGGAAGAAGGTGGACCCAGGGAACTATAGGCCGGTGAGTCTGACTTCTATACCAGGAAAGATCTTTGAACAAATTATTAAACAACATGTATGTAAGAACATGGATAAGAATGAAGTGATTAACCAGAGTCAGCATGGGTTTGTAACTAACAAGTCATGTCAGACTAACTTAATTTCCTTCTATGACAGAATCACTGACTGGGTGGATCAGGGAAATGCTGTAGATATAGGATATCTTGACTGCAGCAAAGCATTTGACAAAGTATCTCACACCATCCTTATTGAAAAAATGACCAAGTATGCAATGGACCAGGCAACTGTTATGTGGATTCATAACTGGCTTAGTGATCGGACTCAAAGGGTGGTTGTAAATGGCTTCACATCCAGCTGGATGAATGTCTCAAGTGGGGTACCACAGGGCTCCGTCCTGGGTCCTGTATTGTTCAACATCTTTATCAATGATTTAGATGAAGGAATTGAGGGTAAACTGATTAAATTTGCTGATGACACAAAGCTAGGAGGGATAGCTAATACTAGAGAAGAGAGAGAGAGGATTCAAAAAGACCTAAATAAACTGGAGCAGTGGGCAGCAACCAAGAGAATGGTTTTTAACAGGGAAAAATGCAAAGTACTACATCTGGGCAATAAAAATGAAAAAAGCATATACAGAATGGGAGGAATAGAGCTAAGCAACAGTACATGTGAAAAAGACTTAGATATACTAATAGATCATAGACTGAACATGAGTCAACAGTGTGATGCAGCAGCAAAAAAGGCAAATACAATTCTGGGATGTATTAACAGAAGCATACAGTCTAGATCACGTGAAGTCATTATCAGTCTTTACTCCTCTTTGGTCAGACCTCATCTGGAATACTGTGTACAGTTTTGGGCACCACATTTTAAAAAAGACATAGACAAACTGGAGCAAGTTCAGAGAAGAGCGACCAGAATGGTGACTGGTCTGAAAACCATGTCCTATGAGGAACGGTTGCAGGATTTGGGAATGTTTAGCTTGCAAAAAAGAAGACTGAGAGGAGACTTAATAGCTGTCTACAAATATGTCAAGGGCTGTCACATTGTAGAAGGATCATCTTTATTCTCATTTGCACAAGGAAAGACTAGAAGCAATGGGATGAAACTAAATGGGAGGAGACACAGATTAGATATTAGAAAAAACTTTTTGACAGTTAGGGTGATTAATGAGTGGAACAGGCGGCCACGAGAGGTGGTGAGTTCCCCTTCAATGGACGTCTTCAAACAGAGGCTGGACAGACATCTGTCTGAGATGATCTAGTGAATCCTGCTTTGAGCAGGGGGTTGGACCAGATGACCCAGGAGGTCCCTTCCAACTCTACCATTCTATGATTCTAAGTACACCCTGCTTATTGTACACCTATCCATAAAGTACACCCTGCTTAGTGTACACCTATCCATCAAGTACACCCCTGCTTAGTGTACACCTATCCATAAAGTACACCCTGCTTAGTGTACACCTATCCATAAAGTACACCCTGCTTAGTGTACACCTATCCATCAAGTACACCCCTGCTTAGTGTACACCTATCCATCAAGTACACCCCTGGTTAGTGTACACTTATCCATAAAGTACACCCTGCTTAGTGTACACCTATCCATAAAGTACACCCTGCTTAGTGTACATGTGGCGCCCTGCTGCGCATTGGTGCCACAGAACCCAGAAGGGTGCATGGATGGACTTCTCCACAAGAGGCCCTCACACATTCACACACCTCCACCTTCCACCTCAGACCAGCAGAGGGAGCCCGTTAGGCACATATATAGGGAGGGTGGAGCCAGGCAGCTCAGTCTAGTCTAGTCTTAGTTTCAGTTCAGTGTTCAGAGAGGAACACAGCTCAGAGTGAGCAGAGAGCCTGCAGACGCTCAGTGAGCGGTGAAGACGCAGTACGCCAGCTGCCAAGTAGTGAGGGCCCCGAGTGTGGTCGACGGCAAGGAGAAAAAGGAGAGTGGAACTCAGGGGGCAGAGGAGCATAGTAAGCTCACCCCGATATATATATACCGGACACCGGGTCCGCGCCTACAGGGACTCCCTACAACCAGTAGGAACCACCGGAACCCCTGGAGAACTACAGGTCCCAGGTCCACCTAATGCTGATTGCAGTACCAGGGCTAGGAGTCAGGGAGAGTGATCTCCAAAGAGAAGGCCCTACCACCAGGTCAGCAGGTGCAGAGAGAGACCATAACCAAGCTAGGCCCAGCTCCAGGCAGGCCAGAAGCTTAGAGAATAAAGCAACGGATCAGGAGGCCCTATACCCGCTCACTGGTAAGAGTCCAGAAGTGCGCCCTTCACCTGGAGTACCCTGGACCGTGTCTGCAGCATCACCAGTAAAGGTACTGAAGCTTACCCCTGTGTGAGTGTCCATCCTTCCTCTGGGACCGTCCTGTCGTCTCTCCCTTGCACCACCATCCAGTACATCCCCGACGCTGCCCTGAGGCCCGCTCCACCTGTGGGGAGCCATTCCATCACAAGCTGCCCTACCATCTGCCTCAGAGGACTGTTGCAGCGCTGATGATCCTCACCAGACACCACAGGTGGCGTCACGAATAATTCCCAAAATCCCAAATAATAGAAGTTCCCCTTTTCACTGACCGCCCTGGGTCACGGACCGGGCCTGCCACCGTGATATCCCCCCGCAACCAGAGGCCCAGCTGCCGACCACCCCACGGCCCTGGGGGCGTGTCATGTTTTGGCGTCACGAACAGGATTGCGTGCCCGCTGCCACCGGGTACTGTGCGCCTTAAAAGACTGTAACCTTTACCGTGGTGAAGTTTTCCCGCCATTCCTAAAGTTTTCCCGCAGTATCCGCCATTTTTCCTGTGCCGCACGGGAAGAAGAAGGGCGTAACCGCTGGAAGCGCGCGAAGCCTAGGACATGCCCCGCCCCTGACGTCGTACCAGGAAGCGTCAGGTCCTGGAAGGAGCGAGAGGAAGCTCTGACGTCAGACGCGAGCGACGCAAGGTCCTGGAAGAAGACCGTCGCCCGCGGAGCTGCGGCCTACCTGTTGAAGAAGGTAGGTTCCGGTTGACTAGGGGGGCGCAACCATGGCCGACGACCGCCAGAGCACCGGTTAGCGCTTGTGAGGCCCAACCTGCGCCCGGTGCCGCACAGGCCGGTGCGGCCGCTCCACCAGCAGTCGTCGTAACTCCGTTGATACCTATGGCCCTGCCTTATATCCCTGGAGCGAAGTGGTTCCCTCAGTATAATGGTAAGCCAGACACACTGTCCGGATTCAAGAGGAAAATATGCGGCATACTGGATATGTATTCTATGACTGGCAAGCAGAGAGCCGCTGTAGTGTTAGGACAATTAACTGGTGCCGCTGAGCGAGAAGTTGAAACCTGCCCAGCCGCAGATCAAGAATCGGTGTCCATCATCTTTAAAAGATTGCAAACAGCGTTTGAAAACCGCACTGAGACAGATCTCCGGGTGAGGTTCTACCAGTGTGTCCAGAAACCCGAGGACAGTATCCGGGACTATGCCTGGCGATTACAGGAAGCCCTGAGGGCCCTGAAACAGGCTAATCCAGCCAGCATCCATGAGGAAAATAAAATGCTGACGGAACAGTTCATCCGGGGGTTGAAGTCCCAGGAGGAGAGCAGAACTGTACGCTGGTGGGCCTTAGACCATCCAGATGCCACCTTTGACACCCTTAAGGACATGGCTATAAAGGGCCTGCAGCCCCTGGAAACCACATACACTGCTATCCAGCGTTACCAGGGTGGGGCCACCCCAGTGCCTGCAGCACCCACCGCTCCTTCACTAACGGCCGAAACAAGGATGCAAACAGTGCTCTGAAGTGCGCCAGTTAAGTAAAACCCTGGCCACTGTCATGAGCACCCTGCAGCTACAGACGGAGCCTGAGCTGGAAGGAAGGATCCTGCTAGCCGATAGCCCTGAGGATGTCCCCTGGATGAGAAGAAGAAGGAAGACAACGCCACCCTGTAGGAGGACAACGCCGCCCCGGAGGAGGACAACGCCACCCCGTGGGAGGACCAACGACCAACGGCGCCCTCCAGAAGACTTCATCTGCCACCGCTGCCATATAGCAGGCCACACCACGCGGACCTGCCCTTTAAACGAGGAAACCCTGGGGCCGAGGGCCGACACTCAGGAATAGACCAACCAGGCCCATCAAACTGGTACCGCCTGTTCGTAGGAGGAAGACCTTTCCTGTCCATTATGCTGGAAGGCATCGCGACACCTGCCCTGCTGGACACAGTATCTCGGGTAACCATCATGCCTGATGTCCTCTACAAAAGGTTCTGGTCCATAGATGAACTTCACCCGCCAGATCCAAATCTTTCCGTTTATGCCTCTAATGGCCTCCCCCTTAACCTAGTCAGGGTTAAGGATGTGGCAGTAAAGGTGGGAAGAGTGGAACTGAAGGACCAGGGACTAATTGTAGTAGAGACTAATCCTGATGATACAGACTTGTATATGGTACTTGGCACAAATATTGTTAGTAACTGTTTGGGAGAAATATTGTTCTTGCTCCAACAGATGTCTGACACTGCCAGACCAGGGCAGAGGAGGGCGCTCCAGAAAGAGATCTGAGCCCTCCTGTACCAGCAACAGGTAAAGCTAACAGGTGGTGAAATCGGTAATGTACGGGTGACAGACCCGATACCCATTGTGATCCCCCCGATGAGTGAAATGCTGATTTGGTGTAGAGCAGCAATAGGTCTTAAAGGACAGAGCTACCAGGCGGTAGTAGAGCCCCTTAGCTCGGAGCATAGACCTACACTCTTGACTGCCAGAGGGGTGGTGGATGTATGCAATGGGAGGGTGCCTGTACGCCTCCTAAACTATGGGAGGACGAGATTAAAGTACACCCTGCTTAGTGTACACCTATCCATAAAGTACACCCTGCTTAGTGTACACCTATCCATAAAGTACACCCTGCTTAGTGTACACCTATCCATCAAGTACACCCCTGCTTAGTGTACAACTATCCATAAAGTACACCCTGCTTAGTGTACACCTATCCATAAAATACACCCTGCTTAGTGTACACCTATCCATCAAGTACACCCCTGCTTAGTGAACACCTATCTTTCGTGTACACCCCTGCTTAGTGAACACCTATCTTTCGTGTACACCCCTGCTTAGTGAACATCTATCCTTCGAGTACACCCCTGCTTATTGAACATCTATCCTTCGAGTATACCCCTGCTTATTGAACATCTATCCTTCGAGTACACCCCTGCTTATTGAACATCTATCCTTCGAGTATACCCCTGCTTATTGAACATCTATCCTTCGAGTACACCCCTGCTTAGTGAACATCTATCCTTCGAGTACACCCCTGCTAAGTGAACATTTATCCTTCGTGTACACCCCTGCTTAATGTACACCTATCCTTCGAGTACACCCCTGCTTAGTGAACATCTATCCTTCGAGTACACCCCTGCTAAGTGAACATTTATCCTTCGTGTACACCCTGCTTAGTGAACATCTATCCTTCGAGTACACCCCTGCTTAGTGAACATCTATCCTTCGAGTACACCCCTGCTTAGTGTACACCTATCCTTCGAGTACACCCCTGCTTAGTGAACTTCTATCCTTCGAGTACACCCCTGCTTAGTGAACATCTATCCTTCGAGTACACCCCTGCTTAGTGAACATCTATCCTTCGAGTACACCCCTGCTTAGTGAACATCTATCCTTCGAGTACACCCCTGCTTAGTGAACATCTATCCTTCGAGTACACCCCTGCTTAGTGAACATCTATCCTTCGAGTATACCCCTGCTTAGTGAACATCTATCCTTCGAGTACACCCCTGCTTAGTGAACATCTATCCTTCGAGTATACCCCTGCTTATTGAACATCTATCCTTCGAGTATACCCCTGCTTATTGAACATCTATCCTTCGAGTACACCCCTGCTTAGTGAACATCTATCCTTCGAGTACACCCCTGCTTAGTGAACATCTATCCTTCGAGTACACCCCTGCTTAGTGAACATCTATCCTTCGAGTACACCCCTGCTTAGTGTACACCTATCCTTCGAGTACACCCCTGCTTAGTGAACATCTATCCTTCGAGTACACCCCTGCTTAGTGAACATCTATCCTTCGAGTACACCCCTGCTTAGTGAACATCTATCCTTCGAGTACACCCCTGCTTAGTGAACATCTATCCTTCGAGTACACCCCTGCTTAGTGAACATCTATCCTTCGAGTACACCCCTGTTTAGTGAACATCTATCCTTCGAGTATACCCCTGCTTAGTGAACATCTATCCTTCGAGTACACCCCTGCTTAGTGAACATCTATCCTTCGAGTATACCCCTGCTTATTGAACATCTATCCTTCGAGTATACCCCTGCTTATTGAACATCTATCCTTCGAGTACACCCCTGCTTAGTGAACATCTATCCTTCGAGTACACCCCTGCTAAGTGAACATTTATCCTTCGTGTACACCCCTGCTTAGTGTACACCTATCCTTCGAGTACACCCCTGCTTAGTGAACATCTATCCTTCGAGTACACCCCTGCTAAGTGAACATTTATCCTTCGTGTACACCCCTGCTTAGTGTACACCTATCCTTCGAGTACACCCCTGCTTAGTGAACATCTATCCTTCGAGTACACCCCTGCTAAGTGAACATTTATCCTTTGTGTACACCCTGCTTAGTGAACATCTATCCTTCGAGTACACCCCTGCTTAGTGAACATCTATCCTTCGAGTACACCACTGCTTAGTGTACACCTATCCTTCGAGTACACCCCTGCTTAGTGTACACCTATCCTTCGAGTACACCCCTGCTTAGTGAACATCTATCCTTCGAGTACACCCCTGCTTAGTGTACACCTATCCTTCGAGTACACCCCTGCTTAGTGAACATCTATCCTTCGAGTACACCCCTGCTAAGTGAACATTTATCCTTCGTGTACACCCTGCTTAGTGAACATCTATCATTCGAGTACACCCCTGCTTAGTGAACATCTATCCTTCGAGTACACCCTGCTTAGTGAACACCTATCCTTCGAGTACACTCCTGCTTAGTGTACACCTATCCTTCGAGTACACTCCTGCTTAGTGTACACCTATCCTTCGAGTACACCCTGCTTAGTGAACACCTATCCTTTGAGTACACCCTGCTTAGTGAACACCTATCCTTCGAGTACACCCCTGCTTAGTGTACACCTATCCTTCGAGTACACTCCTGCTTAGTGAACACCTATCCTTCGAGTACACTCCTGCTTAGTGTACACCTATCCTTCGAGTACACCCTGCTTAGTGAACACCTATCCTTCGAGTACACCCTGCTTAGTGAACACCTATCCTTCGAGTACACCCCTGCTTAGTGTACACCTATCCTTCGAGTACACTCCTGCTTAGTGAACACCTATCCTTCGAGTACACTCCTGCTTAGTGAACACCTATCCTTCGAGTACACCCCTGCTTAGTGAACATCTATCCTTCGAGTACACCCCTGCTTAGTGTACACCTATCCTTCGAGTGCACCCCTGCTTAGTGTACACCTATCCTTCGAGTACACCCCTGCTTAGTGAACATCTATCCTTCGAGTACACCCCTGCTTAGTGTACACCTATCCTTCGAGTACACCCCTGCTTAGTGAACATCTATCCTTCGAGTACACCCCTGCTTATTGAACATCTATCCTTCGAGTACACCCCTGCTTAGTGAACATCTATCCTTCGAGTACACCCCTGCTAAGTGAACATTTATCCTTCGTGTACACCCCTGCTTAATGTACACCTATCCTTCGAGTACACCCCTGCTTAGTGAACATCTATCCTTCGAGTACACCCCTGCTAAGTGAACATTTATCCTTCGTGTACACCCTGCTTAGTGAACATCTATCCTTCGAGTACACCCCTGCTTAGTGAACATCTATCCTTCGAGTACACCCCTGCTTAGTGTACACCTATCCTTCGAGTACACCCCTGCTTAGTGAACATCTATCCTTCGAGTACACCCCTGCTTAGTGAACATCTATCCTTCGAGTACACCCCTGCTTAGTGAACATCTATCCTTCGAGTACACCCCTGCTTAGTGAACATCTATCCTTCGAGTACACCCCTGCTTAGTGAACATCTATCCTTCGAGTACACCCCTGCTTAGTGAACATCTATCCTTCGAGTATACCCCTGCTTAGTGAACATCTATCCTTCGAGTACACCCCTGCTTAGTGAACATCTATCCTTCGAGTATACCCCTGCTTATTGAACATCTATCCTTCGAGTATACCCCTGCTTATTGAACATCTATCCTTCGAGTACACCCCTGCTTAGTGAACATCTATCCTTCGAGTACACCCCTGCTTAGTGAACATCTATCCTTCGAGTACACCCCTGCTTAGTGAACATCTATCCTTCGAGTACACCCCTGCTTAGTGTACACCTATCCTTCGAGTACACCCCTGCTTAGTGAACATCTATCCTTCGAGTACACCCCTGCTTAGTGAACATCTATCCTTCGAGTACACCCCTGCTTAGTGAACATCTATCCTTCGAGTACACCCCTGCTTAGTGTACATCAATCCTTCGAGTACACCCCTGCTTAGTGAACATCTATCCTTCGAGTACACCCCTGCTTAGTGAACATCTATCCTTCGAGTATACCCCTGCTTAGTGAACATCTATCCTTCGAGTACACCCCTGCTTAGTGAACATCTATCCTTCGAGTATACCCCTGCTTATTGAACATCTATCCTTCGAGTATACCCCTGCTTATTGAACATCTATCCTTCGAGTACACCCCTGCTTAGTGAACATCTATCCTTCGAGTACACCCCTGCTAAGTGAACATTTATCCTTCGTGTACACCCCTGCTTAGTGTACACCTATCCTTCGAGTACACCCCTGCTTAGTGAACATCTATCCTTCGAGTACACCCCTGCTAAGTGAACATTTATCCTTCGTGTACACCCCTGCTTAGTGTACACCTATCCTTCGAGTACACCCCTGCTTAGTGAACATCTATCCTTCGAGTACACCCCTGCTAAGTGAACATTTATCCTTTGTGTACACCCTGCTTAGTGAACATCTATCCTTCGAGTACACCCCTGCTTAGTGAACATCTATCCTTCGAGTACACCACTGCTTAGTGTACACCTATCCTTCGAGTACACCCCTGCTTAGTGTACACCTATCCTTCGAGTACACCCCTGCTTAGTGAACATCTATCCTTCGAGTACACCCCTGCTTAGTGTACACCTATCCTTCGAGTACACCCCTGCTTAGTGAACATCTATCCTTCGAGTACACCCCTGCTAAGTGAACATTTATCCTTCGTGTACACCCTGCTTAGTGAACATCTATCATTCGAGTACACCCCTGCTTATTGAACATCTATCCTTCGAGTACACCCTGCTTAGTGAACACCTATCCTTCGAGTACACTCCTGCTTAGTGTACACCTATCCTTCGAGTACACTCCTGCTTAGTGTACACCTATCCTTCGAGTACACCCTGCTTAGTGAACACCTATCCTTTGAGTACACCCTGCTTAGTGAACACCTATCCTTCGAGTACACCCCTGCTTAGTGTACACCTATCCTTTGAGTACACTCCTGCTTAGTGAACACCTATACTTCGAGTACACTCCTGCTTAGTGTACACCTATCCTTCGAGTACACCCTGCTTAGTGAACACCTATCCTTCGAGTACACCCTGCTTAGTGAACACCTATCCTTCGAGTACACCCCTGCTTAGTGTACACCTATCCTTCGAGTACACTCCTGCTTAGTGAACACCTATCCTTCGAGTACACTCCTGCTTAGTGAACACCTATCCTTCGAGTACACCCCTGCTTAGTGAACATCTATCCTTCGAGTACACCCCTGCTTAGTGTACACCTATCCTTCGAGTGCACCCCTGCTTAGTGTACACCTATCCTTCGAGTACACCCCTGCTTAGTGAACATCTATGCTTCGAGTACACCCCTGCTTAGTGTACACCTATCCTTCGAGTACACCCCTGCTTAGTGAACATCTATCCTTCGAGTACACCCCTGCTTAGTGAACATCTATCCTTCGAGTACACCCCTGCTTAGTGAACATCTATCCTTCGAGTACACCCCTGCTAAGTGAACATTTATCCTTCGTGTACACCCTGCTTAGTGAACATCTATCCTTCGAGTACACCCTGCTTAGTGAACACCTATCCTTCGAGTACACTCCTGCTTAGTGTACACCTATCCTTCGAGTACACTCCTGCTTAGTGTACACCTATCCTTCGAGTACACCCTGCTTAGTGAACACCTATCCTTCGAGTACACCCTGCTTAGTGAACACCTATCCTTCGAGTACACCCCTGCTTAGTGTACACCTATCCTTCGAGTACACTCCTGCTTAGTGAACACCTATCCTTCGAGTACACTCCTGCTTAGTGTACACCTATCCTTCCAGTACACCCTGCTTAGTGAACACCTATCCTTCAAGTACACCCTGCTTAGTGAACACCTATCCTTCGAGTACACCCTGCTTAGTGAACACCTATCCTTCAAGTACACCCTGCTTAGTGAACACCTATCCTTCGAGTACACCCTGCTTAGTGAACACCTATCCTTCGAGTACACCCCTGCTTAGTGAACACCTATCCTTCGAGTACACCCCTGCTTAGTGAACACCTATCCTTCGAGTACACTCCTGCTTAGTGGACATCTATCCTTCGAGTACACCCCTGCTTAGTTTACACCTATCCTTCGAGTACACCCCTGCTTAGTGTACACTAGTTATGAGCGAGCATGCTCATTTCTCGAGATCTACGAGCATGCTTTACGAGCACCACACATCAGTATATCGCACAGGACGGGTTTTCTTTCTTCAGAACATGTTTTTAGTACAAAGCTATGACTCAGAAGGAAGGAACATTTGAATTCATGAACATTTCCCCTCTGAGCGTCACTGGTGATAAATTGCAGCTTTCACCTCCTTGTATTTCTTGTACTTGATGTCGCCATCCCCCCGGTGCAGCACAACCTCTCACCTCCATTATTATAACACATGTAGCTTCACATGAAGCTGATCATCATGGTGGTCAAGGTGTGCTGCTCCATCAAGTGGAGCCTTTAAGTGCACATTAGCAATATACCAGAAATGGACCAGAAGTGACCAAAATGTAAGATCTATAAGTCCTTCCTGAATGCCCCTGCCTCTTTATTCTCCCACAGATACTTTCCACATGCTTACATCTGCCCTTATAGTTATTGTTCCACTAATACTTATTTTCCTTTGTTATCAATGAACTTCAAAACCCACCAATCAAAGGTTTATTTCTACTTCCCATTACCCCCTACCAGACCTCATCTGCAGACCTGCTCCTCAACCTCAGATCCTTCCTACTAAACTACACAACAAGCCAGGCACTCTCCTGTCCCCACCTGCTCTCTCTTTCTCTTCTTCTTCTCTTATTCTCACACTTGTTTGCTTTCTCTTTGCTTCTCCTCGCTGCTTGCGATATATATTTCCCAATCTTGAACTTCCACAGCCGATATCCCCCATTATTTCTCCCTCCTATCACTTTTCACATGCTGGAAACTACCCAAACCTCTTCAATATAAAACCCATTCCTTTGACCACTGCCTCCTTTTTCTGGAGGACTTTGGAATGCCCGTGCCATCTATAATAAGTTCCACGTCATTCATGACCTCTTTACATGTCACAACCCCTTCTTCCCGAGCCTCACCGAGAGATGGCTGACACCCTCCGATACAGCTCCCCCCGCAGCGCTGTGCTACAGTGGCCTTTACTTCATCCACGCTTCGCGCCTTGGCAATAGACATGGTGGAGGAGTGGGTCTTCTCCTTTCTACATTACGGACATACATTAGACCATATCTTCACCTGCCTCTGCTCCCTATCTAACCTCACAACCTCATCTCTTCCCCTACCGGACCACCATAAGCTTACCTTCTCATCCCTGTCCTCACCTGCCCCTTATGTCCAACAACTAGCACACCCCCTCAGAAACCTTGCACACCTAGACATACACACTCTCTGATTCTATTCAACCGCTGTCCTCCATATTTTCACTCCATGACACAGACATCGTTTTCTACAACGCCACTCTGGCGTCAGCTATTGACTCGGTCGCCCCTCTTGTACGTGGCAGAGTCTGATGGACCAATAGACAAACCCAGGTATCAACCTTACTAAAAAGCTTTGGCAAGTGTCCGGGGTGCGGAGTGGTGCTGGAAGAAAACGCACTCACAAGACGACTTCACCGCATTCAAAAAAGCAACTTTCACGTTTAAGTCAGTCCTCACTACTTCTAAACAGGTGTCACGCACAGTGTAGGAAAGACAAAGTGCAACACAAAGGGAACCCAGACACTAAGGAAAGGGAGGCTGGAGACCTCCTTGGCTGATCAAATATCACCCTCTCTTCCCAACAGTCCCTATATTGGTTTCTCACCAATTGCCGAACAGGAACCTAAAACCCTGCATCTCCCTAGAGCTAGACCCTGGCTAGGGAAGGGGTGATGAGCACTAGTCAGTCCCCACTAACAACTAAAGACAACAATGTAGACAGACATGGGGGAAAGTAACTTAGTCTAGCCGACTTCAGATAGATTACACACACGTCCTCTTAGCACCAGGGAGGAAATAAGCAGACTACTCTCGCTCCAATTTTTCAACAGGAAACATGGGAATATCACCAGCACCTCCCTTTTGCACACTGAAAGTATTTAAACACCCAAGCCAGGGTGTTAATTAGCAAGAGGAAGGTAGCCACACTGGGTCCTAGAGTGAGACAGATCTAAGAAGGTGTCTGTAATGCCAAACGAAGAGATCTCCTGCAACCAACTACAGGGCGACTGTCTGTGACATCTGACACACCCCTGAGAACAGGATGACTTCATAACCCTCTTATCTTCATTATCCCACAACCCCGAACACAAGAACGACCACATCAGGCAAGTCTTTACTAAACAACCAGCACAACCCCTCCGTATACCACAACCCTTCCCCCATAACCTTCCTTCCCATCATCACTGAAGGGAAGCTTGCTCATCTTCTCTCCAAATCACACCTCGCCATTTGTCCACTCTACTTCCTCACCCACTATCACGCTTATCCCTAACCCTTCTCTTCATCTTATCAGTCACTTCCGGCACCTTTGTATCATAAGATCCATCATCAGAAGGTAAAGCCTCGGTCAGGGTTTCCATACCACTTCCACAAAGACCAAAAGACATGGTGTGTGGGGGGCCGTGAGGACTGGAGATGGGGATGCAGTGGTCTAGCAGGACCTACATGACTTGCTACCTACAGATAATTCTGGACACATGCTTGTAAGGCGGCATTCACACATCTGTGTCTTACCATCCTTCAGTGTAGCCGGGAGACGGTCAGAATTAATGATATGAATTGATGCAACAATATATCGGATAAAAACAGACGAAACTCAGATATATAAAGACAATCTGTTCACAGTTCACTCCGAGCGTCACCGATCCCATAGACATTAATTACCAAGTGTGACCCGAAAGAGGAGTGAGAACAGAATCTGCCCCACTAATCACAGACCGGAGACCAGGACCCGCACGGGTGTGAGAATGGATCAATACAACTCTACAGGTCACAGTGTGCTGCCGAGGAAGGAGAAAGAGGCACCAGAGCAGGACAGACATGTGTGAATGTAGACCAATGCATGTACACAGTGACCAGCAGAATGGTGAGTGCAGCTCTGGAGGATAGTACAGGATGTAACTCAGGATCAGTAATGTAATGTATGTACACAGTGACTGCACCAGCAGAATAGTGAGTGCAGCTCTGGAGTATAATACAGGAGGTAACTCAGGATCAGTAATGTAATGTATGTACACAGTGACTGCACCAGCAGAATAGTGAATGCTGCTCTGGAGTATAATACAGGATGTAACTCAGGATCAGTAATGTAATGTATGTGCACAGTGACTGCACCAGCAGAATAGTGAGTGCAGCTCTGGAGTATAATACAGGATGTAACTCAGGATCAGTAATGTAATGTATGTACACAGTGACTGCACCAGCAGAATAGTGAGTGCAGCTCTGGAGTATAATACAGGATGTAACTCAGGATCAGTAATGTAATGTATGTACACAGTGACTGCACCAGCAGAATAGTGAGTGCAGCTCTGGAGTATAATACAGGATGTAACTCAGGATCAGTAATGTAATGTATGTACACAGTGACTCCACCAGCAGAATAGTGAGTGCAGCTCTGGAGTATAATACAGGATATAACTCAGGATCAGTAATGTAATGTATGTACACAGTGACTGCACCAGCAGAATAGTGAGTGCAGCTCTGGAGGATAGTACAGGTGGTAACTCAGGATCAGTAATGTAATGTATGCACACAGTGACTGCACCAGCAGAATAGTGAGCGCAGCTCTGGAGTATAATACAGGAGGTAACTCAGGATCAGTAATGTAATGTATGTACACAGTGACTGCACCAGCAGAATAGTGAGTGCAGCTCTGGAGTATAATACAGGATGTAACTCAGGATCAGTAATGTAATGTATGTACACAGTGACTGCATCAGCAGAATAGTGAGTGCAGCTCTGGAGTATAATACAGGATGTAACTCAGGATCAGTAATGTATGTACACAGTGACTGCACCAGCAGAATAGTGAGTGCAGCTCTGGAGTATAATACAGGAGGTAACTCAGGATCAGTAATGTATGTACACAGTGACTGCACCGGCAGAATAGTGAGTGCAGCTCTGGAGTATAATACAGGATGTAACTAAGGATCAGTAATGTATGTACACAGTGACTGCACCAGCAGAATAGTGAGTGCAGCTCTGGAGTATAATACAGGATGTAACTCAGGATCAGTAATGTAATGTATGTACACAGTGACTGCACCAGCAGAATAGTGAGTGCAGCTCTGGAGTATAATACAGGATGTAACTCAGGATCAGTAATGTAATGTATGTACACAGTGACTGCACCAGCAGAATAGTGAGTGCAGCTCTGGAGTATAATACAGGAGGTAACTCAGGATCAGTAATGTAATGTATGTACACAGTGACTGCACCAGCAGAATAGTGAATGCTGCTCTGGAGTATAATACAGGATGTAACTCAGGATCAGTAATGTAATGTATGTGCACAGTGACTGCACCAGCAGAATAGTGAGTGCAGCTCTGGAGTATAATACAGGATGTAACTCAGGATCAGTAATGTAATGTATGTACACAGTGACTGCACCAGCAGAATAGTGAGTGCAGCTCTGGAGTATAATACAGGATGTAACTCAGGATCAGTAATGTAATGTATGTACACAGTGACTGCACCAGCAGAATAGTGAGTGCAGCTCTGGAGTATAATACAGGATGTAACTCAGGATCAGTAATGTAATGTATGTACACAGTGACTCCACCAGCAGAATAGTGAGTGCAGCTCTGGAGTATAATACAGGATATAACTCAGGATCAGTAATGTAATGTATGTACACAGTGACTGCACCAGCAGAATAGTGAGTGCAGCTCTGGAGTATAATACAGGATGTAACTCAGGATCAGTACAGGATCTTAATGTAATGTATGTACACAGTGACTGCACCAGCAGAATAGTGAGTGCAGCTCTGGAGGATAGTACAGGTGGTAACTCAGGATCAGTAATGTAATGTATGCACACAGTGATTGCACCAGCAGAATAGTGAGCGCAGCTCTGGAGTATAATACAGGAGGTAACTCAGGATCAGTAATGTAATGTATGTACACAGTGACTGCACCAGCAGAATAGTGAGTGCAGCTCTGGAGTATAATACAGGATGTAACTCAGGATCAGTAATGTAATGTATGTACACAGTGACTGCATCAGCAGAATAGTGAGTGCAGCTCTGGAGTATAATACAGGATGTAACTCAGGATCAGTAATGTATGTACACAGTGACTGCACCAGCAGAATAGTGAGTGCAGCTCTGGAGTATAATACAGGAGGTAACTCAGGATCAGTAATGTATGTACACAGTGACTGCACCGGCAGAATAGTGAGTGCAGCTCTGGAGTATAATACAGGATGTGACTCAGGATCAGTAATGTAATGTATGTACACAGTGACTGCACCAGCAGAATAGTAAGTGCAGCTCTGGAGTATAATACAGGATGTAACTCAGGATCAGTAATGTAATGTATGTACACAGTGACTCCACCAGCAGAATAGTGAGTGCAGCTCTGGGGTATAATACAGGAGGTAACTCAGGATCAGTAATGTAATGTATGTACACAGTGACTGCACCAGCAGAATAGTGAGTGCAGCTCTGGAGTATAATACAGGATGTAACTCAGGATCAGTAATGTAATGTATATACACACTGACTGCACCAGCAGAATAGTGAGTGCAGCTCTGGAGTATAATACAGGATGTAACTCAGGATCAGTAATGTAATGTATGTACACAGTGACTGCACCAGCAGAATAGTGAGTGCAGCTCTGGGGTATAATACAGGATGTAACTCAGGATCAGTAATGTAATGTATGTACACAGTGACTGCACCAGCAGAATAGTGAGTGCAGCTCTGGAGTATAATACAGAATGTTACTCAGGATCAGTAATGTAATGTATGTACACAGTGACTGCACCAGCAGAATAGTGAGTGCAGCTCTGGAGTATAATACGGGAGGTAACTCAGGATCAGTAATGTAATGTATGTACACAGTGACTGCACCAGCAGAATAGTGAGTGCAGCTCTGGAGTATAATACAGGATGTAACTCAGGATCAGTAATGTAATGTATGTACACAGTGACTGCACCAGCAGAATAGTGAGTGCAGCTCTGGAGTATAATACAGGATGTAACTCAGGATCAGTAATGTAATGTATGTACACAGTGACTCCACCAGCAGAATAGTGAGTGCAGCTCTGGGGTATAATACAGGAGGTAACTCAGGATCAGTAATGTAATGTATGTACACAGTGACTGCACCAGCAGAATAGTGAGTGCAGCTCTGGAGTATAATACGGAGGTAACTCAGGATCAGTAATGTAATGTATGTACACAGTGACTGCACCAGCAGAATAGTGAGTGCAGCTCTGGAGTATAATACAGGAGGTAACTCAGGATCAGTAATGTAATGTATGTACACAGTGACTGCACCAGCAGAATAGTGAGTGCAGCTCTGGAGTATAATACAGGAGGTAACTCAGGATCAGTAATGTAATGTATGTACACAGTGACTGCACCAGCAGAATAGTGAGTGCAGCTCTGGAGTATAATACAGGAGGTAACTCAGGATCAGTAATGTAATGTATGTACACAGTGACTGCACCAGCAGAATAGTGAGTGCAGCTCTGGAGTATAATACAGGAGGTAACTCAGGATCAGTAATGTAATGTATGTACACAGTGACTGCACCAGCAGAATAGTGAGTGCAGCTCTGGAGTATAATACAGGAGGTAACTCAGGATCAGTAATGTAATGTATGTACACAGTGACTGCACCAGCAGAATAGTGAGTGCAGCTCTGGAGTATAATACAGGATGTAACTCAGGATCAATAATATAATATATGTACACAGTGACTCCACCAGCAGAATAGTGAGTGCAGCTCTGGAGTATAATACAGGATGTAACTCAGGATCAGTAATGTAATGTATGTACACAGTGACTGCACCAGCAGAATAGTGAGTGCAGCTCTGGGGTATAATACAGGGTGTAACTCAGGATCAGTAATGTAATGTATGTACACAGTGACTGCACCAGCAGAATAGTGAGTGCAGCTCTGGAGTATAATACAGGATGTAACTCAGGATCAGTAATGTAATGTATGTACACAGTGACTGCACCAGCAGAATAGTGAGTGCAGCTCTGGGGTATAATACAGGATGTAACTCAGGATCAGTAATGTAATGTATGTACACAGTGACTGCACCAGCAGAATAGTGAGTGCAGCTCTGGAGTATAATACAGGATGTAACTCAGGATCAGTAATGTAATGTATGTACACAGTGACTGCACCAGCAGAATAGTGAGTGCAGCTCTGGGGTATAATACAGGAGGTAACTCAGGATCAGTAATGTAATGTATTCACACAGTGACTGCACCAGCAGAATAGTGAGTGCAGCTCTGGAGTATAATACAGGATGTAACTCAGGATCAGTAATGTAATGTATGTACACAGTGACTGCACCAGCAGAATAGTGAGTGCAGCTCTGGAGTATAATACAGGATGTAACTCAGGATCAGTAATGTAATGTATGTACACAGTGACTGCACCAGCAGAATAGTGAGTGCAGCTCTGGAGTATAATACAGGATGTAACTCAGGATCAGTAATGTAATGTATGTACACAGTGACTGTGACGCGCCCCCTGGGCCAGTGTTGTTTGGGGGATACCCGGAGCCGGATCAGATGGGGGTTGTAGTCTCCGAGTGGCGGTGACCCGGTCCGTGCTCAGGGTGTCAAGCTCAGTGTGTGGCAGTCCTACAGATGTTACTGGATGTTCTTTAGTGTCGACTACGCCACCCGTTGATTTGCGGTCACTACGGCCGCCGCTGCAGCAGGGTCCGCTGAGGCTGATGGTGTGTGTGCAGCTTCTGATAGTATAACCCCCAACGGGAGGGGTATAGCCTCAGGGGGTCAGTTGCAGAGGATGGTGGTTGTGGAGGTGCAGTGAGGATGGTAATGAAACTCAGAGTCGGGCTGTGCAGTTCAGGGTCTTTACTTACTGCTTTTGTGTTGGTCACTCCGGCCTTGAGTGACCGCCCGAGCCGTGCTGCGTCCACCAGGTCCTGGACTCGGCCAACCCCCAGGTGATTCTGGAGCGTGTTCCTGAGCTCCCTTTCTGACTTGTCCTTCTCTCTGGCCTTCCCCACCAGGGATCCACCTAAGTCCGGCTCCCTCGGGCCTCTTGTTGGTAAAACCCTTGTCTCTGGGTTCCCTGACCCTATTCTTGGTTTGCCTTCCGGGTGGATTTAGTGGGTGGTCGTGGCAGATCCTGCCCACGACCTCCGGTCTCTGGCTAAGGATTAGTGCCCTCCACCAGCTTGGGATCCGGTACCCTTGTGCCAACTCTTCACCCGCTGATCTAATCTTGGGTTCTTGGAGTTCCCTCTTCTCCCCCTCTGGGTCCTTCTTTTCTCCTCTCTCTCACTCTCTTGGCCTTGGAGCTGGCTGAGCTGCTCTGCTTGTCGGACCAAACCTCTACAAAAGACCCTGTTCTAAGATGGTTCCCACCTTATATACTCCCTCTATGTGTGAGATCAGGTGACCAGCACCCAATGAGCTCCTAGCATTACCCAGACTGCTCCCCCTATCTGCCCCTACACTACTGGGATGTTCCACCCCCCTCCCACTCCAGCCAGGGACAGACGCTGTCGTACCTGCACATTTCTCTAGTGGGAGTACCATTGGTCTGTCCCTCGGAAATGGGATGTATGTAGTGCATGCAGCCTACTGAGCCCAGTTCCACACTCCATCCTTACCCGGGAGTGGAATACCACACCTCTGGCTTGAGGTGTAATACCCCTGTAGCAGCCGAATCCTCAGGGTGCTACAACTGCACCAGCAGAATAGTGAGTGCAGCTCTGGGGTATAATACAGGAGGTAACTCAGGATCAGTAATGTAATGTATTCACACAGTGACTGCACCAGCAGAATAGTGAGTGCAGCTCTGGAGTATAATACAGGAGGTAACTCAGGATCAGTAATGTAATGTATGTACACAGTGACTGCACTAGCAGAATAGTGAGTGCAGCTCTGGAGTATAATACAGGAGGTAACTCAGGATCAGTAATGTAATGTATGTACACAGTGACTGCACCAGCAGAATAGCGAGTGCAGCTCTGGGGTATAATACAGGAGGTAACTCAGGATAAGTAATGTAATGTATGTACACAGTGACTGCACCAGCAGAATAGTGAGTGCAGCTCTGGAGTATAATACAGGATGTAACTAAGGATCAGTAATGTATGTACACAGTGACTGCACCAGCAGAATAGTGAGTGCAGCTCTGGAGTATAATACAGGAGGTAACTCAGGATCAGTAATGTCATGTATGTACACAGTGACTGCACCAGCAGAATAGTGAGTGCAGCTCTGGAGTATAATACAGGATGTAACTAAGGATCAGTAATGTATGTACACAGTGACTGCACCAGCAGAATAGTGAGTGCAGCTCTGGGGTATAATACAGGAGGTAACTCAGGATCAGTAATGTAATGTATGCACACAGTGACTGCACCAGCAGAATAGTGAGTGCAGCTCTGGAGTATAATACAGGATGTAACTAAGGATCAGTAATGTATGTACACAGTGACTGCACCAGCAGAATAGTGAGTGCAGCTCTGGTGTATAATACAGGATGTAACTCAGGATCAGTAATGTAATGTATGTACACAGTGACTGCACCAGCAGAATAGTGAGTGCAGCTCTGGAGTATAATACAGGATGTAACTCAGGATCAGTAATGTAATGTATGTACACAGTGACTGCACCAGCAGAATAGTGAGTGCAGCTCTGGAGTATAATACAGGATGTAACTCAGGATCAGTAATGTAATGTATGTACACAGTGACTCCACCAGCAGAATAGTGAGTGCAGCTCTGGTGTATAATACAGGATGTAACTCAGGATCAGTACAGGATCAGTAATTGAATGTATGTACACAGTGACTGCACCAGCAGAATAGTGAGCGCAGCTCTGGAGTATAATACAGGAGGTAACTCAGGATCAGTAATGTAATGTATGTACACAGTGTCTGCACCAGCAGAATAGTGAGTGCAGCTCTGGAGTATAATACAGGAGGTAACTCAGGATCAGTAATGTAATGTATGTACACAGTGACTGCACCAGCAGAATAGTGAGTGCAGCTCTGGAGTATAATATAGGATGTAACTCAGGATCAGTAATGTAATGTATGTACACAGTGACTGCACCAGCAGAATAGTGAGTGCAGCTCTGGGGTATAATACAGGAGGTAACTCAGGATCAGTAATGTAATGTATTCACACAGTGACTGCACCAGCAGAATAGTGAGTGCAGCTCTGGAGTATAATACAGGATGTAACTAAGGATCAGTAATGTATGTACACAGTGACTGCACCAGCAGAATAGTGAGTGCAGCTCTGGAGTATAATACAGGAGGTAACTCAGGATCAGTAATGTAATGTATGTACACAGTGACTGCACCAGCAGAATAGTGAGTGCAGCTCTGGGGTATAATACAGGAGGTAACTCAGGATCAGTAATGTAATGTATGTACACAGTGACTGCACCAGCAGAATAGTGAGTGCAGCTCTGGAGTATAATACAGGATGTAACTAAGGATCAGTAATGTATGTACACAGTGACTGCACCAGCAGAATAGTGAGTGCAGCTCTGGAGTATAATACAGGAGGTAACTCAGGATCAGTAATGTAATGTATGTACACAGTGACTGCACCAGCAGAATAGTGAGTGCAGCTCTGGAGTATAATACAGGATGTAACTAAGGATCATTAATGTATGTGACGCGCCCCTGGGCCTACTTGGTGTAGCGTTGCGCACGCGGGGACTACCCGGAGCCGGGCCTGTTAGGGGTAGTAGTCTCGTGGCGGTGACCCGGTCCGTGCCCAGGGAGTCAAACTGAGTGGCTGAGTATTAGCAGTAGATGTTGGACGACTACGCCACCCGTTGAATGCAGCTATGGAGCTGCTGCTGCAGGGCAGACCGCTGAGGCCGGTGGTAGGATTGTGCAGCGTGATAGTATAACCCCCAACGGGAGAGGTATGGCCTCAGGGCAGCCGACGTGGATGATGGGGGTAGCAGGAACCACTCAGAGACGATGCGGTGTAGTTCAGGGTCTTTACTGGTGATAAAGATAGACCCTCCCGGAGTACTGGCTAGCGATCGGGGTCTGGTCAGTCTTTGAGCAGATGGGATCTCCCCTGGCCAGGCGGAGTTGTAGGCCTCCCAAACTGACTGCACTCTTCTGGCTACCTTGCTAGAGGCGGGTAAAAGTAGCCCACGTCCCTGAGTGTACCGTGTGGTGCTCACCCGTATGGCCGGTGACTCGGGGCCTTCTAGTGGCTTCCGCTCCACGACGGCGGTGCTGGTCCCACGCGTGTGACCGTGCCTTCGGGTTTCTGGGCCAGAGGACCTGAAATCCCCTGCCGGTCGGTTTCTGCTGCTGGGTAGAGATTAGTCCCCACAGCCTCGGACTCCGGGTCCGGTGGTAACTCTTCAATCAGGGCGAGCTCTACAGCTGCCAGCCCCTGATTCCTTTTAGCACTGCTCCCACTGAGCTCCTGATCTCTCTTTCCTATAGCTGCTTCTCCTCTTCTTAACTTTCCTTCTTAACTAACTAACCCTGCCTCAGCCCCAGTTTTATATAGGGGAAGTTCTTCCCCTCCCAGGACTGGGCAGGAGGTGTGGCATGCATAGGATCCCTGACCAAGAGACCTCCCACCTGCTCTCAGACATAACATTACATTACTGTGGAAACCAGACCCCTTGCGTGCCACATATGTACACAGTGACTGCACCAGCAGAATAGTGAGTGCAGCTCTGGGGTACTATACAGGAGGTAACTCAGGATCAGTAATGTAATGTATGCACACAGTGACTGCACCAGCAGAATAGTGAGTGCAGCTCTGGAGTATAATACAGGATGTAACTAAGGATCAGTAATGTATGTACACAGTGACTGCACCAGCAGAATAGTGAGTGCAGCTCTGGGGTATAATACAGGAGGTAACTCGGGATCAGTAATGTAATGTATGTACACGGTGACTGCACCAGCAGAATAGTGAGTGCAGCTCTGGAGTATAATACAGGATGTAAATCAGGATCAGTAATGTAATATATGTACACAGTGACTGCACCCGCAGAATAGTGAGTGCAGCTCTGGAGTATAATACAGGATGTAACTCAGGATCAGTAATGTAATGTATGTACACAGTGACTGCTCGAGCAGAATAGTGAGTGCGGCTCTGGAGTATAATACAGGAGGTAACGCGTGATCAGTAATGTAATGTATGTACACAGTGACTGCACCAGCAGAATAGTGAGTGCAGCTCTGGAGTATAATACAGGATGTAACTCAGGATCAGTAATGTAATGTATGTACACAGTGACTGCACCAGTAGAATAGTGAGTGCAGCTCTGGAGTATAATACAGGATGTAACTCAGGATCAGTAATGTATGTACACAGTGACTGCACCAGCAGAATAGTGAGTGCAGCTCTGGAGTATAATACAGGAGGTAACGCGTGATCAGTACAGGATAGAGAATCATTAGGTTTATTCTATATGTAACACTCCCAGTTAGTTGATATAATAATAGTGGATTGGAGCTGCTTTGGTGGCTTTGTGGCGCAGGGTTGTGAGCTGGCGGTATAATGCTCTGTGTGTGACATGTGTATGTGCCGTCTATAGCGGTGCGGCTTTTCTGCTCTGTGCCCCTGTGCTGTGCTCGCTCTGCGCTCCCCTCCGTGCTGCGTTCTGCATGTTTTAGCAGCGCTCTTTCTCCTACGTCGTTACATAACCGTCCGGAGATATAAATAGCCCACGATCCGCTGAATTTTACTCTCTCCGGGCGAATGCGTCCCTGGCAGGCGGCGGAGCAGCCACAATATTTATATGAGGCTGAATGCTGCGTGTGTGAGGCAGCAGATCCGAGCTGGGCTCTGCAGACGCAGCAGATTCGGGAGGACAATATAAAAGCAGGACGGGGACGGTTATATAACAGCAGTGAAGGGCAGGTCAGGTACAAACTTCACAACTATGCGTCAGGAATAAAAGTCCTGGGAACTTTGGGGATTTTGGCGGATAGTAAATTTATCCTTAGAGACCAGCGCCAGGAAGCTGCTGCCAAGCCAAACAAAACTGTGCGAGTGACCGTTATACCGGTGAATCAGTAACCAATGGAGGAGAGAACTTGTTGATGGCTCAGAATGATGGAGAGGGAGGGATTTCTGAGTATTTCTGGTGATGTCTTAGATTATGAAGTCATAGTTATCCGGGGAAGGTTAGTGACGTCATATTGTGTGGGGGTGGGGAGGGTTTTCTGGATAACATTGGTCATGCTATACAGGGAGGGGGCTGGTGGTATAGAAACGACTGGTGAGGTTATAGAGTAGGACGGTGGGCATATCTGGTTACTGATGATGTCAGAGTTACTGGAGACGGCTGGTGAGCACACAGTGAGAGGGTGGGGCTGTGCGGTTAGTGATGATGTCATAGAATACTTGGGTTAAAGGAAGCAAACTGCTGATGTCACAGAGTGATAGAGTCCATTATCTGATAGATGATGATGTCATATTGTAATTTAGTCATTGGTGAAGACTGGTGATGTGACAGTGAGCGAGTGGAGTTATATGGCTAATAATGATGTCATACATTAACTGGGCTATCTGGAGAAGGCTGGTGATGTCACAGAGTGAGAGGGTCCATTATCTGGATAGTGATGATGTCATATTATAGTTTAGTCATTTGAGAAGACTGGGGATGTCGCAAAGTCAGAGAATGGAGTTATTTGGTTTGTAATGATGTCATAGATTAACTGGGTGAACTTGTGTAGCCTGGTGATGTCATAGAGTTGGGGGTGGGGTTATTGGTTATTTGGCTGGTGATGGTGTTTTAGAGTAACTGGCTTAATTGGAGAAGAGTGAAGATGTCACAAAGTAAGAGGCTCGGTTATCTTCTTGGTGATAATGTCATAGAGTAACTGCATTACATGAAGACGTCAGGTGATGATGTCATGGAGTGAGGAATGTTGGGTCATCTGGTTGATATGATGTCATGGAGTAACTGGAGTAGTAGAGAATGCTGATGATGTCACAGATTGAGCGTGTCAGCTTTCTGGTACATAGTGATGTCATTGAGTAACTTTTCAACGAAGAAGGCGGTGATGAGAGGGTGGAGTTATGTGGTTGGTGATGTCATAGAGCAACTGGAGAAGGCTGGTGATGTCACAAGGGGAGGAGCTCGTGTTTCCTAATGAAGAAATGTGACTTCTGGGGGGAACCAAAGTCATGTGACAAATCATAGAGCTCGGTTTTTGGGTAGATATGGTAATATGATAGAATAAGATGTTATTGGTGTCACAAGGTGACGGGACTAGATCTTCTGAGACTGAAATATGTGTTTCTGGGAGCCACCGTCCTTTCACAATGCAAAGGGTTTTTTTTTGTATTCAGCTTATTATCTTCAAGCTGGAAAGCTCCAACACAAAGAAGACAAAGACACTGACTACTGCCAGGTACAACCGGGACACATCTGAGATGGACGGGGACGAACCGGAAGTGGTAAAGGACTTCAACCTACTCGGATCGACGATCACTCAAGATGCAGTGATGGCACCGGAAGTCAACAGGAGAAAAGCTATGGGCAAATCAACAATGAAGTCACTGGACAAGGTCTTCAAATCGAGGAACATTTCACTGGAGATGAAGACACGGCTCGTACATAGTCTGATCTATTCTGTGGATGCGAAACCGGGATGATAAAGAAACAAGATAGAAGAAGAATCAACACCTTCGAAATGAGGAGCTGGAGAAGGATGTGATCAACACCAAGGATGGCAAGAAGAACAAACAAATCAATTCCGGAACAAATCAAGCCAGACAAGTCACTGGAAGCAAAGACCACCAAGCTATGACTTGTCTACTGTGGACACATCATACGAAGAGAGCAATCACTGGAGAAGGATATCATGGGCGGAAGAATAGAAGGAGCAAGGTGAAGGGGAAAACCAGCAACCCGATGGCGGGATACAATCACAGCTGGGGGTTTGTTACAATTGAATCCAGTCTGGACAATCCTCTGTGAGCTAAACAATGTATCAGTCTGTTCAGCTCCAAGAGGATTGTCCAGACTGGATACAAGTGTAACAAACCCCCAGCTGTGAGAAGTTTTATTATTATTACTGATGATCTCCAGCTATGTAATGATGAGATCACTGAGGATGTGCATCTCCCATCCAGTCCTCTCTTCTGCTCCCGGCTGATGTTTGATGAGGGGTCTTATGTCAGTCTCCCTGACATTGAGTTGAGCTCTGAGGGTCGCACAATGTCACATTGGGTCTTTTTCTTCCTGGTGTTTGATGTTTTTCGCTTCTTTTTCATTTGCACCATTTTTTTTTTAAGTCCATTTCTTATGTGTTCACCTGTGTTTTATTTTTTATTTGTTCCTCATTGTCTGGGGGTTTCCAGATGATTTCAGATTGTAGCAACCACATAGGATATGTTCATGTAGCACCCTGAGGATTCGGCTGCTACAGGGGTATTGCACCTCAACCCAGAGGTGTGATATTCCACTCCCGGGTAAGGATGGAGTGTGGACCTGAGCTCGGTAGGCTGCATGCACCACACACACCCCATTTCCGAGGAGCAGACCAACGGTACTCCCACTTAGAAATGTGCAGGTACGACCGAGTCTGTTCCTGGCTGGAGTGGGAGGGGGGTGGTACATCCCAAGTAGTGTAGGGGCAGATAGGGGGAGCAGCCTGGGTAAAGATAGGAGCTCATTGGGTGCTGGTCACCTGAGCTCACACATAGAGGGAGTATATAAGGTGGGCACCATCAAAGATCAGGGTCAGTCTGTCAGAGTCAGTAAGAAGCAGAGGTCCAGATGAGCCTGCAGAGAGAGAGTGGAGCAGAGAAGGAAAGACCCAGAGAGGGAAAAAGAAAGGACTCTGAGAACCCAAATTCAATCCCCGGGTGAAGAGTCGGCAATAGGGTACCGGATCCCAAACTGGTGGGGGCAAAAGCACACCCTAGCCAGAGACCGGAGGCCGTGGGCAGCGTCTGCCACGGCCACCCACCACATCCACCCCGAAGGCAAACCACGTGGAGGGTCAGGGAACCCAAGGCCAAGGGTCTCCCAACAGAAGGCCCGAGGGAGCTGGACCTAGGTGGATCACTAGTGGGGACGGCCAGAGGAAAGGACAGAAGGAGAGCTCAGGGTCACGCTCCGGACTTGTTTGGGGGTTTGCTGAATCCAGGACCTGGTGGACGCAGCACGGCTCGGGTGGTCACTTGAAGCTGGAGTGACCGGAACATCAGCAGTGAGTAAATACCTTAAACTGCACAACCCGACTCTGTCTTCACTTAACATCTATGCTGCACCACCACAACCCCCATCCTCTGCACCTGACCCCCTGAGGCTATACCCCACCCGTTGGGGGTTATACTACCAAAAGCTGCACCAACACCATCAGCCTCAGCGGACCCTGCTGCAGCGGCGGCCATAGTGACCGCAATACAACGGGTGGCGTAGTCGACATTAAGAACTTTATAACATCTGTAGGACTGCCACATACTCTGAGCTTGACACCCTGGGCACGGGACCGGGTCACAGCCACTCGGAAGACTACAACTCCCATCTGATCCGGCTCCGGATATTCCCCTAAAGAATATGGCCCAGGGGGCGCGTCAACTTTGGCGTAGTCGGCAGGATTACGTGCCCATAACAACCGCGTACTGCGTGCCTGAAGAAAAGAACGAGTTTACCTCAAAAAGAAGTCTCCTGCCGGTTCCGGAGGGTCCCCGCCATCGGACTCCATCACAGATCGATTCCCGCCGGTTGTCCGCCATTAACAGCTTTTTCCCGCCATCTGCAGAGTTTCCCGCCACTGGGAGACGATTCCCGCCATTTCCAAAGGTTTCCCGCCTTGTCAGAGCGGACGCCATTATGGGCGTGCCAGAGGATGGTAAGAGGCCGCCTCCCATCGTGGGCCAGGACCGAAAATGGCGCCAAAAGTGGAAACCGCCCCCACCAACAGAGACTGTGATGCTGGAGGTGTCTGTCAGCGTGAAAGAACAGCCCCTGGAGCTGACAATCACCAAGTGGCCCCGGGACCGCCCTCGAAGTGGGAGGACTGAGAAAGTGAGAACAAAGATGGGTGTCGCTTGGAGGAGTCTGGAGCGAGCGCACCCGGAGGCAAGAAGCCTGGAGAAGAGTATCGGAGGAGCTTACCCGGAGATGGCGAGAGAGCAGAGCAGCACCGGCCCGTTGGCCAGGAGCCTGCTAGAAACAGAGGAGGGAGAGCAGAGCAGCACCGGCCCGCTGGCCAGGAGCCTGCTGGAAACAACAGAAGGAGAGCAGAGCAGCACCGACCCGTTGGTCAGGAGCCTGCTGGAAGCAACGACCCCACTAGGCCTAGTGGAGGTCCTAGCACAGCTCCCCCGAGACCGGGAGTGTGCGCAGACCGCTCTGGAGGGCCTCGCAAGGAGGATGGCCCGGGTGCAACGAGAGACGTTGGCGCAGTGGAGCCGAGAGATGGCCCAGCGGACCGAGACTCGTCAGCGGAGCACGCCACTCGAGACGAGGAGACAGACCGCCTCTGAGGATGGCGCAGGAGGACTGAAGGCCGGAGACGGCGCCGAGAAGGGAGCCGAACGAAGGGAGGCAGGTAAAGGGGACGTCTCTACCCCAAGCCGGGAAACCGCGTGCCTGCCCCAGCTCCCCGTCGCAGAGCCCGAAGTACCCCCTGCTGTGCCCGTAACCGCAACGTCACCGCCACAGACTAGGCCTCAACCGGAAGCCGCAGCCGCGACCCCTGTGACGTCACACGCCTCGACCCCGAGCGTGACGAAGCAGGAAGTACCACCAGCCTGGTCGCAAGGCCTAGTACCCCCGGGCGCCGCAATACCAACAGCGCCCCCTACCTCCGCGGAGCCCCCGGCCTGGTCACAGGGCCAAGTAGCCCAGGGCGCCGCCGTCCTTACGGTGCCCTTCACTTTCCAGGTGCCCCAGGCCTGGCCGCAAGGCCTGGGCAACCCGGGCGCCACCACCACCGCGCCCATAAAACCAAGAGTGCCGCATCTGGGAGAAGACCTGTTTGCCCAGCATACGTGCCTGAACGGGTCTGAAGCTAAAGGTAACCACAAAGAAAGAGCAGGAGGACGCCGTCGTTAAGTACAGCAGAGTACAAGCTGTATATAGTTGCCCGTCGGGGCACAGTGAACTGCTGATAATATAGTCCCCGTTGGGACCAGCAAGTGTGAACTGTTTACCCGTTTATCCCTTAAATCCCACTGACCGAGGACTGAGAGCGGTCATTCCTCCCTAATACCTGGCCGAGGACTGAGAGCGGCCATATCCCTTGTAAATAGTTGCGCGTCCTAAAGCGCCCCCTACCGGTTTTATAGGAAAGCCACGAGTTCCGAAGACTGTCGCACTTTACCCGGTCACACGTTGCACAGTGACCGGAGGAGGAGCAGAGGCGACGAGAATGTTATTTGTATGAAAAGTTTTCTGATATATATATGATATTTTATATGTTTTTACTATGTTGTTTATATGAAAAAAAAAAAATTTGTATGTTTTATGGTGTTTTGTTCTTACAGCCCGAGGACGTGCTGTGATTTACCAGGGGGGAATGTAGCACCCTGAGGATTCGGCTGCTACAGGGGTATTGCACCTCAACCCAGAGGTGTGATATTCCACTCCCGGGTAAGGATGGAGTGTGGACCTGAGCTCGGTAGGCTGCATGCACTACACACATCCCATTTCCGAGGAGCAGACCAACGGTACTCCCACTTAGAAATGTGCAGGTACGACCGAGTCTGTTCCTGGCTGGAGTGGGAGGGGGGTGGTACATCCCAAGTAGTGTAGGGGCAGATAGGGGGAGCAGCCTGGGTAAAGATAGGAGCTCATTGGGTGCTGGTCACCTGAGCTCACACATAGAGGGAGTATATAAGGTGGGCACCATCAAAGATCAGGGTCAGTCTGTCAGAGTCAGTAAGAAGCAGAGGTCCAGATGAGCCTGCAGAGAGAGAGTGGAGCAGAGAAGGAAAGACCCAGAGAGGGAAAAAGAAAGGACTCTGAGAACCCAAATTCAATCCCCGGGTGAAGAGTCGGCAATAGAGTACCGGATCCCAAACTGGTGGGGGCAAAAGCACACCCTAGCCAGAGACCGGAGGCCGTGGGCAGGATCTGCCACGGCCACCCACCACATCCACCCCGAAGGCAAACCACGTGGAGGGTCAGGGAACCCAAGGCCAAGGGTTTCCCAACAGAAGGCCCGAGGGAGCTGGACCTAGGTGGATCACTAGTGGGGACGGCCAGAGGAAAGGACAGAAGGAGAGCTCAGGGTCACGCTCCGGACTTGTTTGGGGGTTTGCTGAATCCAGGACCTGGTGAACGCAGCACGGCTCGGGTGGTCACTTGAAGCTGGAGTGACCGGAACATCAGCAGTGAGTAAATACCTTAAACTGCACAACCCGACTCTGTCTTCACTTAACATCTATGCTGCACCACCACAACCCCCATCCTCTGCACCTGACCCCCTGAGGCTATACCCCACCCGTTGGGGGTTATACTACCAAAAGCTGCACCAACACCATCAGCCTCAGCGGACCCTGCTGCAGCGGCGGCCATAGTGACCGCAATACAACGGGTGGCGTAGTCGACATTAAGAACTTTATAACATCTGTAGGACTGCCACATACTCTGAGCTTGACACCCTGGGCACGGACCGGGTCACAGCCACTCGGAAGACTACAACTCCCATCTGATCCGGCTCCGGATATTCCCCTAAAGAATATGGCCCAGGGGGCGCGTCATTCACACGTTACGTTTTTGCTGCGTTTTTTTTTTTATGCTGCGCCAAACCTATGAGATCTCAGAAATCTCCTGCACACATTGGTTATTTTCCTGACTGATTTGGCACGTCACTTCTTTCAGCGTTTTATCAGCGTTTTTTCGCCCATAGAAAGCAATGAGTAAGTGCAAAAACGCTGCAAAAAAATTCAGATATCAGGTTTTGCTGCGTTTTTGGTGCAAAGATCTAAGGAAGTTGCATCATCTTTTTTTGGGGGGCCACTAACACAGCAAATACGCCCAAGAGACAATAAAAACACAACAAATACGCAGCAAAAACCTTTTGAAGCTGCTTCTTTTCTGCTAACACAGTAGGTTTTGCCTGCAGAAAAAAATGCAGCAAAAAACGATATGTGTGAACACAGCCTAAAAAGTAAAAAAAAAAAATATGGACATGTACTCCAGTCCCCTCCAGATCCCCAGAGCGAATTTATGTTGGTCTGAAGTTTTTGCGCAATTTTTTGTGATATTTTAGTTGAACAAGTTACAAAACGGATTCAAGACGAAAATAAAATCATTTTTTGATTTTGCGCAAAAGTCATAAACCATTTTGAAGAATTTGGAGCAAAAAAACATCAACGGTTAACGAATATCACCCAACATACAATTTTTTTTAGAATGCATTCACATGGAAGAACAGCGAATAACTTTTCTTCCCTTTATGGGAGGCACTTTTTCTTGAACGTTATATATCACTATCAGTATATAAAACCATTTTAAATAACATTTTGTCAAACAGAAAACATTCTATCGTTTTTTTTTTTTTTTCTTCAAGTAAGTTCAGCAAGCTGTAGTGAGATCCTTAACCGGGTGTTCATCTCACTGGTGTAAGTGCAATATGAGGGACCCGTCTGAAAACCCCCAACGTAGGCCCTGGGCATAGCTGCAGGGCATAATTGCAGGGCTCTTTGGCGGAATGGCGCCAAAAATGGATCCCGCCCCTGCATCTGCGGCCATATACATAGACTTGTCCATCAGTCTGGGGGAGCAGCCCCCTGATGTGGCCGACAGCAAGCTGGAGTGGGACCGCCCCCGAAAGGGGAGAAGAGAAGGAAAACCTTGGTGACAGGGCGGAGCCACAGGCGGGGGAGTCAGAATACACCCGGCAGGCGCCATGGACGGAGGTGATGGCCAGACTCCCGTCCGTGGCCCGCAGCCAGAAGATTCCCCCCTTAACCTGGAGGGGGTCCTGGTCAAGCTACCCCTGGAGGATATGGGGTTCCTGCGTGCCGAGGTACAGGAGCTGGGCCGGCGAATGGAGGAAGCCCAGCAGGCCGCCGTCGCGCAGTGGAAGGATGAGCTGCTGGTAAAGCTAGCCCGGCAGCGGTCCACGCTCGGTCCTACCACCAGCACCCCAGCCCCGGCGGAGCCTGTCCTGAACCCGGAGGCGACGCGCAGTGCCGGAGCGGCCATGAGAGCAGGTAAAAACAGCACTCCTGCCCTGGGCGCCAACGACACTCACACCCTCCTGGAGGAACCATCTGCCCCTACACCCGGCTGGGTGTACGGGCGCGCCGATTGGGACTGGTCCGCAGTGTAATGCTGTGTGGGCACCGTGTAATGCAGTCTGGGCACGGTGTGATGCTCTGTGGTCATGGTGTGATGCTGTCTGGGCACGGTGTGATGCTCTGTGGGCACGGTGTGATGCTCTGCGGTCACGGTGTGATGCAGTCTGGGCACGGTGTGATGCTCTGTGGCACGGTGTGATGTTCTGTGGGCACGGTGCGATGCTCTGTGGGCACGGTGTGATGCTCTGTGGGCACGGTGTGATGCTGTCTGGGCACGGTGTGATGCTCTGTGGGCACGGTGTGATGCAGTCTGGGCACGGTGTGATGCTCTGTGGGCACCGTGTAATGCAGTCTGGGCACAGTGTGATGCTCTGTGGGCACGGTGTGATGCTCTGTGGGCACGGTGTGATGCTCTGTGGGCACGGTGTGATGCTCTGTGGTCACGGTGTGATGCAGTCTGGGCACGGTGTGATGCTCTGTGGCACGGTGTGATGTTCTGTGGGCACGGTGCGATGCTCTGTGGGCACGGTGTGATGCTCTGTGGGCACGGTGTGATGCTGTCTGGGCACGGTGTGATGCTCTGTGGGCACGGTGTGATGCTGTCTGGGCACGGTGCGATGCTCTGTGGGCACGGTGTGATGCTCTGTGGGCACGGTGTGATGCTCTGCGGTCACGGTGTGATGCAGTCTGGGCACGGTGTGATGCTCTGTGGCACGGTGTGATGCTCTGTGGGCACGGAGTGATGCTGTCTGGGCACGGTGTGATGCTCTGTGGCACGGTGTGATGCTCTGTGGGCACGGTGTGATGCTGTCTGGGCACGGTGTGATGCTCTGTGGGCACCGTGTAATGCAGTCTGGGCACGGTGTGATGCTCTGTGGCACAGTGTGATGCTCTGTGGGCACGGTGCGATGCTCTGTGGGCACGGTGTGATGCTCTGTGGTCACGGTGTGATGCTCTGTGGCACGGTGTGATGCTCTGTGGGCACGGTGTGATGCTCTGTGGGCACAGTGTGATGCTCTGTGGGCACAGTGTGATGCTGTCTGGGCACGGTGTGATGCTCTGCGGGCACGGTGTGATGCTCTGTGTGCACGGTGTGATGCTCTGTGGGCACGGTGTGATGCTCTGCGGTCACGGTGTGATGCAGTCTGGGCACGGTGTGATGCTCTGTGGCACGGTGTGATGCTCTGTGGGCACGGTGTGATGCTGTCTGGGCACGGTGTGATGCTCTGTGGCACGGTGTGATGCTCTGTGGGCACGGTGTGATGCAGTCTGGGCACGGTGTGATGCTCTGTGGGCACTGTGTAATGCAGTCTGGGCACGGTGTGATGCTCTGTGGCACAGTGTGATGCTCTGTGGGCACGGTGTGATGCTCTGTGTGCACGGTGTGATGCTCTGTGGGCACGGTGTGATGCTCTGCGGTCACGGTGTGATGCAGTCTGGGCACGGTGTGATGCTCTGTGGCACGGTGTGATGCTCTGTGGGCACGGTGTGATGCAGTCTGGGCACGGTGTGATGCTCTGTGGCACGGTGTGATGCTCTGTGGGCACGGTGTGATGCTGTCTGGGCATGGTGTGATGCTCTGTGGCACGGTGTGATGCTCTGTGGGCACGGTGTGATGCAGTCTGGGCACGGTGTGATGCTCTGTGGGCACCGTGTAATGCAGTCTGGGCACGGTGTGATGCTCTGTGGCACAGTGTGATGCTCTGTGGGCACGGTGCGATGCTCTGTGGGCACGGTGTGATGCTCTGTGGTCACGGTGTGATGCTCTGTGGGCACGGTGTGATGCTCTGTGGCACAGTGTGATGCTCTGTGGGCACGGTGTGATGCTCTGTGGGCACGGTGTGATGCTCTGCGGGCACGGTGTGATGCTCTGTGGGCACAGTGTGATGCTCTGTGGGCACAGTGTGATGCTGTCTGGGCACGGTGTGATGCTCTGCGGGCACGGTGTGATGCTCTGTGTGCACGGTGTGATGCTCTGTGGGCACGGTGTGAGGCTCTGCGGGCACGGTGTGATGCTCTGTGGCACGGTGAGATGCTCTGTGGGCACAGTGTGATGCTCTGTGGGCACGGTGTGATGCTCTGCGGGCACGGTGTGATGCTCTGTGGCACGGTGTGATGCTCTGTGGGCACGGTGTGATGATCTGTGTGCACGGTGTGATGCTCTGTGGCACGGTGTGATGCTCTGTGGGCATGGTGTGATGCTCTGTGTGCACGGTGTGATGCTCTGTGGCACGGTGTGATGCTCTGTGGGCATGGTGTGATGCTGTCTGGGCACGGTGTGATGCTCTGTGGGCACGGTGTGATGCTCTGTGGGCACGGTGTGATGCTCTGTGGGCACGGTGTGATGCAGTCTGGGCACAGTGTGATGCTCTGTGGGCACGGTGTGATGCTCTGTGGGCACGGTGTGATGCTCTGTGGGCACGGTGTGATGCTCTGTGGCACGATGTGATGCTGTCTGGGCACGGTGTGATGCTCTGTGGCACGGTGTGATGCTCTGTGGGCACGGTGTGATGCTCTGTGGGCACGGTGTGATGCTGTCTGGGCACGGTGTGATGCTCTGTGGCACGGTGTGATGCTCTGTGGGCACGGTGTGATGCTGTCTGGGCACGGTGTGATGCTCTGTGGGCACGGTGTGATGCACTGTGGGCACCGTGTAATGCAGTCTGGGCACGGTGTGATGCTCTGTGGCACAGTGTGATGCTCTGTGGGAACGGTGCGATGCTCTGTGGGCACGGTGTGATGCTCTGTGGCACGGTGTGATGCTGTCTGGGCACGGTGTGATGCTCTGTGGCACGGTGTGATGCTCTGTGGGCACAGTGTGATTCTGTCTGGGCACGGTGTGATGCTCTGCGGGCACGGTGTGATGCTCTGTGGGCACAGTGTGATGCTCTGTGGGCACGGTGTGATGCTCTGTGGGCACAGTGTGATGCTGTCTGGGCACGGTGTGATGCTCTGTGGGCACGGTGTGATGCTCTGTGGGCACAGTGTGATGCTGTCTGGGCACGGTGTGATGCTCTGTGGGCACGGTGTGATGCTCTGTGGGCACGGTGTGATGCTCTGCGGGCACGGTGTGATGCTCTGTGGGCACAGTGTGATGCTCTGTGGGCACAGTGTGATGCTGTCTGGGCACGGTGTGATGCTCTGCGGGCACGGTGTGATGCTCTGTGTGCACGGTGTGATGCTCTGTGGGCACGGTGTGATGCTCTGCGGTCACGGTGTGATGCAGTCTGGGCACGGTGTGATGCTCTGTGGCACGGTGTGATGCTCTGTGGGCACGGTGTGATGCTCTGTGGGCACGGTGTGATGCTGTCTGGGCACGGTGTGATGCTCTGTGGCACGGTGTGATGCTCTGTGGGCACGGTGTGATGCTCTGTGGGCACCGTGTAATGCAGTCTGGGCACGGTGTGATGCTCTGTGGCACAGTGTGATGCTCTGTGGGAACGGTGCGATGCTCTGTGGGCACGGTGTGATGCTCTGTGGCATGGTGTGATGCTGTCTGGGCACGGTGTGATGCTCTGTGGCACGGTGTGATGCTCTGTGGGCACAGTGTGATTCTGTCTGGGCACGGTGTGATGCTCTGCGGGCACGGTGTGATGCTCTGTGGGCACAGTGTGATGCTCTGTGGGCACAGTGTGATGCTGTCTGGGCACGGTGTGATGCTCTGCGGGCACGGTGTGATGCTCTGTGTGCACGGTGTGATGCTCTGTGGGCACGGTGTGATGCTCTGCGGTCACGGTGTGATGCTCTGTGGGCACGGTGTGATGCTCTGTGGGCACGGTGTGATGCTCTGTGGGCACGGTGTGATGCTGTCTGGGCACGGTGTGATGCTCTGTGGCACGGTGTGATGCTCTGTGGGCACGGTGTGATGCTGTCTGGGCACGGTGTGATGCTCTGTGGGCACCATGTAATGCAGTCTGGGCACGGTGTGATGCTCTGTGGCACAGTGTGATGCTCTGTGGGCACGGTGCGATGCTCTGTGGGCACAGTGTGATGCTCTGTGGTCACGGTGTGATGCTCTCTGGGCACGGTGTGATGCTCTGTGGCACGGTGTGATGCTCTGTGGGCACGGTGTGATGCTCTGTGGCACGGTGTGATGCTCTGTGGGCACGGTGTGATGCTCTGTGGCACAGTGTGATGCTCTGTGGGCACAGTGTGATGCTGTCTGGGCACGGTGTGATGCTCTGCGGGCACGGTGTGATGCTCTGTGTGCATGGTGTGATGCTCTGTGGGCACGGTGTGATGCTCTGCGGGCACGGTGTGATGCTCTGTGGCACGGTGTGATGCTCTGTGGGCACAGTGTGATGCTCTGTGGGCACGGTGTGATGCTCTGCGGGCACGGTGTGATGCTCTGTGGCACGGTGTGATGCTCTGTGGGCACGGTGTGATGATCTGTGTGCACGGTGTGATGCTCTGTGGCACGGTGTGATGCTCTGTGTGCACGGTGTGATGCTCTGTGGCACGGTGTGATGCTCTGTGGGCATGGTGTGATGCTGTCTGGGCACGGTGTGATGCTCTGTGGGCACGGTGTGATGCTCTGTGGGCACGGTGTGATGCTCTGTGGGCACGGTGTGATGCAGTCTGGGCACAGTGTGATGCTCTGTGGGCACGGTGTGATGCTCTGTGGGCACGGTGTGATGCTCTGTGGGCACGGTGTGATGCTCTGTGGCACGGTGTGATGCTGTCTGGGCACGGTGTGATGCTCTGTGGCACGGTGTGATGCTCTGTGGGCACGGTGTGATGCTGTCTGGGCACGGTGTGATGCTCTGTGGCACGGTGTGATGCTCTGTGGGCACGTTGTGATGCTGTCTGGGCACGGTGTGATGCTCTGTGGGCACCGTGTAATGCAGTCTGGGCACGGTGTGATGCTCTGTGGCACAGTGTGATGCTCTGTGGGAACGGTGCGATGCTCTGTGGGCACGGTGTGATGCTCTGTGGCACAGTGTGATGCTGTCTGGGCATGGTGTGATGCTCTGTGGCACGGTGTGATGCTCTGTGGGCACAGTGTGATTCTGTCTGGGCACGGTGTGATGCTCTGCGGGCACGGTGTGATGCTCTGTGGGCACAGTGTGATGCTCTGTGGGCACGGTGTGATGCTCTGTGGGCACAGTGTGATGCTGTCTGGGCACTGTGTGATGCTCTGTGGGCACGGTGTGATGCTCTGTGGGCACGGTGTGATGCTCTGTGGGCACAGTGTGATGCTGTCTGGGCACGGTGTGATGCTCTGTGGGCACGGTGTGATGCTCTGCGGGCACGGTGTGATGCTCTGTGGGCACAGTGTGATGCTCTGTGGGCACAGTGTGATGCTGTCTGGGCACGGTGTGATGCTCTGCGGGCACGGTGTGATGCTCTGTGTGCACGGTGTGATGCTCTGTGGGCACGGTGTGATGCTCTGCGGTCACGGTGTGATGCAGTCTGGGCACGGTGTGATGCTCTGTGGCACGGTGTGATGCTCTGTGGGCACGGTGTGATGCTCTGTGGGCACGGTGTGATGCTGTCTGGGCACGGTGTGATGCTCTGTGGCACGGTGTGATGCTCTGTGGGCACGGTGTGATGCTCTGTGGGCACCGTGTAATGCAGTCTGGGCACGGTGTGATGCTCTGTGGCACAGTGTGATGCTCTGTGGGAACGGTGCGATGCTCTGTGGGCACGGTGTGATGCTCTGTGGCACGGTGTGATGCTGTCTGGGCACGGTGTGATGCTCTGTGGCACGGTGTGATGCTCTGTGGGCACAGTGTGATTCTGTCTGGGCACGGTGTGATGCTCTGCGGGCACGGTGTGATGCTCTGTGGGCACAGTGTGATGCTCTGTGGGCACAGTGTGATGCTGTCTGGGCACGGTGTGATGCTCTGCGGGCACGGTGTGATGCTCTGTGTGCACGGTGTGATGCTCTGTGGGCACGGTGTGATGCTCTGCGGTCACGGTGTGATGCAGTCTGGGCACGGTGTGATGCTCTGTGGGCACGGTGTGATGCTGTCTGGGCACGGTGTGATGCTCTGTGGCACGGTGTGATGCTCTGTGGGCACGGTGTGATGCTGTCTGGGCACGGTGTGATGCTCTGTGGGCACCACGTAATGCAGTCTGGGCACGGTGTGATGCTCTGTGGCACAGTGTGATGCTCTGTGGGCACGGTGCGATGCTCTGTGGTCACGGTGTGATGCTCTCTGGGCACGGTGTGATGCTCTGTGGCACGGTGTGATGCTCTGTGGGCACGGTGTGATGCTCTGTGGCACGGTGTGATGCTCTGTGGGCACGGTGTGATGCTCTGTGGCACAGTGTGATGCTCTGTGGGCACGGTGTGATGCTCTGCGGGCACGGTGTGATGCTCTGTGTGCACGGTGTGATGCTCTGTGGCACGGTGTGATGCTCTGTGGGCACGGTGTGATGCTCTGTGTGCACGGTGTGATGCTCTGTGGCACGGTGTGATGCTCTGTGGGCACGGTGTGATGCTCTGTGGCACGGTGTGATGCTCTGTGGGCACAGTGTGATGCTCTGCGGGCACGGTGTGATTCCCTGTGTGCACGGTGTGATGCTCTGTGGCACGGTGTGATGCTCTGTGGGCACGGTGTGATGCTCTGTGTGCACGGTGTGATGCTCTGTGGGCACGGTGTGATGCTCTGTGGGCACGGTGTGATGCTCTGTGGGCACGGTGTGATGCTCTGTGGGCACGGTGTGATGCTCTGTGGGCACAGTGTGATGCTCTGCGGGCACGGTGTGATGCTCTGCGGGCATGGTGTGATGCTCTGTGGGCACGGTGTGATGCTCTGTGGGCACGGTGTGATGCTCTGTGGGCACGGTGTGATGCTCTGTGGGCACAGTTTGATGCTCTGTAGGCACGGTGTGATGCTCTGCGGGAACGGTGTGATGCTCTGTGTGCACGGTGTGATGCTCTGTGGTACGGTGTGATGCTCTGTGGGCACGGTGTGATGCTCTGTGGCACGGTGTGATGCTCTGTGGCACGGTGTGATGCTCTGTGGGCACGGTGTGATGCTCTGTGGGCACGGTGTGATGCTCTGTGTGCACGGTGTGATGCTCTGTGGGCACGGTGTGATGCTCTGCGGTCACGGTGTGATGCAGTCTGGGCACGGTGTGATGCTCTGTGGCACGGTGTGATGCTCTGTGGGCACGGTGTGATGCTCTGTGGGCACGGTATGATGCTGTCTGGGCACGGTGTGATGCTCTGTGGCACGGTGTGATGCTCTGTGGGCACGGTGCGATGCTCTGTGGGCACGGTGTGATGCTCTGTGGCACGGTGCGATGCTCTGTGGGCACGGTTCGATGCTCTGTGGGCACGGTGTGATGCTCTGTGGCACGGTGTGATGCTCTGTGGGCACGGTGTGATGCTCTGTGGGCACGGTGCGATGCTCTGTGGGCACGGTGTGATGCTCTGTGGCACGGTGCGATGCTCTGTGGGCACGGTGCGATGCTCTGTGGGCACGGTGTGATGCTCTGTGGCACGGTGTGATGCTCTGTGGGCATGGTGTGATGCTCTGTGGGCACGGTGTGATGCTCTGTGGGCACGGTGTGATGCTCTGTGGCAAGGTGTGATGCTCTGTGGGCACGGTGTGATGCTGTCTGGGCACGGTGTGATGCTCTGTGGCACGGTGTGATGCTCTGTGGCACGGTGTGATGCTGTCTGGGCACGGTGTGATGCTCTGTGGCACGGTGTGATGCTCTGTGGGCACGGTGTGATGCTCTGTGGCACGGTGTGATGCTCTGTGGTCATGGTGTGATGCTCTGTGTGCACGGTGCGATGCTCTGTGGGCACGGTGTGATGCTCTGTGTGCACGGTGCGATGCTCTGTGGGCACGGTGTGATGCTCTGTGTGCACGGTGCGATGCTCTGTGGCACGGTGTGATGCTCTGTGGGCACGGTGTGATGCAGTCTGGGCACGGTGTGATGCTCTGTGGCACGGTGTGATGCTCTGCGGTCACGGTGTGATGCAGTCTGGGCACGGTGTGATGCTCTGTGGGCACGGTGTGATGCTCTGTGGGCACGGTATGATGCTCTGTGGGCACGGTATGATGCTGTCTGGGCACGGTGTGATGCTCTGTGGCACGGTGTGATGCTCTGTGGGCACGGTGCGATGCTCTGTGGGCACGGTGTGATGCTCTGTGGCACGGTGCGATGCTCTGTGGGCACGGTGCGATGCTCTGTGGGCACGGTGTGATGCTCTGTGGCACGGTGTGATGCTCTGTGGGCACGGTGTGATGCTCTGTGGGCACGGTGCGATGCTCTGTGGGCACGGTGTGATGCTCTGTGGCACGGTGCGATGCTCTGTGGGCACGGTGCGATGCTCTGTGGGCACGGTGTGATGCTCTGTGGCACGGTGTGATGCTCTGTGGGCATGGTGTGATGCTCTGTGGGCACGGTGTGATGCTCTGTGGGCACGGTGTGATGCTCTGTGGCAAGGTGTGATGCTCTGTGGGCACGGTGTGATGCTGTCTGGGCACGGTGTGATGCTCTGTGGCACGGTGTGATGCTCTGTGGCACGGTGTGATGCTGTCTGGGCACGGTGTGATGCTCTGTGGCACGGTGTGATGCTCTGTGGGCACGGTGTGATGCTCTGTGGCACGGTGTGATGCTCTGTGGTCATGGTGTGATGCTCTGTGTGCACGGTGCGATGCTCTGTGGGCACGGTGTGATGCTCTGTGTGCACGGTGCGATGCTCTGTGTGCACGGTGCGATGCTCTGTGGGCACGGTGTGATGCTCTGTGTGCACGGTGCGATGCTCTGTGGCACGGTGTGATGCTCTGTGGGCACGGTATGATGCTGTCTGGGCACGGTGTGATGCTCTGTGGCACGGTGTGATGCTCTGTGGGCACGGTATGATGCTGTCTGGGCACGGTGTGATGCTCTGTGGGCACGGTATGATGCTGTCTGGGCACGGTGTGATGCTCTGTGGGCACGGTGCGATGCTCTGTGGGCACGGTGTGATGCTCTGTGGGCACGGTATGATGCTGTCTGGGCACGGTGTGATGCTCTGTGGCAGGGTGTGATGCTCTGTGGGCACGGTATGATGCTGTCTGGGCACGGTGTGATGCTCTGTGGCACGGTGTGATGCTCTGTGGCACGGTATGATGCTGTCTGGGCACGGTGTGATGCTCTGTGGGCACGGTGTGATGCTCTGTGGCACGGTGTGATGCTCTGTGGGCACGGTGTGATGCAGTCTGGGCACGGTGTGATGCTCTGTGGGCACGGTGTGATGCTCTGTGGCACGGTGTGATGCTCTGTGGCACGGTGTGATGCTCTGTGTGCACGGTGTGATGCTCTGTGGCACGGTGTGATGCTGTCTGGGCACGGTGTGATGCTCTGTGGCACGGTGTGATGCTCTGTGGGCACGGTGTGATGCTCTGTGGGCACGGTGTGATGCTCTGTGGTCATGGTGTGATGCTCTGTGTGCACGGTGCGATGCTCTGTGGGCACGGTGTGATGCTCTGTGTGCACGGTGTGATGCTGTCTGGGCACGGTGTGATGCTCTGTGGCACGGTGTGATGCTCTGTGGGCACGGTGTGATGCTCTGTGGGCACGGTGCGATGCTCTGTGGTCATGGTGTGATGCTCTGTGTGCACGGTGCGATGCTCTGTGGGCACGGTGTGATGCTCTGTGTGCACGGTGTGATGCTCTGTGGCACGGTGTGATGCTCTGTGTGCACGGTGCGATGCTCTGTGGGCACGGTGTGATGCTCTGTGGGCACGGTGTGATGCTCTGTGGCACGGTGTGATGCTCTGTGTGCACGGTGCGATGCTCTGTGGGCACGGTGTGATGCTCTGTGGGCACGGTGTGATGCTCTGTGGCACGGTGTGATGCTCTGTGGCACGGTGTGATGCTCTGTGGGCACAGTATGGCGGTACGTGGACACTTTGCTGATATACCTCGGTGCTCTCTGGACTCCTCAGTGCCGCGGCCTCCCTGGTTCTGATCTTTCGGTGTCTCCTCAGTACATTAGTAATGGAGGCCGCACTACTCGGCTGCTATTTCTGTTCTCCGATGACTTTTCTGGTAATTTAACACCGTTTATATTTATCAGCCGTCGCTGCGACACTAAGATTAGAAGTGAAAGCTGTGAGATGAATTCTGCAGAACGAGGTGTAAGGCACCAAGACGCGTCAGCGGGAAATTCTTCTCTACGTTCACCCGTAACAATCAGAGGTAAAGACAATTCCCCAAACATCCCCAGTGCGGCCTCGCTCTCCCGGGGCCGGGTGCGGCCTCGCTCTCCCGGGGCCGGGTGCGGCCTCGCTCTCCCGGGGCCGGGTGCGGCCTCGCTCTCCCCGGGCCTGATGCGGCCTCGCTCTCCCAGGGCCAGATGCGGCCTCGCTCTCCCAGGGCCAGATGCGGCCTCGCTCTCCCGGGGCCAGATGCGGCCTCGCTCTCCCGGGGCCAGATGCGGCCTCGCTCTCCCGGGGCCAGATGTGGCCTCGCTCTCCCAGGGCCAGATGCGGCCTCGCTCTCCCAGGGCCAGATGCGGCCTCGCTCTCCCGGGGCCAGATGTGGCCTCGCTCTCCCAGGGCCAGATGCGGCCTCGCTCTCCCGGGGCCAGGTGTGGCCTCGCTCTCCCGGGGCCAGGTGCGGCCTCGCTCTCCCGGGGCCAGGTGCGGCCTCGCTCTCCCGGGGCCAGATGTGGCCTCGCTCTCCCGGGGCCAGATGCGGCCTCGCTCTCCCGGGGTCAGATGCGGCCTCGCTCTCCCGGGGTCGCGTTCCCCACTTTGCTTTGGGGTTCACTTTCCACTCATTACAAAAAACACAAAAAAGGTATAATATGGGACCACAACTGTCTAAGGTGCAATTCATATATTTTATTACTAAAAAAAATTGATAAAAAACAATACACAAGACAACAGACAAATTAAAAAACATACTATAAACAGAACAGCTCGGGAGGGGGGACGGGGTATGTCCAAAAATTTGTAAAGATATACGATATATAAGCCCTCTCCTAAGAATAAATGTTGCCAAGAAAAGGAAAGAATCCAATTCAAAAACCTCTATATACAGTATATGACGCGCCCCCTGGGCCGTGTGTGTGGGGGAATACCCGGAGCCGGGTCTCTGCGTAATGCTGGGGGTTGTAGTCTCCGTGGCAGCGATCCAGTCCCGAGGCTCAGGGCGGTCAAACCAGTGGCAGATCTGTTTATGTGGTTTTGATGTTTGAATGTCCGACTACGCCACCCGTGGATTGCGGTCACTGAGAACCGCCGCTGCGGGGCAGACCGCTGAGGCTGATGTTGTGTGCGCAGCAGAGGGTAGTATAACTCCCCACGGGAGGAGTATAGCCTCAGGGCAGTGAGTGCAGATGGTGGGGGTGATGGTGCGCGGGAGCAGCAGTAATGACTCGGAGTCCAGTGATGCAGTCCAGGGTCTTTACTCACAGTTTTACACTCCAAGCCACTTCTGCAGGTAATGGCTGCCCATGTCGTGCTGTGCTCACCAGGTGAGGGGCTCGGCCAACTCCTAGGTACCTTTGGAATGCTTTTCAGGACCCCCTTCGTGTGTCCTTTCTATGGCCTGTCGTACCCCACAAGTAACCATGTTTCTGTCCAGCTGCCTCGGGCCTTGGCGGGCAAACGTATGTTCCGTTTCCCTGGGTCCTATATGGTGCCTTCCTAACGGGTGTAGTGAGGGGCCGTGACACGTGCAATGCCACGGCCTCCGGTTACTAGCTGAGGGTAGTTGCTCTCCTCCACTAGATGAGGGATCCGGTTCCCTTTCTTGGCCTGACCCCCTTACTCTGGTAGCGGCGGGCGTACAGTGGCGACTGGCCGGTCCGCACCCCTGGGGTCCCTTCACTCCACTCCTGGAGCTTCCTCCGTTCCTCTCCTCTCCGTTCCTCTCCTCCAGGACCAGGCCTTGAGACTTGGCCTCCCTGCGGAGCAGAGCCCATGCACAGCCTCTCCCCCCCTCCCACTTTCTGCTTCTTTCTCCTTCTCTTTCTTTCTCTTTCTCCCCTTTGACTCTAAGATAATGCCCACCATATATACTCCTCTATACAGTGCACCTGGGATCTACTCTCCCCACCCACACACTACCGGGGTCCCCCATTCTCGGTGTTCCCTCCCCCCACTCCAGCCAGGGACAGGGGCAGTTGTGCTCACTCTTGGGAGCATTGTCGCCCTGTCCCCCGGAAATGTGGTGTAGTGCATGTGGGTGTTAGGGTCCTGAGCCACACTCCATCCTTACCTGGAAGTGAGATATCACACCTCTGTAGCGACCGAACCCTCGGGGCGCCACATATATACTGTACATGTGACTGCAGATACCTCCAATAAAAGTATATATGCATTAGAATAATGAAAATAAATGTAAAGTGCCTGTGCAAATCAATATATACTCATTGGATATAAAGTGTACTATGCATATATAAAAAATGATTACTCTGAGACAAATTGATAAGGGGACATGACCAGAGGAGTTATCACAATACACAAACTCCAAATGGATACAATGTATGATAAGTTATCATTGATAAGTTACACTGTGGTAACAATGAGAGAACCCACTGAAAATAAGCATGGAGACCTAGGCCAGCCCCCGCACACCACTCCTGGAGTACCTGAGACTGTTGTGGTCCCGTATTATACCTTTTCTATGGTTTTTGTTTTAAGATAGAGGTATTTGGGGTCAACTATAATTGATATTTCTGGTATTTCCTTCTGTTTATAGGATTTAGTGACTTTCCACTCATCACCTCTTATTACAAATGAGCAATTCTTTTGAAATGTACATTCTCCAGCAAAATGTGGTTAGCAGCAAATCGCAGTACTATAAAGATGTGTAACACCTTGAGGTCCCCTAGGACTGTATACAACCCATTTCAAGCTCTTTAACCCCTTTCCAATAATTGGACACACTGCTACTTCCTATTTTGATGTACGCTCCGACAAATCGAGGGACGGGTACATTGTATTATACGGGCACAGGAGCTGTTCTCCCCCAATCGACAATGATAGCCACCTTCTGGCTGTAGCAGCCAAGGCTGGAGTCTGCACCGTTCCTGGCAGTTTAACCCTCTAAGTGCTGTGATCAATAGCGATGGCAGCATTTAGAAAGTCGATGTTAGTCATAGCGGCTAGAGGTGAAATAATGACCTCGGGGTCTGCCAGCTACAATGGCAGCTTCTAACAGGTGTTCATAATAAACACAAACAGGGGCGTAACCATCGCAGTCACAGAGGGTGCGTGGCAGACGTGCGGCACATGGCAGACATCATGTCCTGGCCACGCCATCAAGCCAACATCAGCTGCTGGCTCCTGCGCCGGCTACAGAAGAGAAAATGGAGGAAAGTGAGAATAATTGTTCTGTTCTTTTTAAAATGTTCTAAAAGAATGGAAGGGGCCCAGGATGGGGGACATTATACCAGGATGGGGGACATTATACCAGGATGGGGGACATAATACCAGGATGAGGACATTATACCAGGAAGAGGACATTATACCAGAATGGGGGACAGTACACCCAAATGGGGAACATTATACCAGAATGAGGACATTATACCCGGAAGGGGCCCAGGATGGGGGACATTATACCAGGATGTGGGACATTATACCAGAATGGGGGCTATACCAGGAAGAGGACATTATACCAGAATGGGGGACAGTACACCCAAATGGGGAACATTATACCAGGATGAGGACATTATACCAGGAAGGGGCCCAGGATGGGGGACATTATACCAGGATGTGGGACATTATACCAGAATGGGGGCTATACCAGGAAGAGGACATTATACCAGAATGGGGGACAGTACACCCAAATGGGGAACGTTATACCAGGATGAGGACATTATACCAGGAAGGGGCCCAGGATTGGGGACATTATACCAGGATTGGGGACATTATACCAGGATGGAGGACATTATACCAGAATGGGGGATATTACACCAGGATGGGGCATTAAACCCAACAGGGTCCAAGGATGGGGACATTATACCAGGATTGGGGATATGATACTAGGATAGAGGACATTATACCAGGATGGAGGGCATTATACCAGAACAGGAACATTATATCAGGATTGTAGACATTATACCCGAATGGGGGACATTACACCAAGAAGGGACCCAGGTTGGGGACGTTACACCAGGATGGAAGACATTATCCCAGGAAGGGGCCCAGGATGGAAGACATTATCCCAGGAAGGGGCCCAGGATGGGGACATTATCCCAGGAAGGGGCCCAGGATGTGGACATTATACCAGGAAGGGGCCAGAATGTGGACATTATACCAAGGAGGGGCCCAGGATGGGGACATTACACCACAAAGGGGCCCAAGATGGAGGACAATGTTATAGCATAGGTTCAGGATGGGGAGGCACTATTACATGGAGGGTGAACATGAATGTCTTTATAGGATCTAGAATGCTACAAGGGACCATACATCTTACCAACATGCTGGTGGGGGACCAGGACCAAATTTTGCACTGGGGTCCATCAGACTCTAGTTACGCCACTGAACACAAATCATATCAACCTAAATTTACTACTATCATGAAGAGCAGCACTGTGTCACAAAAAACAGTCCCTGAATCACTGGGATACGTGGAAGCTTCAGAGTTACCAAATAGAGTGACAGTGGTCAGAAATGAAAAATGTGGCCTTGTCAGGAAGGTGAAAATGGCTTTGTCGGGAAGGGGTTAATGCTAACACATTTTGTTAATGTCAGAGTGACCTCCATATATCTGGCTATGGGTAGATGCTGGAATGTGACCAGCGGTAATGCAAACAGACAAACTTTTTAGGCTTTTTAGAAAGTAATACTGGTCTGAAAATGATGCGCAGCGTAGGAGGAGCAATGGTGTTCGCTGTATGGAAAATGGAGGTGCAATGGTTTTGTACCAAATCGTCCTAAAATTATCCCTTTTGTGGGGGCAATTTCAGGTTTATGCACCCTGCACACGGAAAGACGCCTAGTAGCAGTACAGTAACAAACACTAAAAAAAGACCCTCCTACTATATACATCAACTTTATTATATAATACTAGATGGTGGCCGGATTCTAACGCATCGAGTATTCTAGAATATGTATGCGGCCGACGGGGCGCAATCAGTTGAACGTTGTTTAAATTTGGCGCCAAAATCGCTGATTGGTCGCGGCCGGCAACTGCGACGGTGTTTAAATTTGGCGGCAATATCGGTGATTGGTCATGGGTGGCGGCCGCGACCAATCAGCGAACTGTGTTAGTGAGGACCGGAGAGCTTGTTTAAATTTGGCGATAAAATTGACCAATCAGCAGAGCGTTGTTTAAATTTGCCGGCAATCTCGCTGATTGGTCTCGGCCGGCCGGCGGCCGGGACCAATGAGCAGAGGTGTTTAAATTTGGCGCCAAAATCGCTGATTGGTAGCAGTCGCCAGCGGCTGCGACCAATCAGCAGAGCGTTAAGTTTGGCGCCAATCTTGCTGATTGGTTGCTGCCACCAGCCGCGACCAATCAGCACAGCGGTGTTTAAATTTGGCGCCAATCTCGCTGATTGGTCGCGGTGGCCGGCTGTGACCAATCAGCAGAGCGGCGTTTAAATTTGCCACCGATATCGCTGATTGGTCGCGGTGGCCGGCCGCGACCAATCAGCAGAGCGGCGTTTAAATTTGCCACCCATCTCGCTGATTGGTCGCGGTGGCCAACCGCGATTAATCAGCAGAGCGGCGTTTAAATTTGCCGGACATCTCGCTGATTGGTCGCGGCCGGCCACCGCGACCAATCAGCAGAGCGGCGTTTAAATTTGCCGCCCATCTCGCTGATTGGTCGCGGTAGCCGGCCGTGATTAATCAGCAGAGCGGCGTTTAAATTTGCCGCCCATCTCGCTGATTGGTCGCGGCTGGCCACCGCGACCAATCAGCAGAGCGGCGTTTAAATTTGCCGCCCATCTCGATCATTGGTCGCGGCCGGCCACCGCGACCAATCAGCAGAGCGGCGTTTAAATTTGCCGGCCATCTCGCTGATTGGTCACGGTAGCCGGCCACCGTGACCAATCAGCAGAGCGGCGTTTAAATTTGCCGCCCATCTCGCTGATTGCTCGCGGTAGCCGGCCACCGCGACCAATCAGCAGAGTGGCATTTAAATTTGCTGCCCATCTCGCTGACTGGTCGCAGCCGGCCACCGCGACCAATCAGCGTCGTATTAGTCTCGGCCCGGGAGCAGCGCTGCTTGTGTGGCTCCGTATTAGCGAGGACCGGGGAGCGGCGCTGCCTGTGCGGCTCCTTCTGCTGCGAGAAGCCGGGAGACGAGCGGCTGCTCGCAGCAGAAGCATCCCGACCGGCGGCGCCGCTCCCCGATCCTCCGTTCACACTTGCTGTCGGGAGATCAGCGGGCCAAGCCGCTGATCTTCCAACGTTAGCCGCATGGAGGTCAGCGGCGCCGGTCGGGGTAGTTGTGCTGCTAGCGCCGCTCATCTCCCCGCTGCATCGCCGCTGACCTCCGTCCGCCAGATGAGCCGCTAACGGCCGTCATCTGATTGGCCGCTGCCGGACCAATGAGCGATGCAGGATTTCCAGGACAGACAGACAGACAGACAGATAGATAGACAGACAGACGGGATAAGACAATTATATAGTAGATTAAAAAAAGGGGGCTTATATAGATTCGACGTTGAGCGGGGGGCGCCATATTGCCCATTCTGCCAAAATAGGGCTGGCTGAGGAATGACACACAGCACACTATTTATAATTACCCTTCCCTGGTGGTCTTCTCCATGACATGGACAATACATGTGATCCGACACTATGCAGATGATTGAGGGCCGCATATAAAGGTATCGCCACGGTGCCACTGATCTACAGGGGAAAAGAGAGGGGTCTTCTGGTTATACTGTACCTGTGGTCGGCAAGCGTCTGCTCGGTGAAAGTTTCACTGAACAAGGAAAACACATCTTTATTCTGGTAATATGCCAATTTTGACTTTGTTTCGTAGGCTGGGAAAAAAAATCCCCCATTTTGTATTTATAGCGAGGGTCCTAAAGTGTGGCTATTAAAAAACGTATCCCTTCGCTTGGTGCTAATAATACACCTGTCATCCCACAAGAAAATGAGCCTACAGCTTGCCCTGTTCTCCAGAAAATCGAAGGGACCCGTTGGTTCACCCAATGTTTTCTCATCATGGCCACCGTCATCATCATCGTTATCATTAGTTTCGCAATGACTGTCAGCCTTGTCCCCTGCATGTACCTGGGAAAGCTCAAATGGTGACACGCACACTTTGGGAGGTAGACACTCACAGAGGATTTTGGGGATTATTCCCGGCGCACACCTGAGCCTTCTGTGCTGATACAACCTTCTGCAATATATATAAAGGAAGCGGTCATTGTCTTAGAGATTCGTGAATTATTCATGTTCTCTGGGACCTGTCAACTCCCTAAAACTCAACACAAATTGGATTTACATTGAATTGATTGGTTCACCTCTACTTGCCATGACTCTGGTAGATAATTCCGTGACCCCTTGTGTCATCAAAGGGATGAGGAGTAGGGTCCGAGTACATAGGGGGGTGATAAATACACGGAATTATCCAGTCTCATTCGGATTCTTGATTGATATTGGCTTAATGCAGTTAAACATCTTGAGCAGATGTAACGCGGTGGACACATCTCGTGACAGAATACCCAGGATTAATTATAAGGAAAGTCCCAGAGAGGATAGACACTGACCACCAATCGATGAGGAAAAGTCATCACTCCCGCCGCAGTCCAGCGGTAATGTATCGACCTGAGAGAAGAAGTGGCTGGAAACACCTAAAGGAACCGGAGACGGTGCGAAGTACAAGGCGAGCATCGAGCGCACCTCGTGGTCAGAAGGTGTCGAGCTCTGCTGCTCCATGCTCTCCAAATCTGCTACATCTTTATAAGAAGCAAAGTAAAAAGACGTAAGGACAAAGAGCAACATTGGCGTCGTCCCGATATAAAGCCAAACAACACAGATACTAGTATTTAGGATGCGAGGCGGCTCCAGGAAGAGGTGCAACAGAACGGGGGACAGATGTCACTGCTGTGACTACAGCGGAGGCTTAAAGGAACAGCTATTAATGCTGAACCATAGAAAATACGCTTAATCCTGAGGCTACTCAAAAAGCTGCCATTACAGAGCTGTCACTGCAGAGCTGCCACTACAGAGCTGTCACTACAGAGCTGCCACTACAGAGCTGTCACTACAGAGCTGCCACTACAGAGCTATCACTACAGAGCTGTCACTACAGAGCTGTCACTGCAGAGCTGTCACTACAGAGCTGCCACTACAGAGCTGTCACTACAGAGCTGTCACTACAGAGCTGTCACTACAGAGCTGTCACTGCAGAGCTGTCACTACAGAGCTGCCACTACAGAGCTGTCACTACAGAGCTGCCACTACAGAGCTGTCACTACAGAGCTGCCACTACAGAGCTGTCACTACAGAGCTGCCACTGCAGAGCTGTCACTACAGAGCTGTCACTACAGAGCTGTCAATACAGAGCTGTCACTACAGAGCTGTCACTACAGAGCTGCCACTACAGAGCTGTCACTACAGAGCTATCACTACAGAGCTGTCATTACAGAGCTGTCACTGCAGAGTTGCCACTACAGAGCTGTCACTACAGAGCTGCCACTACAGAGCTGCCACTACAGAGCTGTCACTACAGAGCTGTCACTGCAGAGCTGTCACTACAGAGCTGCCACTACAGAGCTGTCACTACAGAGCTGTCACTACAGAACTGTCAGTACAGAGCTGTCACTACAGAGCTGCCACTACAGAGCTGCCACTACAGAGCTGTCACTGCAGAGATGTCACTACAGAGCTGTCACTACAGAGCTGCCACTACAGAGCTGCCACTACAGAGCTGTCACTACAGAGCTGTCACTGCAGAGCTGTCACTACAGAGCTGCCACTACAGAGCTGTCACTACAGAGCTGTCACTACAGAACTGTCACTACAGAGCTGTCACTGCAGAGCTGTCACTACAGAGCTGCCACTACAGAGCTGTCACTGCAGAGCTGCCACTACAGAACTGTCACTACAGAGCTGTCAATACAGAGCTGCCACTACAGAGCTGTCACTGCAGAGCTGCCACTACAGAGCTGTCACTGCAGAGCTGTCACTACAGAGCTGCCACTACAGAGCTGTCACTACAGAGCTGTCACTACAGAACTGTCACTACAGAGCTGCCACTACAGAGCTGTCACTACAGAGCTGCCACTACAGAGCTGTCACTACAGAGCTGTCACTACAGAGCTGCCACTACAGAGCTGTCACTACAGAGCTGCCACTGCAGAGCTGTCACTACAGAGCTGTCACTACAGAGCTGTCAATACAGAGCTGTCACTACAGAGCTGTCACTACAGAGCTGCCACTACAGAGCTGTCACTACAGAGCTGCCACTACAGAGCTGTCACTACAGGGCTGTCACTGCAGAGCTGTCACTGCAGAGCTGCCACTACAGAGCTGTCACTACAGGGCTGTCACTGCAGAGCTGTCACTACAGAGCTGCCACTACAGAGCTGTCACTACAGAGCTGTCACTACAGAACTGTCACTACAGAGCTGTCACTACAGAGCTGCCACTGCAGAGCTGTCACTACAGAGCAGTCACTACAGAGCTATCACTACAGAGCTGTCACTACAGAGCTGTCACTACAGAGCTGTCACTACAGGGCTGTCACTGCAGAGCTGCCACTACAGAGCTGCCACTACAGAGTAGTCACTGCAGAGCAGTCACTACAGAGCTGTCACTACAGAGCTGCCACTACAGATCTACCACTACAGAGCTGTCACTGCAGAGCTGCCACTACAGAGCTGTCACTACAGAGCTGTCACTACAGAGCTGTCACTGCAGAGCTGTCACTACAGAGCTGCCACTACAGAGCTGTCACTACAGAGCTATCACTACAGAGCTGTCACTACAGAGCTGTCACTGCAGAGCTGTCACTACAGAGCTGCCACTACAGAGCTGTCACTGCAGAGCTGTCACTACAGATCTACCACTACAGAGCTGTCACTACAGAGCTGCCACTACAGAGCTGTCACTACAGAGCTACCACTACAGAGCTGCCACTACAGATCTACCACTACAGAGCTGTCACTACAGAGCTGTCACTGCAGAGCTGCCACTACAGAGCTGTCACTACAGAGCTGTCACTGCAGAGCTGTCACTACAGAGCTGTCACTACAGAGCTGTCACTGCAGAGCTGTCACTACAGAGCTACCACTACAGAGCTGCCACTACAGATCTACCACTACAGAGCTGTCACTGCAGAGCTGTCACTACAGAGCTGCCACTACAGAGCTGTCACTACAGAGCTGCCACTACAGAGCTGCCACTACAATGCTGTCACTGCAGAGCTGTCACTACAGGGCTGTCACTGCAGAGCTGCCACTGCAGGGCTGTCACTACAGAGCTGTCACTGCAGAGCTGTCACTGCAGAGCTGCCACTACAGAGCTGTCACTACAGAGCTGTCACTACAGAGCTGGCACTGCAGAGCTGTCACTACAGAGCTGTCACTGCAGAGCTGCCACTACAGAGGTGTCACTGCAGAGCTGTCACTACAGAGCTGCCACTACAGAGCTGCCACTACAGAGCTGTCACAACAGAGCTGTCACTTCAGATCTGTCACTGCAGAGCTGTCAGTACAGAGCTGTCTCTACAGAGCTGCCACTACAGAGCTGCCAATACAGAGCTGCCACTACAGAGCTGTCACTGCAGAGCTGTCACTACAGAACTGTCACTACAGAGCTGTCACTACAGAGCTGCCACTACAGAACTGCCACTACAGAGCTGCCACTACAGAGCTGTCACTGCAGAGCTGCCACTACAGAGCTGTCACTACAGAGCTGCCACTACAGAGCTGCCACTACAGAGCTGCCACTGCAGAACTGTCACTGCAGAGCTGTCACTGCAGAACTGTCACTGCAGAGCTGCCACTACAGAGCTGCCACTACAGAGCTGTCACTACAGAGCTGCCACTACAGAGCTGCCACTACAGAGCTGTCACTGCAGAGCTGTCACTACAGAGCTGTCACTACAGAGCTGCCACTACAGAGCTGTGACTACAGAGCTGCCACTACAGAGCTGCCACTACAGAGCTGTCACTACACAGCTGTCACTACAGAGCTGCCACTACAGAGCTGTCACTACAGAGCTGTCACTACAGAGCTGACACTACAGAGCTGCCACTACAGAGCAGTAAATACAGAGCTGTCACTACAGAGCTGTCACTACAGAGCTGCCACTACAGAGCTGTCACTACAGAGCTGCCACAACAGAGCTGTCACTACATAGCTGCAACTACAGAGCAGTCACTACAGAGAAGTCACTACAGAGCAGTCACTACAGAGCTGCCACTACAGAGCTATCACTAAAAAGCTGTCACTGCAGAGCTGCCACTACAGAGCTGCCACTACAGAGCAGTCACAACAGAGCTGTCACTACAGAGCTGCCACTACAGATCTGTCACTACAGAGCTGTCACTACAGAGCTGTCACTACAGAGCTGCCACTACAGAGCTGCCACTACAGAGCTGTCACTGCAGAGCTGTCACTACAGAGCTGCCACTACAGAGCTGTCACTACAGAGCTATCACTACAGAGCTGTCATTACAGAGCTGTCACTGCAGAGTTGTCACTACAGAGCTGTCACTACAGAGCTGTCACTACAGAGCTGCCACTGCAGAGCTGTCACTACAGAGCTGTCACTACAGAGCTGTCACTGCAGAGCTGTCACTACAGAGCTGTCACTACAGAGCTGTCACTGCAGAGCTGTCACTACAGAGCTGCCACTACAGAGCTGTCACTACAGAGCTATCACTACAGAGCTGTCATTACAGAGCTGTCACTGCAGAGTTGCCACTACAGAGCTGTCACTACAGAGCTGCCACTACAGAGCTGTCACTACAGAGCTGTCACTGGAGAGCTGTCACTACAGAGCTGCCACTACAGAGCTGTCACTACAGAGCTGTCACTACAGAACTGTCAGTACAGAGCTGTCACTACAGAGCTGCCACTACAGAGCTGCCACTACAGAGCTGTCACTGCAGAGCTGTCACTACAGAGCTGTCACTACAGAGCTGCCACTACAGAGCTGCCACTACAGAGCTGTCACTACAGAGATGTCACTACAGAGCTGTCACTACAGAGCTGCCACTACAGAGCTGTCACTACAGAGCTGTCACTACAGAACTGTCACTACAGAGCTGTCACTGCAGAGCTGTCACTACAGAGCTGCCACTACAGAGCTGTCACTGCAGAGCTGCCACTACAGAACTGTCACTACAGAGCTGTCAATACAGAGCTGCCACTACAGAGCTGTTACTGCAGAGCTGCCACTACAGAGCTGTAACTGCAGAGCTGTCACTACAGAGCTGCCACTACAGAGCTGTCACTACAGAACTGTCACTACAGAGCTGCCACTACAGAGCTGTCACTACAGAGCTGTCACTACAGAGCTGCCACTACAGAGCTGCCACTGCAGAGCTGTCACTACAGAGCTGTCAATACAGAGCTGTCACTACAGAGCTGTCACTACAGAGCTGCCACTACAGAGCTGTCACTACAGAGCTGCCACTACAGAGCTGTCACTACAGAGCTGTCACTGCAGAGCTGTCACTGCAGAGCTGCCACTACAGAGCTGTCACTACAGGGCTGTCACTGCAGAGCTGTCACTACAGAGCTGCCACTACAGAGCTGTCACTACAGAGCTGTCACTACAGAACTGTCACTACAGAGCTGTCACTACAGAGCTGCCACTGCAGAGCTGTCACTACAGAGCAGTCACTACAGAGCTATCACTACAGAGCTGTCACTACAGAGCTGTCACTGCAGAGCTGCCACTACAGAGCTGCCACTACAGAGCTGCCACTACAAAGCAGTCACTGCAGAGCAGTCACTACAGAGCTGTCACTACAGAGCTGCCACTACAGATCTACCACTACAGAGCTGTCACTGCAGAGCTGCCACTACAGAGCTGTCACTACAGAGCTGTCACTACAGAGCTGTCACTGCAGAGCTGTCACTACAGAGCTGCTACTACAGAGCTGTCACTACAGAGCTATCACTACAGAGCTGTCACTACAGAGCTGTCACTACAGAGCTGTCACTGCAGAGCTGTCACTACAGAGCTGCCACTACAGAGCTGTCACTGCAGAGATGTCACTACAGATCTACCACTACAGAGCTCTCACTACAGAGCTGCCAGTACAGAGCTGTCACTACAGAGCTGCCACTACAGAGCTGCCACTACAGATCTACCACTACAGAGCTGTCACTACAGAGCTGTCACTGCAGAGCTGCCACTACAGAGCTGTCACTACAGAGCTACCACTACAGAGCTGCCACTACAGATCTACCACTACAGAGCTGTCACTGCAGAGCTGTCACTACAGAGCTGCCACTACAGAGCTGTCACTACAGAGCTGCCACTACAGAGCTGCCACTACAGAGCTGTCACTGCAGAGCTGTCACTACAGGGCTGTCACTGCAGAGCTGCCACTGCAGATCTGTCACTACAGAGCTGTCACTGCAGAGCTGTCACTGCAGAGCTGCCACTACAGAGCTGTCACTACAGAGCTGTCACTACAGAGCTGGCACTGCAGAGCTGTCACTACAGAGCTGTCACTGCAGAGCTGCCACTACAGAGGTGTCACTGCAGAGCTGTCATTACAGAGCTGCCACTACAGAGCTGCCACTACAGAGCTGTCACTACAGAGCTGTCACTTCAGATCTGTCACTGCAGAGCTGTCAGTACAGAGCTGTCACTACAGAGCTGCCACTACAGAGCTGCCAATACAGAGCTGCCACTACAGAGCTGTCACTGCAGAGCTGTCACTACAGAACTGTCACTACAGAGCTGTCACTACAGAGCTGCCACTACAGAGCTGCCACTACAGAGCTGTCACTGCAGAGCTGCCACTACAGAGCTGCCACTACAGAGGTGTCACTGCAGAACTGTCACTGCAGAGCTGTCACTGCAGAACTGTCACTGCAGAGCTGCCACTACAGAGCTGCCACTACAGAGCTGTCACTACAGAGCTGCCACTACAGAGCTGCCACTACAGAGCTGTCACTGCAATGCTGTCACTACAGAACTGTCACTACAGAGCTGCCACTACAGAGCTGTCACTACAGAGCTGCCACTACAGAGCTGCCACTACAGAGCTGTCACTACACAGCTGTCACTACAGAGCTGCCACTACAGAGCTGTCACTACAGAGCTGCCACTACAGAGCTGCCACTACAGAGCAGTCAATACAGAGCTGTCACTACAGAGCTGTCACTACAGAACTGCCACTACAGAGCTGTCACTACAGAGCTGTCACTACAGAGCTGCCACAACAGAGCTGTCACTACATAGCTGCAACTACAGAGCAGTCACTACAGCGAAGTCACTACAGAGCAGTCACTACAGAGCTGCCACTACAGAGCTGTCACTAAAGAGCTGCCACTACAGAGCTGTCACTACAGAGCTGCCACAACAGAGCTGCCACTACAGAGCTGTCACTACAGAGCTGCCACTACAGAGCTGCCACTACAGAGCTATCACTACAGAGTTGTCACTACAGAGTTGTCACTACAGAGCTGCCACTACAGAGCTGTCACTACAGAGCTGCCACTACAGAGTTGTAACTACAGAGCTGCCACTACAGAGCTGTCACTACAGAGCTGTCATACAGAGCTGCCACTACAGAGCTGTCACTACAGAGCTGCCACTACAGAGTTGTCACTACAGAGCTGCCACTACAGAGCTGTCACTGCAGAGCTGCCACTACAGAGCTGTCACTACAGAGCTGTCACTACAGAGCAGTCACTACAGAGCTGTCACTACAGAGCTGACACTACAGAGCTGTCACTGCAGAGCTGTCAATACAGAGCTGTCACTACAGAGCTGTCACTACAGAGCTGCCACTACAGAGCTGTCACTGCAGAGCTGTCACTGCAGAGCTGCCACTACAGAGCTGCCACTACAGAGATGTAACTACAGAGCTGTCACTACAGAGCTGTCACTACAGAGCTGCCACTACAGAGCTGTCACTACAGCGCAGTCACTACAGAGCTGTCACTACAGAGCTGCCACTACAGAGCAATCACTACAGAGCTGCCACTACAGAGCTGTCACTACAGAGCTGTCACTGCAGAGCTGCCACTACAGAGCTGCCACTACAGAGCTGTCACTACAGAGCTGTCACAACAGAGCTGTCACTACAGAGCTGTTACTACAGAGCAGTCACTACAAAGCTGTCACTACAGAGCTGCCACTACAGAGCGCTGCCACTACAGAGCTGTCACTGCAGAGCTGTCACTACAGAGCTGTCAATACAGAGCTGCCACTACAGAGCTGTCACTACAGAGCTGTCACTGAAGAGCTGTCACTACAGAGCTGTCACTGCAGAGCTGTCACTACAGAGCAGTCACTACAGAGCTGTCACTACAGAGCTGCCACTACAGAGCTGTCACTACAGAGCTGTCACTACAGAGCTGTCACTGCAGAGCTGCCACTACAAAGCTGTCACTGCAGAGCTGTCACTACAGAGCTGTCACTACAGAGCAGTCACTACAGAGCTGCCACTACAGAGCTGTCACTGCAGAGCTGTCACTACAGAGCTGCCACTACAGAGCTGTCACTACAGAGCAGTCATTACAGAGCTGCCACTACAGAGCTGTCACTACAGAGCTGTCACTACAGAGCTGCCACTACAGAGCTGTCACTAAAGAGCAGTAACTACAGAGCTGTCACTACAGAGCTGTCACTACAGAGCTGTCACTACACAGCTGTCACTACAGAGCTGCCACTACAGAGCTGTCACTACAGAGCAGTTGACGCGCCCCTGGGCCTGAGTCGCGCAGCGTTGTGCACGCGGGAGCCTACCCGGAGCCGGATCTGATAGGGGTAGTAGTCTCGTGGCGGTGACCCGGTCCGTGCCCAGGGAGTCAAGCTGAGTGGCAGAGTTTAGCAGAAGATGGTATGGTGTTCGACTACGCCACCCGTTGAATGCGGCTATGAGGCCGCCGCTGCAGGGCAGACCGCTGAGGCCGGTGGTACGATTGTGCAGCGTAGATGGTATAACCCCCAACGGGAGGGGTATGGCCTCAGGGCAGCCGACGTGTTTGAAGGGGGTAGCAGAATAGCATGCAGGTAGCAGGAACCACTCAGAGACGGTCCGGTGTAGTTCAGGGTCTTTACTGATGACAAAGGTAGACCCTCCCGGAGTACTGGCTAGCGATCGGGGCCTGGTCAGTCCGTGAGCAGATGGAATCTCCCCTGGCCAGGCGGAGTTGTAGACCTCCCCAACTAATTGTACTCTTCTGGCTACCTTGCTAGAGGTGGGTAAAAGTAGCCCACGTCCCTGAGTGTACCGTGTGGTGCTCACCCGTATGGCCGGTGACTCGGGGCCTTCTGGTAGCTTCCGCTCCACGACGGCGGTGCTGGTCCCTTGCGTGTGACCGTGCCTTCGGGTTTCTTGGCCAGAGGACCTGAAATCCCCTGCCGGTCGGTTTCTGCTGCTGGGTAAGGATTAGTCCCCACAGCCTCGGACTCCGGGTCCGGTGAGAACTCTTCAATCAGGGCGAGCTCTACAGCTTCCAGCCCCTGACTCCTTTTAGCACTGCTCCCACTGAGCTCCTGATCTTTCTTTCCTATAGCTGCTCCTCTCCAGACCAGACTATGTCTCTGTCTGGGACTCCTCTTCTCCTCTTTCTCTCTCACCCTGCCTCAGCCCCAGTCTTATATAGGGGAAGTTCTTCCCCTCCCAGGACTGGGCAGGAGGTGTGGCATGCATAGGATTCCTGGCCAGGAGACCTCCCACCTGCTCTCAGACGTAATATTGCTATTACTGTGGAAACCAGACCCCTGGGGTGCCACATTCCCCCCCTAGTGAAATTTAGTACTCCGGGACTAAACATACTTTTGTAAACATAACAAGTTATAAACAGAAACAGTACAATAAAGAAAACCACATTAGGATGGTCACGGCGTGTCCCCAGCCGGGTGCAGTTTTTGAAGAAAGCAAGGGTGTCCATTCCACCAAAGAACAGGGAGCCGTAACCAGGTAGGGGTCTGTCCTGCCCCGAGTCTTTAACAGTCTTTAGTCCGTTCCTGGGTTACGCTCCAAACATATGTACAAAGGATTCCGGATAATCCATAAACGACACCTATAAAATAACTAGAAATACACAATTATTCACAAGCAACAATAAACAGGTAAATACAAATAAAACAGTTTGAGCACTTTAAATCCTCCAACGTACGGGCAACTGGCCTCTAGTGACCCTAGTAGACCTACGGAGCTGACTGACTGGTCCTGAGTTACAGGGTGTAGGGGCTGTCAAAGGTAAACTGGGCAGCTGTCTACGAGCTCTTTGGCTCACTAGGGGCACGGCAGGCTCACTATAAGCAGAGGGTTGATCCTCCTGATCTGCTTGTGTGGGGTCTTCTGCCTCCTGGACCGGCTGCTCTTCCAGCTCTACCTGTTTCTCCGTAGGTACTTGAAATGCTGGTTGGAGGAAGGTGAGGACGGGTACCACAACAGCGCCATTGACTTGAGTCCAAGACCGAGGGAAGTCTCCGAGCACAGTACTGACCATATCTTCCCTTTCCTCTGCGGGTCGAGGGTCTTCCTGTTCATCTTCAGGGTTCCGTAGCTGTTCGGGACACTTCTTCAGGTGATCTCGGGATACAATGGCTGTGGTTTCTCCTCCATCCTTACTGATTGTGCAGACTTTCGGGTTCTCATGGCTTGAGGGCAGTACAGTGTATGGGTCCTTCTCCCACTGGTCGTCCAACTTGTGGAGCCGTCTCTTCCTCTTCAAGACCTGCTCTCCAGGTACCAGGGGAACAGCGGGAGCATACTGGTTGTAAGTCTTCTCCTGTCTTTCTCTAGCTTGACAGAGACTTCGCTCCACGCTCTCCTGTACTTTCCGGTACTGCTGCTGCCTCTCTGTGTCCCAGTCTGCTTCTGGTGAAGTGTCCGCGGGTGTCAGGACTCCCATATCCAGGTCAACAGGCAGCTTACCAGGTCTTGCTCTCATTAGGTAAGCCGGGGTACAGTTGGTAGAACCTACAGGGATGTGGTTGTATAGGTCCACCAGATCAGGCAGTTTCTCAGGCCACAGACTGCGTTCTTCCAGGGGCAATGTTTTCAAAAGGTCTATCACCACCTGGTTCATTTTCTCGCAGAGTCCATTGGTTTGTGGATGATAGGGTGTTGTTCTTATCTTCCGGCAGCCATACAGAGTGCAGAACTCCTGGAAGACCTCCGCTTCAAAGGCAGGTCCCTGGTCCGTCAGCACCTGCTCTGGGTATCCGTGTGGACGACAGAAGTGCTGCTGGAAGGCTCTAGCTGCTGTTTGAGCCGTTAAGTCCTTGACGGGGACGACAACCAAGAACCGGGAGTAGTGATCCACGATTGTTAACGCATAGACGTAGCCACTTCTGCTGGGGGTCAGTTTTACATGATCCAAGGCTACCAGTTCCAACGGCTGCTTGGTGACGATGGACTGCAGGGGAGTCTTCTGGCTAGCACGGTCCTTCCTTCTTAGGTTGCATGGGCCACAGTCTCTGCACCACCTCTCGATGGTTCCTCTCATGCCTACCCAATGGAACCGCCCGCGCAGCAGGAACTCCAGCTTCTTCCATCCGAAGTGCCCAGCTCCGTTGTGGTATGCCTCCAGTACCATAGCCGCGTCTCTTCTTGGCACCACTACTTGCCAGATCAGTTCATGCGTCCGGGAGTTAACCATTCTGCGGCACAACTTCCCCTTGTAAAGGAACAGTCGACTCTTCTCAACCCACAGTTGCTTGGCCTCCTCTGGAGCGTCTGGGTCAAGGCGGGCATCTGGCTGAGTCAGCATCTCCTTCACCAGTCGGACGGCGGGGTCACTGTCTTGCGTTTCCGCCCAGTTGTAATGAGGTAAGGGGTTGAACGTAGCAGATTGCTTACCCCTTACACGGTGGGAATACTGGATAGTCCCATGACGGTGGAACGCGGGGAGTTCAACTTCTTCCAGTTCCTCTGGATCTTCCCCTACGTCCGGTAGGTTTGGCATTCTGGACAAGGCATCCGCGTTGGTATTGGAGCGTCCTGCCCGGTATTTGATCGTGAACTCATAGTTGGACAGGCGGGCCATCCATCTCTGCTCCAGGGCACCGAGTCTTGCCGTATCCAGGTGTGTCAACGGGTTGTTATCCGTGTACACGGTGAACCGGGAAGAGGCGAGGTAGTGCCTAAAGCGTTCGGTGACTGCCCACACCACTGCCAGGAACTCTAGCTTGAATGAGCTGTAATTCTCAGGGTTTCTTTCGGTGGGTCGCAGTTTTCGGCTGGCGTAAGCAATTACCCGTTCTTTCCCCTGCTGGATCTGGGACAGTACGGCTCCTAGCCCGACGTTACTTGCGTCGGTGTAGAGGATAAAGGGCTGGCTGTAATCAGGGTACGCCAGGATTTCATCCCCCGTGAGGGCCATCTTCAGCTGGCGGAAGGACTCTTCTTCCAGCTTCTCCCATCTGAAGGGTGGCTTCTGGTTCTTGGCCTTCCTGGACTGGCCTATCAGGAGGTCCTGCATAGGAGCTGCCTTTTTGGTGAAACCGGGAATGAATCTTCGGTAGTAGCCTACCAACCCGAGGAACTGCCGCACTTCCTTTACGCTGGAGGGGCTTGGCCATTCCTTAATTGCGGTGATCTTATCAGGGTCGGGAGCCACTCCGTCAGCACTCACCACGTGTCCCAGGTACTGCACCTTTGGTTTCAGGAGGTGACACTTGGAGGGTTTCACCTTTAGGCCGTAGTTTGCCAGGGCTTCGAACACTTCTGCCAGGTGTTTCAGGTGGTCCTCGTAGGTCTTGGAGTAGACGATGACATCGTCCAGGTATAACAGGACCGTCTCGAAGTTTCGGTGTCCCAGACAGCATTCCATCAATCGTTGGAAGGTTCCTGGTGCGTTGCAGAGTCCGAGCGGCATGCAGGTAAACTCGCTAAGTCCCATCGGGGTGGTGAATGCGGTCTTCTCCCGGTCCGCCTCTGCTACAGGAACCTGCCAGTACCCGCTAGTGAGATCCAAAGTGGAGAAGAAGTTAGCAGATTTTAAAGCAGCCAAAGACTCCTCTATCCTTGGTAAGGGGTACGCATCTTTGTGTGTGATACGGTTGATTTTCCGGTAATCTACACACATTCTCATGGTGTTGTCCTTCTTTTTAACCAAGACTAGTGGAGCTGCCCAGGGGCTACAGCTATCCCTGATTACTCCAGCCTCCTTCATGTCTCTAAGCATCCCTTTGGCGTGTTGGTAGTGTGCAGGGGGTACGGGTCGGTATCTCTCCTTTATGGGAGGATGGTCTCCCGTGGGGATGTGGTGTTCTACCCCCTTTACTCGCCCGAAGTCTAACGGGTGTTTACTAAACACTCTCTCGTACTCTTGAACCACCCGATAGACTCCCTGTTTCTGGTGTGAGGGAGTGGAGTCAGTTCCCAAATGTAGTTGCTGACACCAGTCCTCCATTGGTTTCTTAGAGCCGTTACCTTCCTCTGGGTGAGATGGAGGCAAGGGTTCCACTGACTGTACAGAATTTTGGTCGATGGTATACAATTTGGCTAGCGTGGCATACCGGGGCAGGTATACTTCCCTCTTCCCGATATTTATTATGCGAACGGGCACCCTCCCATGGCGTACATCAACCACCCCCCGTGCCGTCAAAATGGTGGGCCTACTGTCTGAGTAGACTGGTTCTACCATTGCTTGGTAATCTCTACCTCTCAGACCAATAGCCGCCCGGCACCAAATCATCATTTCACTTTTCGGGGGCATGGCAATAGGGAAAGGGTCACACATTCTCACGCTTCCTATCTCACCACCGGAGAGTTCCACCTGTTGCCGTCGCATCAGTGCCCGGATCTCTTTTTGGAGCACTCGCTGCTGACCGGAGCTGGCGTTCTTGGCAACCTGCTGTAAAATGAGAATCACCTCTGCAAGACAATTTTCAATCACATTAGTTCCTAGAGTTATCTTTGGGTGACTCTCGCGCTTGTCAATGTCCACAATGATCAGTCCCTGTGCTGCCAGTTCGACTTTACCGATTTTAATGGTCACCTCTTTAAATCCGATCTGTGGCACAGGCTGACCATTGCTGGCGATGATACTCAAGTCGTCATCAGGGTAGCGGGTTATATCCGAGTCATTCCAGTACTGCTTGAAGAGCACGTACGGGATGGTGGTGACCTGTGACCCGGTGTCCAGTAGGGCACTCATAGGAATGCCATCCAGTACCACAGGCAAGACTGGACGTCCTCCCACGTATTTGTCACGCCAGTTCGATGGGCCTGGTGATCTTATTCCTAGGGGTTGGCCCTCTACCCCAGGTTGTGCCAGTTTAAAGGACAGTACCTTGCCATATGTCCGGGTTGATTGCAGCGGCGGCAGATGGGTTGTCCGTCCTCGTTGTATCGGTCGCTGGGTCTTCCTCTGGCCGGTGGGGTCCTCCTTGGTCGACGCCACGGGATGTCCTCCGGTCCGGATGCCAGCTGGATCTTCCCTGGAGCAGAAACCTGTAAAGACTGCACAGTTCGGGTTAGCGCAGCAACGCTTTTAGCTAGCTCTTGGACCTGATGGTGCAGGTCTGGAGCCGGGTCAGTGTTCAAAGCCTGCGCGTCAGCTCCCACAGGCCCTGCCGACAAGGGCGCCGCCTCCTGGTGGTAAGCGGTAGTAGGGCGCCTGTGGGCCACAACGCCACCCGGTGCCGGTTCTCGGAGCACCCGGATGGCTCTGTCCTTGAACTGTGCAAAGTCCAGATGAGGATCCTGTAAGGCCATTGCCCGCAACTGGGTTCGGTGGGCATTGCAATATAGTCCCTCTATAAATTGTTCAGTCAACAGCCTGTCCTCGTTTCCCACGCTGTCAGGGTCGGTCTGCTTAATGGCTCTCAGGGCCTCTTGTAGGTTTAGTGCATAGTCCCTTATATTCTCATGTGCTCGCTGTTTGCACCCGTAGAATTTAAGCTTAATCTCGGCTGAGGTGCGGGTATCAAAGGTGTCCTTCAGCCGGGTTAATATCCCTGCGACAGTCCTCCTCCCAGGTGGCCAGGACTTTACCTCCCTTTGGGCTGCCCCGGTTAGTTGGGCCACCAGGATGCTCACTTTTTGCTCTTCTGTGAGGGGGTACACCTGGAAGAGGCTATCCAGCTTTTCTCTAAAGTCATTCAGGGTATGTGACTCCCCTGAGTACTGGGGTAGCCAGGCTGCCCCCGGGATATAGGGCATGGTGAAAGGCATGACCGCAGCAGCGGCGGCGCTGGCGGTGGCTGTGGCAGTGTAGCTCTCCTCCGTATCCGACATCCTCCTCCCCCCTAGTGGACCGTGGCCTACCTTGCGATGATCCTCTTCCGTAGGCCGCGGTTCCGCAGTGGATCGTCAGGGTTGAGGACCTTCCGTCGCGCTCCTGTGACGTCGGCGTCTGCTGGGCTCCTTCCAGGACCTTACGCAACGTCCGGACGTGAGGCAGGGCTTCAGTTCTCGCGCGCTTTCAGAGTCCACGCCCCTCTTCTTCCCGCGCGGCATCTTCAAGATGGCGTCCAACGGCGGGAAAACTCCACGGATGGCGGGAAGAAGGCAGAAGATGGCGCCGGATGGCGGGAAAACTTCACGGATGGCGGGAAGAAGGCAGAAGATGGCGCCGGATGGCGGGAATCTTCACCACAGGTAAGTTTAACAGTCTTCTTTCAGGCACGCAGTACCCGGTGGTTGCGGGCACGGAATCCTGCCGACTACGCCAAAGTTGACGCGCCCCTGGGCCTGAGTCGCGCAGCGTTGCGCACGCGGGAGCCTACCCGGAGCCGGATCTGATAGGGGTAGTAGTCTCGTGGCGGTGACCCGGTCCGTGCCCAGGGAGTCAAGCTGAGTGGCAGAGTTTAGCAGAAGATGGTACGGTGTTCGACTACGCCACCCGTTGAATGCGGCTATGAGGCCGCCGCTGCAGGGCAGACCGCTGAGGCCGGTGGTACGATTGTGCAGCGTAGATGGTATAACCCCCAACGGGAGGGGTATGGCCTCAGGGCAGCCGACGTGTTTGAAGGGGGTAGCAGAATAGCATGCAGGTAGCAGGAACCACTCAGAGACGGTGCGGTGTAGTTCAGGGTCTTTACTGATGACAAAGGTAGACCCTCCCGGAGTACTGGCTAGCGATCGGGGCCTGGTCAGTCCGTGAGCAGATGGAGTCTCCCCTGGCCAGGCGGAGTTGTAGGCCTCCCCAACTAATTGTACTCTTCTGGCTACCTTGCTAGAGGTGGGTAAAAGTAGCCCACGTCCCTGAGTGTATCGTCTGGTGCTCACCCGTATGGCCGGTGACTCGGGGCCTTCTGGTAGCTTCCGCTCCACGACGGCGGTGCTGGTCCCTTGCGTGTGACCGTGCCTTCGGGTTTCTTGGCCAGAGGACCTGAAATCCCCTGCTGGTCGGTTTCTGCTGCTGGGTAAGGATTAGTACCCACAGCCTCGGACTCCGGGTCCGGTGAGAACTCTTCAATCAGGGCGAGCTCTACAGCTTCCAGCCCCTGACTCCTTTTAGCACTGCTCACACTGAGCTCCTGATCTTTCTTTCCTATAGCTGCTCCTCTCCAGACCAGACTATGTCTCTGTCTGGGACTCCTCTTCTCCTCTTTCTCTCTCACCCTGCCTCAGCCCCAGTCTTATATAGGGGAAGTTCTTCCCCTCCCAGGACTGGGCAGGAGGTGTGGCATGCATAGGATTCCTGGCCAGGAGACCTCCCACCTGCTCTCAGACGTAATATTGCTATTACTGTGGAAACCAGACCCCTGGGGTGCCACACAGTCACTACAGAGCTGTCACTACAGAGCTGCCACTACAGAGCAGTCACTACAGAGCAGTCACTACAGACCTGTCACTACAGAGCAGTCACTACAGAGCTGCCACTACAGAGCTGTTAATACAGAGCTGTCACTACAGAGCTGCCACTACAGAGCTGTCACTACAGAGCAGTCACTACAGACCTGTCACTACAGAGCTACCACTACAGAGCTGCCACTACAGAGCTGCCACTACAGAGCTGTCACTAAAGAGCTGCCACTACAGAGCTGCCAATACACAGCAGTCACTACAGAGCTGCCACTACAGAGCTGTCACAACAGAGCTGTCACTACAGAGCTGCCACTACAGAGCTGCCACTACAGACCTGTCACTACAGAGCTGCCACTACAGAGCTGTCACTACAGAGCTATCACTACAGAGCTGGCACTACAAAGCTGCCACTACAGAGCTGCCACTACAGAGCAGTCACTACAGAGCTGCCACTACAGAGCTGTCACTACAGAGCTGCCACTACAGAGCTGCCACTACAGACCTGCCACTACAGACCTGTCACTACAGAGCAGCCACTACAGAGCAGTCACTACAGAGCTGCCACTACAGAGCTGTCACTACAGAGCAGTCACTACAGACCTGTCACTACAGAGCTGCCACTACAGAGCTATCACTACAGAGCTGCCACTACAGAGCAGTCACTACAGACCTGTCACTACAGAGCTGTCACTACAGAGCAGTCACTACAGAGCTATCACTACAGAGCTGCCACTACAGAGCTGTCACTACAGAGCTGCCACTACAGAGCTGCCACTACAGAGCTGCCACTACAGACCTGTCACTACAGAGCTGTCACTACAGAGCTGTCACTACAGAGCTGACACTACAGAGCTGCCACTACAGAGCAGTCACTAAAGAGCTATCACTACAGAGCTGTCACTACAGAGCTATCACTACAGAGCTGCCACTACAGAGCTGCCACTACAGAGTTATCACTGCAGAGCTGTCACCCACAGAGCTGTCATTACAGAGCTGTCACTACAGAGCTGTCACTACAGAGCTGCCACTACAGAGCTGCCACTACAGAGCTGTCACTACAGAGCTGCCACTACAGAGCTGTCTCTACAGAGCTATCACTACAGAGCTGTCACTACAGAGCTGCCACTACAGAGCTGTCACTACAGAGCTGCCACTACAGAGCAGTCACTACAGAGCTATCACTACAGAGCTGTCACTACAGAGCTGACACTACAGAGCTGTCACTACAGAGCTGCCACTACAGAGCAGTCACTACAGAGCTGCCACTATAGAGCTGTCACTACAGAGCTATCACTACAGAGCTGTCACTACAGAGCTGCCACTACAGAGCTGTCACTACAGACCTGTCACTACAGAGCTGCCACTACAGAGCTGTCACTACGGAGCAGTCACTACAGAGCTATCACTACAGAGCTGCCACTACAGAGCTGCCACTACAGAGCTGTCACTACAGAGATGTCACTACAGAGCTGCCACTACAGAGCTGCCAATACAGAGCTGTCACTACAGAGCTGCCACTGCAGAGCAGTCACTACAGAGCTGTCACTACAGGGCTGCCACTACAGAGCTGTCACTACAGAGCTGCCAATACAGAGCTGTCACTACAGAGCTGTCACTACAGAACTGTCACTACAGAGCTGTCACTACAGAGCTGCCACTACAGAGCTGCCACTACAGAGTTGCCACTACAGAGCTGTCACTGCAGAGCTGTCACTGCAGAGCTGTCACTACAGAGCTGCCACTACAGAGCTGCCACTACAGAGCAGTCACTACAGAGCTGTCACTACAGAGCTGTCACTACAGAGCTATCACTACAGAGCTGCCACTACAGAGCTGTCACTACAGAGTTGTCACTGAAGAGCTGTCACCAACAGAGCTGTCATTACAGAGCTGTCACTACAGAGCTGTCACTACAGAGCTGCCACTACAGAGATGCCACTACAGAGCTGTCACTACAGAGCGGCCACTACAGAGCTGTCTCTACAGAGCTATCACTACAGAGCTGTCACTAAAGAGCTGCCACTACAGAGCTGTCACTACAGAGCTGCCACTACAGAGCAGTCACTACAGAGCTATAACTACAGAGCTGTCACTGCAGAGCTGACACTACAGAGCTGTCACTACAGAGCTGCCACTACAGAGCAGTCACTACAGAGCTGCCACTACAGAGCTGTCACTACAGAGCTATCACTACAGAGCTGTCACTACAGAGCTGCCACTACAGAGCTGTCATGACAGACCTGTCACTACAGAGCTGCCACTACAGAGCTATCACTACGGAGAAGTCACTACAGAGCTGCCACTACAGAGCTGCCACTACAGAGCTGCCACTACAGAGCTGTCACTACAGAGCTGTCACTACAGAGTTGCCAATACAGAGCTGTCACTACAGAGCTGCCACTGCAGAGCAGTCACTACAGAGCTGTCACTACAGGGCTGCCACTACAGAGCTGTCACTACAGAGCTGCCACTACAGAGCTGTCACTACAGAGCTGTCACTACAGAACCGTCACTACAGAGCTGCCACTACAGAGCTGTCACTACAGAGCTGCCAATACAGAGCTGCCACTACAGAGCTGCCACTACAGAGCTGCCACTACAGAGTTGCCACTACAGAGCTGCCACTGCAAAGCTGTCACTGCAGAGCTGTCACTACAGAGCTGTCACTACAGAGCTGCCACTACATAGCTGCCACTACAGATCTACCACTACAGAGCTGTCACTGCAGAGCTGTCACTACAGAGCTGTCACTACAGAGCTGCCACTACAGAGCTGTCATTACAGAGCTTCCACTACAGAGCTGTCACAACAGAGCTGTCAATAAACAGCTGTCACTACAGAGCTGCCACTACAGAGCTGTCACTACAGAGCTGTCGCTACACAGCTGTCACTACAGAGCAGCCACTACAGAGCTGCCACAACAGAGCTGTCACTACATAGCTGCCACTACAGAGCAATCACTAGAGAAGTCACTACAGAGCAGTCACTACAGACCTGCCACTACAGAGCTGTCACTACAGAGCTGTCACTGCAGAGCTGTCACTGCAGAGCTGCCACTAAAGAGCTGTCACTACAGAGCTGTCACTACAGAGCTGCCACTACAGAGCTGCCACTGCAGAGCTGTCACTGCAGAGCTGCCACTACAGAGCTATCACTACAGAGCTGCCACTAGAGAGCAGTCACAACAGAGCTGCCACTACAGAGCTGTCACTACAGAGCTGTCACTACAGAGCTGCCACTACAGAGCAGTCACTACAGAGCTGCCACTACAGAGCTGTCACTACAGAGCTGTCACTACAGAGCTGCCACTACAGAGCTGTCACTACAGAGCTGCCACTACAGAGCTGTCACTGCAGAGCTGCCACTACAGAGCTATCACTACAGAGCTGCCACTACAGAGCAGTCACTACAGAGCTGTCACTACAGAGCTGCCACTACAGAGCTGTCACTACAGAGCTGTCACTACAGAGCAGTCACTACAGAGCTGCCACTACAGAGCTGTAACTACAGAGCTGCCACTACAGAGCTGTCACTACAGAGCTGCCACTACAGAGCTGTTACTACAGAGCTATCACTACAGAGCTGTCACTACAGAGCTGCCACTACAGAGCTGTCACTACAGAGCTATCAATACTGAGTTATCACTACAGAGTTGTCACTACAGAGCTGTCACTACAGAGCTGCCACTACAGAGCTGTCACTACAGAGCTGTCACTACAGAGCTGCCACTACAGAGCTGTCACTACAGAGCTGCCACTAGAGAGCTGTCACTACAGAGCTGTCACTACAGAGCTGCCACTACAGAGTTGTCACTACAGAGCTGCCACTACAGAGCTGTAACTACAGAGCTGCCACTACAGAGCTGTAACTACAGAGCTGCCACTACAGAGCTGTCACTGCAGAGCTGTCACTACAGAGCTGCCAATACAGAGCTGCCACTACATTGATTCCACTACAGAGCTGTCACTTCAGAGCTGCCAACACAGAGCTGCCACTACATTGATGCCACTACAGAGCTGCCAATACAGAGCTGTCACTACAGAGCTGCCACTGCAGAGCTGTCACTACAGAGCTGTCACTACAGAGCTGCCACTACAGAGCTGTCACTACAGAGCAGCCACTACAGAGCTGTCACTGCAGAGCTGTCACTACAGAGCTGTCACTACAGAGCTGCCACTACAGATCTACCACTACAGAGCTGTCACTGCAGAGCTGTCACTACAGAGCTGTCACTACAGAGCTGCCACTACAGAGCTGTCACTACAGAGCTGCCACTACAGAGCTGTCACTACAGAGCTGCCACTACAGAGCTGCCACTACAGAGCAGTCACTACAGAGCTGTCAATAAAGAGCTGTCACTACAGAGCTGCCACTACAGAGCTGTCACTACAGAGCTGTCACTACACAACTGTCACTACAGAGCAGCCACTACAGAGCCGCCACAACAGTGCTGTCACTGCAGAGCTGTCACTACAGAGCTGTCACTTCAGAGCTGTCACTACAGAGCTGCCACTGCAGAGCTGTCACTGCAGAGCTGCCACTACAGAGCTATCACTACAGAGCTGCCACTACAGAGCAGTCACTACAGAGCTGCCACTACAGAGCTGCCACTACAGAGCTGTCACTACAGAGCTGCCACTACAGAGCAGTCACTACAGAGCTGCCACTACAGAGCTGTCACTACAGAGCTGTCACTGCAGAGCTGTTACTATAGAGCTGTCACTACAGAGCTGCAACTACAGAGCTGTCACTACAGAGCTGCCACTACAGAGCTGTCACTGCAGAGCTGCCACTACAGAGCTATCACTACAGAGCTGCCACTACAGAGCAGTCACTACAGAGCTGTTACTACAGAGCTGTCACTACAGAGCTGCCACTACAGAGCTGTCACTACAGAGCTATCACTACAGAGCTGTCACTACAGAGCTGCCACTACAGAGCTGTCACTACAGAGCTGCCACTACAGAGCTGTCACTACAGAGCTATCACTACAGAGTTATCACTACAGAGTTGTCACTACAGAGCTGTCACTACAGAGCTGCCACTACAGAGCTGTCACTACAGAGCTGCCACTACAGAGCTGTAACTACAGAGCAGCCACTAGAGAGCTGTCACCACAGAGCTGTCACTACAGAGCTGCCACTACAGAGCTGTCATTACAGAGCTGCCACTACAGAGTTGTCACTACAGAGCTGCCACTACAGAGCTGTAACTACAGAGCTGCCACTACAGAGCTGTCACTACAGAGCTGTCACTACAGAGCTGCAACTACAGAGCTATCACTACAGAGCTGCCACTACAGAGTTGTCACTGCAGAGCTGCCACTACAGAGCTATCACTATGGAGCAGCCACTACAGAGCAGTCACTACAGAGCTGCCACTACAGAGCTGCCACTACAGAGCAGTCACTACAGAGCAGTCACTACAGAGCTACCACTACAGAGCTGTCACTACAGAGCTGCCACTACAGAGCTGTCACTACAGAGCTGCCACTACAGAGCTGTCACTACAGAGCTATCACTACAGAGCTGTCACTACAGAGATGCCACTACAGAGCAGTCACTACAGAGCTGCCACTACAGAGCTGTAACTACAGAGCTGCCACTACAGAGCTGTCACTACAGAGCTGCCACTACAGAGCTGCCACTACAGAGCTGTCACTACAGAGCTGTCACTACAGAGCTGCCACTACAGAGCTGTCATTTCAGAGCTGCCACTACAGAGTTGTCACTACAGAGCTGCCACTACAGAGCTGCAACTGCAGAGCTGCCACTACAGAGCTGTCACTACAGAGCTGTCACTACAGAGCTGTCACTACAGAGCTGCCACTACAGAGTTGTCACTGCAGAGCTGCCACTACAGAGCTATCACTAAGGAGCTGCCACTACAGAGCAGTCACTACAGAGCTGTCACTACAGAGCTATCACTACAGAGTTGTCACTACAGAGCTATCACTACAGAGCTGCCACTACAGAGCTGTCACTACAGAGCTGCCACTACAGAGCTGTCACTACAGAGCTATCACTACAAAGCTGCCACTACAGAGCTGTTACTACAGAGCTGTCACTACAGAGCTATCACTACAGAGCTGCCACTACAGAGCTGTCACTACAGAGCAGTCAGTACAGAGCTGTCACTACAGAGCTATCACTACAGAGCTATCACTGCAGAGCTGTCGCTACAGAGCTGCCACTATAGAGCTGTCACTGCAGAGCCATCACTACAGAGCAGCCACTACCGAGCTGTAACTACAGAGCTGTCACTACAGAGCTGCCACTACAGAGCTGTCACTGCAGAGCCATCACTACAGAGCAGCCACTACAGAGCTGTAACTACAGAGCTGTCACTACAAAGCTGCCACTACAGAGCTATCACTGCAGAGCTGTCACTACAGAGCTGTCACTACAGAGCTGTCACTGCAGAGCCATCACTACAGAGCAGCCACTACAGAGCTGTAATTACAGAGCTGTCACTACAGAGCAGTCACTACAGAGCTGTCACTACAGAGCTGCCACTACAGAGCAGTCACTACAGAGCTGTCACTACAGAGCTGTCAGTACAGAGCTGTCACTACAGAGCTGCCACTACAGAGCTGCCACTACAGAGCTGTCACTACAGAGCAGTCACTACAGAGCTGTCACTACAGAGCTGCCACTACAGAGCTCTTACTACAGAGCTGTCACTGCAGAGCTCTCACTTCAGAGCTGTCACTACAGAGCTGCCACTACAGAGCAGTCACTACAGAGCTGTTACTACAGAGCTGTCACTACAGAGTTGTCACTGAAGAGCTGCCACTACAGAGCTATCACTACAGAGCTGCCACTACAGAGCTGTCACTACAGAGCTGTCACTACAGAGCTGCCACTAAAGAGCTGCAACTACAGAGCTGTCACTACAGAGGTGCCACTGCAGAGCTCTCACTACAGAGCTGTCACTGCAGAGCTGTCAGTACAGAGCTGACACTACAGAGCTGTCTCTACAGAGCTGTCACTACAGAGCTACCACTACAGAGCTGTCACTACAGAGTTGTCACTACAGAGCTGTCACTAAAGAGCTGCCACTGCAGAGCAGTCACTACAGAGCTGCCACTACAGAGCTATCACTGAAGAGCAGTCACTACAGAGCTGTCACTACAGAGCTGCCACTGCAGAGCAGTCACTACAGAGCTGTCACTGCAGAACTGCCACTGCACAGCAGTCACTACAGAGCTGCCACTACAGAGCTGTCACTACAGAGCTGTCTCTACAGAGCTGTCACTACAGAGCAGTCACCACAGAGCTGCCACTACAGAGCTGTCACTGCAGAGCAGTCACTACAGAGCTGTCACTACAGAGCCGTCACTACAGAGCAGTCACTACACAGCTGTCACTGCAGAGCTGTCACTACAGAGCTGTCACTACAGAGCTGCCACTATGGAGCTGTCACTACAGAGCTGCCACTACAGAGCTGTTACTACAGAGCTGTCACTACAGAGTTGTCACTGAAGAGTTGCCACTACAGAGCTGTCACTACAGAGCGGCCACTTCAGAGCTATCACTACAGAGCTGTCACTACAGAGCTGCCACTACAGAGCTGTCACTACAGAGCTGTCACTGCAGAGCTGTCACTACAGAGCTGCCACTAAAGAGCTGTAACTACAGAGCTGTCACTACAGAGCTGCCACTGCAGAGCTGTCACTACAGAGCTGTCACTGCAGAGCTGTCAGTACAGAGCTGACACTACAGAGCTGTCTCTACAGAGCTGTCACTACAGAGCTACCACTACAGAGCTGTCACTACAGAGTTGTCACTACAGAGCTGTCACTAAAGAGCTGCCACTGCAGAGCAGTCACTACAGAGCTGCCACTACAGAGCTATCACTGCAGAGCAGTCACTACAGAGCTGTCACTACAGAGCTGCCACTGCAGAGCAGTCACTACAGAGCTGTCACTACAGAGCTGCCACTGCACAGCAGTCACTACAGAGCTGCCACTACAGAGCTGTCACTACAGAGCTGTCTCTAAAGAGCTGTCTCTACAGAGCAGTCACTACAGAGCTGCCACTACAGAGCTGTCACTGCAGAGCAGTCACTACAGACCTGTCACTACAGAGCCATCACTACAGAGCAGTCACTACACAGCTGTCACTGCAGAGCTGTCACTACAGAGCTGTCACTACAGAGCTGCCACTACGGAGCTGTCACTACAGAGCTGCCACTACAGAGCTGTTACTACAGAGCTGTCACTACAGAGTTGTCACTGAAGAGTTGCCACTACAGAGCTGTCACTACAGAGCGGCCACTACAGAGCTATCACTACAGAGCTGTTACTACAGAGCTGCCACTACAGAGCTGTCACTACAGAGCTGTCACTGCAGAGCTGTCAGTACATAGCTGACACTACAGAGCTGTCACTGCAGAGCTGTCACTACAGAGCTGTCACTACAGAGCTACCACTACAGAACTGTCACTACAGAGTTGTCACTACAGAGCTGTCACTGCAGAGCTGTCACTACAGAGCTGTCACTGATGAGCTGTCACTACAGAGCTTTCAAATCAGACCTGCCACTACAGAGCTGTCACTGCAGAGCAGCCACTACAGAGCTGTGAGTACAGAGCTGTCACTGCAGAGCAGTCACTACAGAGCTGTCACTACCGAGCCGTCACTACAGAGCAGTCACTACAGAGCTGCCACTACAGAGCTGTCACTGAGGAGCTGTCACTACAGAGCTGTCACTACAGAGCTGTCACTACAGAGCCGTCACTACAGAGCAGTCACTACAGAGCTGACACCACAGAGCTGTCACTGAGGAGCTGTCACTACAGAGCTGTCACTACAGAGCAGTCACTACAGAGCTGCCACTACAGAGCTGCCACTACAGAGCTGTCACTACAGAGCTGCCACTACAGAGCTGTCACTACAGAGCTGTCACTACAGAGCTGCCACTACAGAGCTGTCACTACAGAGCAGTCACTACAGAGCAGTCACTACAGAGCTTCCACTACAGAGCTGCCACTACAGAACTGTCACTACAGAGCTGCCACTACAGAGCTGTCACTACAGATCAGTCACTACAGAGCTGTCACTACAGAGCAGTCACTACAGAGCGGTCACTACAGAGCTGCCACTACAGCGCTGCCACTACAGAGCTGTCACTACAGAGCTGTCAGTACACAGCAGCCACTACAGAGCTGTCACTGCAGAGCTGTCACTACAGACATGTCACTACAGAGCTGCCAATACAGAGCTGTCACTACAGAGCTGTCACTACAGAGCTGTCACTACAGAGCTGTCACTACAGAGCTGCCACTACAGAACAGCCACTACAGAGCTGTCACTACAGAGCCGTCACTACAGAGCAGTCACTACAGAGCTGCCACCACAGAGCTGTCACTGAGGAGCTGTCACTACAGAGCTGTCACTACAGAGCAGTCACTACAGAGCTGCCACTACAGAGCTGCCACTACAGAGCTGTCACTACAGAGCTGCCACTACAGAGCTGTCACTACAGAGCTGTCACTACAGAGCTGCCACTACAGAGCTGTCACTACAGAGCAGTCACTACAGAGCAGTCACTACAGAGCTTCCACTACAGAGCTGCCACTACAGAGCTGTCACTACAGAGTTGCCACTACAGAGCTGTCACTACAGATCAGTCACTACAGAGCTGTCACTACAGAGCAGTCACTACAGAGCAGTCACTACAGAGCTGCCACTACAGCGCTGCCACTACAGAGCTGTCACTACAGAGCTGTCAGTACACAGCAGCCACTACAGAGCTGTCACTGCAGAGCTGTCACTACAGACATGTCACTACATAGCTGCCAATACAGAGCAGTCACTACAGAGCTGTCACTACAGAGCTGTCACTACAGAGCTGCCACTACAGAACAGCCACTACAGAGCTGTCACTACAGAGCTGTCACTACAAAGCAGTCACTACAGAGCAGTCACTACAGAGCTGCCACTACAAAGCTGTCACTGAGGAGCTGTCACCACAGAGCTGTCTCTACTGAGCTGTCACTACAGAGCAGTCACTACAGAGCTGCCACTACAGAGCTGCAACTACAGAGCTGTCACTACAGAGCTGCCACTACAGAGCTGTCACTACAGAGCAGTCACTACAGAGCTGCCACTACAGAGCTGTCACTACAGAGCTGCCACTACAGAGCTGTCACTACAGAGCAGTCACTACAGAGCAGTCACTACAGAGCTGCCACTACAGAGCTGTCACTACAGAGCTGCCACTACAGAGCTGTCACTACAGAGCAGTCACTACAGAGCTGTCACTACAGAGCAGTCACTACAGAGCTGCCACTACAGAGCTGTAACTACAGAGCTGTCACTACAGAGCAGTCACTACAGAGCTGCCACTACAGAGCTGCCACTACAGAGCTGTCACTGCAGAGCTGTCACTACAGAGCCATCACTACAGAGCAGTCACTACACAGCTGTCACTGCAGAGCTGTCACTACAGAGCTGTCACTACAGAGCTGCCACTACGGAGCTGTCACTACAGAGCTGCCACTACAGAGCTGGTACTACAGAGCTGTCACTACAGAGTTGTCACTGAAGAGTTGCCACTACAGAGCTGTCACTACAGAGCGGCCACTACAGAGTTATCACTACAGAGCTGTCACTACAGAGCTGCCACTACAGAGCTGTCACTACAGAGCTGTCAATGCAGAGCTGTCAGTACATAGCTGACACTACAGAGCTGTCACTGCAGAGCTGTCACTACAGAGCTGTCACTACAGAGCTACCACTACAGAGCTGTCACTACAGAGCTGTCACTGCAGAGCTGTCACTACAGAGCTGTCACTGATGAGCTGTCACTACAGAGCTGTCAAAACAGACCTGCCACTACAGAGCTGTCACTGCAGAGCAGCCACTACAGAGCTGTGAGTACAGAGCTGTCACTGCAGAGCAGTCACTACATAGCTGTCACTACCGAGCCGTCACTACAGAGCAGTCACTACAGAGCTGCCACTACAGAGCTGTCACTGAGGAGCTGTCACTACAGAGCTGTCACTACAGAGCTGTCACTACAGAGCCGTCACTACAGAGCAGTCACTACAGAGCTGCCACTACAGAGCTGCCACTACAGAGCTGTCACTACAGAGCTGCCACTACAGAGCTGTCACTACAGAGCTACCACTACAGAGCAGTCACTACAGAGCTGCCACTACAGAGCTGTCACTACAGAGCTGCCACTACAGAACTGTCACTACAGAGCAGTCACTACAGAGCAGTCTCTACAGAGCTTCCACTACAGAGCTGCCACTACAGAGCTGTCACTACAGAGCTGCCACTACAGAGCTGTCACTACAGAGCTGTCACTACAGAGCCGTCACTACAGAGCAGTCACTACAGAGCTGCCACTACAGAGCTGCCACTACAGAGCTGTCACTACAGAGCTGCCACTACAGAGCTGTCACTACAGAGCTACCACTACAGAGCTGTCACTACAGAGCAGTCACTACAGAGCTGCCACTACAGAGCTGTCACTACAGAGCTGCCACTACAGAACTGTCACTACAGAGCAGTCACTACAGAGCAGTCTCTACAGAGCTTCCACTACAGAGCTGCCACTACAGAGCTGTCACTACAGAGCTGCCACTACAGAGCTGTCACTACAGATCAGTCACTACAGAGCTGTCACTACAGAGCAGTCACTACAGAGCAGTCACTACAGAGCTGCCACTACAGCGCTGCCACTACAGAGCTGCCACTGCAGAGCTGCCACTACAGAGCTGTCACTACAGAGCAGTCACTACAGAGCAGTCACTACAGAGCTGCCACTACAGAGCTATCACTACAGAGCTGTCACTGCAGAGCTGTCACTACAGAGCTGTCACTACAGAGCTGCCACCACAGAGCTGTCACTACAGAGCTGCCACTACAGAGCAGTCACTACAGAGCTGTCACTGCAGAGCTGCCACTACAGAGCTGCCACTACAGAGCAGTCACTACAGAGCAGTCACTACAGAGCTGTCACTGCAGAGCTGTCACTACAGAGCTGTCACTACAGAGCTGTCACTACAGAGCTGCCACTACATTGTTGTCACTACAGAGCTGCCGCTACAGAGCAGTCACTACAGAGCTGCCACTACAGAGCTGTCACTACAGAGCTGCCACTACAGAGCTGTCACTGCAGAGCTGTCACTACAGAGCTGTCACTACAGATCTATCACTACAGAGCTGTCACTACAGAGCTGTCGCTACAGAGCTGCCACTACAGAGCAGAGCTGTCACTGCAGAGCTGCCACTACAGAGCTGTCACTACAGAGCTATCACTACAGAGCTGTCACTACAGAGCTGTCGCTACAGAGCTGCCACTACAGAGCTGTCACTACAGAGCTGTCACTGCAGAGCTGTCACTACAGAGCTGTCACTACAGAGCTGTCAGTAGGACAGAGTGTCTCACACTGCACAGGACTATCTATCGATCTATATTTAATCCATCCATCGTGCAGCGATATCAGATTTAGTGATCAGTTGATCTGAGATCAATGAGTTAGATAGATAAAGGATTGATAGGACGGACTTAATCTATCCGGATCCCTGAGTCCTCCAGCCAGGAGGTCCCCGGGACGCCAGAGATGCTGCAGAGGTCAATGATCTCCATTTCTGAAAATAGAAAGTCAAGAATGACAGATTCAGCTCTGCTACATCTATACACGAAGCTTCCTTCACGGGATCCAAAACGATGAAAAGTAATGATGTCATTTATATTAAATAGTGAAATAATTTGTACTATGAGTAACTGATCACCAGCGGCTGAGTAACAGAACATGCAGAAGAGATCCGCTGCCTCCGTAATCAGAGCCAGTCTCATCATCAGGGTCAGCACAGCAGGGCGGCCGCTGCGCTCAAACAACTGCAACAGCAACTCTACCCGCAAAAAACATAAAGACCTGTGACACCACTGCTACAAGTCAGACACTGCAACAGCCAACACTCAGATGCAACAGTGCCGAAAACACACACCTGCAGTCCTATGTAACACCACAGATAACACAGTGATAACTCTCTGAGTACAGATAATGTAGTAGATGTCACCTGCAGTCCTATGTAACACCACAGATAACACAGTGATAACTCTCTGAGTACAGATAATGTAGTAGATGTCACCTGCAGTCCTATGTAACACCACAGATAACACAGTGATAACTCTCTGAGTACAGATAATGTAGTAGATGTCACCTGCAGTCCTATGTAACACCACAGATAACACAGTGATAACTCTCTGAGTACAGATAATGTAGTAGATGTCACCTGCAGTCCTATGTAACACCACAGATAACACAGTGATATCTCTCTGAGTACAGATAATGTAGTAGATGTCACCTGCAGTCCTATGTAACACCACAGATAACACAGTGATAACTCTCTGAGTACAGATAATGTAGTAGATGTCACCTGCAGTCCTATGTAACACCACAGATAACACAGTGATAACTTTCTGAGCACAGATAATGTAATAGATGTCACCTGCAGTCCTATGTAACACCACAGATAACACAGTGATGACTCTCTGAGTACAGATAATGTAGTAGATGTCACCTGCAGTCCTATGTAACACCACAGATAACACAGTGATAACTTTCTGAGCACAGATAATGTAATAGATGTCACCTGCAGTCCTATGTAACACCACAGATAACACAGTGATGACTCTCTGAGTACAGATAATGTAGTAGATGTCACCTGCAGTCCTATGTAACACCACAGATAACACAGTGATAACTCTCTGAGTACAGATAATGTAGTAGATGTCACCTGCAGTCCTATGTAACACCACAGATAACACAGTGTTAACTCTCTGAGTACAGATAATGTAGTAGATGTCACCTGCAGTCCTATGTAACACCACAGATAACACAGTGATATCTCTCTGAGTACAGATAATGTAGTAGATGTCACCTGCAGTCCTATGTAACACCACCGATAACACAGTGATAACTCTCTGAGTACAGATAATGTAGTAGATGTCACCTGCAGTCCTATGTAACACCACAGATAACACAGTGATATCTCTCTGAGTACAGATAATGTAGTAGATGTCACCTGCAGTCCTATGTAACACCACAGATAACACAGTGATAACTCTCTGAGTACAGATAATGTAGTAGATGTCTCCTGCAGTCCTATGTAACACCACAGATAACACAGTGATAACCCTGTGAGTACAGATAATGTAGTAGATGTCACCTGCAGTCCTATGTAACACCACAGATGACACAGTGATAACTCTCTGAGTACAGATAATGTAGTAGATGTCACCTGCAGTCCTATGTAACACCACAGATAACACAGTGATAACTCTCTGAGTACATATAATGTAGTAGATGTCACCTGCAGTCCTATGTAACACCACAGATAACACAGTGATAACTCTCTGAGTACAGATAATGTAGTAGATGTCACCTGCAGTACTATGTAACACCACAGATAACACAGTGATAACTCTCTGAGTACAGATAATGTAGTAGATGGCACCTGCAGTCCTATGTAACACTACAGATAACACAGTGCTAACTCTCTGAGTACAGATAATGTAGTAGATGTCACCTGCAGTCCTATGTAACACCATAGCTAACACAGTGATAACTCTCTGAGTACAGATAATGTAGTAGATGTCACCTGCAGTCCTATGAAACTCCACAGATAACACAGTGATATCTCTCTGAGTACAAATAATGTAGTAGATGTCACCTGCAGTCCTATGTAACACCACAGATAACACAGTGCTAACTCTCTGAGTACAGATAATGTAGTAGATGTCACCTGCAGTCCTATGTAACACCATAGCTAACACAGTGATAACTCTCTGAGTACAGATAATGTAGTAGATGTCACCTGCAGTCCTATGTAACACCACAGATAACACAGTGATAACTCTCTGAGTACAAATAATGTAGTAGATGTCACCTGCAGTCCTATGTAACACCACAGATAACACACTGATAACTCTGAGTACAGATAATGTAGTAGATGTCACCTGCAGTCCTATGTAACACCACAGATAACACAGTGATATCTCTCTGAGTACAGATAATGTAGTAGATGTCACCTGCAGTCCTATGTAACACCATAGATAACACAGTGATATCTCTCTGAGTGCAGATAATGTAGTAGATGTCACCTGCAGTCCTATGTAACACCACAGATAACACAGTGATATCTCTCTGAGTACAGATAATGTAGTAGATGTCACCTGCAGTCCTATGTAACACCACAGATAACACAGTGATAACTCTGAGTACAGATAATGTAGTAGATGTCACCTGCAGTCCTATGTAACACCACAGATAACACAGTGATAACTCTGAGTACAGATAATGTAGTAGATGTCACCTGCAGTCCTATGTAACACCACAGATAACACAGTGATATCTCTCTGAGTACAGATAATGTAGTAGATGTCACCTGCAGTCCTATGTAACACCACAGATAACACAGTGATGACTCTCTGAGTACAGATAATGTAGTAGATGTCACCTGCAGTCCTATGTAACACCACAGATAACACAGTGATAACTCTCTGAGTACAGATAATGTAGTAGATGTCACCTGCAGTCCTATGTAACACCACAGATAACACAGTGATAACTCTCTGAGTACAGATAATGTAGTAGATGTCACCTGCAGTCCTATGTAACACCACATATAACACAGTGATAACTCTCTGAGTACAGATAATGTAGTAAATGTCACCTGCAGTCCTATGTAACACCACATATAACACAGTGATAACTCTCTGAGTACAGATAATGTAGTAGATGTCACCTGCAGTCCTATGTAACACCACAGATAACACAGTGATAACTCTCTGAGTACAGATAATGTAGTAGATGTCACCTGCAGTCCTATGTAACACCACAGATAACACAGTGATAACTCTCTGAGTACAGATAATGTAGAAGATGTCACCTGCAGTCCTATGTAACACCACAGATAACACAGTGATATCTCTCTGAGTACAGATAATGTAGTAGATGTCATCTGCAGTCCTATGTAACACCACAGATAACACAGTGATAACTCTCTGAGTACAGATAATGTAGTATATGTCACCTGCAGTCCTATGTAACACCACAGATAACACAGTGATAACTCTCTGAGTACAGATAATGTAGTAGATGTCATATGCAGTCCTATGTAACACCACAGATAACACAGTGATAACTCTCTGAGTACAGATAATGTAGTATATGTCACCTGCAGTCCTATGTAACACCACAGATAACACAGTGATAACTCTCTGAGTACAGATAATGTAGTAGATGTCACCTGCAGTCCTATGTAACACCACATATAAAACTGTGATAACTCTCTGAGTACAGATAATGTAGTAGATGTCACCTGCAGTCCTATGTAACACCACAGATAACACAGTGATAACTCTCTGAGTACAGATAATGTAGTAGATGTCACCTGCAGTCCTATGTAACACCACAGATAACACAGTGATAACTCTCTGAGTATAGATAATGTAGTAGATGTTACCTGCAGTCCTATGTAACACCACAGATAACACTGTGATAACTCTCTGATTACAGATAATGTAGTAGATGTCACCAGCAGTCCTATGTAACACCACAGATAACACAGTGATAACGCTCTGAGTACAGATAATGTAGTAGATATCACCTGCAGTCCTATGTAACACCACAGATAACACAGTGATAACTCCCTGAGTACAGATAATGTAGTAGATGTCACCTGCAGTCCTATGTAACACCAAAGATAACACAGTGATAACGCTCTGAGTACAGATAATGTAGTAGATGTCACCTGCAGTCCTATGTAACACCACAGATAACACAGTGATAACTCTCTGAGTACAGATAATGTAGTAGATGTCACCTGCAGTCCTATGTAACACCACAGATAACACAGTGATAACTCTCTGAGTACAGATAATGTAGTAGATGTCACCTGCAGTCCTATGTAACACCACAGATAACACAGTGATAACTGTCTGCGTACAGATAATGTTGTAGATGTCACCTGCAGTCCTATGTAACACCACAGATAACACAGTGATAACTCTCTGAGTACAGATAATGTAGTAGATATCACCTGCAGTCCTATGTAACACCACAGATAACACAGTGATAACTCTCTGAGTACAGATAATATAGTAGAAGTCACCTGCAGTCCTATGTAACACCACAGATAACTCAGTGATAACTCTCTGGGTACAGATAATGTAGTAGATATCACCTGCAGTCCTATGTAACACCACAGATAACACAGTGATAACTCTCTGAGTACAGATAATGTAGTAGATATCACCTGCAGTCCTATGTAACACCACAGATAACACAGTGATAACTCTCTGAGTACAGATAATATAGTAGAAGTCACCTGCAGTCCTATGTAACACCACAGATAACACAGTGATAACTCTCTGAGTACAGATAATTTAGTAGATGTCACCTGCAGTCCTATGTAACACCACAGATAACACAGTGATAACTCTCTGAGTACAGATAATGTAGTAGATGTCACCTGCAGTCCTATGTAACACCATAGATAACACAGTGATAACTCTCTGAGTACAGATGATGTAGTAGATGTCACCTGCAGTCCTATGTAACACCACAGATAACACAGTGATAACTCCCTGAGTACAGATAATGTAGTAGATGTCACCTGCAGTCCTATGTAACACCACAGATAACACAGTGATAACTCTCTGAGTACAGATAATGTAGTAGATATCACCTGCAGTCCTATGTAACACCACAGATAACTCAGTGATAACTCTGAGTACAGATAATGTAGTAGATATCACCTGCAGTCCTATGTAACACCACAGATAACACAGTGATAACTCTCTGAGTACAAATAATGTAGTAGATGTCATCTGCAGTCCTATGTAACACCACAGATAACACAGTGATAACTCTCTGAGTACAGATAATGTAGTAGATGTCATCTGCAGTCCTATGTAACACCACAGATAACACAGTGATAACTCTCTGAGTACAGATAATGTAGTAGATGTCACCTGCAGTCCTATGTAACACCATAGATAACACAGTGATAACTCTCTGTGTACAGATAATGTAGTAGATGTCACCTGCAGTCCTATGTAACACCACAGATAACACAGTGATAACTGTCTGCGTACAGATAATGTTGTAGATGTCACCTGCAGTCCCATGTAACACCACAGATAACTCAGTGATAACTCTGAGTACAGATAATGTAGTAGATATCACCTGCAGTCCTATGTAACACCACAGATAACACAGTGATAAGTCTCTGAGTACAGATAATGTAGTAGATATCACCTGCAGTCCTATGTAACACCACAGATAACACAGTGATAACTGTCTGCGTACAGATAATGTTGTAGATGTCACCTGCAGTCCCATGTAACACCACAGATAACTCAGTGATAACTCTGAGTACAGATAATGTAGTAGATATCACCTGCAGTCCTATGTAACACCACAGATAACACAGTGATAACTCTCTGAGTACAGATAATGTAGTAGATGTCACCTGCAGTCCTATGTAACACCATAGATAACACAGTGATAACTCTCTGAGTACAGATAATGTAGTAGATGTCACCTGCAGTCCTATGTAACACCACAGATAACACAGTGATAACTGTCTGCGTACAGATAATGTTGTAGATGTCACCTGCAGTCCCATGTAACACCACAGATAACTCAGTGATAACTCTGAGTACAGATAATGTAGTAGATATCACCTGCAGTCCTATGTAACACCACAGATAACACAGTGATAACTCTCTGAGTACAGATAATGTAGTAGATGTCACCTGCAGTCCTATGTAACACCACAGATAACACAGTGATAACTCTCTGAGTACAGATAATGTAGTAGATGTCATCTGCAGTCCTATGTAACACCACAGATAACACAGTGATAACTCTCTGAGTACAGATAATGTAGTAGATGTCACCTGCAGTCCTATGTAACACCACAGATAACACAGTGATAACTCTCTGAGTACAGATAATGTAGTAGATGTCACCTGCAGTCCTATATAACTCCATAGATAACACAGTGATAACTCTCTGAGTACAGATAATGTAGTAGATGTCACCTGCAGTCCTATGTAACACCACAGATAACACAGTGATAACTCTCTGAGTACAGATAATGTAGTAGATGTCACCTGCAGTCCTATGTAACACCACAAATAACACAGTGATAACTCTCTGAGTACAGATAATGTAGTAGATGTCATCTGCAGTCCTATGTAACACCACAGATAACACAGTGATAACTCTCTGAGTACAGATAATGTAGTAGATGTCACCTGCAGTCCTATGTAACACCACAGATAACACAGTGATAACTCTCTGAGTACAGATAATGTAGTAGATGTCACCTGCAGTCCTATGTAACACCATAGATAACACAGTGATAACTCTCTGAGTACAGATAATGTAGTAGATGTCACCTGCAGTCCTATGTAACACCACAGATAACACAGTGATAACTCTCTGAGTACAGATAATGTAGTAGATGTCACCTGCAGTCCTATGTAACACCACAGATAACACAGTGATAACTGTCTGCGTACAGATAATGTTGTAGATGTCACCTGCAGTCCTATGTAACACCACAGATAACACAGTGATAACTGTCTGCGTACAGATAATGTTGTAGATGTCACCTGCAGTCCTATGTAACACCATAGATAACACAGTGATAACTCTCTGAGTACAGATAATGTAGTAGATGTCACCTGCAGTCCTATGTAACACCACAGATAACACAGTGATAACTCTCTGAGTACAGATAATGTAGTAGATGTCACCTGCAGTCCTATGTAACACCACAGATAACACAGTGATAACTCTCTGAGTACAGATAATGTAGTAGATGTCATCTGCAGTCCTATGTAACACCACAGATAACACAGTGATAACTCTCTGAGTACAGATAATGTAGTAGATGTCACCTGCAGTCCTATGTAACACCACAGATAACACAGTGATAACTCTCTGATTACAGATAATGTAGTAGATGTCACCTACAGTCCTATGTAACACCACAGATAACACAGTGATAACTCCCTGAGTACAGATGATGTAGTAGATGTCACCTGCAGTCCTATGTAACACCACAGATAACACAGTGATAACTCTCTGAGTACAGATGATGTAGTAGATGTCACCTGCAGTCCTATGTAACACCACAGATAACACAGTGATAACTCTCTGAGTACAGATAATGTAGTAGATGTCACCTGCAGTCCTATGTAACACCACAGATAACACAGTGATAACTCTCTGAGTACAGATAATGTAGTAGATGTCACCTGCAGTCCTATGTAACACCACAGATAACACAGTGATAACTCTCTGAGCACAGATAATGTAGTAGATGTCACCTGCAGTCCTATGTAACACCACAGATAACACAGTGATAACTCTCTGAGTACAGATAATGTAGTAGATGTCACCTGCAGCCCTATGTAACACCACAGATAACACAGTGATAACTCTCTGAGTACAGATAATGTAGTAGATGTCACCCGCAGTCCTATGTAACACCACAGATAACACTGATAACTCTTAGTACAGATAATGTAGTAGATGTCACCTGCAGTCCCATGTAACACCACAGATAACACAGTGATAACTCTCTGAGTACAGATAAAGCAGTAGATGTCACCTGCAGTCGTAAAGTGCTGCTGAAAACGTAGTTTATGGAAGTCTGCAGAGACGAGCTCTAGACATGAAATCTCCTCAAGGCATCAAGTACTACATGGAGACAAAAGGGATGGGAACCACTTCAATCAAAGAAGTTGTCAAATATATGGTACTTGGATGTAAGTGTTTATTTGTGATATTGCCTTTGTCTCATTAGTGCTGTGGTTCCTGTATGGTCCACAGTTTGATAATGGCTGGTAGCAACAACTCCCAGCATCTCCTTATCATTCTCCTTAACATACTGGGAATTGTACGTTCAACCAATACAATTATATATGAGACTGATCTGACATTACAATTAATTGCTATACTAAACTTAGTGCTATATGCATGTACTAATGGTATTTCTGGTGCTGTGTTTATGTGTTGATGATTTTTCCGCCACTGCATTCATGTACTGATGGTGAATCAGGCACCGCTTACATGTGCTGACAGTGATTCTGATCTTGTACACATGTAGCAACCCATAACATGCTTCATGACTATGTTAAAATTTAAAAATCCTCAAAACTTTGAGATCTGAGATTATGAGGAGTATTTGGCGACTTTCTGCTCCAAAATCTCAGTATAAGTTAGCGTGTGTTCAATCTGATTTTCTTTTGGAGCAGAAACTCCCGAAATCCTCCTCAAATACTGAAAACTTGGTTCTGGTCATGTATTAATGTACTGATCGTGGTTCTGATCATGTATTAATGTACTGATCGTGGTTCTGGTGATGTATTCATGTAAGTACCCCTTTAAATTGTTTTGAGGAGCTTGGGATTGGTTCAGTATCCGTTGTGGCACTTGGACCAAAAAGATCTGTGCACTTCCATTTCATAGAGATAATCGATGAGGCACAAAGTAGGTCGAAACTGTCCCAGAGCCGCACGATTCCTCCACTATTTGAGAAGGAAATGTTGAAACTTGTAAAGTCAAGCTGAAAGAATCACTAGTAAGTCTGATCCCTACTCTGAAAGACTTAGCAGCAGCATGTATTAGAAGGTGAAATATTTACAATCAGGAGAAAAACTAAGTACACCCTATTTGAATTCTATGATTTTATACATTAGGATATTATAAAAAAAAGCCCAAACTTCTGAGGCCCGATGCATCAAAGTTTTCATGCCAGAATTCTAAATGACACCTACTCATCAAGTACAGCCCTGTGAAACATTTCTGTTCCTTGGTGTTAGAGTAACAATGTAGCCTCTTTGACTTGGCGTCTTTTGGGTTTGACATTGCTATAGTGGTCATCAGTGGTGTTTTTAGGGACAATCAGGGGCACATGTGTGTCCCTATACACCCCTCCCCACTTCAAACTAAATTCTATAGATACAGCGTATAGCTATCACATAACCCTGTTGCTGCCATACCAAGGGCAAATATTACCAATATACTGTTCCAAGCTAAACACAAAGACCATTATTTTTATTCTAATACTACTATACAAGGCTGAAATAATAACACCATGACTACTACCATTACCTCTTCATTGAGAAAATGTAGCACCCCGAGGACTCGGCTGCTACAGGGGTATTGCACCTCGAACCAGAGGTGTGGTATTCCACTCCCGGGTAAGGATGGAGTGTGGAACAGAGCTCAGTTAGCTGCATGCACCACATACACCCCATTTCCGGGGGACGGAACAACGGTACTCCCACCAGATAGTTGTGCAGGTACGACAGCGTCTGTCCCTGACTGGAGTGGGGGGGGGGGGGAACATCCCAGTGGTGTAGGACCAGACAGGGGAGGGACTCTGGGCATAGGTAGGAGCCCATTGGTTGCATTGTCACCAGGGCTCGGGTGTCAGAGGGAGTATAAAAGGTGGGCACCATCTTGGATCAGGGTCTGTTCAGAGAGGAGCTCAGCCAGAGAGGGCTGACAGGGAGCTGTGGCTCCGTCTGGGCCCAGCTCCAGAGCTAGGCCTGAAGCTGAGAGAGGGAGAGAGAGAAGGAAGAAGAAGAAGGAACAGAAAGGAGCAGGAACACAAAGAAAGGCCCAGAGACGCAAGTGTAGCACCCTGAGGATTCGGCTGCTACAGGGGTATTGCACCTCAACCCAGAGGTGTGATATTCCACTCCCGGGTAAGGATGGAGTGTGGAACTGAGCTAGTAGGCTGCATGCACTACACACATCCCATTTCCGGGGAACAGACCGATGGTACTCCCACTAGAGAAATGTGCAGGTACGACAGTGTCTGTTCCTGGCTGGAGTGGGAGGGGGGTGGAACATCCCAGTAGTGTAGGGGCAGATAGGGGGAGCAGCCTGGGTAAAGTTAGGAGCTCATTGGGTGCTGGTCACCTGAGCTCACACATAGAGGGAGTATATAAGGTGGGAACCATCTTAGATCAGGGTCAGTCTGTGAGACGTCGGTCAGTCAGTCAGTCTGAGAGCCTGAGAAGCAGAGCAGAGGAGAAGAGAGAGAGACCCAGAGGCGCAGAGGGGACCCCAAGAGCCCATAAGAGAGCTAATAGGGTGAAGGGTCGGCAACAGGGTACCGGATCCCAAGCTGGCAGAGGCTACAGCACACCTTAGCCAGGAACCGGAGGTCGTGGGCAGGATCTGCCACGATCACCCACTAAATCCACCCGGAAGGCAGACCAAGAATAGGGTCAGGGAGCCCAGAGGAGGCTTGACCAACAAGAGGCCCGAGGGAGCCAGACTTAGGTGGATCCCTGGTGGGAACGGCCCGAAGAAGGGAGAGTCAGAAAGGAGCTCAGGACCACACTCCGGAGTTGCCTGGGAGTTGACCGAGTCCAGGACCTGGTGGACGCAGCACGGCTTGGGTGGTCACTGATGTACACAGTGACCCGAGCAACACCAGTAAGTAAAACCCTGGAACTGCATTTTATGCCTCTGAGTCTCCTTGCTGCACCTTCACAACCACCATCCTCCACGGCTGACCCCCTGAGGCTATACCCCTCCCGTTGGGGGTTATACTACCTAAGCTGCACACACATCACCAGCCTCAGTGGACTCTGCTGCAGCGGCGGCCGTATTGACCGCAAATCAACGGGTGGCGTAGTCGACACAAAAGAACATCTAGTAACATCTATAAGGACTGCCACACACTGAGTTTGACACCCTGGGCACGGACCGGGTCACCGCCACTCGGAGACTACAACCCCCATCTGATCCGGCTCCGGGTATCCCTAACAACACTGGCCCAGGGGGCGCGTCAACTTTGGCGTAGTCGGCAGGATAACGTGCCCGCAACAACCGGGTACTGCGTGCCTGAAGAAAAGTTCACCGTTACCTCAAAAAGAAGTCTCCCGCCGGTTCCGGAGGGTCCCCGCCAACGGGCCCCATCACAGGTCGTTTCCCGCCGGTTGTCCGCCATTTGCAGCTTTTTCCCGCCATCCATGGAGTTTCCCGCCACTGGGAGACGATTCCCGCCATTTCCAAAGATTTCCCGCCTTGGAAGAGCGGACGCCATTATGGGCGTGCCAGAGGGTGGCAAGAGGCCACCTCCCATCGTGGGCCAGGTCGAAGAATGGCGCCAAAAGCGGAAACCGCGCCCACCAACAGAGACTGTGATGCTGGAAGTGTCCATCAGCGTGAGAGAACTGCCCCTGGAACTCAAGTTGCCCCGGGACCACCCTCGATGTGGGCGGAGACAGAAGAAGAGAACAAAGATGGGTGCCGCCTGGAGCAGTCTGGAGAGAGCGCACCCGGAGATAAGACGTCTGGAAGAGAGTCCAGAGAGAGCCTACCCGGAGATGGAGGGAGAGTCAGGCAGCACCGACCCAGTGGTCAGGAGCCTGTTGCAGGTCGCCACTCCAGAAGGCCTGCTGGAGATCCTAGCACAGCTCCCCCGAGACCGGGAGTGTGCACAGACCGCGCTGGAGGGCCTCGCACGGAGGATGGCCCGGGTGCAGCGGGAGACGTTGGCGGAGTGGAGCCGAGAGATGGCCCAGCAGACCGAAACCCGTCAGCGGAGCACGCCACCCGAGACGAGGAGACAGACCGCCTCTGAGGATGGCGCAGGAGGAATGAAGGCAGGAGACGGCGCCGAGAAGGGAGCTGAACGGACGGAGGCAGGTAAAGGGGACGTCTCTACCCCGAGCCGGGAAACCGCGTGCCTGCCCCAGCTCCCCGTCGCAGAGCCCGAAATTCCCCCTGCCGTGCCCGTCGCTGCATCGTCACCGCCGCAGACTAGGCCTCAACCGGAAACCGCGGCCGCGACCCCTGTGACGTCACACGCCTCGACCTCGAGCGTGACCAAACAGGAAATACCATCGGCCTGGCCGCAGGGCCGAGTAACCACGGGCGCCGCCGTTCTTACGGTGCCCTTTTCCTTTAGCGTGCCCCAAGCCTGGTCGCAAGGCCTGGTCAACCCGGGCGCCGCTACCACCACAGCGCCCATAGCACCTAAAGTACCGCACCTGGGTGAGGACCTGTTCGCCCAGCATACGTGCCCGGATGGGCAGCCCTTCATATGGCCACCGGAGTTTCACCATCCCCGACTCCGGAAAGAGAGACCCCTAGACGAGCCCCTGATTCCGGCTCCGAAGCCTGTAAAGAGGACCTCGCCCCCGCTGGAGGAGGCACAGTTCGAGTGGGACCCCACCGGAGAAGACCTCATGGGGTTCACTCAGGAGACTCGGGCGGCCGCAGCAGAGCGTGCAGAGTGCTGCCGGCAGCAGCTCGAGGTCTTCGAGAGGGAGCGGAGAGAGAGGCGGGTCCGGGAACAGCAAGCACAGATAAGGAGCGCGGAGCAGAAGAGCCGGACCAGGAGGAATCCCCGTGCAGCTCATGGTCCCCGTGCCACCGGGACTGTGATAAAATTCAACATGCAGCACGGATGGGGCTTCATTAGAGACCATCAGACCCCCGGCGACGTCTTTGTAACCCGCAGAGACGTAGAAAGCCATCTGCCAGAGGGACACAGAGGTCGTGACCTGTATGTAGGGGACGAGGTCACCTTCACCTGGCACAAGTGTGCCAAAGGACCCTACGCCCTCCATGTGCATCGCCTGACGGAGGAGGAGCTGCGGTGTGAGGAGGAGCAAGAGGACCCGGACGGGTCTGAAGAATCTAAAGAAGGAGCAGGAGGACGCCGTCGTTGAAGTACGGTAGAGAGAGACTGTACATAGTTACCCGTCAGGGTATAAGAACTGTTCTAGTTAAAATATAGTCCCCGTTGGGACCAGCCAATTGAACTGATGCCCGTGTGTCCCTAGTTCCTAATACCTGGCCGAGGACTGAGAGCGGCCATATCCCCTTGTATATAGTTGCGCTTCCTAAAGCGCCCCCTACCGGTTTTATAGGGAACTGTTTTATTCCAAGAGAGACTGTCGCACTTTACCCGGTCACAAGTTGCACAGTGATCGGAGGAACCAGAAACAAGAATGTTATTTATATGAAAAGTTTATTGCTGATATATCTATATGATGTTTTCTATGTTTATGTTTATGAAAAAAATTGTATGTTTTGGATGTTTATATTTTACAGCCCGAGGACGTGCTGTGATTTACCAGGGGGGAATGTAGCACCCTGAGGATTCGGCTGCTACAGGGGTATTACACCTCAACCCAGAGGTGTGATATTCCACTCCCGGGTAAGGATGGAGTGTGGAACTGAGCTAGTAGGCTGCATGCACTACACACATCCCATTTCCGGGGAACAGACCGATGGTACTCCCACTAGAGAAATGTGCAGGTACGACACTGTCTGTTCCTGGCTGGAGTGGGAGGGGGGTGGAACATCCCAGTAGTGTAGGGGCAGATAGGGGGAGCAGCCTGGGTAAAGTTAGGAGCTCATTGGGTGCTGGTCACCTGAGCTCACACATAGAGGGAGTATATAAGGTGGGAACCATCTTAGATCAGGGTCAGTCTGTGAGACGTCGGTCAGTCAGTCAGTCTGAGAGCCTGAGAAGCAGAGCAGAGGAGAAGAGAGAGAGACCCAGAGGCACAGAGGGGACCCCAAGAGCCCATAAGAGAGCTAATAGGGTGAAGGGTCGGCAACAGGGTACCGGATCCCAAGCTGGCAGAGGCTACAGCACACCTTAGCCAGGAACCGGAGGTCGTGGGCAGCATCTGCCACGATCACCCACTAAATCCACCCGGAAGGCAGACCAAGAATAGGGTCAGGGAGCCCAGAGGAGGCTTGACCAACAAGAGGCCCGAGGGAGCCGGACTTAGGTGGATCCCTGATGGGAACGGCCAGAAGAAGGGAGAGTCAGAAAGGAGCTCAGGACCACACTCCGGAGTTGCCTGGGAGTTGACCGAGTCCAGGACCTGGTGGACGCAGCACGGCTTGGGTGGTCACTGATGTACACAGTGACCCGAGCAACACCAGTAAGTAAAACCCTGGAACTGCATTTTATGCCTCTGAGTCTCCTTGCTGCACCTTCACAACCACCATCCTCCACGGCTGACCCCCTGAGGCTATACCCCTCCCGTTGGGGGTTATACTACCTAAGCTGCACACACATCACCAGCCTCAGTGGACTCTGCTGCAGCGGCGGCCGTATTGACCGCAAATCAACGGGTGGCGTAGTCGACACAAAAGAACATCTAGTAACATCTATAAGGACTGCCACACACTGAGTTTGATACCCTGGGCACGGACCGGGTCACCGCCACTCGGAGACTACAACCCCCATCTGATCCGGCTCCGGGTATCCCTAACAACACTGGCCCAGGGGGCGCGTCACAAGCATAGAGGGAACCCTGAGATCCCACAAGAGAACGAAAACGGGTGAAGGGTTGGCAGAACAGGGTACCGGATCCCAAACTGGTGGAGGCCAATTATCCTTAGCCAGGAACCGGAGGTCGTGGTCAAGTCTTGGCACGACCCCTCACCACATCCACCAGGAAGGCACACCACGTATAGGGTCAGGGAAGCCGGGAAAGTTTCACCACCAGAAGACCCGAGGGAGTCGGACAAAGGTGGATCCCTGGTGGGGACGGCCAGTAGGAAGGAGGAGAGGGGAGCTCAGGACCACGCTCCGGAACTGCCTGGGAGTTGGCCGAGTCCCGTACCTGGTGGACGCAGCACGGCTCGGGTGGTCACTGCTGGCCAAAGTGACCGGAGCAACAACTGTGAGTAAAGCTTTTGAAACTGCACTACCAGACTCCATGTTTCGTCGTCGCACCTGCACCACCAGTACTGGGACATCCGCACCATCACCCCCATCATCAACTCTACAATAGCTGCCCTGAGGCAATACTCCTCCCGTGGGGAGTCATCCCATCTTCAGCTGCACAAACAACACCAGCCTCAGCGGTCTGCCCTGCAGCGGCGGTTTCATAACCGCAATCCACGGGTGGCGTAGTCGAACATTTTAACATCTACTGCTAAATACTGCCACTCAGTTTGACTCCCTGGGCACGGACCGGGTCACCGCCACGAGACTACTACCCCTATCTGATCCGGCTCCGGGTAAGCCCCCGTGCGCGCGATGCCGCACGACTCAGGCCCAGGGGCGCGTCAACTTTGGCGTAGTCGGCAGGATTACATGCCCGCAACCACCGGGTACTGCGTGCCTGAAGAAAAGTTCACATGTACCGTAAGAAGAAGTCTCCCGCCAATTCCAGAGGGTCCCCGCCATCGGACGCCGTCCGGAGTCGTTTCCCGCCGTTTGCCCGCCATTTGCAGCCTTTACCCGCCATCCGCGGAGTTTCCCGCCATCAGGAGACGATTCCCGCCATCTGAGAAGGTTTCCCGCCCTGGCAGAGCGGACGCCATTATGGGCGTGCCAGAGGGTGGCAAAAGACCACCTCCCATCGTGGGCCAGGTCCAAGAATGGCGACAAAAGCGGAAACCGCCCCCACCAGCAGAGACTGCAATGATAGAAATGTCCATCAGCGTGAGGGGGCTGCCCCTGGAACTGACTGTCACTAAGTTGCCCCGGGACCACCCTCAATGGGGGCGGATAGGGAACAAAACAGAGAAGATGGGTGCGGCCTGGAGGAGTCTGGACAGATCGCACCCGGAGATGGAGGAAGAGTCGAGCAGCACCGACCCTGTGGTCCGGAACCTGTTGCAGGCTGCCACCCCAGAAGGCCTGGTGGAGATCCTGGCACAGCTCCCCAGAGATCGGGAGCGTGCACAGACCGCGCTGGAGGCCTTGGCCCGGAAGATGGCCCGAGTGCAGCAAGAAGCACTGGCCGAGTGGAGAAGGGAGATGGTCCAGCAGGCTGGAACCCGCCAGCAGAGGACGCCACCCGCAACGTGGAGTATGTCTGCCCCTGAGGATGGTGCAGGAGGGACGAAGGCCGGAGACGACGCCGCGGAGGGAGCCGCAGGGATGGAAGCAGGTAATGGGGACGTCATCACCCCGTGCCCAGTAGCCGTAAGCCTGCCCCGGCTCCCCGTCGCAGAGCCCGAAGCCCCACCTACCACGCCCGTCGCTGCACCGCCACTGCTTCCAGCTAGGCCTCAAGCGGCAGGAGCCGCGGCCACGCCCCCTGTCACGTCACGCGCCTCAACCCTGAGCGCGGCGAAGCAGGAAGTACCACCGGCCTGGTCTCAGGGCCGAGTACCCCCGGGCGCCGCCGTCTCCACAGCGCCCTCTACCTCCACAACGCCACCGGCCTGGTCGCAAGGCCTAGTGAATCCGGGCGCCGCTGCCCCTCCAGCGCCCTCCTCCCCAAAGGTGCCATACCTGGATCCAAAGAGGATGCCTCCGGCCTGGACGCAAGGCCAAGTACCTCCGGGCGCCGCTGCCCCCACAGCGCCCTCGACCTCCACAGTGCTGCCCCTGGGCGAAGATCTGTTTGCACAACATACCAGCCCGGACGGGCTGCCCTTCGTATGGCCACCGGAGTACGTCAACCCCCGACTCCGGAAGGAACGACCCCTGTGCGAGCCATTGATCCCGGCACCGGCACCCGCCAACATTGTCCCGCTCCCGTTGGAGGAGGCCCAATTTGCATGGGACCCCACCGGTGAAAACCTCATGGGGTTCACCCAAGAGACCCGGGCGGCCGCAGCCCAGCGTGAGGAGTGCTGCCGTCAACAGCTGGAGGTCTTTGGGAGAGAACGGCGAGAGAGGCGAATCCCCGAGGAACGGCTGCAGGTCCAAAGCGCGGAGCAGAAACGCCGGGCCCGACGAAACCCCCGTGCGGCCCACGGTCCCCGCGCCAATGGGACCGTAATAAAGATCCAGTTGGAGCACGGCTGGGGCTTTATACGAGACCACCGGACCCCCGGCGACGTCTTTGTCACCCGCAGGGATGTCGAGAGCCACCTGCCGGAGGGACACCAAGGTCGTGACCTTTACCCGGGTGATGAGGTCACCTTCACCCGGCATCAGTGTGCCAAAGGACCGTACGCCCTCCACGTACACCGGCTGACTGAGGAGGAGATACGGTATGAGGAAGATCAAGAGGACCCGGACGGGTCTGAAGACTACCCTCAGGAGGAGACAAGGAGAGGACACCGCTACTGAAGGGAAGTAGCATAAACAAAGGAGTTGTATATAGTTACCCGTCAGGGTACCAGAACTGTTACAAGAACTGTTATGTGAACTGCTGCTAATTGAAGTGTGGTCCCCGTTGGGACTAGTGTGGAGTTATCAAAAGGAACTGTTACCTGTGTGCCCCTATCCCTAATCAGGCTGAGGACTGTGAGCAGCCGTTTCCTTAATCCCCACTGGCCGAGGACTGAGAGCGGCCACCCTGTAAATAGTTGCGCTTCTTGAAGCGCCCCCTACTGGTTTTATAAGGAACTGTTTTTCTACTACAAGATTAGTGACTGTTGCCCTTTACCTGGTCATAAGTTGCACGGTGACCAGAGATCAAGGACGTGTTGATCAAGAATGTTTTATATGAAAAAGTTTTATATTATGCTAACAAAGTTAATGGTATTTTATAAGTGTGTGCAGAAAGTCTAATAATGTTTCCGTAATGTTTATACCTGTAACGTTAAAAGAAGAACAGAGTACTTCCCATAAAGGGATGAGTTCATAGTTAATATGTCTTACATGTGAGTGTATACTTTAAAAATTTTTGTATGTCTAAATTGTTTTACTCTTTTCCAGCCCGAGGACGTGCTGTGATTTACCAGGGGGGAATGTAGCACCCCGAGGACTCGGCTGCTACAGGGGTATTGCACCTCGAACCAGAGGTGTGGTATTCCACTCCCGGGTAAGGATGGAGTGTGGAACAGAGCTCAGTTAGCTGCATGCACCACATACACCCCATTTCCGGGGGACGGAACAACGGTACTCCCACCAGATAGTTGTGCAGGTACGACAGCGTCTGTCCCTGGCTGGAGTGGGGGGGGGAGGAACATCCCAGTGGTGTAGGAGCAGACAGGGGAGGGACTCTGGGCATAGGTAGGAGCCCATTGGTTGCATTGTCACCAGGGCTCGAGTGTCAGAGGGAGTATAAAAGGTGGGCACCATCTTGGATCAGGGTCTGTTCAGAGAGGAGCTCAGCCAGAGAGGGCTGACAGGGAGCTGTGGCTCCGTCTGGGCCCAGCTCCAGAGCTAGGCCTGAAGCTGAGAGAGGGAGAGAGAGAAGGAAGAAGAAGAAGGAACAGAAAGGAGCAGGAACACAAAGAAAGGCCCAGAGACGCAAGCATAGAGGGAACCCTGAGATCCCACAAGAGAACGAAAACGGGTGAAGGGTTGGCAGAACAGGGTACCGGATCCCAAACTGGTGGAGGCCAATTATCCTTAGCCAGGAACCGGAGGTCGTGGTCAAGTCTTGGCACGACCCCTCACCACATCCACCAGGAAGGCACACCACGTATAGGGTCAGGGAAGCCGGGAAAGGTTTCACCACCAGAAGGCCCGAGGGAGCCGGACAAAGGTGGATCCCTGGTGGGGACGGCCAGTAGGAAGGAGGAGAGGGGAGCTCAGGACCACGCTCCGGAACTGCCTGGGAGTTGGCCGAGTCCCGTACCTGGTGGACGCAGCACGGCTCGGGTGGTCACTGCTGGCCAAAGTGACCGGAGCAACAACTGTGAGTAAAGCTTTTGAAACTGCACTACCAGACTCCGTGTTTCGTCGTCGCACCTGCACCACCAGTACTGGGACATCCGCACCATCACCCCCATCATCAACTCTACAATAGCTGCCCTGAGGCAATACTCCTCCCGTGGGGAGTCATCCCATCTTCAGCTGCACAAACAACACCAGCCTCAGCGGTCTGCCCTGCAGCGGCGGTTTCATAACCGCAATCCACGGGTGGCGTAGTCGAACATTCTAACATCTACTGCTAAATACTGCCACTCAGTTTGACTCCCTGGGCACGGACCGGGTCACCGCCACGAGACTACTACCCCTATCTGATCCGGCTCCGGGTAAGCCCCCGTGCGCGCGATGCCGCACGACTCAGGCCCAGGGGCGCGTCAAATACATAATATCATACTTCTACAGAGCAAACCACACTGTACAAAGACCAATATTTCCAGTAATCCCACAGTACACCTACCACCACACAGTGACCATACGGTGGTACATGTGAGTTCTGCCAACCATCTACGGTACTACAGTTTACTTTCATGTAGTGATTCATAGACACTGTTCTTTCTGATAAGAATCGTTCACTTTACCCATCTTCTCCATCTGGTCCAGACCGTCATGGCGACTTCTTCCAGCCACAACTTGTATCTGAAGTGCTACCCATAACTCTATGCCTGCTGTTGCCCCATCATTAACCCTGTAGTGTGGCAGAATAATCCTGATATGTCAAAAATTGTGTCTTACTAATTTTAACCTCCGGAAGAGTGCTGCACAGGCAGAGCCCCTGAAAACAATTGTGTCAGATAGATAAAGCACCTAAAATAGTAGTGACGATAACCCCAGGGTAATGGAAGTTCCAGCATCCAACATCCACATCTGTATGTGATCCGAAACATTAAAGTTTTTAGGATTTGAATGCAGAAATTTCTGCAGACTTTCTGGATCCATTGGCAGAAAAAACGCTGTGGAAAAAAAAGAGCATTTTGCCGCGATTTTGAAGCGGTTTTTTTAATGCGTTTTTTGGACATCAATGAATGATTTTTGGAGCGAAATAAAGATATTTGAAAAAGGAAACGTGGGACATCGCTTCAATCCTTGGATCACCATCAGACCTGGGGTGAGTATATTGGTTAATTTAAATGATTAAAGAAAGTGTCTGTTATATTTCAAATAAAGTATTTACTTTGTGTCTGTGTGTTTATTTAACTCTTTACTTTACTTTAATTAGCTTTTAGTAATGAAAGGGTCAGATTGACACCTTGTGAACACCAAACAAAAGGGCTAGGTGTCAGCTAATCCCATACACCCAATCTCATTAGCATTTCCATTCATGTCATTTCTGGGGCAGCTGGGAGCTGCTATTTTTAGCCTAGTAAGGTGCAATTAGGCAAACATGTTCCCTGGCTATTATTAACAGTTGACAGCTGTTTCATTAGCCACTACATCCTCACGAACAGCAACAAGCAGCACTTTGGACACAGCGTATTTTCGCTGCGTCCAAAATGCTGTGTTCTGCTGCCACACTTTTGTTGTCAATACATGCGGATCTACCGCATATAATGACATTTCAATCGGTCAGAATCTGCAGCGGAGACTAGCGTGTCCACTACAGAAATTGACATGCTGCGGGTGAGTTTGGGTACGTGGCCACAATCAGGAGCCGCTGCGAGTTTGAAGCTGCGTGTTTATGCAGCATCAAACCCGTAGCATCCAGATGTTACAGCATAGTGGATGGGATTTCTAGAAATCCCATGTCCACTATGCTTGCATCTGAGACTGCGGATCACCAGCGGACACTGACATGTGACGCGTCTTTCAGGACCGCAGCATGTCAAATTCTCTTGCTGAGTCTCTAGTCTCCACAACAGAAATTTGACCACTAGAATGTATTGAATGCAGTAAATCCACATGGTTAAGTGAACACATGTGGATTTACCTGCGTTCAATATAACGCAGCATTTTAGACACAGCAAAAATATGCGTCCAAAGCGCTGCTACGTCCAGATCGCGGGCACGGAGCCTAAAATTAAAAGAAAAATGGCGTGGGCTCCCACGTCATTTTTATAACTAGCAGAGGGAAAGCCAACCACTGGGAGCTGATATTAGTAGCCGGGGAAGGGGTCATTAGCCAAATATGTTCCCTGGCTTGTAATAACAGCCCACAGCAGTCTGTTTAGCCTTTTTACGTAGGTTTCCCCTATAAAATCTAACCAGAAAAGGCTAAATAGACAGCTGCGGGCTGATATTAATAGCCAGGGAAGGGGCCATTGATACTAACCCCCTCCAAGGCTAATAATATCACCCCGCAGCAGTCCCAGAAACTGTGCATCCATAAAATGAGCCAAATCTGGCTCTTAGCCTCAGTTCTCCCACTGCCATGTCGAGTTGGGTAATGGGGTTGGGCTTCACGTCAGCCTTGTATTGGCGGCTGACATGAAGCCCAGGTTAGTAATGGAGGGCATCTGTAAGATGCCCCCATTACTAACCCCATAGTTAAGTTTTCAACGCTTTTTCAATAAAGACACCTCCTGAATAAAATATTCTATTGAAATAAAATGACACACGGTTTTAATAATTTTTTTATTGTTCTCTCAATCCCCGACTCCTTTGATCTTCTGTAAAAAAACCAAAAATAAAAAACAATCATATCCCTCACCTGTCCGCCATCACGACGTAATCCAGATTGTCCCTCGGTGATGCGGGTCACTTCTACAGCAGCCACATCAATCACTGATGTGACTGCTGTAGAAGACAGCACTGCACACTGACAGGAGTGTAATCCTCCTGTCAGTGTACATTGCTGCGCTGCTGCAGGCTGAGGTCAGGTGAGTTCATCACCTGAAGATCATACTGCATCAGTGGAACGTGGGAACATTCGTGAGAGGCACTGGTGCCTTAAACTGAGGTCCCAGAGCTTGTCAGCTGATCTTCAGCTGATGAACTCACGTGACCTCAGCCGGCAGCAGCGATGTACATTGCCGGCACCTAGTGCGCTCCCGTCAGTGTACTGCCGGCCGCCAGGATGATCGTTTCGCCAGAGGACATCAGGAGGATGGCGGAACACCGGATAGGTGAGGATAAAGTTTTCTTTTTAATTTTTTTATTTTAAACAGATTCTACTTTTTTTTTTAACCGTGCAGCCCCGGCTTGGCTGAGAAGACTACTGCTCTCCTCAGCCGCACCGCTCTCGCTGTTATCAGCAGGAGCTGCAGTCGTATGATGGGAGAAGTAATCTTCTTCCTGGGCCTGGGCACCATTCTTTGAACATTTTAACGCAATGACAATCCTGAGCGGAAATTTCCGCATCATGTGCACAGCACATCAGGATTGCCATTGCATAGGCTGGCAGAACGCAGCAAAAAACGCATCAAAAACGCAAAGTGTGCACTTAACCTTAAGAGTAAAAGTTTCATCATTTGCTCTCCACACAGTAACAGTGATCATCTCAGTTCCCTCAAACAAAATAGTTGTCCTTTTATTTTTCCTAAATTTTAATATTTCACCCTATGTGCCCCCATGGAAAGCGATAATCCGCCCCACTGTGCTCGCTAGAATGTAACAAAGCCGCATTAGTGCATCCTAGATAGGAACAATGTCCCTGTTTTGCCTCTAGATAGTTATACTGTAATTCTCTCTATAAAGTAATAAACCATCTTCATGCTCCTTTTAGGTTATAATTCTCTGAGTGATCCAGTAAAATAATTATACCTTTATAAAGTAGCAGTGTCCAGTGGCGTAACTAGGGTCCGATGGGCCCCGCTGCAAGATTTGGACCTGTCCCCCTCCCCCATCGCATGTTAGTCAGATGTATGGGCCCTAGTAGCGTTCTGAATCCTATAAGGACATACCAGTTCCTCCTCCTGCCCCATTAGTCTGAGGACTTCAGAACCAAAATTGTTGAACAATATAAACAATCTCAAGGTTTCAAGTCCATTTCTTGATGTTCCTTTGTACAACATAATGAAGAAGTTTACAACCCATAGCACTGTAGCTAATCTCCCTGGATGTGGGCGGCAGAGAAACATTGATGAAAGGTTGTAACGCAGGATAGTCTGGATGGTGGATAAGCAGCCCCAATCAAGTTCCAAAGATATTCAAGCTGTCCTGCAAGCTTTGGATGCGTCAGTGTCAGCGCGAATTATCCATCCACATGTGAATTAAATGAAACGCTATGGCAGGAGACCCAGGAGGATCCCACTGCTGAAACAGAGATATAAAAAAGCTAGACTGCATGTGTGTGAGTAAGCCAAAATAATTCTGGGAAAAATGAGACCAAGACACAACTTTTTGGTAAAGCACATTATTCTACTGTTTACCAATAATGCAAAGATGTGAATTAGAGCAGAGTTTAGAGTTGCACAATATAGATATATATATCAAAAGGGTAAATATGAACCATCCATGATGCAACCCACTCATTGGATATATATATGGGTGGCCAATCGTTGAAAAACTATAAATTGGAGAGTGCCGAAGCAGAAAACAACGATCACATGGCCATGATATGAAAAACGTGTATAAACTTTATTCAAAGATTTTTTTTTTTTGTGCATACAGAAAAAATAGAGCAGAATGTCCAGGAAGACAAATGGGTACCAAATCAACATACAAATTATAAAAACATGAATAAAAACAAGCAGGTAACACATAAGAAGCAGGTGTCTCGTCTCACCACTACCTTCCTCCCCATTGTCAAATGTTTAAGAGACTATAGCAAATATATAAAGAGGGACACCACGAGGAAAATCAATATATATTATAAATAACAATATCTCAAGGTGAACATCTCATATCCTTATTGTCTCACATAATCAGCAGTTAGACATAGTTACCTAGGTGGGAGGCTGAGAACCCGCACGATGTGTGCTTCCCCGACGCGCGTTTCGGCGCTATTGCCTTTCTCAAGGGGACTCAAGTGCGGGTTCTCAGCCTCCCACCTAGGTAACTATGTCTAACCGCTGATTATGTGAGACAATAAGGATATGAGATGTTCACCTTGAGATATTGTTATTTATAATATATATTGATTTTCCTCGTGGTGTCCCTCTTTATATATTTGCTATAGTCTCTTAAACATTTGACAATGGGGAGGAAGGTAGTGGTGAGACGAGACACCTGCTTCTTATGTGTTACCTGCTTGTTTTTATTCATGTTTTTATAATTTGTATGTTGATTTGGTACCCATTTGTCTTCCTGGACATTCTGCTCTATTTTTTCTGTATGCACAAAAAAAAAAAAAAAAAAAAAAAATGTTTGAATAAAGTTTATACACGTTTTTCATATTATGGCCATGTGATCGTTGTTTTCTGCTTCCTGTTTACCAATAATGGAATGAGGTCACCAAAGAAAAGAACACAGTGCCTACAGTGAAATATGGTGGAGGGTCAAATATCTTTTGGGGTTGTTTTGCTGCCTCTGGCACTGGGGGCCTTGACTGTGTGCAAGGCATCATGAAATCTGAAGATTACCAAAGGATTTTGGGTGGCAATGTACTGCCCAGTGTCAGAAAGTTGGGTTTGCATCCTAGGTCATGGGTCTTCCAGCAGGGCAATGACCCCAAACATACTTCAAGAAGCCCCCAGAAATGTATGCAAACAAATCGCTGGAGAGTTCTGAAGTGGCAGCAATGAGTCCGGATCTGGATCCCATGGAGCACCTGTGGAGAGATCTTACAATTGCTGTTGGGAGAAGACGCCTTCACATATGAGAGACCTGGAGCAGATTGTAAGAAGAGTCCAAGATTCCAGCTGAGGAGTAAGAAGCTGATGATTATAGGAAGCGATTGATTGCAGTTATTTATTCTAAGGGTGTACAACCAAATATTAAGTTGAGGGGGACAACAATTTTATCTGCCTCATTTTTGAGGTTTTGTGTGAAATTATGTCCAATTAGTTTTTTTCTCTGTTTTTTTTTGTGTTGTTTCAATACACACAGAAGAAATAAACGTGTGTATAACAAAACATGTTAAAAGAAAAAAAGGGTTTGATAACGTGTTAGCCAGTTGAAAAGAGATTGCTCTCAGTGGGAAACACAAGATAATCTTGTAGCTATGATACCTTTTGGCTGAGAAAAATAAAAGAAATGGTGTTACAAAGCAAGCTTGAGAGCAAGGATGAGGTCTCGTCGCCACACCAATATAGATAAAAAACCCCATGTACTGACGGATAAACTTTTTTATGGTCCAGGACACAACATCAACAATATAAAAGTTGCCATATTAAAAGGCAACTTTAAATCACAAAAACATCAAAGGGTTTGGGAATACAAACTTATTAGAGTCTTTGATTCCCACCAGACAGGACTAAATCTGTCAGGAGGATTTTTGACTCACTACAATATCTGTTTGTTTGTTTTGTGCATATTTATGTTTATTTTGTTATACCATGCCTGAGAAGTCTCGAAAGCTTTCTTTGTAACATCATTTATTTTATTTTTCTTAGCCATTAAAGGGAATTATAGCTACACAATTATCTTGTTTTCCCACTGAGAGCAATCTTTTAACAAAACATGTGTAACTGCAATAATGTTTTGGGAGGAATACTACATTTTCTGGAAAAATTTCAAGGGTGCCAACACTTTCGGCCATGACTGTATAAGTGATATTGGCTTTATATCTATCTTAGGTTAATTTCATTACGTCTTATATTTGCTCTGGTATATTGACACTCTGTTACTTGTAATTAGGTTAAACAGTAAAATGATAGAATGATTTCCATTGAGTCACATATTAAGCATGAACATGATAGTGAAATTTTGACACTGTCAGCAGCGGGCAAAACCCAAAAATCTCTGTATAGATTTCAAACCAATAGGCCTAGGCCATTCCTGCACAGCCTGAACCTTCACCGGGTCCATCTCAAAGCCCTCGCTGGAGATAATGTAGCCCAAAAAACTAATTTTCTGCACAGCGAACTCACATTACTCCAGCTTAGCAAAGAGTGAATTATCACTCAATAACTGCAAAACTTCACGTACACTCTGCCAATGGGACTCTAGATCTGGTGAATAAATCAAAATGTGATCCAAATATACATCCACATTCTTACCAATCAAAGGTCTCAGGATGTCATTAATAAGGTTCTGAAAACATGCAGGTGCATTGGTAAGACCAAAAGGCATCACCAGATTCTCAAAAATGACCTACCGGAGTGTTAAAAGCAGTCTTCCATTCATCACCCTCCTTCATTCGCAACAAATTGTATGCCCCCCGGAGATCAACTTTAGAGAACCACTTGGCTCCCACCAACTGGTTAAACAAGTCAGGAATTAACGGCAATGGGTAGGAATTGCGTACGGTAATCTTATTAATTTCACGAAAATCCAGACATGGACGTAAACCGCCGTCCTTTTTTTTAACAAGGAAAAATCCAACTGCCACAGTCGACTTAGAAGGTCTAATGTGACCAGCAGCCAGGCTAGTCTGTATGTACTCCTCCAAGGCCTTTCTTTCAGGGATAGTCAGATTGAACAAGCGACTCTTGGGAAGAGTAGCACCCGGAACAAACTCAATGGCGCAATCATAATCCCTATGAGGAGGCAAAACTTGCGACTCCTCCTCCGAAAAAACCCTCCAAAAATCTTGAATAGGTACAGGTAATTCCCCTTTTTCCACAGCCGCAATGCGACCATTACAACACTTATGATAGCACTTCGGACTGCAAGACTTAATCACATTAGTAGACCAGTCCAGCAAAGGATTGTGCAGTTTTAACCAAGGCAATCCTAGAACGACCGGAGAGGGTAAATTATCTAATACAACCAAGTCCAAAATTTCTTGGTGAACTCCATTGATAGTGAGAGGAAATGCAGCAACCTTGTGAGTAATACATTTCAAAGGAGTGTTATCAATCGCAACCACAGAAATAGGTGATGACAAAGGTTTGGATTTCAATTTAAGGTTTTCCAAAAACCCTTTATCAATCACATTAAGTGTTGAACCACAATCCACAAATACCTGAAATTCAATCAAATTTTCCTGCAAAGTAGTACTCCCAGAAAGAAATACTCCTGCAGAGCGTAAACAAGCAATACGGGTGTAACTGACCTTTTTTTTCTTTACTTAAACGGCGCTCACAATACTTAATCAAATGGTCAGCTTTACCACAATAAAGACACAATCCCTCGGCGAACCTCCGGTCTCTTTCCTGTGAGCGGAGTGACATCGCCCCAACCTCCATTGGTTGTCCGCCGTCTGAGCAGATTTTATGGGGACTAGGAACTGACATTACAGAAGTCTTTACCTCATTCAGCCTGCACCTCAGCCTCCTGTCCACAGGAACAGCTAATTGCATGGCATCCTGCAGAGTCTCAGGTGCGGGGAATGCAATTAGCAAATCCTTAACCCTTTCACTCAGACCAGCAAGAAATAAACATTTCAGCGCATGATCATTCCATTTAACTTCTGAGGCCCATCTCCTGAAGTGTGTGCAATAATTTTCAACATCACCTGACCCTTGATTCAAACGCCTGAGTTCTGCCTCAGCAGATGAGATTCGATCAGGATCGTCATATAATAGCCCCATAGCAGAAAAAAATTCTTCAACAGACCTTAAACAAGGATCATTAGGTTGGAGAGAAAAGGCCCACCCCTGTGGTACATTGCGCAAAAGTGACATAACAAAACCAATGCGCTGTGATTCATTCCCAGAGGACCTTGGTCTCAAACGAAAATATAACAAACAAGCATTTTTAAAGGAAAAAAAATCTTGCTGTTTACCATAAAAAAACATCAGGCAGTCCTACCTTGGGTTCGACAAAATGCGCTCCAGAACAGCTACTCACGTGTTGCTGAAGCTCGGCCACCTCCAGAGACAATTCCTGCAAGCGTTGAGCCAAATCCTGGACGGAAACCATACTGATCCCCGATTTTCTTTCTTTTTAGTTTTTTGGGCTGGACTTACTGTTATGATCTGCAACATGTACTAAGGAAAGATAGGGGAAAGCTGTCCCTACAGTAAGACTAAGCTGAATCCCTACGATGTAGCGTTCTGCCTGTTCCTAGCGAACAGACCCGCCTTAGTCCTCAGCTAGTCTGAACGAAGACCTACAGCATTAAGGGAGGGGTCCCTAAAAGAACTAAGGACTGGGACAACAAATGGGACACCTCCTAAACAGAGAAGTTGTTGCAGAACACAAAAAGACAAATTGACAAAAGGTACTAGAGGTCCCAGAAGGACCAAGCGAACTTGACAGAGAAAGGCACCGAAGCATCAGGCTAGAAAGACAGTCAAACACTGAAGTCCAGCAAAGCCAAAAGGGCGGAGCTGGAATATAAAGGCAGATGGTCACGTGACCGCAAAACACAAGATGGAAAAAACAAACAAGAGGGTTCTAACACCGACGTCCACAGATGGGGGTTGTGCTCACAGCCCAACACCGTGCAGGATGCTTTGTATTTGTCACAGAATACCAGGATTGGCAAAGTCACCACTGGCACCATGTGCTCTTCACAGATGAAAGCAGGTTCACACTGAGCACGTAACAGACGTGACAGAGTCTGGAGATGCTGTGGAGAGCGATCTTCTGCCTGCAACATCCTTCAGCATGACCGGTTTGGCAGTGGGTCAGTAATGGTGTGGGGTGGCATTTCTTTGGAGGGCCACCCAGTCCTCCATGTGCTCGCCAGAGGTAGCCTGACTGCCATTAGGTACCGAGATGAGATCCTCAGACCCCTTGTGAGACCATATGCTGGTGCGGTTGGCCCTGGGTTCTTCCTAATGCAGGACAATGCCAGACCTCATGTGGCTGGAATGTGTCAGCAGTTCCTGCAAGATGAAGGCCTTGAAGCTATGGACTGGCCCGCCCGTTCCCAGACCATAATCCGATTGAGAACATCTGGGACATCATGTCTTGCTCCATCCACCAACGTTACGTTGCACCACAGACTGTCCAGGAGTTGGCGGATGCTTTAGTCCAGGTCTGGGAGGAGATCCCACAGGAGACCATCCGCACCCTCATCAGGAGCATGCCCAGGCGTTGTAGTGAGGACATACAGGCACGTGGAGGCCACACACAATACTCAGCCTCATCAGGAACATTCCCAGGCGTTGTAGGGAGGTCATATAGGCACGTGGAGGCCACACACAATACTCAGCCTCATCAGGAGCATGCCCAGGCGTTGTAGGGAGGTCATACAGGCACGTGGTGGCCACACACAATACTAAGCCTCATCAGGAGCATGCCCAGGCGTTGTAGGGAGGTCATACAGGCACGTGGAGGCCACACACAATACTCAGCCTCATCAGGATCATGCCCAGGCGTTGTAGTTAGGTCATACAGGCACATAGAGGCCACACACAATACTCAGCCTCCTCAGGAGCATGCCCAGGCGTTTTAGGGAGATCATACAGGCACGTGGAGGCCACACACAATACTCAGCCTCATCAGGAGCATGCCCAGGCGTTGTAGGGAGGTCATACAGGCACGTAGAGGCCACACACAATACTCAGCCTCCTCAGGAGCATGCCCAGGTGTTGTAGGGAGGTCATACAGGCACGTGGAGGCCACACACAATACTGAGACTCATTTTGACTTGTTTTAAGGACATTACATCAAAGTTGGATCAGCCTGTATTGTGTTTTTCCACTTTAATTTTGGGGGTGACTCCAAATCCAGGCCTCCATTGGTTAATAAATGTGATTTGCATTGATGATTTTTGTGTGATTTTGTTGTCAGCACATTCAGCTTTGTACAGAACAAAGTATTCAATGAGAAGATTTCATTCATTCAGATCTAGGATGTGTTATTTGAGTGTTCCCTTTATTTTTTTGAGCAGTGTATATACTAGGATGGAGACATATATACCAGGATGGGGGACATATACCAGGATGGGGGATATATACAGTGGGGGAAATAAGTATTTGATCCCTTGCTGTTTTTGTAAGTTTTCCCACTGACAAAGACATGAACAGTGTATAATTTTAAGGGTAGGTTAATTTTAACATTTAGAGATAGAATATCCCAAAAAAATCAAGAAAATCACATTGTATAAATTAGATAATTTTTTTTGCATTTTGCAGTGAGAAATAAGTATTTGATCTCTCTGGCAAACAACACTTAATACATGGTGGCAAAACCCTTGTTGGTAAGCACAGCAGTCAGACGTTGTTTGTAGATGATGATGAGGGTTGTGCACATGTCAGGAGGAGTTTTGGTCCACTCCTCTTTGCAGATCATCTCTAAATCATTCAGATTTTGAGGCTGTCGCTTGGCAACTCGGAGCTTCAACTCGCTCCATAAGTTTTCTATGGGATTAAGGTCTGGAGACTGGCTAGGCCACTCCATTACCTTAATGTGCTTCTTTTGTGCCACTCCTTTGTTGCCTTGGCTGTATGTTTTGGGTCATTGTCTTGCTGGAAGACCCAGCCACGACCCATCTTCAATGCTCTTACTGAGGGAGGGAGGTTATTGGCCAAAATCTCGAAATAAATTACCCCATCCATCTTCCCTTCAGTACGGTGTAGTCATCATGTCCCCTTTACAGAAAAGCACCCCCAAAGTATAGTGTTTCCCCCACCATGCTTCACGGTTGGGACGATGTTCTTAGAGTTGTACTCATCCTTCTTCTTCCTCCAAACACGGCGAGTTGAGTTAATGCCAAAGAGCTCAATTTTTGTCTCATCTGACCACAGCACCTTCTCCCAATAACTCACAGAATCATCCAGGTGTTCATTGGCAAATGTCAGACGGGCCTGCACATGTGCCTTTTTGAGCAGGGGGACCTTGCGGGCACTGCAGGATTTTAAACCTTTAAGGCGTAATGTGTTACCAATGGTTTTCTTGGTGACTGTGGTCCCAGCTGCCTTGAGATCATTAACAAATTCCCCCCATGTAGTTTTAGGCTAATCTCTCACCTTCCTCATGATCAAGGATACCCCACGAGGTGAGATTTTGCATGGTGCCCCAGATCGATGTTGATTGACAGTCATTTTGTATTTCTTCCATTTTCTTACTATTGCACCAACAGTTGTCTCCTTCTCATCCAGCGTCTTACTTATGGTTTTGCAGCCCATTCCAGCTTTGTGCAGGTCTATGATCTTGTCCCTGACATCCTTAGAAAGCTCTTTGGTCTTGCCCATGTTGTAGAGGTTAGAGTGTGACTGATTAATGGAGTCTGTGGACAGGAGTCTTTTATACAGGTGACTATGTAAGACAGCTGTGTATAATGCAGGTAACGAGTTGATTAGGAGCGTGTAACTGGTCAATAGGAGCCAGAACTCATAATACTTTGTAGGGGGGTCAAATATTTATTTCTCACTGCAAAATGCAAAGAGATTTATCGAATTTATACAATGTGATTTTCTTGATTTTTTTGGGGATATTCTATCCCTCAATGTTAAATTTAACCTACCCTTAAAATTATAGACTGTTCATGTCTTTGTCAGTGGGAAAACTTACAAAAACAGCAAGGAATTAAAAACTTATTTCCCCCACGGTATATATCAGGATGGGGGATATATATACCAGGATGGAGACATATATACCAGGATGGAGACGTATACCAGGATGGGGGACATATACCAGGATGGGTGATATATACCAGGTTGGGGAATGTATATACCAGGATGGAGACATATACCGGTATGCCAGGATGGGGGATATATATATCAGGATGTGGGATATATATACCAGGATTGTAGATATATATATCAGGATGGGGGACATATACCAGGATGGGGGATATATATATATATATCAGGATGAGGGACATATACCAGGATGGGGAATATATATACAAGGATGGGGAATGTATATATCAGGATGGAGACATATATACCAGGATGGGGGATATATATACCAGGATGAGGGACATATACCAGGATCGGGGATATATATGCCAGGATGGGGGACATATACCAGTAGGAGCATATATATAACAGGATGGGGGATATATATACCAGGATGAGGGACATATATACCAGGATGGGGGACATATATACCAGGATGGGGGATATATATACCAGGATGGAGGATATATATTTATATCAGGATGGAGGATATATATACCAGGATGAGGGACATATACCAGGATGGGGGACATATATACCAGTATGAGGGACACATATACCAGGATGGGGGATATATATTCCAGGATGGGGCCCGAATGAGGGACATATATATACCAGGATGGGGGACATACAGTGGGTACGGAAAGTATTCAGACCCCTTTAGATTTTTCACTTTGTTTAATTGCAGGCATTTGGTAAATTCTAAAAAGTTCATTTTTTTTCTCATTAATGTCCACTCTGCGCCCCATCCTGACTGAGAAAAAACAGAAATGTAGAAATTTTTGCAACTTTATTATAAAAGAAAAACTGAAATATCACATGGTCATAAGTATTCAGACCTTTTGCTCAGTATTGAGTAGAAGCCCCCTTTTGAGCTAGTACAGCCATGAGTCTACCTGGGAATGATGCAACAAGTTTTTCACACCTGGATTTGGGGACCCCCTGCCATTCTTCCTTGCAGATCTTCTCCAGTCCCTTCAGGTTGGATGGTGAACGTTGGTGGACAGCCATTTTCAGGTCTCTCCAGAGATGATCAATTGGGTTTAGGTCAGGACTCTGGCTGGGCCAGTCAAGAATGGTCACAGAGTTGTTCTGAAGCCACTCCTTTGTTATTTTAGCTGTGTGCTTAGGGTCATTGTCTTGTTGGAAGGTGAACCTTTGGTCAAGTCTGAGGTCCAGAGCACTCTGGAAGAGGTTTTCATCCAGGATATCTCTGTACTTGGCCACATTCATGTTTCCTTCAATTGCAACCAGTCGTCCTGTCCCTGCAGCTGAAAAACACCCCCATAGCATGATGCTGACACCACCATGTTTCACTGTTGGCATTGTATTGAGCAGGTGATGAGCAGTGCCTGGTTTTCTCCACACATACTGCTTAGAATTATTACCAAAAAGTTCTATATACGTCTCATCAGACCAGAGAATCTTATTTCTCATAGTCTGGGAGTCCTTCATGTGTTTTTGAGAAAACTCTATGCGGGCTTTCATATGTCTTGCACTGAGGAGAGTCTTCTGTTGGGCCACTCTGCCATAAAGGCCCGACTGGTGGAGGGCTGCAGTGATAGTTGACTTTGTGGAACTTTCTCCCATCTCCCTACTGCATCTCTGGAGCTCAGCCACAGTGATCTTAGGGTTCTTCTTTAGGTCTCTCACCAAGGCTCTTCTCCAACGATTGCTGAGTTTGGCTGGATGGTCAGGTCTAGGAAGACTTCAGGTGGTCCCAAACGTCTTCCATTTAAAGATTATGGAGGCCACTGTGCTCTTAGGAACCTTCAGTACTGCATAAATTCTTTTGTAACCTTGGCCAGATCCGTGCCTTGCCACAATTCTGTCTCTGAGCTCCTTGGGAAGTTCCTTTGAGCTCATGATTCTCATTTGGTCTGACATGCACTGTGAGCTTTGAGGTCTTATATAGACAGATGTGCGCCTTTCCAAATCAAGTCCTATCAGTTTAATTAAACACAGCTGGACTCCAATGAAGGAGCAGAACCATCTCAAGGAGGATCACAAGGAAATCGACAGCATGTGACTTAAATATGAGTGTCTGAGCAAAGGGTCTGAATACTTATGACCATGTGATATTTCAGCTTTTCTTTTTTAATAAATTTGCAAAAATTTCTACATTTCTATTTTTTTCAGTCAAGATGGGGTGCAGAGTGTACTTTACTGAGAAAAAAAATGAACTTTTTAGAATTTACCAAATGGCTGCAATAAAACAAAGAGTGAAAAATTTAAAAGGGTCTGAATACTTTGCGTACACACTGTATATACCAGGATGTGGCCCAAAATAATGGACATATATACCAGGATAGGGATATATATATATATATATATATATATATATATATATATATACCAGGATGGGGCCAGGATTAGGGACATATATACCAGAATGAGGGACATATATACCAGGATGTGAGATATATGTACCAGGATAGGGATATATATACCAGGATGGGGGATATATACACCAATATGGGGCCAGGATTAGGGACATATACACATATGGTCAAAATTGTTGGTACCCCTCGTTTAATGAAAGAAAAATCCACAATGGTCACAGAAATAACTTGAATCTGACAAAAGTAATAATAAATTAAAAATCTCTGAAAATGAACAAATGAAAGTCAGACATTGCTTTTCTGCTTCCACTGAATTTGAAAAAAAATTAAACTGATGAAATCGACCTGGACAGAAATGATGGTTCTTCTTCTTCTTAACTTAATATTTTGTTGAACCTTTTGAGGCAATCACTGCAATCAAACGATTCCTGTAACTGTCAATGAGACTTCTGCGCCTCTCCACAGGTATTTTGGCCACTCCTCATGAGCAAACTGCTCCAGTTGTCTCGTGGTTGAAGGTTGCCTTTTACAGACGGCGTGTTTCAGCTCTTTCCAGAGATTCTCAGTAGGATTTAGGTCAGGGCTCATAGAAGCCACTTCAGAATAGTCCAATGTTTTCCTCTTAGCCATTCTTGGGTGTTTTTAGCTGTGTGTTTTGGATCATTATCCTGTTGCAAGACCCATGACCTGCGACTGAGACCAAGCTTTCTGACACTGGGCAGCACATTTCTCTCTAGAATCCCTTGATAGTCTTGAGATTTCATTGTACTCTGCACAGATTCAAGACACCCTGTGCCAGATGCAGCAAAGCAGCCCCAGAACATAACAGAGCCTCCACCATGTTTCACAGTAGGGACAGTGTTCTTTTCTTGATATGCTTCATTTTTCTGTCTGTGAGCATAAAGCTGATGTGCCTTGCCAAAAACTTCCATTGTTGTCTTATCTGTCCATAGGACATTCTCCCAGAAGCTTTGTGGCTTGTCAACATGTAGTTTGGCAAATTTCAGTCTGGCTTTTTTATTATTTTTTTTCAACAATGGTCTTCTCCTTGGTCGTCTCCAATGAAGTCCACTTTGGATCAAACAACGACGGATGGTGTGATCTGACACTGATGTTCCTTGAGCTTGAAGTTCACTTTTAATCTCTTTAGAAGTTTTCCTGGGCTCTTTTGTTACCATTCGTATTATCCGTCTCTTTGATTTGTGATCAATTTTTCTCCTGCGGCCACGTACAGGGAGGTTGGCTACAGTCCCACGGACCTTAAATTTCTGAATAATATGTGTAACTGTAGACACAGGAACATCAAGCTGCTTGGAGATGGTCTTATAACCTTTACCTTTAACATGCTTGTCTCTAATTTTCTTTCTAATCTCCTGAGACAACTCTTTCCTTTGCTTCCTCTGGTCCATGTTGAGTGTGGTACACACCATGTCACCAAACAACACAGTGAGTATCTGTAGCCCTATATACAGGCCCACTGACTGATTACAAGATTGTAGACACCTGTGATGATAATTAGTGGACACAACTTGATTTAACATGTCCCTTTTGTCACATTATTTTCAGGGGTACCATCATTTCTGTCCAGGCCTATGTAATGAGATCAATTTTTTTTTTAATTCTATGGAAGCAGAAAAGCAATGACTGACTTTTCATTTGTTCATATTCATAGATTTTTAATTTATTATTACTTTTTTCAGATTCAAGTTATTTCTGTGACCATTGGGGTTTTTTCTTTCATTAAACGAGGGGAACCAACAATTTTTGACCACGTGTGCATATATCAGGATGGGGGGGGGGGGGCGGTCCAAATCTTGCACCGGGGCCCATCGGACTCTAGTGACGCCACTTCATCCCGCTTTCTCTATACTTCTGACAATCCCTAGACCATAGAGAGAAGAATTTGTCATGGTGCGCAGCCAAGAAAGTAATTTCCTAAAGCTGTGGCAGTGAGGGCCGGACCATCCTGAAAACCTACTGGGAGATCAATGTGTTTAGTAATTGAAAAACGTTCTTATTAAAGTCTCTGGTATCGCTCTGTGGTCAGAAATAGCGCAGCTGTGATAGCTCCTTATACACAGGGAATTGGCTGAGGTTTGCAGGGTGTAATGAATATTTTGCATTTTAAAAGGTTAAGAATTATTCATTGTTATGCAGGGTAGTTCCCCAGATTAGCAGTGGCATAATGTAAATGTAGCTAAATATATCGTACCCCACCGTCCTCCGTAAAGGAGAGCCTTCACTATTTTTTTACTTATGAAATAAACACAGTAGAATATTTTTAACCCCTGCACAATGCGGCACCACATGACTAATATTAGTTTACTCCTTGCACCGTGGAGGAGATCAGAACCACAAGCTGCGAATGTTCCAGATGTCGTAAAGAGATCGCCCAGCTCCGCTCACTTCTGCAGCGGGCGATGAATGGGGCCGGAGATGTTACATCTGCTAATACCTGGCAGGTGGCTTCTCGATTGGCAAATACTGTGCACCTGTCTTATTCATTACAAGCTGCATGTTTTACGATCACATCACTGCGCTTTGTGGTGTCATCTTTGCAATGAGTGATCACGTGTTCTCTGTGCGAGTACAACTGTGCACTGCGCGGTTACATCCGAGCATGTGGTTATTACATCTAAGCACTTGATTCTCACATCTGAGCAATTGATTCTCACAGCTGAGCACTTGGTTGTCACAGCTGAGCACTTGGGTTGTCACATCTGAACACTTGGTTGTCACAGCTGAGCACTTGGTTGTTACATCTGAGCACTTGGTTGTTACATCTGAGCACTTGGTTGTCACAGCTGAGCACTTGATTCTCACATCTGAGCACTTGGTTGTCACATCTGAGCACTTGGTTGTTACATCTGAGCACTTGGTTGTTACATCTGAGCACTTGGTTGTTACATCTGAGCACTTGATTGTCACATTTGAGCAATTGGTTGTCACAGCTGAGCACTTGAATCTCACATCTGAGCACTTGGTTGTCACATCTGAACACTTGGTTGTCACAGCTGAGCACTTGGTTGTCACATCTGAGCACTTGGTTGTTACATCTGAGCACTTGATTGTCACATTTGAGCAATTGGTTGTCACAGCTGAGCACTTGATTCTCACATCTGAGCACTTGGTTGTCACATCTGAACACTTGGTTGTCACAGCTGAGCACTTGGTCGTCACAGCTGAGCACTTGGTCGTCACATCTGAGCACTTGGTTGTTACATCTGAGCACTTGATTCTCACATCTGAGCACTTGGTTGATACAGCTGAGCACTTGGTTGTTACAGCTGAGCACTTGGTTGTCACATGTGAGCACTTGGTTGCTACATCTGAGCACTTGATTCTCACATCTGAGCACTTGGTTGTTACATCTGAGCACGTGATTCTCACATCTGAGCAATTGGTTGTCACATCTGAGCACTTGGTTGTTACATCTGAGCACGTGATTCTCACATCTGAGTAATTGGTTGTCACAGCTGAGCACTTGGGTTGTCACATCTGAACACTTGGTTGTCACAGCTGAGCACTTGGTTGTTACATCTGAGCATTTGGTTGTTACATCTGAGCACTTGATTGTCACATTTGAGCACTTGGTTGTCACAGCTGAGCACTTGATTCTCACATCTGAGCACTTGGTTGTCACATCTGAACACTTGGTTGTCACATTTGAGCACTTGGTTGTCACAGCTGAGCACTTGATTCTCACATCTGAGCACTTGGTTGTCACATCTGAACACTTGGTTGTCACAGCTGAGCACTTGGTTGTCACATCTGAGCACTTGGTTGTTACATCTGAGCACTTGATTGTCACATTTGAGCAATTGGTTGTCACAGCTGAGCACTTGATTCTCACATCTGAGCACTTGGTTGTCACATCTGAGCACTTGGTTGTCACAGCTGAGTACTTGGTTGTTACATCTGAGCACTTGGTTGTCACAACTGAGCACTTGGTTGTCACAACTGAGTACTTGATTGTCACATTTGAGCAATTGGTTGTCACAGCTGAGCACTTGATTCTCACATCTGAGCACGTGGTTCTCACATCTGAGCACTTGGTTGTCACAGCTGAGCACTTGGTTGTCACATCTCAGCACTTGATTCTCATAGCTGTGCACTTGGTTGTCACAGCTGTGCAGTTGGTTGTCACAGCTGTGCACTTGGTTGTCACATCTGAGCACCTGCTTTTCACAGCTCAGCCAGGGCCGTAATTACAACCGGGGCAGCCGGGCACTGCCCGGGGGCCCCAAGCACCCAAGGGGCCCCAAAATGATGGTAAAAAATCATTTTTTTACCATCAGTTTGGGGCCCTTTGGGTGCTTGGGCCCCACTATGAAGTTTTGCCCCGGGGCCCCGAAGTTTATAGTTACGGCACTGAGCTCAACACTTGTTTGTCACATCTGAGCACTTGGTTGTTACATCTGAGCACTTGGTTCTCTCATCTGAGCACTTGGTTGTCACATCTGAACACTTGGTTGTCACAGCTGAGCACTTGGTCGTCACAGCTGAGCACTTGGTCGTCACATCTGAGCACTTGGTTGTTACATCTGAGCACTTGATTCTCACATCTGAGCACTTGGTTGATACAGCTGAGCACTTGGTTGTTACAGCTGAGCACTTGGTTGTCACATGTGAGCACTTGGTTGCTACATCTGAGCACTTGATTCTCACATCTGAGCACTTGGTTGTTACATCTGAGCACGTGATTCTCACATCTGAGCAATTGGTTGTCACATCTGAGCACTTGGTTGTTACATCTGAGCACGTGATTCTCACATCTGAGCAATTGGTTGTCACAGCTGAGCACTTGGGTTGTCACATCTGAACACTTGGTTGTCACAGCTGAGCACTTGGTTGTTACATCTGAGCATTTGGTTGTTACATCTGAGCACTTGATTGTCACATTTGAGCACTTGGTTGTCACAGCTGAGCACTTGATTCTCACATCTGAGCACTTGGTTGTCACATCTGAACACTTGGTTGTCACATTTGAGCACTTGGTTGTTACATCTGAGCATTTGGTTGTTACATCTGAGCACTTGATTGTCACATTTGAGCACTTGGTTGTCACAGCTGAGCACTTGATTCTCACATCTGAGCACTTGGTTGTCACATCTGAACACTTGGTTGTCACATTTGAGTACTTGGTTGTCACAGCTGAGCACTTGATTCTCACATCTGAGCACTTGGTTGTCACATCTGAACACTTGGTTGTCACAGCTGAGCACTTGGTTGTCACATCTGAGCACTTGGTTGTTACATCTGAGCACTTGATTGTCACATTTGAGCAATTGGTTGTCACAGCTGAGCACTTGATTCTCACATCTGAGCACTTGGTTGTCACATCTGAGCACTTGGTTGTCACAGCTGAGTACTTGGTTGTTACATCTGAGCACTTGGTTGCAACAACTGAGCACTTGGTTGTCACAACTGAGTACTTGATTGTCACATTTGAGCAATTGGTTGTCACAGCTGAGCACTTGATTCTCACATCTGAGCACGTGGTTCTCACATCTGAGCACTTGGTTGTCACAGCTGAGCACTTGGTTGTCACATCTCAGCACTTGATTCTCATAGCTGTGCACTTGGTTGTCACAGCTGTGCAGTTGGTTGTCACAGCTGTGCACTTGGTTGTCACATCTGAGCACCTGCTTTTCACAGCTCAGCCAGGTCCGTAATTACAACCGGGGCAGCCGGGCACTGCCCGGGGGCCCCAAGCACCCAAGGGGCCCCAAAATGATGGTAAAAAATCATTTTTTTACCATCAGTTTGGGGCCCTTTGGGTGCTTGGGCCCCACTATGAAGTTTTGCCCCGGGGCCCCGAAGTTTATAGTTACGGCACTGAGCTCAACACTTGTTTGTCACATCTGAGCACTTGGTTGTTACATCTGAGCACTTGGTTCTCTCATCTGAGCACTTGGTTGTCACATCTGAACACTTGGTTGTCACAGCTGAGCACTTGGTCGTCACAGCTGAGCACTTGGTCGTCACATCTGAGCACTTGGTTGTTACATCTGAGCACTTGATTCTCACATCTGAGCACTTGGTTGATACAGCTGAGCACTTGGTTGTTACAGCTGAGCACTTGGTTGTCACATGTGAGCACTTGGTTGCTACATCTGAGCACTTGATTCTCACATCTGAGCACTTGGTTGTTACATCTGAGCACGTGATTCTCACATCTGAGCAATTGGTTGTCACATCTGAGCACTTGGTTGTTACATCTGAGCACGTGATTCTCACATCTGAGCAATTGGTTGTCACAGCTGAGCACTTGGGTTGTCACATCTGAACACTTGGTTGTCACAGCTGAGCACTTGGTTGTTACATCTGAGCATTTGGTTGTTACATCTGAGCACTTGATTGTCACATTTGAGCACTTGGTTGTCACAGCTGAGCACTTGATTCTCACATCTGAGCACTTGGTTGTCACATCTGAACACTTGGTTGTCACATTTGAGCACTTGGTTGTCACAGCTGAGCACTTGATTCTCACATCTGAGCACTTGGTTGTCACATCTGAACACTTGGTTGTCACAGCTGAGCACTTGGTTGTCACATCTGAGCACTTGGTTGTTACATCTGAGCACTTGATTGTCACATTTGAGCAATTGGTTGTCACAGCTGAGCACTTGATTCTCACATCTGAGCACTTGGTTGTCACATCTGAGCACTTGGTTGTCACAGCTGAGTACTTGGTTGTTACATCTGAGCACTTGGTTGTCACAACTGAGCACTTGGTTGTCACAACTGAGTACGTGATTGTCACATTTGAGCAATTGGTTGTCACAGCTGAGCACTTGATTCTCACATCTGAGCACGTGGTTCTCATATCTGAGCACTTGGTTGTCACAGCTGAGCACTTGGTTGTCACATCTCAGCACTTGATTCTCATAGCTGTGCACTTGGTTGTCACAGCTGTGCAGTTGGTTGTCACAGCTGTGCACTTGGTTGTCACATCTGAGCACCTGCTTTTCACAGCTCAGCCAGGGCCGTAATTACAACCGGGGCAGCCGGGCACTGCCCGGGGGCCCCAAGCACCCAAGGGGCCCCAAAATGATGGTAAAAAATCATTTTTTTACCATCAGTTTGGGGCCCTTTGGGTGCTTGGGCCCCACTATGAAGTTTTGCCCCGGGGCCCCGAAGTTTATAGTTACGGCACTGAGCTCAACACTTGTTTGTCACATCTGAGCACTTGGTTGTTACATCTGAGCACTTGGTTCTCTCATCTGAGCACTTGGTTGTCACAGCTGAGCACTTGGTTGTCACTTCTGAGCACTTGGTTGTCACAACTGAGCACTTAGTTGTCAGATTTGAGCACTTGGTTGTCACAGCTGTGCACTTGGTTGTTACAGCTGTGCACTTAGTTGTCACAGCTGTACACTTGGTTTTTACATCTCAGCATTTGGTTGTCACATCTGAGCACTTGGTTGTCACATCTGAGCACTTGGTTGTCACAGCTGTGCACTTGGTTGTCACATCTGAGCACTTGGTTGTCATATCTGAGCACTTGGTTGTCACATCTGAGCACTTGGTTGTCACAGCTGTGCACTTGGTTGTTACATCTGAGCACTTGTTTCTCACATCTAAGCACTTGGTTGTTACATCTGAGCACTTGATTCTCACAGCTGTGCACTTGTTTGTTACAGCTGTGCACTAGGTTTTTACATCTCAGCATTTGGTTGTCACATCTGAGCACTTGGTTGTCACATCTGAGCACTTGGTTGTCACAGCTGTGCAATTGGTTGACACATCTGAGCACTTGGTTGTCACATCTGAGCACTTGGTTGTCACATCTGAGCACTTGGTTGTCACAGCTGTGCACTTGGTTGTCACAGCTGAGCACTTTGTTGTCACATCTGAGCACTTGGTTATCACAGCTGAGCACTTGGTTTTCACAGCTGAGCACTTTGTTGTCACATCTGAGCACTTGGTTGTTACATCTGAGCACATGGTTGTCATATCTGAGCACTTGGTTGTTACATCTGAGCACTTGATTCTCACATCTGAGCACTTGGTTGCTACATCTGAGCACTTGTTTCTCACAGCTGTGCACTTGGTTGACACAGCTGTTCAGTTGGTTTTTACGTCTCAGCATTTGGTTGTCACATCTGAGCACTTGGTTGTCACATCTGAGCACTTGGTTGTCACAGCTGTGCACTTGGTTGTCACATCTGAACATTTGATTGTCACAGCTGAGCACTTAGTTGTCACATCTGAGCACTTGGTTGTCACAGCTGAGCACTTGGTTTTCACAGCTGAGCACTTTGTTGTCACATCTGAGCACTTGGTTGTTACATCTGAGCACTTGATTCTCACATCTGAGCACTTGGTTGTTACATCTGAGCACTTGGTTGTCATATCTGAGCACTTGGTTGTTACATCTGAGCACTTGATTCTCACATCTGAGCACTTGGTTGTTACATCTGAGCACTTGATTCTCACAGCTGTGCACTTGGCTGTCACATCTGAGCACTTGTTTATCACATCTGAGCACTTGGTTGTCACATCTGAGCACTTGGTTGTCACAGCTGTGCACTTGGCTGTCACATCTGAGCACTTGGTTATCACATCTGAGCACTTGGTTGTCGCAGCTGTGCACTTGCTTCTCACATCTGAGCACTTGGTTGTCACATCTGAGCACTTGGTTGTCACATCTCAGCAACTGATTCTCAAAGCTGTGCACTTGGTTGTCACAGCTGAGCACTTGTTTGACATAGCTGAGCACATTGTTGTCACAGCTGAGCACTTGATTGTTACACCTGAGCACTTCTTTGTCACAGCTGAGCACTTCTTTGTCACATCTGAGCACTTGTTTGTCACATCTGAACACTTGGTTTTTACATCTGAGCACTTGGTTCTCTCATCTGAGCACTTGGTTGTCACAGAGGAGCACTTGGTTGTCACATCTGAGCACTTGGTTGTCACAGCTGAGCACTTAGTTGTCACATCTGAGCACTTGGTTGTCACAGTTGAGCACTTGGTTGTCACATCTCAGCACTTGGTTGTCACAGCTGAGCACTTGGTTGTCACAGCTGAGCACTTGTTTGTTACTTCTGAGCACTTGGTTGTCATATCTGAGCACTTGGTTGTTACATCTGAGCACTTGATTCTCACATTTAAGCACTTGGTTGTTACATCTGAGCACTTGATTCTCACAGCTGTGCACTTGGTTGTTACAGCTATGCACTTAGTTGTCACAGCTGTGCACTTGGTTTTTACATCTCAGCATTTGGTTGTCACATCTGAGCACTTGCTTGTCACAGCTGTGCACTTGTTTGTGACATCTGAGCACTTGGTTGTCACAGCTGTGCACTTGTTTGTGACATCTGAGCACTTGGTTGTCACAGCTGTGCAATTGGTTGTCACATCTGAGCACTTGGTTGTCACATCTGAGCACTTGGTTGTCACATCTCAGCAATTGATTCTCACAGCTGTGCACTTGGTTGTCACAGCTGAGCACTTGTTTGTCATAGCTGAGCACTTTGTTGTCACATCTGAACACTTGGTTGTTACATCTGAGCACTTGGTTCTCTCATCTGAGCACTTGGTTGTCACACCCGAGCACTCGGTTGTCACATCTGAGCACTTGGTTGTCACAGCTGAGCACTTGGTTGTCACAGCTGAGCACTTGTTTGTTACTTCTGAGCACTTGGTTGTCATATCTGAGCACTTGGTTGTTACATCTGAGCACTTGATTCTCACATCTAAGCACTTGGTTGTTACATCTGAGCACTTGATTCTCACATCTGTGCACTTGTTTGTTACAGCTATGCACTTAGATGTCACAGCTGTGCACTTGGTTTTTACATCTCAGCATTTGGTTGTCACATCTGAACACTTGGTTGTCACATCTGAGCACTTGGTTGTCAGCTCTGCACTTGGTTGTCTCAGCTGTGCACTTCGTTGTTACATCTGAGCACTTGGTTGTCACATCTGAGAACTTGATTCTCACAGCTGTGCACTTGGTTGTCACAGCTGAACACTTAGTTGTCACATCTGAGAACATGGTTGTCACAGTTGAGCACTTGGTTGTCACATCTGAGCACTTGGTTGTCACAGCTGAGCACTTGGTTGTCACAGCTGAGCACTTGTTTGTTACTTCTGAGCACTTGGTTGTCATATCTGAGCACTTGGTTGTTACATCTGAGCACTTGATTCTCACATCTAAGCACTTGGTTGTTACATCTGTGCACTTGATTCTCACAGCTGTACACTTGGTTGTTACAGCTATGCACTTAGTTGTCACAGCTGTGCACTTGGTTTTTACATCTCAGCATTTGGTTGTCACATCTGAACAGTTGGTTGTCACATCTGAGCACTTGGTTGTCACATCTGAACACTTGGTTGTTGCATCTGAGAACTTGATTCTCACAGCTGTGCACTTGGTTGTCACAGCTGAGCACTTGGTTGTCAGAGCTGAGCACTTGGTTTTCACAGCTGAGCACTTGATTGTTACACCTGAGCACTTGATTGTTACACCTGAGCACTTGGTTGTCACAGCTGAGCACTTCTTTGTCACATCTGAGCAATTGTTTGTCACATCTGAACACTTGGTTGTTACATCTGAGCACATGGTTGTCATATCTGAGCACTTGGTTGTTACATCTGAGCACTTGATTCTCACATCTGAGCACTTGGTTGTTACATCTGAGCACTTGATTCTCACAGCTGTGCACTTGGTTGTCACAGCTGTGCACTTGGTTTTTACATCTCAGCATTTGGTTGTCACATCTGAGCAATTGGTTGTCACATCTGAGCACTTGGTTGTCACAGCTGTGCATTTGGTTGTCACATCTGAGCACTTGGTTGTCACAGCTGAGCACTTGGTTGTCACAGTTGAGTACTTGGTTGTCACATATGAGCACTTGGTTGTCACATCTGAGCATTTGGTTGTTACATCTGAGCAATTGGTTGTCACAGCTGAGCTCTTGGTTGTCACAGTTGAGTACTTGGTTGTCACATGTGAGCACTTGGTTGTCACATCTGAGCATTTGGTTGTTACATCTGAGCACTTGGTTGTCACATCTGAGCACTTGGTTGTTACACCTGATCACTTGGTTGTCACAGCTGTGCACTTGGTTGTTACATCTGAGCACTTGATTCTCACAGCTGTGCACTTGGTTGTTACAGCTGTGCACTTAGTTGTCACAGCCATGCTGTTGGTTTTTACATCTCAACACTTGGTCGTCACATCTGAGCACTTGGTTGTCACATCTGAGCACTTGATTGTCACAGCTGTGCACTTGGTTGTCACATCTGAGCACTTGGTTGTCACAGCTGAGCACTTGGTTGTCACAGTTGAGTACTTGGCTGTCACAGCTGTGCACTTGGTTGTCACATCTGAGCACTTGGTTTTTACATCTCAGCATTTGGTTGTCACATCTGAGCAATTGGTTGTCACATCTGAGCACTTGGTTTTCACAGCTGTGCACTTGGTTGTCACATCTGAGCACTTGATTGTCACATCTGAGCACTTGGTTGTTACATCTGAGCACTTGATTCTCACAGCTGTGCACTTGGTTGTTACAGCTATGCACTTTGTTGTCACAGCTGTGCACTTGGTTTTTACATCTCAGCATTTGGTTGTCACATCTGAACACTTGGTTGTCACATCTGAGCACTTGGTTGTCACATCTGAGCACTTGGTTGTCACAGCTGTGCACTTGGTTGTCACATCTGAGCACTTGGTTGTCACAGCTGAGCACTTCTTTGTCACATCTGAGCACTTGGTTGTCACATCTGAGCACATGGTTGCTACATCTGAGCACTTGATTCTCACAGCTGTGCACTTGGTTGTTACAGCTATGCACTTTGTTGTCACAGCTGTGCACTTGGTTTTTACATCTCAGCATTTGGTTGTCACATCTGAACACTTGGTTGTCACATCTGAGCACTTGGTTGTCACATCTGAGCACTTGGTTGTTACATCTGAGTACTTGATTCTCACAGCGGTGCACTTGGTTGTCACAGCTGAGCACTTGGTTGTCATAGCTGAGCACTTGGTTGTCACAGCTGAGCACTTGATTGTTTCAACTGAGCAATTGTTTGTCACATCTGAATACTTGGTTGTTACATCTGAACTCTTGGTTGTCATATCTGAGCACTTGGTTGTTACATCTGAGCACTTGATTCTCACATCTGAGCACTTGGTTGTTACATCTGAGCACTTGATTCTCACAGCTGTGCACTTGGTTGTCACAGCTGTGCCCTTGGTTTTTACATCTCAGCATTTGGTTGTCACATCTGAGCAATTGGTTGTCACATCTGAGCACTTGGTTGTCACAGCTGAGCAATTGGTTGTCACAGTTGAGTACTTGGTTGTCACATCTGAGCACTTGGTTGTCACATCTGAGCATTTGGTTGTTGCATCTGAGCACTTGGTTGTCACATCTGAGCACTTGGTTGTTACACCTGATCACTAGGTTGTCACAGCTGTGCACTTGGTTGTTACATCTGAGCACTTGATTCTCACAGCTGTGCACTTGGTTGTTACAGCTGTGCACTTAGTTGTCACAGCCAGGCAGTTGGTTTTTACATCTCAGCATTTGGTCGTCACATCTGAGCACTTGGTTGTCACATCTGAGCACTTGGTTGTCACATCTGAGCACTTGGTTGTCACAGCTGAGCACTTGGTTGTCACAGTTGAGTACTTGGTTGTCACAGCTGTGCACTTGGTTGACACATCTGGGCACTTGGTTGTCACATCTGAGCACTTGGTTGTCACAGCTGAGCAGTTCTTTGACACAGCTGAGCACTTGTTTGTCACATGTGAGCACTTGGTTGTCACATCTGAGCATTTGGTTGTTACATCTTAGCACTTGGTTGTCACATCTGAGCACTTGGTTGTCACAGCTGTGAACTTGGTCATTACATCTGAGCACTTGATTCTCACAGCTGTGCACTTGGTTGTTACAGCTGTGCACTTAGTTGTCACAGCCATGCAGTTGGTTTTTACATCTCAGCACTTGGTCGTCACATCTGAGCACTTGGTTGTCACATCTGAGCACTTGATTGTCACAGCTGTGCACTTTGTTGTCAAATCTGAGCACTTGGTTGTCACAGCTGAGCACTTGGTAGTCACAGTTGAGTACTTGGTTGTCACATCTGAGCACTTGGTTGTCACATCTGAGCACTTCTTTGTCACATCTGAGCACTTGGTTGTCACATCTGAGCACATGGTTGCTACATCTGAGCACTTGATTCTCACAGCTGTGCACTTAGTTGTTACAGCTGTGCACTTAGTTGTCACAACTGTGCACTTGGTTTTTACATCTCAGCATTTGGTTGTCACATCTGAGCGCTTGGTTGTCACATCTGAGCACTTGGTTGTCACAGCTGTGCACTTGGTTGTCTCATCTGAGCACTTGGTTGTCACAACTGAGCGCTTGGTTGTCACAGTTGAGTAGTTGGTTGTCACAGCTGTGCACTTGGTTGTCACATCTGAGAACTTGATTGTCACAGCTGAGCAGTTCTTTGTCACAACTGAGCACTTGGTTGTCACATCTGAGCACTTGGTTGTCACAGTTGAGTACTTGGTTGTCACATATGAGCACTTGGTTGTCACATCTGAGCATTTGGTTGTTACATCTGAGCAATTGGTTGTCACAGCTGAGCTCTTGGTTGTCACAGTTGAGTACTTGGTTGTCACATCTGAGCACTTGGTTGTCACATCTGAGCATTTGTTTGTTACATCTGAGCACTTGGTTGTCACATCTGAGCACTTGGTTGTTACACCTGATCACTTGGTTGTCACAGCTGTGCACTTGGTTGTTACATCTGAGCACTTGACTCTCACAGCTGTGCACTTGGTTGTTACAGCTGTGCACTTAGTTGTCACAGCCATGCAGTTGGTTTTTACATCTCAACACTTGGTCGTCACATCTGAGCACTTGGTTGTCACATCTGAGCACTTGGTTGTCACAGCTGAGCACTTGGTTGTCACAGTTGAGTACTTGGTTGTCACAGCTGTGCACTTGGTTGTCACATCTGAGCACTTGGTTTTTACATCTCAGCATTTGGTTGTCACATCTGAGCAATTGGTTGTCACATCTGAGCACTTGGTTTTCACAGCTGTGCACTTGGTTGTCACATCTGAGCACTTGGTTGTCACATATGAGCACTTGGTTGTTACATCTGAGCACTTGATTCTCACAGCTGTGCACTTGATTGTCACAGCTGTGTACTTGGTTTTTACATCTCAGCATTTGGTTGTCACATCTGAGCAATTGGTTGTCACATCTGAGCACTTGGTTGTCACAGCTGTGCACTTGGTTGTCACATCTGAGCACTTGGTTGTCACAGCTGAGCACTTCTTTGTCACATCTGAGCACTTGGTTGTCACATCTGAGCACATGGTTGCTACATCTGAGCACTTGATTCACACAGCTGTGCACTTGGTTGTTACAGCTATGCACTTAGTTGTCACAGCTGTGCACTTGGTTTTTACATCTCAGTATTTGGTTGTCACATCTGAACATTTGGTTGTCACATCTGAGCACTTGGTTGTCACATCTGAGCACTTGGTTGTTACATCTGAGAACTTGATTCTCACAGCGGTGCACTTGGTTGTCACAGCTGAGCACTTGGTTGTCATAGCTGAGCACTTGGTTGTCACAGCTGAGCACTTGATTGTTTCACCTGAGCACTTGGTTGTCACAGCTAAGCACTTCTTTGTCACATCTGAGCAATTGTTTGTCACATCTGAATACTTGGTTGTTACATCTGAACTCTTGGTTGTCATATCTGAGCACTTGGTTGTTACATCTGAGCACTTGATTCTCACATCTGAGCACTTGGTTGTTACATCTGAGCACTTGATTCTCACAGCTGTGCACTTGGTTGTCACAGCTGTGCCCTTGGTTTTATATCTCAGCATTTGGTTGTCACATCTGAGCAATTGGTTGTCACATCTGAGCACTTGATTGTCACAGCTGTGCACTTGTTTGTCACATCTGAGCACTTGGTTGTCACAGCTGAGCACTTGGTTGTCACAGTTGAGTACTTGGTTGTCACATCTGAGCAGTTGGTTGTCACATCTGAGCATTTGGTTGTTACATCTGAGCACTTGGTTGTCACAGCTGAGCACTTGGTTGTCACAGTTGAGTACTTGGTTGTCACATCTGAGCACTTGGTTGTCACATCTGAGCATTTGGTTGTTACATCTGAGCACTTGGTTGTCAGATCTGAGCACTTGGTTGTTACACCTGATCACTAGGTTATCACAGCTGTGCACTTGGTTGTTACATCTGAGCACTTGATTCTCACAGCTGTGCACTTGGTTGTTACAGCTGTGCACTTAGTTGTCACAGCCATGCAGTTGGTTTTTACATCTCAGCATTTGGTCGTCACATCTGAGCACTTGGTTGTCACATCTGAGCACTTGATTGTCACAGCTGTGCACTTGGTTGTCACATCTGAGCACTTGGTTGTCACAGCTGAGCACTTGGTTGTCACAGTTGAGTACTTGGTTGTCACAGCTGTGCACTTGGTTGTCACATCTGGGCACTTGGTTGTCACATCTGAGCACTTGGTTGTCACAGCTGAGCAGTTCTTTGTCACAGCTGAGCACTTCTTTGTCACATGTGAGCACTTGGTTGTCACATCTGAGCATTTGGTTGTTACATCTTAGCACTTGGTTGTCACATCTGAGCACTTGGTTGTCACAGCTGTGAACTTGGTCATTACATCTGAGCACTTGATTCTCACAGCTGTGCACTTGGTTGTTACAGCTGTGCACTTAGTTGTCACAGCCATGCAGTTGGTTTTTACAGCTCAGCACTTGGTCGTCACATCTGAGCACTTGATTGTCACAGCTGTGCACTTTGTTGTCACATCTGAGCACTTGGTTGTCACAGCTGAGCACTTGGTTGTCACAGTTGAGTACTTGGTTGTCACATCTGAGCACTTGTTTGTCACATCTGAGCACATGGTTGCTACATCTGAGCACTTGATTCTCACAGCTGTACACTTGGTTGTTACAGCTGTGCACTTAGTTGTCACAGCTGTGCACTTGGTTTTTACATCTCAGCATTTGGTTGTCACATCTGAGCGCTTGGTTGTCACATCTGAGCACTTGGTTGTCACAGCTGTGCACTTGGTTGTCTCATCTGATCACTTGGTTGTCACAGCTGAGCGCTTGGTTGTCACAGTTGAGTAGTTTGTTGTCACAGCTGTGCACTTGGTTGTCACATCTGAGAACTTGATTGTCACAGCTGAGCAGTTCTTTGTCACAACTGAGGACTTGGTTATCACATCTGAGCACTTGGTTGTCACATCTGAGCACTTGGTTGTTACATTTGAGCACTTGGTTGTCAAATCTGAGCACTTGGTTGTTACAGCTGAGCATTTAGTTGTCACATCTGAGCACTTGGTTGTTACATCTGAGCACTTGGCTGTTACATCTGAGCACTTGGTTGTCACATCTGAGCACTTTGTTGTTACCTCTGAGCACTTGATTCTCACAGCTGTGCACTTGGTTGTTACAGCTATGCACTTAGTTGTCACAGCTGTGCACTTGGTTTTTACATATCAGCATTTGGTTGTCACATCTGAGCACTTGGTTGTCACATCTGAGCACTTGGTTGTCACAACTGAGCAGAGGGTTGTCACAGCTGAGCACTTAGTTATCACAGTTGAGCACTTGGTTGTCACAGCTGACCACTTGGTTGTCACAGCTGAGCACTTAGTTGTCATATCTGAGCACTGGGATGTTACATCTGAGCAATTGGTTGTCACAGCTGAGCACTTCGTTTTCACAGCTGAGCACTTATTTGTCACATCTGAGCAATTGGATGTTACATCTAAGCAATTTGTTGTCACAGCTGAGCACTTAGTTGTCACATCTGAGCACTTGGATGTTACATCTGAGCACTTGGTTGTCACAGCTGAGCACTTCTTTGTCACATCTGAGCACTTGGTTGTCACAGCTGAGCACTTGGTTGCTACATCTGAGCAATTGGTTGTCACAGCTGTGCAATTGGTTGTCACAGCTGTGCACTTTGTTGTCACATCTGGGCACTTAGTTGTCACAGCTGAGCACTTCATTGTCACATCTGAGCACTTGGTTGTCACATCTGAGCACTTGGTTGTTACATCTGAGCACGTGGTTATTACATCTGAGCACTTGGTTATTACATCTGAGCACTTGGTTGTCACATCTGAGCACTTGGTTGTCACAGTTTAGTACTTGGTTGTAACAGCTGTGCACTTGGTTGTCACAGCTGAGCACTTGGTTGTCACAGCTGAGCACTTTGTTGTCACATCTGAGCATTTGGTTGTTTCATCTGAGCACTTGGTTGTCACATCTGAGCACTTGGTTGTTACACCTGATCACTTGGTTGTCACAGCTGTGCACTTGGTTGTTACATCTGAGCACTTGATTCTCACAGCTGTGCACTTGGTTGTTACAGCTGTGCACTTAGTTGTCACAGCCATGCAGTTGGTTTTTACATCTCAGCATTTGGTCGTCACATCTGAGCAGTTGGTTGTCACTTCTGAGCACTTGATTGTCACAGCTGTGCACTTGGTTGTCACATCTGAGTACTAGGTTGTCACAGCTGAGCACTTGGTTGTCATAGTTGAGTACTTGGTTGTCAAAGCTGTGCACTTGGTTGTCACATCTGGGCACTTGGTTGTCACATCTGAGCACTAGGTTGTCACAGCTGAGCACTTGGTTGTCACAGCTGAGCACTTCTTTGTCACAGTTGAGCACTTCTTTGTCACATGTGAGCACTTGGTTGTCACATCTGAGCATTTGGTTGTTACATCTTAGCACTTGGTTGTCACATCTGAGCACTTGGCTGTTACACCTGATCACCTGGTTGTCACAGCTGTGCACTTGGTTATTACATCTGAGCACTTGATTCTCACAGCTGTGCACTTGGTTGTTACAGCTGTGCACTTAGTTGTCACAGCCATGCAGTAGGTTTTTACATCTCAGCATTTGGTCGTCACATCTGAGCACTTGGTTGTCACATCTGAGCACTTGATTGTCACAGTTGTGCACTTGGTTGTCACATCTGAGCACTTGGTTGTCACAGCTGAGCACTTGGATGTCACAGTTGAGTATTTGGTTGTCACAGCTGTGCACTTGGTTGTCACATCTGAGCACTTGGTTGTCACATCTGAGCACTTGATTGTCACATCTGAGCACTTCTTTGTCACAGCTAAGCACTTCTTTGTCACATCTGAGCACTTGGTTGTCACATCTGAGCACATGGTTGCTACATCTGAGCACTTGATTCTCACAGCTGTGCACTTGGTTGTTACAGCTGTGCACTTAGTTGTCACAGCTGTGCACTTGGTTTTTACATCTCAGCATTTGGTTGTCACATCTGAGCACTTGGTTGTCACATCTGAGCACTTGGTTGTCACAGCTGTGCACTTGGTTGTCACTTCTGAGCACTTGGTTGTCACAGCTGAGCACTTGGTTGTCACAGTTGAGTACTTGGTTGTCACAGCTGTGCACTTGGTTGTCACATCTGAGAACTTGATTGTCACAGCTGAGCAGTTCTTTGTCACAACTGAGCACTTGGTTGTCACATCTGAGCACTTGGTTGTCACATCTGAGCACTTGGTTGTTACATCTGAGCACTTGGTTGTCACATCTGAGCACTTGGTTGTTACAGCTGAGCATTTAGTTGTCACATCTGAGCACTTGGTTGTTATATCTGAGCACTTGGCTGTTACATCTGAGCACTTGGTTGTCACATCTGAGCACTTTGTTGTTACATCTGAGCACTTGATTCTCACAGCTGTGCACTTGGTTTTTACATCTCAGAATTTGGTTGTCACATCTAAGCACTTGGTTGTCACATCTGACCACTTGGTTGTCACATCTGAGCACTTGGTTGTCACAACTGAGCACTTGGTTGTCACAGCTGAGCACTTTGTTGTCACATCTGAGCTCTTGGTTATCACAGTTGAGCACTTGGTTGTCACAGCTGAGCACTTAGTTTTCAAATCTGAGCACTTGGATGTTACATCTGAGCAATTGGTTGTCACAGTTAAGCACTTGATTATCACAGTTGAGCACTTGGTTGTCACCCCTGAGCACTTAGTTGTCACATCTGAGCACTTGGATGTTACATCTGAGCAATTGGTTGTCACAGCTGAGCACTTGGTTGTCACAGCTGAGCACTTAGTTGTCACATCTGAGCAATTGAATGTTACATCTGAGCAATGGGTTGTCACAGATGAGCACTTAGTTGCCACATCTGAGCACTTGGATGTTATATCTGAGCACTTGGTTGTCACAGCTGAGCACTTCTTTGTCACATCTGAGCACTTCGTTGTCACATCTGAGCACTTGGTTGTTACATCTGAGCACTTGGTTATTACATCTGAGCACTTGGTTGTCACATCTGAGCACTTGGTTGTTACACCTGATCACTTGGTTGTCACAGCTGTGCACTTGGTTGTTACATCTGAGCACTTGATTCTCACAGCTGTGCACTTGGTTGTTACAGCTGTGCACTTAGTTGTCACAGCCATGCAGTTGGTTTTTACATCTCAGCATTTGGTCGTCACATCTGAGCACTTGGTTGTCACATCTGAGCACTTGATTGTCACAGCTGTGCACTTGGTTGTCACATCTGAGTACTAGGTTGTCACAGCTGAGCACTTGGTTGTCATAGTTGAGTACTTGGTTGTCAAAGCTGTGCACTTGGTTGTCACATCTGGGCACTTGGTTGTCACATCTGAGCACTAGGTTGTCACAGCTGAGCACTTGGTTGTCACAGCTGAGCACTTCTTTGTCACAGTTGAGCACTTCTTTGTCACATGTGAGCACTTGGTTGTCACATCTGAGCATTTGGTTGTTACATCTTAGCACTTGGTTGTCACATCTGAGCACTTGGCTGTTACACCTGATCACCTGGTTGTCACAGCTGTGCACTTGGTTATTACATCTGAGCACTTGATTCTCACAGCTGTGCACTTGGTTGTTACAGCTGTGCACTTAGTTGTCACAGCCATGCAGTAGGTTTTTACATCTCAGCATTTGGTCGTCACATCTGAGCACTTGGTTGTCACATCTGAGCACTTGATTGTCACAGTTGTGCACTTGGTTGTCACATCTGAGCACTTGGTTGTCACAGCTGAGCACTTGGATGTCACAGTTGAGTATTTGGTTGTCACAGCTGTCCACTTGGTTGTCACATCTGAGCACTTGGATGTCACATCTGAGCACTTGGTTGTCACATCTGAGCACTTCTTTGTCACAGCTAAGCACTTCTTTGTCACATCTGAGCACTTGGTTGTCACGTCTGAGCACATGGTTGCTACATCTGAGCACTTGATTCTCACAGCTGTGCACTTGGTTGTTACAGCTGTGCACTTAGTTGTCACAGCTGTGCACTTGGTTTTTACATCTCAGCATTTGGTTGTCACATCTGAGCACTTGGTTGTCACATCTGAGCACTTGGTTGTCACATCTGAGCAATTGAATGTTACATCTGAGCAATTGGTTGTCACAGCTGAGCACTTAGTTGCCACATCTGAGCACTTGGATTTTATATCTGAGCACTTGGTTGTCACAGCTGAGCACTTGTTTGTCACATCTGAGCACTTGGTTGTCACATCTGAGCACTTGGTTGTTACATCTGAGCACTTGGTTATTACATCTGAGCACTTGGTTGTCACATCTGAGCACTTGGTTGTCACATCTGAGCACTTGGTTGTCACAGCTGAGCACTTGATTCTCACATCTGAGCACTTGGTTGTTACATCTGAGCACTTGATTCTCACATCTGAGCACTTGGTTATTACAACTGTGCACTTGGTTGTCACAGCTGTGCACTTGGTTTTTACATCTCAGCATTTGGTTGTCACATCTGAGCACTTGGTTGTCACAGCTGTGCACTTGGTTGTCACATCTGAGCACTTGGTTGTCACATCTGAGCACTTGATTGTCACAGCTGTGCACTTGCTTTTCACATCTGATCACTTGTTTGTCATAGCTGAGCACTTTGTTGTCACAGCTGAGCACTTGATTGTTACACCGGAGCACTTGGTTGTCATAGCTGAGCACTTCTTTGTCACATCTGAGCACTTGTTTGTAACATCTGAACACTTGGTTGTTACATCTGAGCGCTTGGTTCTCTCATCTCAGCACTTGGTTGTCACAGCTGAGCACTTGGTTGTCACATCTGAGCACTTGATTCTCACAGCTGTGCACTTGGTTGTTACAGCTGTGCACTTCTTTGTCACATCTGAGCACTTGGTTGTCACATCTGAGCACTTGGTTGTTACATCTGAGCACGTGGTTATTACATCTGAGCACTTGGTTATTACATCTGAGCACTTGGTTGTCACATCTGAGCACTTGGTTGTCACAGTTTAGTACTTGGTTGTAACAGCTGTGCACTTGGTTGTCACAGCTGAGCACTTGGTTGTCACAGCTGAGCACTTTGTTGTCACATCTGAGCATTTGGTTGTTACATCTGAGCACTTGGTTGTCACATCTGAGCACTTGGTTGTTACACCTGATCACTTGATTCTCACAGCTGTGCACTTGGTTGTTACAGCTGTGCACTTAGTTGTCACAGCTATGCAGTTGGTTTTTACATCTCAGCATTTGGTCGTCACATCTGAGCACTTGGTTGTCACATCTGAGCACTTGGTTGTCACAGCTGTGCACTTGGTTGTCACATCTGAGCTCTTGGTTATCACATCTGAGCACTTCTTTGTCACAGCTAAGCACTTCTTTGTCACATCTGAGTACTTGGTTGTCACAGCTGTGTACTTGGTTGTCACATCTGAGAACTTGATTGTCACAGCTGAGCAGTTCTTTGTCACAACTGAGCACTTGGTTGTCACATCTGAGCACTTGGTTGTCACATCTGAGCACTTGGTTGTTACATCTGAGCACTTGGTTGTCACATCTGAGCACTTGGTTGTTACAGCTGAGCATTTAGTTGTCACATCTGAGCACTTGGTTGTTATATCTGAGCACTTGGCTGTTACATCTGAGCACTTGGTTGTCACATCTGAGTACTTTGTTGTTACATCTGAGCACTTGATTCTCACAGCTGTGCACTTGGCTTTTACATCTCAGAATTTGGTTGTCACATCTGAGCACTTGGTTGTCACATCTGACCACTTGGTTGTCACATCTGACCACTTGGTTGTCACAACTGAGCACTTGGTTGTCACAGCTGAGCAATTTGTTGTCACATCTGAGCTCTTGGTTATCACAGTTGAGCACTTGGTTGTCACAGCTGAGCACTTAGTTTTCACATCTGAGCACTTGGATGTTACATCAGAGCAATTGGTTGTCACAGTTAAGCACTTGGTTATCACAGTTGAGCACTTGGTTGTCACAGCTGAGCACTTAGTTGTCACATCTGAGCACTTGGATGTTACATCTGAGCAATTGGTTGTCACAGCTGAGCACTTGGTTGTCACAGCTGAGCACTTAGTTGTCACATCTGAGCAATTGAATGTTACATCTGAGCAATGGGTTGTCACAGCTGAGCACTTAGTTGCCACATCTGAGCACTTGGATGTTACATCTGAGCACTTGGTTGTCACAGCTGAGCACTTCTTTGTCACATCTGAGCACTTGGTTGTCACATCTGAGCACTTGGTTGTTACATCTGAGCACTTGGTTATTACATCTGAGCACTTGGTTGTCACATCTGAGCACTTGGTTGTTACACCTGTGCACTTGGTTGTCACAGCTGTGCACTTGGTTTTTACATCTCAGCATTTGGTTGTCACATCTGAGCACTTGGTTGTCACAGCTGTGCACTTGGTTGTCACATCTGAGCACTTGGTTGTCACATCTGAGCACTTGATTGTCACAGCTGTGCACTTGCTTTTCACATCTGATCACTTGTTTGTCATAGCTGAGCACTTTGTTGTCACAGCTGAGCACTTGATTGTTACACCTGAGCACTTGGTTGTCATAGCTGAGCACTTCTTTGTCACATCTGAGCACTTGTTTGTAACATCTGAACACTTGGTTGTTACATCTGAGCGCTTGGTTTTCTCATCTCAGCACTTGGTTGTCACAGCTGAGCACTTGGTTGTCACATCTGAGCACTTGATTCTCACAGCTGTGCACTTGGTTGTTACAGCTGTGCACTTAGTTGTCACAGCTGTGCACTTGGTTTTTACATCTCAGCATTTGGTTGTCACATCTGAGCACTTGGTTGTCACATCTGAGCACTTGGTTGTCACAGCTGTGCACTTGGTTTTTACATCTAATCACTTGATTCTCACAGCTGTGCACTTGTTTGTTACAGCTGTGCTCTTGGTTTTTACATCTCAGAATTTGGTTGTCACATCTGAGCACTTGGTTGTCACATCTGAGCACTTTGTTTTCACAGATGTGCACTTGGTTTTTACATCTCAGCATTAGGTTGTCACATATGAGCACTGGGTTGTCACATCTGAGCACTTGGTTGTCACAGCTGTGCAATTGGTTGTCACATCTGAGCACTTGGTTGTCACATCTGAGCACTTGGTTGTCACATCTGAGCACTTGGTTGTCACAGCTGAGCACTTGTTTGTCACAGCTTAGCACTTAGTTGTCACATCTGAACACTTGGTTGTTACATCTGAGCACTTGGTTGTCATATCTGAGCACTTGGTTGTTACATCTGAGCACTTGATTCTCACAGCGGTGCACTTGGTTGTTACATCTGAGCACTTGGTTTCATATCTGAGCACTTGGTTGTCACATCTGAGCACTTGGTTTTTACATCTCAGCATTTGGTTGTCACATCTGAGCACTTGGTTGTCACAGCTGTGCACTTGTTTGTCACATCTGAGCATTTGATTGTCACAGCTGAGCACTTGGTTGTCACATCTGAGCACTTGGTTGTCACAGCTGAGCACTTGGTTGTCACAGCTGAGCACTTTGTTGTCACATCTGAGCACTTGGTTGTTACATCTGAGCACATGTTTGTCATATCTGAGCACTTGGTTGTTACATCTGAGCACTTGATTCTCACATCTGAGCACTTGGTTGTAACATCTGAGCACTTGATTCTCACAGCTGTGCACTTGGTTGTCAGAGCTGTGCACTTGGTTTTTACATCTCAGCATTTGGTTGTCACATTTGAGCACTTGGTTGTCACAGCTGTGCACTTGTTTGGCACATCTGAGCACTTGGTTGTCACATCTGAGCACTCGGTTGTCACAGTTGTGCACTTGCTTCTCACATCTGAGCACTTGGTTGTCACAGCTGAGCACTTGGTTGTCACATCTCAGCAATTGATTCTCACAGCTGTGCACTTGGTTGTCACAGCTGAGCAATTGTTTGTCATAGCTGAGCACTTTGCTGTCACAGCTGAGCACTTGATTGTCACAGCTGAGCACTTCTTTGTCACATCTGAGCACTTGTTTGTCACATCTGAAAACTTGGTTGTTACATCTGAGCACTTGGTTGTCACATCTGAACACTTGGTTGTCACATCTGAGCACTTAGTTGTCACATCTGAGCACTTGGTTGTCACAGTTGAGCACTTGGTTGTCACATCTGAGCACTTGGTTGTCACAGCTGAGCACTTGGTTGTCACAGCTGAGCACTTTGTTGTCACATCTGAGCACTTGGTTATTACATCAGAGCACTTGGTTGTTGCTTCTGAGCACTTGGTTGTCATATCTGGGCACTTGGTTGTTACATCTGAGCACTTGATTGTCACATCTAAGCACTTGGTTTTTACATCTGAGCACTTGATTCTCACAGCTGTGCACTTGGTTGTTACAGCTGTGCACTTAGTTGTCACAGCTGTGCACTTGGTTTTTACATCTCAGCATTTGGTTGTCACATCTTAGCACTTGGTTGTCACATCTGAGCACTTGGTTGTCACAGCTGTGCACTTGGTTGTCACATCTGAGCACTTGGTTGTCACATCTGCCACTTGGTTGTCACATCTGAGCACTTGGTTGTCAGATCTGTGCAGTTTGTTGTCACAGCTGAGCACTTAGTTGTCACATGTGAGCACTTGGTTGTCACAGCTGAGTACTTGGTTGTCACATCTGAGCACTTGGTTGTCACAGCTGAGCACTTAGTTGTCACATCTGAGCACTTGGTTATTACATCTGAGTCCTTGTTTGTTACTTCTGAGCACTTGGTTGTCATATCTGAGCACTTGATTCTCACATCTAAGTACTTGGTTGTTACATCTGAGCACTTGATTCTCACAGCTGTGCACTTGGTTGTTACAGCTATGCACTTAGTTGTCACAGATGTGCACTTGGTTTTTACATCTCAGCATTTGGTTGTCACATCTGAGCACTTGGTTGTCACATCTGAGCACTTGGTTGTCACAACTGTACACTTGGTTGTCAATCTGAGCACTTGGTTGTCACATCTGAGCACTTGGTTGTCACAAGTGAGCACTTTGTTGTCACAGCTAAGCACTTCGTTGTTACATCTGAGCACTTGATTCTCACATCTAAGCACTTGGTTGTTACATCTGAGCACTTGGTTGTCACATCTGAGCACTTGGTTGTTACCTCTGAGCACTAGATTCTCCCAGCTGTGCACTTGGTTGTCACAGCTGAGCACTTGGTTGTCATAGCTGAGCACTTTGTTGTCACAGCTGAGCACTTGATTGTTACACCTGAGCACTTGGTTGTCACAGCTGAGCACTTCTTTGTCACATCTGAGCACTTGTTTGTCACAGCTGAACACTTGGTTGTTAAATCTGAGCACTTGGTTGTCATATCTGAGCACTTGGTTGTTACATCTGAGCACTTGATTCTCACATCTGAGCACTTGGTTGTTACATCGGAGCACTTGATTCTCACAGCTGTGCACTTGGTTGTCACAGCTGTGCACTTGGTTTTTACATCTCAGCATTTGGTTGTCACATCTGAGCAATTGTTTGTCATATCTGAGCACTTGGTTGTCACAGCTGTGCACTTGGTTGTCACATCTGAGCACTTGGTTGTCACAGCTGAGCACTTGGTTGTCACAGTTGAGTACTTGTTTGTCACAGCTGTGCACTTAGTTGTCACATCTGAGCACTTGGTTGTCACATCTGAGCACTTGGATGTTACATCTGAGCACTTGGTTGTCACATCTGAGCACTTGGTTGTTACACCTGATCACTTGGTTGTCACAGCTGTGCACTTGGTTGTTACATCTGAGCACTTGATTCTCACAGCTGTGCACTTGGTTGTTACAGCTGTGCACTTAGTTTTTACATCTCAGCATTTGGTCGTCACATCTGAGCACTTGGTTGTCACATCTGAGCACTTGGTTGTCACAGCTGTGCACTTGGTTGTCACATCTGAGCACTTGGTTGTCACAGCTGAGCACTTAGTTGTCACAGCTGAGCACTTGGTTGTCACATCTGAGCACTTGGTTGTCACAGCTGAGCACTTGGTTGTCACAGATGAGCACTTCTTTGTCACAGCTGAGCACTTCTTTGTCACATCTGAGCACTTGGTTGTCACATCTGAGCACTTGGTTGCTACATCTGAGCACTTGATTCTCACAGCTGTGCACTTGGTTGTTACAGCTGTGCACTTAGTTGTCAGAGCGGTGCACTTGGTTTTTACATCTCAGCATTTGGTTGTCACATCTGAGCACTTGGTTGTCACATCTGAGCACTTGGTTGTCACAGCTGTGCACTTGGTTGTCACATCTGAGCACTTGGTTGTCACAGTTGAGCACTTGGTTGTCACAGTTGAGCACTTGGTTGTCACAGCTGTGCACTTGGTTGTCACATCTGAGCACTTGGTTGTCACATCTGAGCACTTGGTTGTCACAAGTGAGCACTTGGTTGTCACAGCTGAGCACTTCGTTGTTACATCTGAGCACTTGGTTGTCATATCTGAGCACTTGGTTGTTACATCTGAGCACTTGCTTCTCACATCTGAGCACTTGGTTGATACATCTGAGCACATTATTCTTACAGCTGTGCACTTGGTTGTCACAGCTGAGCACTTGGTTGACATAGCTGAGCACTTTGTTGTCACAGCTGAGCACTTGATTGTTACACCTGAGCACTTGGTTGTCACAGCTGAGCACTTCTTTGTCATATCTGAGCACTTTTTTGTCACATCTGAACACTTGGTTGTTACATCTGAGCACTTGGTTGTCATATCTGAGCACTTGGTTGTTACATCTGAGCACTTGATTCTCACATCTGAGCACTTGGTTGTTACATCTGAGCACTTGATTCTCACAGCTGTGCACTTGGTTGTCACAGCTGTGCACTTGGTTTTTACATCTCAGCATTTGGTTGTCACATCTGAGCAATTGGTTGTCACATCTGAGCACTTGGTTGTCACAGCTGTGCACTTGGTTGTCACATCTGAGCACTTGGTTGTCACAGCTGAGCACTTGTTTGTCACAGTTGAGTACTTGTTTGTCACAGCTGTGCACTTAGTTGTCACATCTTAGCAGTTGGTTGTTACCTCTGAGCACTTGGTTGTCAGCTGTGAGCACTTGGTTGTTACACCTGATCACTTGGTTGTCACAGCTGTGCACTTGGTTGTTACAGCTGAGCACTTGATTCTCACAGCTGTGCACTTGGTTGTTACAGCTGTGCACTTAGTTTTTACATGTCAGCATTTGGTCTTCACATCTGACCACTTGGTTGTGACATCTGAGCACTTTATTGTCACAGCTGTGCACTTGGTTGTCACATCTGAGCACTTGGTTGTCACAGCTGAGCACTTGTTTGTCAAAGCTGTTCACTTGGTTGTCACATCTGAGCACTTGGTTGTCACAGCTGAGCACTTGGTTTTCACAGCTGAGCACTTCTTTGTCACAGCTGAGCACTTCTTTGTCACATCTGAGCACTTGGTTGTCACATCTGAGCACTTGGTTGCTACATCTGAGCACTTGATTCTCACAGCTGTGCACTTGGTTGTTACAGCTATGCACTTAGTTGTCATAGAGTCATAGAGTCATAGAGTCATAGAATGGTAGAGTTGGAAGGGACCTCCTGGGTCATCTGGTCCAACCCCCTGCTCAAAGCAGGATTCACTAAATCATCTCAGACAGATGTCTGTCCAGCCTCTGTTTGAAGACGTCCATTTAAGGGGAACTCACCACCTCTCGTGGCAGCCTGTTCCACTCATTAATCACCCTAACTGTCAAAAAGTTTTTTCTAATATCTAATCTGTGTCTCCTCCCATTTAGTTTCATCCCGTTGCTTCTAGTCTTTCCCTGTGCAAATGAGAATAAAGATGATCCTTCTACAATGTGACAGCCCTTGACATATTTGTAGACAGCTATTAAGTCTCCTCTCAGTCTTCTTTTTTGCAAGCTAAACATTCCCAAATCCTGCAACCGTTCCTCATAGGACATGGTTTGCAGACCAGTCACCATTCTGGTCGCTCTTCTCTGAACTTGTTCCAGTTTGTCTATGTCTTTTTTAAAATGTGGTGCCCAAAACTGTACACAGTATTCCAGATGAGGTCTGACCAAAGAGGAGTAAAGACCGATAATGACTTCACGTGATCTAGACTGCATGCTTCTGTTAATACATCCCAGAATCGTATTTGTCACAGATGTGCACTTGGTTTTTACATCTCAGCATTTGGTTGTCACATCTGAGCACTTGGTTGTCACATCTGAGCACTTGGTTGTCACAACTGTACACTTGGTTGTCAATCTTAGCACTTGGTTGTCACATCTGAGCACTTGGTTGTCACAAGTGAGCACTTTGTTGTCACAGCTAAGCACTTCGTTGTTACATCTGAGCACTTGGTTGTCACATCTGAGCACTTGGTTGTTACCTCTGAGCACTAGATTCTCCCAGCTGTGCACTTGGTTGTCACAGCTGAGCACTTGGTTGTCATAGCTGAGCACTTTGTTGTCACAGCTGAGCACTTGATTGTTACACCTGAGCACTTGGTTGTCACAGCTGAGCACTTCTTTGTCATATCTGAGCACTTGTTTGTCACAGCTGAACACTTGGTTGTTAAATCTGAGCACTTGGTTGTCATATCTGAGCACTTGGTTGTTACATCTGAGCACTTGGTTGTCATATCTGAGCACTTGGTTGTTACATCTGAGCACTTGCTTCTCACATCTGAGCACTTGGTTGATACATCTGAGCACATGATTCTTACAGCTGTGCACTTGGTTGTCACAGCTGAGCACTTGGTTGACATAGCTGAGCACTTTGTTGTCACAGCTGAGCACTTGGTTGTTACATCTGAGCACTTGATTCTCACATCTGAGCACTTGGTTGTTACATCTGAGCACTTGATTCTCACAGCTGTGCACTTGGTTGTCACAGCTGTGCACTTGGTTTTTACATCTCAGCATTTCGTTGTCACATCTGAGCAATTGTTTGTCATATCTGAGCACTTGGTTGTCACAGCTGTGCACTTGGTTGTCACATCTGAGCACTTGGTTGTCACAGCTGAGCACTTGGTTGTCACAGTTGAGTACTTGTTTGTCACAGCTGTGCACTTAGTTGTCACATCTGAGCATTTGGTTGTCACATCTGAGCACTTGGATGTTACATCTGAGCACTTGGTTGTCACATCTGAGCACTTGGTTGTTACACCTGATCACTTGGTTGTCACAGCTGTGCACTTGGTTGTTACATCTGAGCACTTGATTCTCACAGCTGTGCACTTGGTTGTTACAGCTGTGCACTTAGTTTTTACATCTCAGCATTTGGTCGTCACATCTGAGCACTTGGTTGTCACATCTGAGCACTTGGTTGTCACAGCTGTGCACTTGGTTGTCACATCTGAGCACTTGGTTGTCACAGCTGAGCACTTGGTTGTCACAGCTGAGCACTTGGTTGTCACATCTGAGCACTTGGTTGTCACAGCTGAGCACTTGGTTGTCACAGATGAGCACTTCTTTGTCACAGCTGAGCACTTCTTTGTCACATCTGAGCACTTGGTTGTCACATCTGAGCACTTGGTTGCTACATCTGAGCACTTGATTCTCACAGCTGTGCACTTGGTTGTTACAGCTGTGCACTTAGTTGTCAGAGCGGTGCACTTGGTTTTTACATCTCAGCATTTGGTTGTCACATCTGAGCACTTGGTTGTCACATCTGAGCACTTGGTTGTCACAGCTGTGCACTTGGTTGTCACATCTGAGCACTTGGTTGTCACAGTTGAGCACTTGGTTGTCACAGTTGAGCACTTGGTTGTCACAGCTGTGCACTTGGTTGTCACATCTGAGCACTTGGTTGTCACATCTGAGCACTTGGTTGTCACAAGTGAGCACTTGGTTGTCACAGCTGAGCACTTCGTTGTTACATCTGAGCACTTGGTTGTCATATCTGAGCACTTGGTTGTTACATCTGAGCACGTGCTTCTCACATCTGAGCACTTGGTTGATACATCTGAGCACATGATTCTTACAGCTGTGCACTTGGTTGTCACAGCTGAGCACTTGGTTGACATAGCTGAGCACTTTGTTGTCACAGCTGAGCACTTGATTGTTACACCTGAGCACTTGGTTGTCACAGCTGAGCACTTCTTTGTCATATCTGAGCACTTTTTTGTCACATCTGAACACTTGGTTGTTACATCTGAGCACTTGGTTGTCATATCTGAGCACTTGGTTGTTACATCTGAGCACTTGATTCTCACATCTGAGCACTTGGTTGTTACATCTGAGCACTTGATTCTCACAGCTGTGCACTTGGTTGTCACAGCTGTGCACTTGGTTTTTACATCTCAGCATTTGGTTGTCACATCTGAGCAATTGGTTGTCACATCTGAGCACTTGGTTGTCACAGCTGAGCACTTGTTTGTCACAGTTGAGTACTTGTTTGTCACAGCTGTGCACTTAGTTGTCACATCTTAGCAGTTGGTTGTTACCTCTGAGCACTTGGTTGTCAGCTGTGAGCACTTGGTTGTTACACCTGATCACTTGGTTGTCACAGCTGTGCACTTGGTTATTACAGCTGAGCACTTGATTCTCACAGCTGTGCACTTGGTTGTTACAGCTGTGCACTTAGTTTTTACATGTCAGCATTTGGTCTTCACATCTGACCACTTGGTTGTGACATCTGAGCACTTTATTGTCACAGCTGTGCACTTGGTTGTCACATCTGAGCACTTGGTTGTCACAGCTGAGCACTTGTTTGTCAAAGCTGTGCACTTGGTTGTCACATCTGAGCACTTGGTTGTCACAGCTGAGCAATTGGTTTTCACAGCTGAGCACTTCTTTGTCACAGCTGAGCACTTCTTTGTCACATCTGAGCACTTGGTTGTCACATCTGAGCACTTGGTTGCTACATCTGAGCACTTGATTCTCACAGCTGTGCACTTGGTTGTTACAGCTGTGCACTTAGTTGTCACAGCTGTGCACTTGGTTTTTACATCTCAGCATTTGGTTGTCACATCTGAGCACTTGGTTGTCACATCTGAGCACTTGGTTGTCACAGCTGTGCACTTGGTTGTCACATCTGAGCACTTGGTTGTCACAGCTGAGCACTTGGTTGTCACAGTTGAGTACTTGGTTGTCACAGCTGTGCACTTGGTTGTCACATCTGAGAACTTGATTGTCACAGCTGAGCAGTTCTTTGTCACATCTGAGCACTTGGTTGTCATATCTGAGCACTTGGTTGTTACATCTGAGCACGTGCTTCTCACATCTGAGCACTTGGTTGATACATCTGAGCACATGATTCTTACAGCTGTGCACTTGGTTGTCACAGCTGAGCACTTGGTTGACATAGCTGAGCACTTTGTTGTCACAGCTGAGCACTTGATTGTTACACCTGAGCACTTGGTTGTCACAGCTGAGCACTTCTTTGTCATATCTGAGCACTTTTTTGTCACATCTGAACACTTGGTTGTTACATCTGAGCACTTGGTTGTCATATCTGAGCACTTGGTTGTTACATCTGAGCACTTGATTCTCACATCTGAGCACTTGGTTGTTACATCTGAGCACTTGATTCTCACAGCTGTGCACTTGGTTGTCACAGCTGTGCACTTGGTTTTTACATCTCAGCATTTGGTTGTCACATCTGAGCAATTGGTTGTCACATCTGAGCACTTGGTTGTCACAGCTGAGCACTTGTTTGTCACAGTTGAGTACTTGTTTGTCACAGCTGTGCACTTAGTTGTCACATCTTAGCAGTTGGTTGTTACCTCTGAGCACTTGGTTGTCAGCTGTGAGCACTTGGTTGTTACACCTGATCACTTGGTTGTCACAGCTGTGCACTTGGTTATTACAGCTGAGCACTTGATTCTCACAGCTGTGCACTTGGTTGTTACAGCTGTGCACTTAGTTTTTACATGTCAGCATTTGGTCTTCACATCTGACCACTTGGTTGTGACATCTGAGCACTTTATTGTCACAGCTGTGCACTTGGTTGTCACATCTGAGCACTTGGTTGTCACAGCTGAGCACTTGTTTGTCAAAGCTGTGCACTTGGTTGTCACATCTGAGCACTTGGTTGTCACAGCTGAGCAATTGGTTTTCACAGCTGAGCACTTCTTTGTCACAGCTGAGCACTTCTTTGTCACATCTGAGCACTTGGTTGTCACATCTGAGCACTTGGTTGCTACATCTGAGCACTTGATTCTCACAGCTGTGCACTTGGTTGTTACAGCTGTGCACTTAGTTGTCACAGCTGTGCACTTGGTTTTTACATCTCAGCATTTGGTTGTCACATCTGAGCACTTGGTTGTCACATCTGAGCACTTGGTTGTCACAGCTGTGCACTTGGTTGTCACATCTGAGCACTTGGTTGTCACAGCTGAGCACTTGGTTGTCACAGTTGAGTACTTGGTTGTCACAGCTGTGCACTTGGTTGTCACATCTGAGAACTTGATTGTCACAGCTGAGCAGTTCTTTGTCACATCTGAGCACTTGGTTGTCACATCTGAGCACTTGGTTGTCACATCTGAGCACTTGGTTGTTACATCTGAGCACTTGGTTGTCACATCTGAGCACTTGGTTGTTACAGATGAGCACTTAGTTGTCACATCTGAGCACTTGGTTGTTACATCTGAGCTCTTGTTTGTTACATCTGATCACTTGGTTGTCACATCTGAGCACTTTGTTGTTACATCTGAGCACTTGATTCTCACAGCTCTGCACTTGTTTGTTACAGCTATGCACTTAGTTGTCACAGCTGTGCACTTGGTTATTATATCTCAGCATTTGGTTGTCACATCTGACCACTTGGTTGTCACATCTGAGCACTTGGTTGTGACAGCTGAGCACTTGGTTGTCACAGCTGAGGACTTAGTTGTCACATCTGAGCACTTGGTTATCACAGCTGAGCACTTGGTTGTCACATCAGAGCACTTGGATGTTACATCTGAGCAAATGGTTGTCACAGCTGAGCACTTGTTTTCACAGCTGAGCACTTAGTTGTCACATCTGAGCAATTGGATGTTACATCTGAGCAATTGGTTGTCACAGCTGAGCATTTATTTGTCACATCTGAGCACTTGGATGTTACATCTGAGCAATTGGTTGTCACAGCTGAGCGCTTCTTTGTCACATCTGAGCACTTGTTTTTCACATCTGAGCACTTGGTTGTCACATCTGAGCACTTGGTTGTTACATCTGAGCAATTGGTTGTCACAGCCGTGCAATTGGTTGTCACAGCTGTGCACTTGGTTGTCACATCTGGGCACTTGGTTGTCAAAGCTGAGCACTTCTTTGTCACATCTGAGCACTTGGTTGTCACTTCTGAGCATTTGGTTGTTACATCTGAGCACTTGGTTATTACATCTGAGCACTTGGTTGTCACATCTGAGCACTTGGTTGTCAAAGTTGAGTACTTGGTTGTCACAGCTGTGCACTTGGTTGTCACATTTGAGCACTTGGTTGTCACAGTTGAGCACTTCTTTGTCACATCTGAGCACTTGGTTGTCAAATCTGAGCACTTGGTTGTCACATCTGAGCACTTGGTTGTTACAGCTGAGCACTTAGTTGTCACATCTGAGCACTTGGTTTTTACATCTGAGCACTTGTTTGTTACATCTGAGCATTGGTTGTCACATCTGAGCACTAGGTTGTCACAGCTGTGCACTTGGTTGTCACATCTGAGCATTTGATTGTCACATCTGAGCACTTGGATGTTACATCTGAGCACTTGGTTGTCACATCTGAGCACTTGGTTGTTACATCTGAGCACTTGTTTGTCACATCTGAGCACTTCGTTGTTACAGTTGAGCACTTAGTTGTCACATCTGAGCACTTGGTTTTTACATCTGAGCACTTGTTTGTTACATCTGAGCACTTGGTTGTCACATCTGAGCACTAGGTTGTCACAGCTGTGCACTTGCTTGTCACATCTGAGCACTTGCTTGTCATATCTGAGCACTTGGTTGTTACTTCTGAGCACATGATTCTCACAGCTGAGCACTTGGTTGTTACAGCTGTGCACTAGGTTTTTACATCTCAGCATTTGGTTGTCACATCTGAGCACTTGGTTGTCATAGCTGTGCACTTGGTTGTCACAGCTGTGCACTTGGTTGTCACATCTGAGCACTTGGTTGTCACATCTGAGCACTTGGTTGTCACAGCTGTGCACTTGCTTCTCACATCTGATCACTTGGTTGTCACAGCTGAGCACTTGGTTGTCACATCTCAGCAATTGATTCTCACAGCTGTGCAGTTGGTTGTCACAGCTGAGCACTTGTTTGTCATAGCTGAGCACTTTGTTGTCACAGCTGAGCACTTGATTGTTACACCTGAGCACTTGGTTGTCACAGCTGAGCACTTCTTTATCACATCTGAGCACTTGTTTGTCACATCTGAACACGTGGTTGTTACATCTGAGCACTTAGTTCTCTCATCTGAGCACTTGGTTGTCACAGCTGAGCACTTGGTTGTCACAGCTGAGCACTTGATTGTCACATCTGAGCACTTGGTTGTCACAGCTGAGCACTTAGTTGTCACATCTGAGCACTTGGTTATTACATCTGAGCACTTGGTTGTTACTTCTGAGCACTTGGTTGTCATATCTGAGCCCTTTTTTGTTACATTTGAGCATTTGATTCTCACAGCGGTGCACTTTGTTGTTACAGCTGTGCACTTAGTTGTCACAGCTGTGCACTTGATTTTTTCATCTCAGCATTTGGTTGTCACATCTGAGCACTTGGTTGTCACATCTGAGCATTTGGTTGTCACAGCTGTGCACTTGGTTGTCACATCTGAGCACTTGGTTGTCACATCTCAGCACTTGGTTGCCACAGCTGTGCACTTGGTTGTCACATCTGAGCACTTGGTTGTCACAGCTGAGCACTTGGTTGTCACAGCTGAGCACTTAGTTGTCACATCTGAGCAATTGGTTGTTACATCTGAGCACTTGGTTGTCATATCTGAGCACTTGGTTGTTACATCTGAGCACTTGATTCTCACATCTGAGCACTTGGTTGTTACATCTGAGCATTTGATTCTCACAGCTGTGCACTTGGTTGTCACATCTGAGCACTTGGTTGTCACAGTTGAGTACTTGGTTGTCACAGCTGTGCACTTGGTTGTCACATCTGAGCACTTGGATGTCACAGCTGAGCACTTGGTTGTCACATCTGAGCACTTGGTTGTCACATCTGAGCACTTGGTTGTCACAGCTGTGCACTCGGTTTTCACATCTGAGCACTTGATTGTCACAGCTGAGCAGTTCTTTGTCATATCTGTTCACTTGGTTGTCACATCTGAGCACTTGGTTTTCACATCTGAGTACTTGGTTGTTACATCTGAGCACTTGATTGTTTCAGCTGAGCACTTAGTTGTCACATCTGAGCACTTGGTTGTTACATCCGAGCACTTGGTTGTTACATCTGAGCACTTGGTTGTCACATCTGAGCACTTTGTTGTTGCATCTGAGCACTTGGATGTTACATCTGAGCAATTGGTTGTCACAGCTGAGCACTTGGTTGTCACAGCTGAGCACTTAGTTGTCACATCTGAGCACTAGGATGTTACATCTGATCACTAGGTTGTCACAGCTGAGCACTTGGTTGTCACAGTTGAGTACTTGGTTGTCACAGCTGTGCACTTGGTTGTCACATCTGAGAACTTGATTGTCACAGCTGAGCAGTTCTTTGTCACATCTGAGCACTTGGTTGTCACATCTGAGCACTTGGTTGTCACATCTGAGCACTTGGTTGTTACATCTGAGCACTTGGTTGTCAAATCTGAGCACTTGGTTGTTACAGCTGAGCACTTAGTTGTCATATCTGAGCACTTGGTTGTTACATCTGAGCTCTTGTTTGTTACAGCTGATCACTTGGTTGTCACATCTGAGCACTTTGTTGTTACATCTGAGCACTTGATTCTCACAGCTCTGCACTTGTTTGTTACAGCTATGCACTTAGTTGTCACAGCTGTGCACTTGGTTATTATATCTCAGCATTTGGTTGTCACATCTGAGTACTTGGTTGTGACAGCTGAGCACTTGGTTGTCACAGCTGAGGACTTAGTTGTCACATCTGAGCACTTGGTTATCACAGCTGAGCACTTGGTTGTCACATCAGAGCACTTGGATGTTACATCTGAGCAATTGGTTGTCACAGCTGAGCACTTGTTTTCACAGCTGAGCACTTAGTTGTCACATCTGAGCAATTGGATGTTACATCTGAGCAATTGGTTGTCACAGCTGAGCACTTATTTGTCACATCTGAGCACTTGGATGTTACATCTGAGCTCTTGGTTGTCACAGCTGAGCGCTTCTTTGTCACATCTGAGCACTTGTTTTTCACATCTGAGCACTTGGTTGTCACATCTGAGCACTTGGTTGTTACATCTGAGCAATTGGTTGTCACAGCTGTGCAATTGGTTGTCACAGCTGTGCACTTGGTTGTCACATCTGGGCACTTGGTTGTCAAAGCTGAGCACTTCTTTGTCACATCTGAGCACTTGGTTGTCACTTCTGAGCATTTAGTTGTTACATCTGAGCACTTGGTTATTACATCTGAGCACCTGGTTATTACATCTGAGCAGTTGGTTGTCACATCTGAGCACTTGGTTGTCAAAGTTGAGTACTTGGTTGTCACAGCTGTGCACTTGGTTGTCACATCTGATCACTTGGTTGTCACAGCTGAGCACTTCTTTGTCACATCTGAGCACTTGGTTGTCAGATCTGAGCACTTGGTTGCTACATCTGAGCAATTGATTCTCACAGCTATGCACTTAGTTGTCACAGCTGTGAACTTGGTTTTTACATCTCAGCATTTGGTTGTCACATCTGAGCAATTGGTTGTCACATCTGAGCACTTGGTTGTCACAGCTGTGCACTTGGTTGTCACATCTGAGCACTTGGTTGTCACAGCTGAGCACTTGGTTGTCACAGTTGAGTACTTGGTTGTCACAGCTGTGCACTTGGTTGTCACATCTGAGCACTTGATTGTCACAGCTGAGCAGTTCTTTGTCACATCTGAGCATTTGGTTGTCACATCTGAGCACTTGGTTGTCACATCTGAGCACTTCGTTGTTACAGCTGAGCACTTAGTTGTCACATCTGAGCACTTGGTTTTTACATCTGAGCACTTGTTTGTTACATCTGAGCACTTGGTTGTCACATCTGAGCACTAGGTTGTCACAGCTGTGCACTTGGTTGTCAGATCTGAGCATTTGATTGTCACAGCTGATCACTTGGTTGTCACATCTGAGCACTTGGTTGTTACATCTGAGCACTTGGTTGTCATATCTGAGCACTTGGTTGTTACATCTGAGCACATGATTCTCACATCTGAGCACTTGGTTGTTACTTCTGAGCACATGATTCTCAAAGCTGAGCACTTGGTTGTTACAGCTGTGCACTTGGTTGTCACATCTGAGTACTTGATTGTCACAGCTGAGCAGTTCTTTGTCACATCTGAGCACTTGGTTGTTACATCTGAGCACTTGGTTGTCACATCTGAGCACTTGGTCGTTACAGCTGAGCACTTAGTTGTCACATCTGAGCACTTGGTTGTTACATCTGAGCACTTGGTTGTTACATCTGAGCACTTGGTTGTCACATCTGAGCAATTTGTTGTTACATCTGAGCACTTGATTCTCACAGCTCTGCACTTGGTTGTTACAGCTATGCACTTAGTTGTCTCAGCTGTGCACTTGGTTTTTACATCTCAGCGTTTGGTTGTCACATCTGACCACTTGGTTGTCACATCTGAGCACTTGATTGTCACAGCTGAGCACTTGGTTGTCACAGCTGAGCACTTAGTTGTCACATCTGAGCACTTGGTTATCACAGCTGAGCACTTGGTTGTCACATCTGAGCAATTGGTTGTCACATCTGAGCACTTGTTTTCATAGCTGAGCACTTAGTTGTCACATCTGAGCAATTGGATGTTACATCTGAGCAATTGGTTGTCACAGCTGAGCACTTATTTGTCACATCTGAGCACTTGGATGTTACATCTGAGCACTTGGTTGTCACATCTGAGCACTTGGTTGTTACATCTGAGCAATTGGTTGCCACAGCTGTGCAATTGGTTGTCACAGCTGTGCACTTGGTTGTCACATCTGGGCACTTGGTTGTCAAAGCTGAGCACTTCTTTGTCACATCTGAGCACTTGGTTGTCACTTCTGGGCACTTGGTTGTTACATCTGAGCACTTGGTTATTACATCTGAGCACTTGGTTATTACAACTGAGCACTTGGTTGTCACATCTGAGCACTTGGTTGTCACAGTTGAGTACTTGGTTGTCACAGCTGTGCACTTGGTTGTCACATCTGAGCACTTCTTTGTCACATCTGAGCACTTGGTTGTCACATCTGAGCACTTGGTTGCTACATCTGAGCACTTGATTCTCACAGCTATGCACTTAGTTGTCACAGCTGTGAACTTGGTTTTTACATCTCAGCATTTGGTTGTCACTTCTGAGCAATTGGTTGACACGTCTGAGCTCTTGGTTGTCACAGCTGTGCACTTGGCTGTCACATCTGAGCACTTGATTGTCACAGCTGAGCAGTTCTTTGTCACATCTGAGCATTTGGTTGTCACATCTGAGCACTTGGTTGTTACATCTGAGCACTTGGTTGTCACATCTGAGCACTTCGTTGTTACAGCTGAGCACTTAGTTGTCACATCTGAGCACTTGGTTTTTACATCTGAGCACTTGCTTGTTACATCTGAGCACTAGGTTGTCACATCTGAGCACATGATTCTCACATCTGAGCGCTTGGTTGTTACTTCTGAGCACATGATTCTCACAGCTGAGCACTTGGTTGTTACAGCTGTGCACTTGGTTTTTACATCTCAGCATTTGGTTGTCACATCTGAGCACTTGGTTGTCACAGCTGTGCACTTGGTTGTCACAGCTGTGCACTTGGTTGTCACAGCTGTGCACTTGGTTGTCACATCTGAGCACTTGGTTGTCACATCTGAGCACTTGTTTGTCACAGCTGTGCACTTGCTTCTCACATCTGATCACATGGTTGTCACAGCTGAGCACTTGGTTGTCACATCTCAGCAATTGATACTCACAGCTGTGCAGTTGGTTGTCACAGCTGAGCACTTGTTTGTCATAGCTGAGCACTTTGTTGTCACAGCTGAGCACTTGATTGTTACACCTGAGCACTTGGTTGTCACAGCTGAGCACTTCTTTGTCACATCTGAGCACTTGTTTGTCACATCTGAACACTTGGTTGTTACATCTGAGCACTTGGTTCTCTCATCTGAGCATTTGGTTGTCACAGCTGAGCACTTGGTTGTCACAGCTGAGCACTTGATTGTCACATCTGAGCACTTGGTTGTCACAGCTGAGCACTTGGTTGTCACAGCTGAGCACTTGGTTATTACATCTGAGCACTTGGTTGTTACTTCTGAGCACTTGGTTGTCATATCTGAGCCCTTGGTTGTTACATTTGAGCATTTGATTCTCACAGCTGTGCACTTGGTTGTTACATCTGAGCACTTGATTCTCACAGCTGTGCACTTGGTTGTTACATCTGAGCACTTGATTCTCACAGCTGTGCACTTAGTTGTCACAGCTGTGCACTTGATTTTTATATCTCAGCATTTGGTTGTCACATCTGAGCACTTGGTTGTCACATCTGAGCATTTGGTTGTCACAGCTGTGCACTTGGTTGTCACATCTGAGCACTTGGTTGTCACATCTGAGCACTTGGTTGTCACAGCTGAGCACTTGTTTGTCACAGCTGAGCACTTAGTTGTCACATCTGAGCACTTGGTTGTTACATCTGAGCACTTGGTTGTCATATCTGAGCACTTGGTTGTTACATCTGAGCACTTGATTCTCACATCTGAGCACTTGGTTGTTACATCTGAGCATTTGATTCTCACAGCTGTGCACTTGGTTGTCACATCTGAGCACTTGGTTGTCACAGTTGAGTACTTGTTTGTCACAGCTGTGCACTTGGTTGTCACATCTGAGCACTTGGATGTCACAGCTGAGCACTTGGTTGTCACATCTGAGCACTTGGTTGTCACATCTGAGCACATGGTTGTCACAGCTGTGCACTCGGTTTTCACATCTGAGCACTTGGTTGTCACATCTGAGCACTTGGTTTTCACATCTGAGTACTTGGTTGTTACATCTGAGCACTTAATTGTCACATCTGAGCACTTGATTGTTTCAGCTGAGCACTTAGTTGTCACATCTGAGCACCTGGTTGTTACATCTGAGCACTTGGTTGTCACAGCTGAGCACTTGTTTGTCACATCTGAACACTTGGTTCTCTCATCTGAGCACTTGGTTGTCACAGCTGAGCACTTGGTTGTCACAGCTGAGCACTTGATTGTCACATCTGAGCACTTGGTTGTCACAGCTGAGCACTTGGTTGTCACAGCTGAGCACTTGGTTATTACATCTGAGCACTTGGTTGTTACTTCTGAGCACTTGGTTGTCATATCTGAGCCCTTGGTTGTTACATTTCAGCATTTGATTCTCACAGCTGTGCACTTGGTTGTTACATCTGAGCACTTGATTCTCACAGCTGTGCACTTGGTTGTTACATCTGAGCACTTGATTCTCACAGCTGTGCACTTAGTTGTCACAGCTGTGCACTTGATTTTTATATCTCAGCATTTGGTTGTCACATCTGAGCACTTGGTTGTCACATCTGAGCATTTGGTTGTCACAGCTGTGCACTTGGTGGTCACATCTGAGCACTTGGTTGTCACATCTGAGCACTTGGTTGTCACAGCTGAGCACTTGTTTGTCACAGCTGAGCACTTAGTTGTCACATCTGAGCACTTGGTTGTTACATCTGAGCACTTGGTTGTCATATCTGAGCACTTGGTTGTTACATCTGAGCACTTGATTCTCACATCTGAGCACTTGGTTGTTACATCTGAGCATTTGATTCTCACAGCTGTGCACTTGGTTGTCACATCTGAGCACTTGGTTGTCACAGTTGAGTACTTGGTTGTCACAGCTGTGCACTTGGTTGTCACATCTGAGCACTTGGATGTCACAGCTGAGCACTTGGTTGTCACATCTGAGCACTTGGTTGTCACATCTGAGCACATGGTTGTCACAGCTGTGCACTCGGTTTTCACATCTGAGCACTTGGTTGTCACATCTGAGCACTTGGTTTTCACATCTGAGTACTTGGTTGTTACATCTGAGCACTTAATTGTCACATCTGAGCACTTGATTGTTTCAGCTGAGCACTTAGTTGTCACATCTGAGCACCTGGTTGTTACATCTGAGCACTTGGTTGTCACAGCTGAGCACTTGTTTGTCATACTGAGCACTTTGTTGTTACATCTGAGCACTTGGATGTTACATCTGAGCAATTGGTTGTCACAGCTGAGCACTTGGTTGTCACAGCTGAGCACTTAGTTGTCACATCTGAGCACTTGGATGTTACATCTGAGCAATTGGTTGTCACAGCTGAGCACTTAGTTGTCACATCTGAGCACTTGGATGTTACATCTGAGCACTTAGTTGTCACAGCTGAGCGCTTCTTTGTCACATCTGAGCACTTGGTTGTCAATTCTGAGCACTTGGTTGTCATATCTGAGCACTTGGTTGTTACATCTGAGCACTTGATTCTCACATCTGAGCACTTGGTTGTTACATCTGAGCACTTGGTTGTCACAGCTGTGCACTTGGTTTTTACATCTCAGCATTTGGTTGTCACATCTGAGCACTTGGATGTTACATCTCAGCATTTGGTTGTCACTTCTGAGCACTTGTTTGTCACATCTGAGCACTTGGATGTTACATCTGAGCAATTGGTTGTCACAGCTGAGCACTTGGTTGTCACAGCTGAGCACTTAGTTGTCACATCTGAGCACTTGGATGTTACATCTGAGCAATTGGTTGTCACAACTGAGCACTTAGTTGTCACATCTGAGCACTTGGATGTTACATCTGAGCACTTGGTTGTCACAGCTGAGCCCTTCTTTGTCACATCTGAGCACTTGGTTGTCACATCTGAGCACTTGGTTGTCACATCTGAGAACTTGGTTGTCACATCTGAGCACTTGGTTGTCACAGCTGTGCAATTGGTTGTCACAGCTGTGCACTTGGTTGTCACATCTGGGCACTTGGTTGTCACAGCTGAGCACTTGGTTATTACATTTGAGCACTTGGTTGTCATATCTGAGCACTTTGTTGTCACAGCTGTGCACTTGGTTGTCACATTTGAGCACTTAGTTGTTACAGCTGAGCACTTCTTTGTCACATCTGAGCACTTGGTTGCTACATCTGAGCACTTGATTCTCACATCTGTGCACTTGGTTGTTACATCTCAGCATTTGGTTGTCACATCTGAGCACTTGGTTGTCACATCTGAGCACTTGGTTGTTACATCTGAGCACTTGGTTGTCACAGCTGTGCACTTGGTTGTCACATTTGAGCACTTGTTTGTCACAGCTGAGAACTTGATTGTCACAGCTGAGCAGTTCTTTGTCACATCTGAGCACTTGGTTGTCATAGCTGAGCACTTGGTTGTCACAACTGTGTACTTGCTTCTCACATCTGATCACTTGGTTGTCACAGCTGAGCACTTGGTTGTCACATCTCAGCAATTGATTCTCACAGCTGTGCAGTTGGTTGTCACAGCTGAGCACTTGTTTGTCACAGCTGAGCACTTTGTTGTCACAGCTGAGCACTTGATTGTTACACCTGAGCACTTGGTTGTCACAGCTGAGCACTTCTTTGTCACATCTGAGCACTTGTTTGTCACATCTGAACACTTGGTTGTTACATCTGAGCACTTGGTTCTCTCATCTGAGCACTTGGTTGTCACAGCTGAGCACTTGGTTGTCACAGCTGAGCACTTGATTGTCACATCTGAGCACTTGGTTGTCACAGCTGAGCACTTAGTTGTCACATCTGAGCACTTGGTTATTACATCTGAGCACTTGGTTGTTACTTCTGAGCACTTGGTTGTCATATCTGAGCCCTTGGTTGTTACATTTGAGCATTTGATTCTCACAGCTGTGCACTTGGTTGTTACATCTGAGCACTTGATTCTCACAGCTGTGCACTTGGTTGTCACAGCTGTGCACTTGATTTTTATATCTCAGCATTTGGTTGTCCCATCTGAGCACTTGGTTGTCACATCTGAGCATTTGGTTGTCACAGCTGTGCACTTGGTTGTCACATCTGAGCACTTGGTTGTCACATCTGAGCACTTGGTTGTCACAGCTGAGCACTTGTTTGTCACAGCTGAGCACTTAGTTGTCACATCTGAGCACTTGGTTGTTACATCTGAGCACTTGGTTGTCATATCTGAGCACTTGGTTGTTACATCTGAGCACTTGATTCTCACATCTGAGCACTTGGTTGTTACATCTGAGCATTTGATTCTCACAGCTGTGCACTTGGTTGTCACATCTGAGCACTTGGTTGTCACAGTTGAGTACTTGGTTGTCACAGCTGTGCACTTGGTTGTCACATCTGAGCACTTGGATGTCACAGCTGAGCACTTGGTTGTCACATCTGAGCAATTGGTTGTCACATCTGAGCACAAGGTTGTCACAGCTGTGCACTCGGTTTTCACATCTGAGCACTTGGTTGTCACATCTGAGCACTTGGTTGTCACATCTGAGCACTTCTTTGTCACATCTGAGCACTTGGTTGCTACATCTGAGCATTTGATTTTCACATCTGTGCACTTGGTTGTTACATCTCAGCATTTGGTTGTCACATCTGAGCACTTGGTTGTCACAACTGAGCACTTGGTTGTTACATCTGAGCACTTGGTTGTCACAGCTGTGCACTTGGTTGTCACATCTGAGCACTTGTTAGTCACAGCTGAGAACTTGATTGTCACAGCTGAGCAGTTCTTTGTCACATCTGAGCACTTGGTTGTCATAGCTGAGCACTTGGTTGTCACATCTGAGTACTTGGTTGTTACATCTGAGCACTTAATTGTCACATCTGAGCACTTGATTGTTTCAGCTGAGCACTTAGTTGTCACATCTGAGCACTTGGATGTTACATCTGAGCACTTAGTTGTCACAGCTGAGCGCTTCTTTGTCACATCTGAGCACTTGGTTGTCAATTCTGAGCACTTGGTTGTCATATCTGAGCACTTGGTTGTTACATCTGAGCACTTGATTCTCACATCTGAGCACTTGGTTGTTACATCTGAGCACTTGGTTGTCACAGCTGTGCACTTGGTTTTTACATCTCAGCATTTGGTTGTCACATCTGAGCAGTTGGATGTTACATCTCAGCATTTGGTTGTCACTTCTGAGCACTTGTTTGTCACATCTGAGCACTTGGATGTTACATCTGAGCAATTGGTTGTCACAGCTGAGCACTTGGTTGTCACAGCTGAGCACTTAGTTGTCACATCTGAGCACTTGGATGTTACATCTGAGCAATTGGTTGTCACAACTGAGCACTTAGTTGTCACATCTGAGCACTTGGATGTTACATCTGAGCACTTGGTTGTCACAGCTGAGCCCTTCTTTGTCACATCTGAGCACTTGGTTGTCACATCTGAGCACTTGGTTGTCACATCTGAGAACTTGGTTGTCACATCTGAGCACTTGGTTGTCACAGCTGTGCAATTGGTTGTCACAGCTGTGCACTTGGTTGTCACATCTGGGCACTTGGTTGTCACAGCTGAGCACTTCTTTGTCACATCTGAGCACTTGGTTGTCACATCTGAGCACTTGGTTGTTACATCTGAGCACTTTGTTGTCACATCTGAGCACTTGGTTATTACATTTGAGCACTTGGTTGTCATATCTGAGCACTTTGTTGTCACAGCTGTGCACTTGGTTGTCACATTTGAGCACTTAGTTGTTACAGCTGAGCACTTCTTTGTCACATCTGAGCACTTGGTTGCTACATCTGAGCACTTGATTCTCACATCTGTGCACTTGGTTGTTACATCTCAGCATTTGGTTGTCACATCTGAGCACTTGGTTGTCACATCTGAGCACTTGGTTGTTACATCTGAGCACTTGGTTGTCACAGCTGTGCACTTGGTTGTCACATTTGAGCACTTGTTTGTCACAGCTGAGAACTTGATTGTCACAGCTGAGCAGTTCTTTGTCACATCTGAGCACTTGGTTGTCATAGCTGAGCACTTGGTTGTCACAACTGTGTACTTGCTTCTCACATCTGATCACTTGGTTGTCACAGCTGAGCACTTGGTTGTCACATCTCAGCAATTGATTCTCACAGCTGTGCAGTTGGTTGTCACAGCTGAGCACTTGTTTGTCATAGCTGAGCACTTTGTTGTCACAGCTGAGCACTTGATTGTTACACCTGAGCACTTGGTTGTCACAGCTGAGCACTTCTTTGTCACATCTGAGCACTTGTTTGTCACATCTGAACACTTGGTTGTTACATCTGAGCACTTGGTTCTCTCATCTGAGCACTTGGTTGTCACAGCTGAGCACTTGGTTGTCACAGCTGAGCACTTGGTTGTCACAGCTGAGCACTTGATTGTCACATCTGAGCACTTGGTTGTCACAGCTGAGCACTTAGTTGTCACATCTGAGCACTTGGTTATTACATCTGAGCACTTGGTTGTTACTTCTGAGCACTTGGTTGTCATATCTGAGCCCTTGGTTGTTACATTTGAGCATTTGATTCTCACAGCTGTGCACTTGGTTGTTACATCTGAGCACTTGATTCTCACAGCTGTGCACTTGGTTGTCACAGCTGTGCACTTGATTTTTATATCTCAGCATTTGGTTGTCCCATCTGAGCACTTGGTTGTCACATCTGAGCATTTGGTTGTCACAGCTGTGCACTTGGTTGTCACATCTGAGCACTTGGTTGTCACATCTGAGCACTTGGTTGTCACAGCTGAGCACTTGTTTGTCACAGCTGAGCTCTTAGTTGTCACATCTGAGCACTTGGTTGTTACATCTGAGCACTTGGTTGTCATATCTGAGCACTTGGTTGTTACATCTGAGCACTTGATTCTCACATCTGAGCACTTGGTTGTTACATCTGAGCATTTGATTCTCACAGCTGTGCACTTGGTTGTCACATCTGAGCACTTGGTTGTCACAGTTGAGTACTTGGTTGTCACAGCTGTGCACTTGGTTGTCACATCTGAGCACTTGGATGTCACAGCTGAGCACTTGGTTGTCACATCTGAGCAATTGGTTGTCACATCTGAGCACAAGGTTGTCACAGCTGTGCACTCGGTTTTCACATCTGAGCACTTGGTTGTCACATCTGAGCACTTGGTTGTCACATCTGAGCACTTCTTTGTCACATCTGAGCACTTGGTTGCTACATCTGAGCATTTGATTTTCACATCTGTGCACTTGGTTGTTACATCTCAGCATTTGGTTGTCACATCTGAGCACTTGGTTGTCACAACTGAGCACTTGGTTGTTACATCTGAGCACTTGGTTGTCACAGCTGTGCACTTGGTTGTCACATCTGAGCACTTGTTTGTCACAGCTGAGAACTTGATTGTCACAGCTGAGCAGTTCTTTGTCACATCTGAGCACTTGGTTGTCATAGCTGAGCACTTGGTTGTCACATCTGAGTACTTGGTTGTTACATCTGAGCACTTAATTGTCACATCTGAGCACTTGATTGTTTCAGCTGAGCACTTAGTTGTCACATCTGAGCACTTGGTTGTTACATCTGAGCACTTGGTTGTCACAGCTGAGCACTTGTTTGTCATAGCTGAGCACTTTGTTGTTACATCTGAGCACTTGGATGTTACATCTGAGCAATTGGTTGTCACAGCTGAGCACTTGGTTGTCACAGCTGAGCACTTAGTTGTCACATCTGAGCACTTGGATGTTACATCTGAGCAATTGGTTGTCACAGCTGAGCACTTAGTTGTCACATCTGAGCACTTGGATGTTACATCTGAGCACTTAGTTGTCACAGCTGAGCGCTTCTTTGTCACATCTGAGCACTTGGTTGTCACTTCTGAGCACTTGGTTGTCATATCTGAGCACTTGGTTGTTACATCTGAGCACTTGATTCTCACATCTGAGCACTTGGTTGTTACATCTGAGCACTTGGTTGTCACAGCTGTGCACTTGGTTTTTACATCTCAGCATTTGGTTGTCACATCTGAGCACTTGGATGTTACATCTCAGCATTTGGTTGTCACTTCTGAGCACTTGTTTGTCACATCTGAGCACTTGGATGTTACATCAGAGCAATTGGTTGTCACAGCTGAGCACTTGGTTGTCACAGCTGAGCACTTAGTTTTCACATCTGAGCACTTGGTTGTCACATCTGAGCACTTGGTTGTCACATCTGAGAACTTGGTTATCACATCTGAGCACTTGGTTGTCACAGCTGTGCAATTGGTTGTCACAGCTGTGCACTTGGTTGTCACATCTGGGCACTTGGTTGTCACAGCTGAGCACTTCTTTGTCACATCTGAGCACTTCTTTGTCACATCTGAGCACTTGGATGTTACATCTGAGCAATTGGTTGTCACAACTGAGCACTTAGTTGTCACATCTGAGCACTTGGTTGTCACATCTGAGCACTTGGTTGTCACATCTGAGAACTTGGTTGTCACATCTGAGCACTTGGTTGTCACAGCTGTGCAATTGGTTGTCACAGCTGTGCACTTGGTTGTCACATCTGGGCACTTGGTTGTCACAGCTGAGCACTTCTTTGTCACATCTGAGCACTTGGTTGTCACATCTGAGCACTTGGTTGTTACATCTGAGCACTTTGTTGTCACATCTGAGCACTTGGTTATTACATTTGAGAACTTGGTTGTCACATCTGAGCACTTTGTTGTCACAGCTGTGCACTTGGTTGTCACATTTGAGCACTTAGTTGTTACAGCTGAGCACTTCTTTGTCACATCTGAGCACTTGGTTGCTACATCTGAGCACTTGATTCTCACATCTGTGCACTTGGTTGTTACATCTCAGCATTTGGTTGTCACATCTGAGCACTTGGTTGTCACATCTGAGCACTTGGTTGTTACATCTGAGCACTTGGTTGTCACAGCTGTGCACTTGGTTGTCACATTTGAGCACTTGTTTGTCACAGCTGAGAACTTGATTGTCACAGCTGAGCAGTTCTTTGTCACATCTGAGCACTTGGTTGTCATAGCTGAGCACTTGGTTGTCACAACTGTGTACTTGCTTCTCACATCTGATCACTTGGTTGTCACAGCTGAGCACTTGGTTGTCACATCTCAGCAATTGATTCTCACAGCTGTGCAGTTGGTTGTCACAGCTGAGCACTTGTTTGTCATAGCTGAGCACTTTGTTGTCACAGCTGAGCACTTGATTGTTACACCTGAGCACTTGGTTGTCACAGCTGAGCACTTCTTTGTCACATCTGAGCACTTGTTTGTCACATCTGAACACTTGGTTGTTACATCTGAGCACTTGGTTCTCTCATCTGAGCACTTGGTTGTCACAGCTGAGCACTTGGTTGTCACAGCTGAGCACTTGGTTGTCACAGCTGAGCACTTGATTGTCACATCTGAGCACTTGGTTGTCACAGCTGAGCACTTAGTTGTCACATCTGAGCACTTGGTTATTACATCTGAGCACTTGGTTGTTACTTCTGAGCACTTGGTTGTCATATCTGAGCCCTTGGTTGTTACATTTGAGCATTTGATTCTCACAGCTGTGCACTTGGTTGTTACATCTGAGCACTTGATTCTCACAGCTGTGCACTTGGTTGTCACAGCTGTGCACTTGATTTTTATATCTCAGCATTTGGTTGTCACATCTGAGCACTTGGTTGTCACATCTGAGCATTTGGTTGTCACAGCTGTGCACTTGGTTGTCACATCTGAGCACTTGGTTGTCACATCTGAGCACTTGGTTGTCACAGCTGAGCACTTGTTTGTCACAGCTGAGCACTTAGTTGTCACATCTGAGCACTTGGTTGTTACATCTGAGCACTTGGTTGTCATATCTGAGCACTTGGTTGTTACATCTGAGCACTTGATTCTCACATCTGAGCACTTGGTTGTTACATCTGAGCATTTGATTCTCACAGCTGTGCACTTGGTTGTCACATCTGAGCACTTGGTTGTCACAGTTGAGTACTTGGTTGTCACAGCTGTGCACTTGGTTGTCACATCTGAGCACTTGGATGTCACAGCTGAGCACTTGGTTGTCACATCTGAGCACTTGGTTGTCACATCTGAGCACATGGTTGTCACAGCTGTGCACTCGGTTTTCACATCTGAGCACTTGGTTGTCACATCTGAGCACTTGGTTTTCACATCTGAGTACTTGGTTGTTACATCTGAGCACTTAATTGTCACATCTGAGCACTTGATTGTTTCAGCTGAGCACTTAGTTGTCACATCTGAGCACTTGGTTGTTACATCTGAGCACTTGGTTGTCACAGCTGAGCACTTGTTTGTCATAGCTGAGCACTTTGTTGTTACATCTGAGCACTTGGATGTTACATCTGAGCAATTGGTTGTCACAGCTGAGCACTTGGTTGTCACAGCTGAGCACTTAGTTGTCACATCTGAGCACTTGGATGTTACATCTGAGCAATTGGTTGTCACAGCTGAGCACTTAGTTGTCACATCTGAGCACTTGGATGTTACATCTGAGCACTTAGTTGTCACAGCTGAGCGCTTCTTTGTCACATCTGAGCACTTGGTTGTCACTTCTGAGCACTTGGTTGTCATATCTGAGCACTTGGTTGTTACATCTGAGCACTTGATTCTCACATCTTAGCACTTGGTTGTTACATCTGAGCACTTGGTTGTCACAGCTGTGCACTTGGTTTTTACATCTCAGCATTTGGTTGTCACATCTGAGCACTTGGATGTTACATCTCAGCATTTGGTTGTCACTTCTGAGCACTTGTTTGTCACATCTGAGCACTTGGATGTTACATCTGAGCAATTGGTTTTCACAGCTGAGCACTTGGTTGTCACAGCTGAGCACTTAGTTGTCACATCTGAGCACTTGGATGTTACATCTGAGCAATTGGTTGTCACAACTGAGCACTTAGTTGTCACATCTGAGCACTTGGTTGTCACAGCTGAGCCCTTCTTTGTCACATCTGAGCACTTGGTTGTCACATCTGAGCACTTGGTTGTCACATCTGAGAACTTGGTTGTCACATCTGAGCACTTGGTTGTCACAGCTGTGCAATTGGTTGTCACAGCTGTGCACTTGGTTGTCACATCTGGGCACTTGGTTGTCACAGCTGAGCACTTCTTTGTCACATCTGAGCACTTGGTTGTCACATCTGAGCACTTGGTTGTTACATCTGAGCACTTTGTTGTCACATCTGAGCACTTGGTTATTACATTTGAGCACTTGGTTGTCACATCTGAGCACTTTGTTGTCACAGCTGTGCACTTGGTTGTCACATTTGAGCACTTGGTTGTCACAGCTGAGCACTTCTTTGTCACATCTGAGCACTTGGTTGCTACATCTGAGCACTTGATTCTCACATCTGTGCACTTGGTTGTTACATCTCAGCATTTGGTTGTCACATATGAGCACTTGGTTGTCACATCTGAGCACTTGGTTGTTACATCTGAGCACTTGGTTGTCACAGCTGTGCACTTGGTTGTCACATCTGAGCACTTGTTTGTCACAGCTGAGAACTTGATTGTCACAGCTGAGCAGTTCTTTGTCACATCTGAGCACTTGGTTGTCATAGCTGAGCACTTGGTTGTCACATCTGAGTACTTGGTTGTTACATCTGAGCACTTAATTGTCACATCTGAGCACTTGATTGTTTCAGCTGAGCACTTAGTTGTCACATCTGAGCACTTGGTTGTTACATCTGAGCACTTGGTTGTCACAGCTGAGCACTTGTTTGTCATAGCTGAGCACTTTGTTGTTACATCTGAGCACTTGGATGTTACATCTGAGCAATTGGTTGTCACAGCTGAGCACTTGGTTGTCACAGCTGAGCACTTAGTTGTCACATCTGAGCACTTGGATGTTACATCTGAGCAATTGGTTGTCACAGCTGAGCACTTAGTTGTCACATCTGAGCACTTGGATGTTACATCTGAGCACTTAGTTGTCACAGCTGAGCGCTTCTTTGTCACATCTGAGCACTTGGTTGTCACTTCTGAGCACTTGGTTGTCATATCTGAGCACTTGGTTGTTACATCTGAGCACTTGATTCTCACATCTGAGCACTTGGTTGTTACATCTGAGCACTTTGTTGTCACAGCTGTGCACTTGGTTTTTACATCTCAGCATTTGGTTGTCACATCTGAGCACTTGGATGTTACATCTCAGCATTTGGTTGTCACTTCTGAGCACTTGTTTGTCACATCTGAGCACTTGGATGTTACATCTGAGCAATTGGTTGTCACAGCTGAGCACTTGGTTGTCACAGCTGAGCACTTAGTTGTCACATCTGAGCACTTGGATGTTACATCTGAGGAATTGGTTGTCACAGCTGAGCACTTAGTTGTCACATCTGAGCACTTGGATGTTACATCTGAGCACTTAGTTGTCACAGCTGAGCGCTTCTTTGTCACATCTGAGCACTTGGTTGTCACTTCTGAGCACTTGGTTGTCATATCTGAGCACTTGGTTGTTACATCTGAGCACTTGATTCTCACATCTGAGCACTTGGTTGTTACATCTGAGCACTTGGTTGTCACAGCTGTGCACTTGGTTTTTACATCTCAGCATTTGGTTGTCACATCTGAGCACTTGGACGTTACATCTCAGCATTTGGTTGTCACTTCTGAGCACTTGTTTGTCACATCTGAGCAATTGGATGTTACATCTGAGCAATTGGTTGTCACAGCTGAGCACTTGGTTGTCACAGCTGAGCACTTAGTTGTCACATCTGAGCACTTGGATGTTACATCTGAGCAATTGGTTGTCACAACTGAGCACTTAGTTGTCACATCTGAGCACTTGGATGTTACATCTGAGCACTTGGTTGTCACAGCTGAGCCCTTCTTTGTCACATCTGAGCACTTGGTTGTCACATCTGAGCACTTGGTTGTCACATCTGAGAACTTGGTTGTCACATCTGAGCACTTGGTTGTCACAGCTGTGCAATTGGTTGTCACAGCTGTGCACTTGGTTGTCACATCTGGGCACTTGGTTGTCACAGCTGAGCACTTCTTTGTCACATCTGAGCACTTGGTTGTCACATCTGAGCACTTGGTTGTTACATCTGAGCACTTTGTTGTCACATCTGAGCACTTGGTTATTACATTTGAGCACTTGGTTGTCACATCTGAGCACTTTGTTGTCACAGCTGTGCACTTGGTTGTCACATTTGAGCACTTAGTTGTTACAGCTGAGCACTTCTTTGTCACATCTGAGCACTTGGTTGCTACATCTGAGCACTTGATTCTCACATCTGTGCACTTGGTTGTTACATCTCAGCATTTGGTTGTCACATCTGAGCACTTGGTTGTCACATCTGAGCACTTGGTTGTTACATCTGAGCACTTGGTTGTCACAGCTGTGCACTTGGTTGTCACATTTGAGCACTTGTTTGTCACAGCTGAGAACTTGATTGTCACAGCTGAGCAGTTCTTTGTCACATCTGAGCACTTGGTTGTCATAGCTGAGCACTTGGTTGTCACAACTGTGTACTTGCTTCTCACATCTGATCACTTGGTTGTCACAGCTGAGCACTTGGTTGTCACATCTCAGCAATTGATTCTCACAGCTGTGCAGTTGGTTGTCACAGCTGAGCACTTGTTTGTCATAGCTGAGCACTTTGTTGTCACAGCTGAGCACTTGATTGTTACACCTGAGCACTTGGTTGTCACAGCTGAGCACTTCTTTGTCACATCTGAGCACTTGTTTATCACATCTGAACACTTGGTTGTTACATCTGAGCACTTGGTTCTCTCATCTGAGCACTTGGTTGTCACAGCTGAGCACTTGGTTGTCACAGCTGAGCACTTGGTTGTCACAGCTGAGCACTTGATTGTCACATCTGAGCACTTGGTTGTCACAGCTGAGCACTTAGTTGTCACATCTGAGCACTTGGTTATTACATCTGAGCACTTGGTTGTTACTTCTGAGCACTTGGTTGTCATATCTGAGCCCTTGGTTGTTACATTTGAGCATTTGATTCTCACAGCTGTGCACTTGGTTGTTACATCTGAGCACTTGATTCTCACAGCTGTGCACTTGGTTGTCACAGCTGTGCACTTGATTTTTATATCTCAGCATTTGGTTGTCACATCTGAGCACTTGGTTGTCACATCTGAGCATTTGGTTGTCACAGCTGTGCACTTGGTTGTCACATCTGAGCACTTGGTTGTCACATCTGAGCACATGGTTGTCACAGCTGAGCACTTGTTTGTCACAGCTGAGCACTTAGTTGTCACATCTGAGCACTTGGTTGTTACATCTGAGCACTTGGTTGTCATATCTGAGCACTTGGTTGTTACATCTGAGCACTTGATTCTCACATCTGAGCACTTGGTTGTTACATCTGAGCATTTGATTCTCACAGCTGTGCACTTGGTTGTCACTTCTGAGCACTTGGTTGTCACAGTTGAGTACTTGGTTGTCACAGCTGTGCACTTGGTTGTCACATCTGAGCACTTGGATGTCACAGCTGAGCACTTGGTTGTCACATCTGAGCACTTGGTTGTCACATCTGAGCACATGGTTGTCACAGCTGTGCACTCGGTTTTCACATCTGAGCACTTGGTTGTCACATCTGAGCACTTGGTTTTCACATCTGAGTACTTGGTTGTTACATCTGAGCACTTAATTGTCACATCTGAGCACTTGATTGTTTCAGCTGAGCACTTAGTTGTCACATCTGAGCACTTGGTTGTTACATCTGAGCACTTGGTTGTCACAGCTGAGCACTTGTTTGTCATAGCTGAGCACTTTGTTGTTACATCTGAGCACTTGGATGTTACATCTGAGCAATTGGTTGTCACAGCTGAGCACTTGGTTGTCACAGCTGAGCACTTAGTTGTCACATCTGAGCACTTGGATGTTACATCTGAGCAATTGGTTGTCACAGCTGAGCACTTAGTTGTCACATCTGAGCACTTGGATGTTACATCTGAGCACTTAGTTGTCACAGCTGAGCGCTTCTTTGTCCCATCTGAGCACTTGGTTGTCACTTCTGAGCACTTGGTTGTCATATCTGAGCACTTGGTTGTTACATCTGAGCACTTGATTCTCACATCTGAGCACTTGGTTGTTACATCTGAGCACTTGGTTGTCACAGCTGTGCACTTGGTTTTTACATCTCAGCATTTGGTTGTCACATCTGAGCACTTGGATGTTACATCTCAGCATTTGGTTGTCACTTCTGAGCACTTGTTTGTCACATCTGAGCACTTGGATGTTACATCTGAGCAATTGGTTTTCACAGCTGAGCACTTGGTTGTCACAGCTGAGCACTTAGTTGTCACATCTGAGCACTTGGATGTTACATCTGAGCAATTGGTTGTCACAACTGAGCACTTAGTTGTCACATCTGAGCACTTGGTTGTCACAGCTGAGCCCTTCTTTGTCACATCTGAGCACTTGGTTGTCACATCTGAGCACTTGGTTGTCACATCTGAGAACTTGGTTGTCACATCTGAGCACTTGGTTGTCACAGCTGTGCAATTGGTTGTCACATCTGTGCACTTGGTTGTCACATCTGGGCACTTGGTTGTCACAGCTGAGCACTTCTTTGTCACATCTGAGCACTTGGTTGTCACATCTGAGCACTTGGTTGTTACATCTGAGCACTTTGTTGTCACATCTGAGCACTTGGTTATTACATTTGAGCACTTGGTTGTCACATCTGAGCACTTTGTTGTCACAGCTGTGCACTTGGTTGTCACATTTGAGCACTTGGTTGTCACAGCTGAGCACTTCTTTGTCACATCTGAGCACTTGGTTGCTACATCTGAGCACTTGATTCTCACATCTGTGCACTTGGTTGTTACATCTCAGCATTTGGTTGTCACATCTGAGCACTTGGTTGTCACATCTGAGCACTTGGTTGTTACATCTGAGCACTTGGTTGTCAGAGCTGTGCACTTGGTTGTCACATCTGAGCACTTGTTTGTCACAGCTGAGAACTTGATTGTCACAGCTGAGCAGTTCTTTGTCACATCTGAGCACTTGGTTGTCATAGCTGAGCACTTGGTTGTCACATCTGAGTACTTGGTTGTTACATCTGAGCACTTAATTGTCACATCTGAGCACTTGATTGTTTCAGCTGAGCACTTAGTTGTCACATCTGAGCACTTGGTTGTTACATCTGAGCACTTGGTTGTCACAGCTGAGCACTTGTTTGTCATAGCTGAGCACTTTGTTGTTACATCTGAGCACTTGGATGTTACATCTGAGCAATTGGTTGTCACAGCTGAGCACTTGGTTGTCACAGCTGAGCACTTAGTTGTCACATCTGAGCACTTGGATGTTACATCTGAGCAATTGGTTGTCACAGCTGAGCACTTAGTTGTCACATCTGAGCACTTGGATTTTACATCTGAGCACTTAGTTGTCACAGCTGAGCGCTTCTTTGTCACATCTGAGCACTTGGTTGTCACTTCTGAGCACTTGGTTGTCATATCTGAGCACTTGGTTGTTACATCTGAGCACTTGATTCTCACATCTGAGCACTTGGTTGTTACATCTGAGCACTTTGTTGTCACAGCTGTGCACTTGGTTTTTACATCTCAGCATTTGGTTGTCACATCTGAGCACTTGGATGTTACATCTCAGCATTTGGTTGTCACTTCTGAGCACTTGTTTGTCACATCTGAGCACTTGGATGTTACATCTGAGCAATTGGTTGTCACAGCTGAGCACTTGGTTGTCACAGCTGAGCACTTAGTTGTCACATCTGAGCACTTGGATGTTACATCTGAGCAATTGGTTGTCACAACTGAGCACTTAGTTGTCACATCTGAGCACTTGGATGTTACATCTGAGCACTTGGTTGTCACAGCTGAGCCCTTCTTTGTCACATCTGAGCACTTGGTTGTCACATCTGAGCACTTGGTTGTCACATCTGAGAACTTGGTTGTCACATCTGAGCACTTGGTTGTCACAGCTGTGCAATTGGTTGTCACAGCTGTGCACTTGGTTGTCACATCTGGGCACTTGGTTGTCACAGCTGAGCACTTCTTTGTCACATCTGAGCACTTGGTTGTCACATCTGAGCACTTGGTTGTTACATCTGAGCACTTTGTTGTCACATCTGAGCACTTGGTTATTACATTTGAGCACTTGTTTGTCACATCTGGGCACTTTGTTGTCACAGCTGTGCACTTGGTTGTCACATTTGAGCACTTGGTTGTCACAGCTGAGCACTTCTTTGTCACATCTGAGCACTTGGTTGCTACATCTGAGCACTTGATTCTCACATCTGTGCACTTGGTTGTTACATCTCAGCATTTGGTTGTCACATCTGAGCACTTGGTTGTCACATCTGAGCACTTGGTTGTTACATCTGAGCACTTGGTTGTCACAGCTGTGCACTTGGTTGTCACATCTGAGCACTTGTTTGTCACAGCTGAGAACTTGATTGTCACAGCTGAGCAGTTCTTTGTCACATCTGAGCACTTGGTTGTCATAGCTGAGCACTTGGTTGTCACAACTGTGTACTTGCTTCTCACATCTGATCACTTGGTTGTCACAGCTGAGCACTTGGTTGTCACATCTCAGCAATTGATTCTCACAGCTGTGCAGTTGGTTGTCACAGCTGAGCACTTGTTTGTCATAGCTGAGCACTTTGTTGTCACAGCTGAGCACTTGATTGTTACACCTGAGCACTTGGTTGTCACAGCTGAGCACTTCTTTGTCACATCTGAGCACTTGTTTGTCACATCTGAACACTTGGTTGTTACATCTGAGCACTTGGTTCTCTCATCTGAGCACTTGGTTGTCACAGCTGAGCACTTGGTTGTCACAGCTGAGCACTTGGTTGTCACAGCTGAGCACTTGATTGTCACATCTGAGCACTTGGTTGTCACAGCTGAGCACTTAGTTGTCACATCTGAGCACTTGGTTATTACATCTGAGCACTTGGTTGTTACTTCTGAGCACTTGGTTGTCATATCTGAGCCCTTGGTTGTTACATTTGAGCATTTGATTCTCACAGCTGTGCACTTGGTTGTTACATCTGAGCACTTGATTCTCACAGCTGTGCACTTGGTTGTCACATCTGAGCACTTTGTTGTCACAGCTGTGCACTTGGTTGTCACATTTGAGCACTTGGTTGTCACAGCTGAGCACTTCTTTGTCACATCTGAGCACTTGGTTGCTACATCTGAGCACTTGATTCTCACATCTGTGCACTTGGTTGTTACATCTCAGCATTTGGTTGTCACATCTGAGCACTTGGTTGTCACATCTGAGCACTTGGTTGTTACATCTGAGCACTTGGTTGTCACAGCTGTGCACTTGGTTGTCACATCTGAGCACTTGTTTGTCACAGCTGAGAACTTGATTGTCACAGCTGAGCAGTTCTTTGTCACATCTGAGCACTTGGTTGTCATAGCTGAGCACTTGGTTGTCACAACTGTGTACAGGCTTCTCACATCTGATCACTTGGTTGTCACAGCTGAGCACTTGGTTGTCACATCTCAGCAATTGATTCTCACAGCTGTGCAGTTGGTTGTCACAGCTGAGCACTTGTTTGTCATAGCTGAGCACTTTGTTGTCACAGCTGAGCACTTGATTGTTACACCTGAGCACTTGGTTGTCACAGCTGAGCACTTCTTTGTCACATCTGAGCACTTGTTTGTCACATCTGAACACTTGGTTGTTACATCTGAGCACTTGGTTCTCTCATCTGAGCACTTGGTTGTCACAGCTGAGCACTTGGTTGTCACAGCTGAGCACTTAGTTGTCACATCTGAGCACTTGGTTATTACATCTGAGCACTTGGTTGTTACTTCTGAGCACTTGGTTGTCATATCTGAGCCCTTGGTTGTTACATTTGAGCATTTGATTCTCACAGCTGTGCACTTGGTTGTTACATCTGAGCACTTGATTCTCACAGCTGTGCACTTAGTTGTCACAGCTGTGCACTTGATTTTTATATCTCAGCATTTGGTTGTCACATCTGAGCACTTGGTTGTCACATCTGAGCATTTGGTTGTCACAGCTGTGCACTTGGTTGTCACATCTGAGCACTTGGTTGTCACATCTGAGCACTTGGTTGTCACAGCTGAGCACTTGTTTGTCACAGCTGAGCACTTAGTTGTCACATCTGAGCACTTGGTTGTTACATCTGAGCACTTGGTTGTCATATCTGAGCACTTGGTTGTTACATCTGAGCACTTGATTCTCACATCTGAGCACTTGGTTGTTACATCTGAGCATTTGATTCTCACAGCTGTGCACTTGGTTGTCACATCTGAGCACTTGGTTGTCACAGTTGAGTACTTGGTTGTCACAGCTGTGCACTTGGTTGTCACATCTGAGCACTTGGATGTCACAGCTGAGCACTTGGTTGTCACATCTGAGCACTTGGTTGTCACATCTGAGCACATGGTTGTCACAGCTGTGCACTCGGTTTTCACATCTGAGCACTTGATTGTCACAGTTGAGCAGTTCTTTGTCACATCTGTTCACTTGGTTGTCACATCTGAGCACTTGGTTTTCACATCTGAGTACTTGGTTGTTACATCTGAGCACTTGTTTGTTTCAGCTGAGCACTTAGTTGTCACATCTGAGCACTTGGTTGTTACATCTGAGCACTTGATTGTTACATCTGAGCACTTGGTTGTCACATCTGAGCACTTGTTTGTCATAGCTGAGCACTTTGTTGTTACATCTGAGCACTTGGATGTTACATCTGAGCAATTGGTTGTCACAGCTGAGAACTTGGTTGTCACAGCTGAGCACTTAGTTGTCACATCTGAGCACTTGGATGTTACATCTGAGCAATTGGTTGTCACAGCTGAGCACTTAGTTGTCACATCTGAGCACTTGGATGTTACATCTGAGCACTTAGTTGTCACAGCTGAGCGCTTCTTTGTCACATCTGAGCACTTGGTTGTCACTTCTGAGCACTTGGTTGTCATATCTGAGCACTTGGTTGTTACATCTGAGCACTTGATTCTCACATCTGAGCACTTGGTTGTTACATCTGAGCACTTGGTTGTCACAGCTGTGCACTTGGTTTTTACATCTCAGCATTTGGCTGTCACATCTGAGCACTTGGTTGTCACATTTGAGCACTTGGTTGTCACAGTTGTGCACTTGGTTGTCACATCTGGGCACTTGGTTGTCACAGCTGAGCACTTCTTTGTCACATCTGAGCACTTGGTTGTCACATCTGAGCACTTGGTTGTTACATCTGAGCACTTTGTTGTCACATCTGAGCACTTGGTTATTACATTTGAGCACTTGGTTGTCACATCTGACCACTTGGTTGTTACATCTGAGCACTTGGTTGTCACATCTGAGCACTTGGTTGTTACATCTGAGCACTTTGTTGTCACATCTGAGCACTTGGTTATTACATCTGAGCACTTTGTTGTCACAGCTGTGCACTTGGTTGTCACATTTGAGCACTTGGTTGTCACAGCTGAGCACTTGGTTGTTACATCTGAGCACTTGGTTGTCACAGCTGAGCACTTGGTTGTCACATCTGAGCACTTGGTTGTTACATCTGAGCACTTGGTTGTCACATCTGAGCACTTGGTTGTTACATCTGAGCACTTGGTTGTTACATCTGAGCACTTGGTTGTTACATCTGAGCACTTGGTTGTCACATCTGAGCACTTGGTTGTTACATCTGAGCACTTGGTTGTCACAGCTGAGCACTTGGTTGTTACATCTGAGCACTTGGTTGTCACATCTGAGCACTTGGTTGTCACATCTGAGCACTTGGTTGTTACATCTGAGCACTTGGTTGTCACAGCTGTGCACTTGGTTGTCACATCTGAGCACTTGTTTGTCACAGCTGAGAACTTGATTGTTACATCTGAGCACTTGGTTGTCACATCTGAGCACTTGGTTGTCACATCTGAGCACTTGGTTTTTACATCTCAGCATTTGGTTGTCACATCTGAGCACTTGGTTGTCTCATCTGAGCACTTGGTTGTCACATCTGAGCACTTGGTTGTCACATCTGAGCACTTGGTTGTCACATCTGAGCAGTTGGTTGTTATATCTGTGCGCTGTTGGGTTAAATTACAATAAAAAAATAAAAAATACCACTGTAAATGCTGGAATCACATGAATCCTCCTTGCACAAGTCTATAGAGTAATTTCTATGTGATGCCATCTTAATTGTCCCGTTAATTAGATTTTAATGAATGCATTAATGCTGCTGTGACGCGGGATTGATTTTCCCATCACAATGGGTTTGCTGACATCCAAGATGGATCCCAAGAAGCCGTCGACTATCCTTAAGAAAGTGCAAGTCTTGCAATTCCCCTTCACAGGCGACTGAGCAGAGTGCGCTGGAGGCAGCGATGGAGGCAGCGATGGGGCCGAGTGCTCCTCCGTTCAGGCTGATATGTCAATCATTAAGGTTTGCAGCCGGGAGCGGAGAAGATGATTGACTCAGTGAAGCACTCATGCTCCATCCGACTGCGGCTGACATAATATTTATAAAGTGGAGACATCCAGCAAACACTGTGCTCGGCGCTGTACACAACATATCAGGTCCGGGGGAAACTTCACATGACCTTCATCACAAGCCATAAAAGTGATCAGGGATTGTGGAGCAGAAGGGTTTAAAGTGGACATCGATTATATTGTATTTTTAGCAAAAATTGTATTGGTAAGGATTGTAGAGATGTATAAGGACACCCGTCCGCCCTGAACATTAGAATTGTGGTCCATGGCCAAACTGCTACCGAAGGGGCAAACTAATCTGAAATCACATTTTAAAGAGACTCCTTGCGGCGGAGGGACAGGTATCGGTGGCACGGGTAACTCCTCGATGAGTTCAGCCCTTGAATCCTGAGAGAAATGCTGAAGCAGCGTGTTTTTTGAAGAGTAAACTAAACTTTTCAAAAACTTTTCACATGTTAGTCGACTTTCTGTAGTTTTGACCCATGGGGTCCGGCTTGTAAAACCCCCTCTGATCAGTGGAAGTAGGAAAAGATCAACTTTGTCTCGATCGTAAGCAGTGCGCAGGGGGTAATATCTCAATAAAAAGTTTTGGAGTCCATGCTTCTAGGATTAGCCGAGTACTTCTGCCTTTTACTTTTCTCAGGACCCCGACAGCCAGCAATCAAAAACCATTGGACATCACGACATATCGAAACTTTTTTTTTTTTTTAAAAATGCTCAGGTTTAAAAAATAAATAAATAAAAAATAACCCTCCCGTTGATTCCCCTCCATACCAATTCAGATGCTGACAAATTCCACATCCTTTTATTATTTGCAGGTTAAAGTGACAAATGACCACTGCAGACAATCACTGGCAGTAGCAAATCTCCATAGGAGTAATTGAGACATAATGACGTCTTTACTTTTTTTTTTTTATTTTTAGCATTTTGTAAAATATATAATCTAACATTTCCATGAAAAATCAAAAAATTGCTAATAAAAATTCTGCTGTACATAAAAATCACACGGGGGGAGTGGGGATGGGAGGGGGAATAAAGAAGATTTACCACAAATTTTGCGACTTTTTTTTGAAAAGTCACAGATGATCAATAAGACGAAAAAACATCTGGAAACTCTAAACCTCAAACCAAAAAAAAAACCCCAAAACAAGCGAACACATCTAAAATAGACTTCAAAATGGCGGAACTGGAAAGATGGATTTGGTGGAAACAAAAAGAAAGCGCAAAACACCAAAAAATTTACAAAAAAGCAGGCACAAGTACAGTAACGAGTCCGGACTCTAGTGAAAAAAACAAAGTATTTCCTCCCATCTTAATAAGTTTTGATTACTTGCTAAATCTGGGGAAAACGACTATGTTCTGTAAGGTAATGAATGGAGCACTTCAGAGCCGGATCTGTGGGGTCCGGTAGTTTAATCTCATGTGATAATGCCTTACAGGACAGGGCTGTGTCACATTATGAGGAAGAGAATAAATAAGACTAGAGCTGGACCACAGCAGCACAGAGTATTAAAGGAAAGAAGTGCACATTGTTTTATACGGGAGGAATGCACCTGTCCACTTATGTAATTCTGCTATTTTTATTATATAATTGTTTGCTGTTCATATAAAAAGTTTTTTGAGTTTTTTTTTTTCCCCTAAACATGTTATAATAAACATATACTGGGGGAAAAAAAATGCATATCAGGTATTTGAAGAGGATACTGATGGAAAACGCTCGTCACTGTCCAATCAACAGGCTGCAAAGGATTCTCCCAAAACATCATTAAAAACTGCTTCAGGAAACTCTTCAGGAAATTAAAAACTTTTCCAAAACTCCCCCAAAAGTTGGAATTTTTTCAAGAGGTTTTGTGGCGGAAGAGAAGAAACTCTCCAGATCCTTCTCCAAAGCTCAAAACTCCACAAAAACTTGAATTTCTGTTCCCAAAATACACAGCACAAAGTCTCATAAAGGGTATGACGTGCACGTGACGTCTTTTTCAGGTGGATTTTGCCTGGAACCAAAAAAAAAGCGCTAAAAATCAAAGAAGGAAAATAGCACACTGCAATGTTAAAACCGCTTGCTGGGCACATTCTGTCTTTATTTTAACCGTTTAAGGCTTCAGAAGCCGGGAAGCAGTTAAAATCGGTAGCAAGTTGGTTCTTTGGGCGGTTTCCGCTTGGAATCCAATCGCCATTTAAACTTTAAGATATAAAATAAAGATGCAAAAAAAGTAAATAAAACGAAGATGTATCAGGAAAAAAATCATCGCTGGTGTATTCCTGAAGTGTCCCTTTGCCTTGGAAAATTGGGCGGATATGCTCGGTGCACATACCCCAAAACAGTTTTTGAGGTCCTCAAAAATTTCAGTGTGAACATACCCTTAATCGTGCACGTTTCATTGTCTTTTGCCTATAAGCTAATATTTCACTTTGCAGCTGTACATGATGTCTGGAGTCCTCCGTACTATCCGGTAGTCCTCCATCAGACTGTACCGTGGAGGTTTCGCCTACGTTCCTGCTGACCCACAATATTCTGTACATCGCTAACATAGGATTAGCGTCTGATGAGATCCGATGAGCCGCATTATGTGCTACACCGAGCCAAGAAACTCATTACTGATTGTTGTGTAATCCACTCCACGCAGGATCTTCTAATGTATGACTCTACTGCCCCCTACTGGCTGTGCGGGAAACTTTCCATACTTCATTTATTGAGATATGTTAGCTATCTGGATATTAATCTGGCTTCTGTTTATTTTGGCACCAGTTTTTGACGTGGCATACAGTACAGAATAAAAGTTTGGACACACCTTCTCATTTAAAGATTCTTCTGTATTTTCATGACTATGAAAATTGTACATTCACACTGAAGGCATCAAAACTATGAACTAACACATGTGGAATTATATACTTAACAAAAAAGTGTGAAACAACTGAAAATATGTCTTATATTCTAGGTTCTTCACAGTAGCCACCTTTTGCTTTGATGACTGCTTTGCACACTCTTGGCATTCTCTTGATGAGCTTCAAGAGGTAGTCACCGGAAATGGTTTTCACTTCACAGGTGTGCCCTGTCAGGTTTAATAAGTGGGATTTCTTGCCTTATAAATGGGGTTGGGACCATCAGTTGTGTTGTGCAGAAGTCTGGTGGATACACAGCTGATAGTCCTACTGAATAGACTGTTAGAATTTGTATTATGGCAAGAAAAAAGCAGCTAAGTAAAGAAAAACGAGTGGCCATCATTGCTTTAAGAAATGAAGGTCAGTCAGTGCGAAAAATTGGGCAAACTTTGAAGTGTCTCCAAGTGCAGTTGCAAAAACCATCAAGCGCTACAAACAAACTGTCTCACATGAGGACCGCCCCAGGAAAGGAAGACCAAGAGTCACCTCTGCTTCTGAGGATAAGTTTATCCGAGTCACCAGCCTCAGAAATCGCAGGTTAACAGCAGCTCAGATTAGAGACCAGGTCAATGCCACACAGAGTTCTAGCAGCAGACACATCTCTACAACAACTGTTAAGAGGAGGCTTTGTGCAGCAGGCCTTCATGGTAAAATAGCTGCTAGGAAACCACTGCTAAGGACAGGCAACAAGCAGAAGAGACTTGTTTGGGCTAAAGAACACAAGGAATGGACATTAGACCAGTGGAAATCTGTGCTTTGGTCTGATGAGTCCAAATTTGAGATCTTTGGTTCCAACCACCGTGTCTTTGTGCGACGCAGAAAAGGTGAACGGATGGACTCTACATGCCTGGTTCCCACCGTGAAGCATGGAGGAGGAGGTGTGATGGTGTGGGGGGGCTTTGCTGGTGACACTGTTGGGGATTTATTCAAAATTGAAGGCATACTGAACCAGCATGGCTACCACAGCATCTTGCAGCAGCATGCTATTCCATCCGGTTTGCGTTTAGTTGGACCATCATTTATTTTTCAACAGGACAATGACCCCAAACTCACCTCCAGGCTGTGTAAGGGCTATTTGACCAAGAAGGAGAGTGATGGGGGGCTACGCCAGATGACCTGGCCTCCACAGTCACCAGACCTGAACCCAATCGAGATGGTTTGGGGTGAGCTGGACCGCAGAGTGAAGGCAAAAGGGCCAACAAGTGCTAAGCATCTCTGGGAACTCCTTCAAGATTGTTGGAAGACCATTTCCGGTGACTACCTCTTGAAGCTCATCAAGAGAATGCCAAGAGTGTGCAAAGCAGTCATCAAAGCAAAAGGTGGATACTGTGAAGAACCTAGAATATAAGACATATTTTCAGTTGTTTCACACTTTTTTGTTAAGTATATAATTCCACATGTGGTAATTCATAGTTTTGATGCCTTCAGTGTGAATGTACAATTTTCAAAGTCATGAAAATACAGAAAAATCTTTAAATGAGAAGTTGTGTCCAAACTTTTGATCTGTCTTGTATATATTTTTGATCGAATTGCGCAAAAAAATAGCAGCTTTTTAAAAACTTTCTTGACTTTTTAGGTCTTTATTTTAAAATACAGGTGTGATTTTTGCATAACTTTTGGACCCCGATACCACATCATAGGATAAAATGCCCGGACCGAGTGCGGGTCTTCAAACCCAAACTAACAGCCTCATATTTGTTGGAGGAGCAGCAAATTAGAGCTGACTTGTCTCTACAATGCCCGGGCAATGCATTCTTCACATTCAGGTATTTTTTTTTTTAATTTAGGAAGTTCATTTGACATCAGATATCAAGTTATGAGTTGTGGGAGGAAAAAGTGGTCGAAAATGTACCTTTTCTTTCATAAGATGTTCTCCTTTCATAGCTGCTGGAGACAAAATAGGGAAATCGGAAACTAGACACACTATTGAAGGTTGTGCCAAAACCACAAACTGATCTGAACAATGACATAAAATATTAGTAAAGTAGAAAATTTTCGCATAATCTCGTCTTCGTCACTTTACTCGCTCATTCTTAAGGCTATTGTACCATTAAAACCAAGCACAGGTGAACCACCTTTCGAGCTGTTCCTCCCTAAGCCCTCTGTACATTCTTGCATGGTCAAGGTGAGGAGAGTAAGCCGAGGCCAGACACGCTTTCGACAAAGACCTAATATAAATTTTCAACCAAAAAGTTGTAAAATTTGATTGTATTTATTAGTTATTACATTATTAATGTCACACAGGCCCTAAGGTCTCGACAGAGAATGAGGATTCAACTTTGTGAAGACCTTCTCGATGGCTTCTTTAACTTCTCGATTATTGAGACTGTAGATGAGAGGGTTCAACATCGGGGACACGATGACATAAAATATGGAGCTATATTTCTCCTGATCTGTGGAGTACATGGACGAGGGACCAAAATACATCAGCATGACTGTCCCGAAGTACAAAGCCACCACCCCTAGATGGGACGTACAGGTGGAAAAAGCCTTAGACCTTCCCGCGGAGCGAATCTTTAGTACGGAGGATATGATAGCAGCATACGACATTAAGATAAGGACAAGAGGAAGAAGAAGAGAAAGAAAACTGATGGAAAATATCAGAAGTTCATTATAAGTGATGTTCTCACACGATAACTTTATGAAAGCCAACATCTCACACATGAAATGGTTGATGCGGTTGTGACAAATAGTAAGTGGCGTAAAGATGGAAGGAAAAATGGTCAGCATGAAGGTTGTCATGAAGATGAGACCTACCAGCTTATAACAATTACCCCAACGCATGAGGACTGGGTAGTGGAGAGGTTGGCATATGGCGACATATCGATCATAAGCCATCACAGCCAGGAGAAGACACTCAGATCCTTCAACCAAGAGAATGACGTAGACCTGAATGACGCAAGCACTAAGTGAAATTGTCTTTTCAGTTGACAAAAGATCAGTCAACAATTTCGGTAAAACGGCTGAAGAATAACCCAAGTCAAGTAGGGATAGCATGCAAAGGAAGAAATACATGGGCTTGTGCAACCGAGGGTTGATGATGATCATGCAGATTATAAGGCCATTTCCGACAATTGTTACCATGTATGCAACCAAAAATAGGACAAAGAGGCCAATGTTTATCCTTGGATCCATGGTGAACCCAAGTAGAACGAATTCAGTGACAATTGTCTGGTTCTCGGTGTCCATTCTGAAAAGGATTTTAACCAAGAAAATGTGATGCAATATATACATGCAATGCAGTAGATAGAATAATACAATTAATGATACAACATTGGGGCTCAAAATATAAAAAATAACAAATAAAAATGTGTCCACATAAAATGTAAGAATCAATCCAGATGAGAATTACAGTGATAGAACGACGCTGGTAAGAGCGATGAAGTTCTCGACCAGAACAGTAGATATTTGAAACTTCCGACGGAGGAGCGTACTTTGACACGCGTATGATCCTAGACGGAAGGATCGTTCCAGAAGAATAGGCTTTACTGAACATGGAGGAATGTTTCATGAGATAAAATCAAGAATAGAGAAAAATACGGATGGCTGATAATCTTCTATCTAATGGTTGAACGTTCATGGGTATGCATTAGTGGACCATTCAGACCTGTAATGGAAATTATTGGAACAATAAAAGGTGCTGCCTCAAGATATCAAAGTCTCATTTTGTCATTGTCACAAGCAGAGACGAGCGGATCAATCCGCGGATGAAATAGCTTAAAGGGAACCTGTTAATAGCGTCCAAAAACACTATTAACAGCCTGCAGATATGGGGTTAATCTATAGGTTAATAGCGCTATAAAGCCATGCGGCCTCCACATTGTAAGCCCGGCTACAGAGAAGAAATGAACTTTATTCCTCCTTGCAGCCTCTGGCTTTCAGTCCTAGAGGAGTGGTCTACTCTGCACAGCTTCAGTCGCCCCTCAGTATACAGTGAGTGGCAGCTGGCACCATGTCCTGGCACTGACTGATATCCAGCTCAGCACTGCAGGTTCATAATGTTTGGGGAAATGACAGAATTCCTGAAACTCACGGTTTTATGCAAATTCGAACATTTTGAAGTTCTACTTGCAGTTCGCAAAAGAAAAAAAAATACCTGCCGGGCACCATTCCTCACACTGCTGAAGCATTAGGGAGGGGGCTAACATCTTTTTGCATTACTGCGAGGGTCTCCCCGTAATGTCTTGCATCCATGACATATAGTGGATTATCATACCTTGTAGTGTGGTGGTCAGTACCGGGGCCATCACAGAAGAATGATTTTCTACCTCTAGAGTCACTGGGTAAGTCTCATTCTCCTGTAGAGTGTAAGCTCTTATGGTCAGCAGGGTCCTCTCTCCTGTAGAGTGTAAGCTCTTATGGTCATCAGGTCCTCTCTCTTCTGTAGAGTGTAAGCCCTTATGGTCAGCGGGGTCCTCTTTGTCTCCTGTAGAGTGTAAGCTCTTATGGTCAGTGGAGTCCTCTCTCTCCTGCCTGTAGAGTGTCAGCTCTTATGGTCAGTGGGGTCCTCTCTCTCCTGTAGAGTGTAAGCTCTTATGGTCAGTTGGGTCCTCTCTCTCTCCTGTAGAGTGTAAGCTCTTATGGTCAGTTGGGTCCTCTCCCTCTCCTGTAGAGTGTAAACTCTTATGGCCAGTGGGGTCCTCTCTCTCTCCTGTAGAGTGTAAGCTCTTATGGTCAGTGGGGTCCTCTCTCTCTCCTGTAGAGTGTAAGCCCTTATGGTCAGAGGGGTCCTCTCTCTCCTGTAGAGTGTAAGCTCTTATGGTCATCAGGTTCCTCTCTCTTCTGTAGAGTGTAAGCTCTTATGGTCAGTGGGGTCCTCTCTCTTCTGTAGAGTGTAAGCTCTTATGGTCAGTGGGGTCCTCTCTCTCCTGTAGTGTGTAAGCTCTTATGGTCAGTGGGGTCCTCTTTCTCCTGTAGAGTGTAAACTCTTATGATCAGTGGGGTCCTCTCTCTCCTGTAGAGTGTAAGCCCTTATGGTCAGCAGGGTCCTCTCTCTCCTGTAGAGTGTAAGCTCTTATGGTCATCAGGTTCCTCTCTCTTCTGTAGAGTGTAAGCTCTTATGGTCAGTGGGTTCCTCTTTGTCTCCTGTAGAGTGTAAGCTCTTATGGTCATTGGGGTCCTCTCTATTCTGTAGAGTGTAAGCTCTTATGGTCAGTGGGGTCCTCTCTCTCCTGTAGTGTGTAAGCTCTTATGGTCAGTGGGGTCCTCTCTCTCCTGTAGTGTGCAAGCTCTTATGGTCAGTGGGATCCTCTCTCTCCTGTAGAGTGTATGCTCTTATGGTCAACGGGGTCCTCTCTTTCCTGTAGAGTGTAAGCTGTTATGGTCAGTGGGGTCCTCTCTCTCTCCTGTAGAGTGTAAGATCTTATGGTCAGTGGGGTCCTCTCTCTCTCTCCTGTAGAGTGTAAGTTCTTATGGTCAGCTGGTCCTCTCTCTCCTGTAGAGTGTAAGCTCTTATGGTCAGTGGGGTCCTCTCTCTCTCCTGTAGAGTGTAAGATCTTATGGTCAGTGGGGTCCTCTCTCTCCTGTAGAGTGTAAGCTCTTATGGTCAGTGAGGTCCTCTCTTTCCTGCCTGTAGAGTGTAAGCTCTTATGGTCAGCTGGTCCTCTCTCTCCTGAAGAGTGTAAGCTCTTACGGTCAGTGGGGTCATCTCTCTCCTGTAGAGTGTAAGCTCTTATGGTCAGTGGGGTCCTCTCCCTCTCCTGTAGAGTGTAAGCTCTTATGGTCAGTGGGGTCCTCTCTCTCTCCTGTAGAGTGTAAGCTCTTATGGTCAGTGGGGTCCTCTCTCTCTCCTGTAGAGTGTAAGCTCTTATGGTCAGTGGGGTCCTCTCTCTCTCCTGTAGAGTGTAAGCTCTTATGGTCAGTGGGGTCCTCTCCCTCTCCTGTAGAGTGTAAGCTCTTATGGTCAGTGGGGTCCTCTCTCTCTCCTGTAGAGTGTAAGCTCTTATGGTCAGTGGGGTCCTCTCTCTCTCCTGTAGAGTGTAAGCTCTTATGGTCAGCAGGGTCCTCTCTCTCCTGTAGAGTGTAAGCTCTTATGGTCATTGGAGTCCTCTCTCTTTCCTGTAGAGTGTAAGCTCTTATGGTCAGCAGGGTCCTCTCTCTCCTGTAGAGTGTAAGCTCTTATGGTCATTGGGGTCCTCTCTCTCTCCTGTAGAGTGTAAGCTCTTATGGTCAGCAGGGTCCTCTCTCTCCTGTAGAGTGTAAGCTCTTATGGTCAGTGGGGTCCGCTCTCTCCTGTAGAGTGTAAGCTCTTATGGTCAGTGAGGTCTTCTCTCTCCTGCCTGTAGAGTGTAAGCTCTTATGGTCAGCTGGTCCTCTCTCTCCTGTAGAGTGTAAGCTCTTATGGTCAGTGGGGTCCTCTCTCTCTCCTGTAGAGTGTAAGCTCTTATGGTCAGTGGGGTCCTCTCCCTCTCCTGTAGAGTGTAAACTCTTATGGCCAGTGGGTCCTCTCTCTCTCCTGTAGAGTGTAAGCTTTTATGGTCAGTGGGGTCCTCTCTCTCTCCTGTAGAGTGTAAGTTCTTATGGTCAGCAGGGTCCTCTCTCACCTGTAGAGTGTAAGCTCTTATGGTCAGCAGGGTCCTCTCTCTCCTGTAGAGTGTAAGCTCTTTTGGTCATTGGGGTCCTCTCTCTCTCCTGTAGAGTGTAAGCTCTTATGGTCAGCAGGGTCCTCTCTCTCCTATAGAGTGTAAGCTCTTATGGTCAGTGGGGTCCGCTCTCTCCTGTAGAGTGTAAGCTCTTATGGTCAGTGAGGTCCTCTCTCTCCTGCCTGTAGAGTGTAAGCTCTTATGGTCAGCTGGTCCTCTCTCTCCTGTAGAGTGTAAGCTCTTATGGTCAGTGGGGTCCTCTCTCTCCTGTAGAGTGTAAGCTCTTATGGTCAGTGAGGTCCTCTCTCTCCTGCCTGTAGAGTGTAAGCTCTTATGGTCAGCTGGTCCTCTCTCTCCTGTAGAGTGTAAGCTCTTATGGTCAGTGGGGTCTTCTCTCTCCTGTAGAGTGTAAGCTCTTATGGTCAGCTGGTCCTCTCTCTCCTGTAGAGTGTAAGCTCTTATGGTCAGTGGGGTCCTCTCCCTCTCCTGTAGAGTGTAAACTCTTATGGCCAGTGGGGTCCTCTCTCTCCTGTAGAGTGTAAGCTCTTATGGTCAGTGGGGTCCTCTCTCTCTCCTGTAGAGTGTAAGCTCTTATGGTCAGCAGGGTCCTCTCTCTCCTGTAGAGTGTAAGCTCTTATGGTCATTGGGGTCCTCTCTCTTTCCTGTAGAGTGTAAACTCTTATGGTCAGTGGGTTCCTCTCTCTCTCCTGTAGAGTGTAAACTCTTATGGCCAGTGGGGTCCTCTCTCTCTCCTGTAGAGTGTAAACTCTTATGGCCAGTGGGGTCCTCTCTCTCTCCTGTAGAGTGTAAACTCTTATGGTCAGTGGTGTCCTCTCTCTCTCCAGTAGAGTGTAAGCTCTTATGGTCAGCAGGGTCCTCTCTCTCCTGTAGAGTGTAAGCTCTTATGGTCAGTGGGGTCCTCTCTCTCTCCTGTAGAGTGTAAACTCTTATGGCCAGTGGGGTCCTCTCTCTCTCCTGTAGAGTGTAAGCTCTTATGGTCAGCAGGGTCCTCTCTCTCCTGTAGAGTGTAAGTTCTTATGGCCAGTGGGGTCCTCTCTCTCCTGTAGAGTGGAAGCTCTTATGGTCAGCAGGGTCCTCTCTCTCCTGTAGAGTGTAAGCTCTTATGGCCAGTGGGGTCCTCTCTCTCCTGTAGAGTGTAAGCTCTTATGGTCAGCAGGGTCCTCTCTCTCCTGTAGAGTGTAAGCTCTTATGGCCAGTGGGGTCCTCTCTCTCCTGTAGAGTGTAAGTGACGCGCCCCCTGGGACATATTCCTTTTTGAGGGGAATACCCGGCACCGGATCAGATGGGGGGTTGTAGTCTCCGAGCGGCTGTGACCCGGCCCGTGCCCAGGGCGTCAAACTCAGTGTTATGTGGCAGTCCTACAGATGTTATTAAGAGTTCTTTTGTGTCGACTACGCCACCCGTTGTGATGCGGTCACTGTGGCCGCCGCTGCAGCAGGGTCCGCTGAGGCTGATGGTGTAGGTGCAGCTTGTGATGGTATAACCCCCAACGGGTGGGGTATAGCCTCAGGGGGGACAGGTGCAGAGGATGGGGGTTGTGGTGGTGCAGTGCAGACGGCAGTGAAGACAGAGTCGGGTTGTGCAGTTAAGGGTGTTTACTTACTGCAGATGTTGTACTGGTCACTCCAGCTTCGAGTGACCACCCGAGCCGTGCTGCGTCCACCAGGTCCTGGATCCAGCCAACCCCCAAACAAGTCCGGAGCGTGGCCCTGAGCTCTCCTTCTGTCCCGTTCTCTGGCCGTCCCCACCAGTGATCCACCTAGGTCCAGCTCCCTCGGGCCTTCTGTTGGGACACCCTTGGCCTTGGGTTCCCTGACCCTTCATGTGGTGTGCCTTCGGGGTGGATGTGGTGGGTGACCGTGGCAAACGCTGCCCACGGTCTCCGGTCTCTGGCTGGGGAATGTTTTTACCCCCACCAGCTTGGGTTCCGGTACCCTGATGCCGACTCTTCACCCGGGGATTTAAGTTGGGATCTTGGAGTCCTTTTCTGCTGTTTCCCCCTCTGGGTCTCTCTCTCTTCTCCTCTCTCACTCTGGGTCTTTCTTCTCCTCTGCTCCTGACTTTCTCTCTGCATCTGACCCTGTTCTTAGTTGGTGCCCACCTTATATACACCCTCTATGTGTGAGCTCAGGTGACCAGCACCCAATGAGCTCCTAACTTTACCCAGGCTGCTCCCCCTATCTGCTCCTACACTACTTGGGATGTACCACCCCCCTCCCACTCCAGCCAGGAACAGACTCGGTCGTACCTGCACATTTCTAAGTGGGAGTACCGTCGGTCTGCTCCTCGGAAATGGGATGTGTGTAGTGCATGCAGCCTACCGAGCTCAGTTCCACACTCCATCCTTACCCGGGAGTGGAATATCACACCTCTGGGTTGAGGTGCAATACCCCTGTAGCAGCCGAATCCTCAGGGTGCTACATTCCCCCCTGGTAAATCACAGCACGTCCTCGGGCTGTAAGACAAAACACCAAAACATACAAAATTTTTCATAAACATATAAAACATATAAAAACATTATATATATATAAAACATTCTCGTCGCCTCTGGCTCCTCCTCCGGTCACTGTGCAACGTGTGTCCGGGAAAAGTGCGACAGTCTCTTAGAAAAACTGGTTTTCTATAAAACCGGTAGGGGGCGCTTTAGGACGCGCAACTATATACAAGGGTAGTGGCCGCTCTCAGTCCTCGGCCAGGTAAAGGGAAGGGAATGGCTGCTCACAGTCCTCAGCCTGTGGGATTAAGGGTACACGGGTAAACAGTCCACTCATGCTGGTCCCAACGGGGACTATATATATGTAGCAACAGTTTCTTTGGTACCCGGTCGGGTAACTATTTACATCTACTGCTCTGCCGCACTCAACGGCGTCTTCCTCCTGCTCTTTCTTTGGGGATCTCAGCTTCAGACCCGTCCGGATCCTCTTGCTCTTCCTCCTCACACCGCAACTCCTCCTCCGTCAGGCGATGCACATGGAGGGCGTAAGGTCCTTTGGCACACTTGTGCCGGGTAAAGGTGACCTCGTCCCCGATATAAAGGTCACGACCTCTGTGCCCCTCCGGCAGATGGGACTCCACATCTCTGCGCGTGACAAAGACGTCGCCGGGGGTGTTGTTGTCTCTGATGAAGCCCCACCCATGCTGCATATTGAACTTAATTACAGTCCCGGTGGTGCGGGGACTGTGCGCTGCATGGGGGTCCCTCCTGGTTCGGCTCTTCTGCTCGGCGCTCCGTACTTGGGCCTGTTGCTCCCGGACCCGCCTCTCTCTCCGCTCCCTCGCAAACTCTTCGAGCTGCTGTCGGCAACACTCAGCACGCTCCGCTGCAGCTGCCCTGGTTTCCTGAGTGAACCCCATTAGGTCTTCTCCGGTGGGGTCCCACTCAAATTGGGCTTCTTCCAGAGGAGGCGAGACCCGTGCCACGGGCTTCGGAGCCGGAATCAGGGGCTCACACAAGGGCCCTAGTCTCTGCTGCCGTTCCAGCTCATGGAATTCTTCGGGCCAGATGAAGGGCCGCCCGTCCGGCCATGTGAGCTGGCTGAACAAGTCCTCCCCCAGGTGTGGCACCCTTGGTTTTACGGGCGCGGGCGCGGTGGTGGTGGCGCCCGGATTGCCCAGGCCTTGCGGCCAGGCCTGGGGCACCTGGAAGGTGAAGGGCACCGTTAATACGGCGGCACCCTGGGCTACCTGGCCTTGCGACCAGGCCGGAGGCTCCGCGGAGGTAGGGGGCGCTGTTGGTGATGCGGCGCCCGGGGGTACTAGGCCTTGCGACCAGGCTGGTGGTATTTCCTGCTTTGTCACGCTCCGGATCGAGGCGCGTGACGTCACAGGGGTCGCTGCGGCGGCTTCCGGTCGGGGCCTAGTCCATAGCGGTGACATGGCGGCTACGGGCACAGCAGGGGGACTTTCGGGCTCTGCGACGGGGAGCTGGGGCAGGTGGGCGGTTTCCCGGCTTGGGGTATAGGCGTCCCCTTTACCTGCCTCCTTGCGTCCGGCTCCCTTCTCGGCGCCGTCTCCGGCCTTTGGTCCTCCCGCGCCATCCTCAGAGGCGGTCTGTTTCCTCTTCCAGGGTAGCGTGCTCCGTTGACTGGTCTCAGCTTGCTGGGCCATCTCCCGGCTCCATTCCGCCAATATCTCGCGCTGTACCCGGGCCATCCTCCGTGCGAGGCCCTCCAGGGCAGTCTGTGCACACTCCCGGTCTTGGGGGAGCTGTGCAAGGACCTCCACTAGGCCTAGTGGGGTCGTGGTGTCTAGCAGGCTCCTGACCAACGGGTCGGTGCTGCTCTGCTCTTCTTCCAGCAGGCTCCTGGCCAGCGGGCCGGTGCTGCTCTGCTCTCTCGCCATCTCCGGGTGAGATTCTCTGCTACTCCTCTCCAGGCTTCTTGCCTCCGGGTGCGCTCGCTCCAGACTGCTCCAGGCGGCACCCATCTTCGTTCTTTTCTTTCGTCTCCTCCCACTTCGAGGGCGGTCCCGGGGCAACTCGGTGACTGTCAGCTCCAGGGGTAGTTCTTTCACGCTGACAGACACCTCCAGCATCACAGTCTCTGTTGGTGGGGGCGGTTTCCACTTTTGGCGCCATTTTCTGTCCTGGCCCACGATGGGAGGCGGCCTCTTGCCCTCCTTTGGCACGCCCATAATGGCGTCCGCTGCTCTTCCAAGGCGGGAAATCTTCGGATTTGGCGGGAAGCGTCGCCCAGTGGCGGGAAACTCTGCAGATGGCGGGAACAAGCTGGAAATGGCGGACAATCGGCGGGAAACGACCTGTGATGGGGTCCGATGGCGTGGACCCTCCGGAACCGGCGGGAGACTTCTTTCTGAGGTAAACTTGCACTTTTCTTCAGGCACGCAGTACCCGGGTGTTGCGGGCACGTAATCCTGCCGACTACGCCAAAATTGACGCGCCCCCTGGGACATATTCCTTTTTGAGGGGAATACCCGGCACCGGATCAGATGGGGGGTTGTAGTCTCCGAGCGGCTGTGACCCGGCCCGTGCCCAGGGCGTCAAACTCAGTGTTATGTGGCAGTCCTACAGATGTTATTAAGAGTTCTTTTGTGTCGACTACGCCACCCGTTGTGATGCGGTCACTGTGGCCGCCGCTGCAGCAGGGTCCGCTGAGGCTGATGGTGTAGGTGCAGCTTGTGATGGTATAACCCCCAACGGGTGGGGTATAGCCTCAGGGGGGACAGGTGCAGAGGATGGGGGTTGTGGTGGTGCAGTGCAGACGGCAGTGAAGACAGAGTCGGGTTGTGCAGTTAAGGGTGTTTACTTACTGCAGATGTTGTACTGGTCACTCCAGCTTCGAGTGACCTCCCGAGCCGTGCTGCGTCCACCAGGTCCTGGATCCAGCCAACCCCCAAACAAGTCCGGAGCGTGGCCCTGAGCTCTCCTTCTGTCCCGTTCTCTGGCCGTCCCCACCAGTGATCCACCTAGGTCCAGCTCCCTCGGGCCTTCTGTTGGGACACCCTTGGCCTTGGGTTCCCTGACCCTTCATGTGGTGTGCCTTCGGGGTGGATGTGGTGGGTGACCGTGGCAAACGCTGCCCACGGTCTCCGGTCTCTGGCTGGGGAATGTTTTTACCCCCACCAGCTTGGGTTCCGGTACCCTGATGCCGACTCTTCACCCGGGGATTTAAGTTGGGATCTTGGAGTCCTTTTCTGCTGTTTCCCCCTCTGGGTCTCTCTCTCTTCTCCTCTCTCACTCTGGGTCTTTCTTCTCCTCTGCTCCTGACTTTCTCTCTGCATCTGACCCTGTTCTTAGTTGGTGCCCACCTTATATACACCCTCTATGTGTGAGCTCAGGTGACCAGCACCCAATGAGCTCCTAACTTTACCCAGGCTGCTCCCCCTATCTGCCCCTACACTACTTGGGATGTACCACCCCCCTCCCACTCCAGCCAGGAACAGACTCGGTCGTACCTGCACATTTCTAAGTGGGAGTACCGTCGGTCTGCTCCTCGGAAATGGGATGTGTGTAGTGCATGCAGCCTACCGAGCTCAGTTCCACACTCCATCCTTACCCGGGAGTGGAATATCACACCTCTGGGTTGAGGTGCAATACCCCTGTAGCAGCCGAATCCTCAGGGTGCTACATAAGCTCTTATGGTCAGCAGGGTCCTCTCTCTCCTGTAGAGTGTAAGTTCTTATGGCCAGTGGGGTCCTCTCTCTCCTGTAGAGTGGAAGCTCTTATGGTCAGCAGGGTCCTCTCTCTCCTGTAGAGTGTAAGCTCTTATGGCCAGTGGGGTCCTCTCTCTCCTGTAGAGTGTAAGCTCTTATGGTCAGCAGGGTCCTCTCTCTCCTGTAGAGTGTAAGCTCTTATGGCCAGTGGGGTCCTCTCTCTCCTGTAGAGTGTAAGCTCTTATGGTCAGCAGGGTTCTCTCTCTCCTGTAGAGTGTAAGCTCTTATGGCCAGTGGGGTCCTCTCTCTCTCCTCTGCCACATGTATTTTTCCAACAGTTAAAATCTCTCCAGTATTGAGAGTCATATAAATGTGTTCTCCGCAAATCAAATTTGGGTGAAAACATTTTTTGGGGAAAATCTATGAAGTCGACTAATTGGAATCTCAAAACATCCGCTCATCTCTAGTCACATGTGTTGTGCTAAATGATTTCTTACAAAACATAAGCTTCTAAAATGTGAAACATCTTACTTAGGTCATATACTAAATATTTAGATAGCTGTTGAACAGTTGAGCTAATGCTCCTTAATCCAGCCTAATTTAAGTGGGTGTGGGCATATTTTTCCCAAGGGGGAAAGGGAAATTATCCTTTGCCACGCACCCTTATCCAGACTCCTCTGTCCCTTCCAGACCCTCTGTTCCCCTGTTGACTCCCCTGTGATCTCCAGACTTTCCTATCCCCTCTTAACCACCCTGTCCCAACCCAATCCTCTGATCCTTCTTGATATGTCTCTGTCCACGGCAGAAACTCATCCCCTCCAGACCCCTCTGTCCATTCCAGACTTCTTTCTGCCTCTCCAAACTTTTCTGTCCACCCCAAATACTTATCTTTTGCAGACTCCTTGTTAGAACCTTGCTGTTAGGTTTTTTTTCCTTTGCTGGTCACATGACCTTGTTGGCCTATTTAATCCTGCTCCGCCCTTCTGGCTTTGCTGGACTTCATTGTATATCTACTTTCTAGCTAGCCTGTGCTCTGTATCTAACTGTGTTAGTTTGCTTGGTCTACGGACCTCTATGTTCTATCTATTTTGTTTGTTCGTCTGTCTGCTACTATTTCTGTTAGGAGGTGTCCCATATTCCTCCCAGTCCTTAGTACTTGTAGGGATTCCCTCCTCACATCTATAGGTCTCCGTACAGACTAGATTAGGACTTTAGCAGGTCTGATCGCAGGATCAGGTTCCCTGTTACATCGTAGGGATTCAGCTGAGTCTTATAGTAGGGACAGATCTCCTCTCTTTCCTTAGCTTTGGTAGCAGAACATAACAGTAAGTCCAGCCTGCAAATTCTCTAAGGAAAGATTTTTTTTTTTTTTTTTTTTTTTGTTCCATCATGGTGTCGGTTCAGGATTTGGCTAAACACCTGCAGGGACTCTCTCTGGAAGTGGCCGAGCTCCGTCAGCACGTGAGTAACTGTCCTGGAGCATATTTCTTGGAGCCTAAGGTATGTTTGCCGGATTTATTTTTTGGTGAACATCGAGAATTTTTTTCATTTAAAAATGCTTGCTTATTGTATTTTCGTTTGAGACCCAAGTCCTCTGGGGATGAATCCCAGCGCGTAGGGTTCATAATGTCACTTTTGCGCAAAGAGCCTCAGGAGTGGGCCTTTTCTTTGCAACCTAGAGATACATGCTTCAGATCAGTGGATAGTTTTTTTTTCTGCTTTAGGACTATTATATGATGATCCTGACCGTGTGGCATCAGCTGAGACTGAGTTGAGACGTTTAAAACAAGGATCAGGTAATGTCGAAAAATATTGTACTCATTTTCGTCGTTGGTCCACTCAAACAGGGTGGAACGATTCTGCTCTGAAAAGTCTATTTCTTGCTGGGCTCAGTAAAAGGGTTAAAGACCTGCTAATTGCTTATCCTACACCTGAGGATTTGCAACAGGCTATGCAATTAGCTATACGGGTGGATAAAGACTACTTTGATAGGAAACGACAGGAGGTTTTGTTCGCTGTTGGTGACATGGTTTGGTTGTCCTCTAGGAATCTGCGGTTGAGGATTCCTTCTAAGAAATTGGGTCCCAAGTTTGTAGGGCCCTTTAAGGTGCTTCAGGTTGTCAACCAATCTGCTGTTAGGTTGGAGGTTCCTACCTCCTGGAGAATTAATCCGGTCTTTCATGTCTCTCTGTTAAAAAAAGCTGTTGTGTCGGATGGTGACGCCTCTGCCTCTGTTCCTCCGGTGGTGGAGGACGGGGAATATGAAATTTCTCGCATCCTTGACTCTAGACGGTATAGAGGTAGTTTGCAGTATCTTGTGGCCTGGAAAGGTTTCGGACCCGAGGATAACTCTTGGGTGAGGTCAGATGATGTTTCCGCGTCCAGACTTATCAGAGCGTTTCACAGGAGATTTCCTGATAAGCCTGGTCCTAGGGGATCCGGAGGATCCTCTTAGAAGGGGGGGTACTGTTAGAACCTTGCTGTTAGGTTTTTTTTCCTTTGCTGGTCACATGACCTTGTTGGCCTATTTAATCCTGCTCCGCCCTTCTGGCTTTGCTGGACTTCATTGTATATCTACTTTCTAGCTAGCCTGTGCTCTGTATCTAACTCTGTTAGTTTGCTTGGTCTACGGACCTCTATGTTCTATCTATTTTGTTTGTTCGTCTGTCTGCTACTATTTCTGTTAGGAGGTGTCCCATATTCCTCCCAGTCCTTAGTACTTGTAGGGATTCCCTCCTCACATCTATAGGTCTCCGTACAGACTAGATTAGGACTTTAGCAGGTCTGATCGCAGGATCAGGTTCCCTGTTACATCGTAGGGATTCAGCTGAGTCTTATAGTAGGGACAGATCTCCTCTCTTTCCTTAGCTTTGGTAGCAGAACATAACACTCCTGTCTCGTTCAGACCCTTTTGTTCCCCTCTAGATTCCTCTGTCCCTTGAAGACTTTTACTTCCTCAAGACTTCTTTGTCCCCCCTCTAGACTCCACCTTTCCCCATACCAGACTTCTGTTTCCTCGTTACACTCCTCTTTCCCCTTCCAGACTTTTATGACCACGACAAACTACTCTGGCAGTGGCATATATTCCGTAGGAAAAAAATATCGGGCATTCTGAGATCTTATTTGCTCATTGCCTGTTTCCACTTACTTATGCTATTGGTTAAAAAAATAGAGAGACCTCCGTCCAATTTGTTTAATCATTTGATTTCTGTCTAAATTTCTTGATTTTCATTGAGGAGTGAAAACGCCCCCCGAAACACATGTCTGGTTTGGCGTTTATCGTAAGTCATGTGATAAGGTTCGTTAAAGGTTGATATTGACTTGTAGGATTGCTTTAGGTGACACTGGATCTCAAGTTCTCTTCCTCTCTGAAAAGACAATTTGCATTCTAAATTTGCATTGACATTTGCATAGATGTAAGCCAAAGATGCCACGATTAAAAATAAAAATGATTTCAAATAATTAACTACACAACTCCAACCCCAACTCCACGCAAGGTTAAGCATCAATCTACTTTGTGTTTTCCTTCTCTGCTTGATTTCCAACCCATCTACGGTACCTTCTACAGTATAGTTGTACCTTCTATAAGTGGCTATGGATGATTCTACCCAATGCCATTACAACCCATTTTTAGAATTGATAGAAGGTTCCCGAACTCATGGTTCACTGGTTGAGTCTCGAAGATGGAGTCTGTTGGCCAATACCACCACTTGGTGCTCTTGAAATATGACTTGGAAAGCTTCTAAAAGAGGTTACCTTTTGATGATACTGTAAGACCAGATTAGAGGACAATTAGGGGGGCTTTGTAACATAGAATAATTAGAGAATTGATAGAAGGTTCCCGAACTCATGGTTCACTGGTTGAGTCTCGAAGATGGAGTCTGTTGGCCAATACCACCACTTGGTGTTCTTGAAATATGACTTGGAAAGCTTCTAAAAGAGGTTACCTTTTGATGATACTGTAAGACCAGATTAGAGGACAATTAGGGGGGGCTTTGTAACATAGAATAATTAGAGAATTGATAGAAGGTTCCCGAACTCATGGTTCACTGGTTGAGTCTCGAAGATGGAGTCTGTTGGCCAATACCACCACTTGGTGTTCTTGAAATATGACTTGGAAAGCTTCTAAAAGAGGTTACCTTTTGATGATACTGTAAGACCAGATTAGAGGACAATTAGGGGGGGCTTTGTAACATAGAATAATTAGAGAATTGATAGAAGGTTCCCGAACTCATGGTTCACTGGTTGAGTCTCGAAGATGGAGTCTGTTGGCCAATACCACCACTTGGTGTTCTTGAAATATGACTTGGAAAGCTTCTAAAAGAGGTTACCTTTTGATGATACTGTAAGACCAGATTAGAGGACAATTAGGGGGGGCTTTGTAACATAGAATAATTAGAGAATTGATAGAAGGTTCCCAACTCATGGTTCACTGGTTGAGTCTCGAAGATGGAGTCTGTTGGCCAATACCACTACTTGGTGTTCTTGAAATATGACTTGGAAAGCTTCTAAAAGAGGTTACCTTTTGATGATACTGTAAGACCAGATTAGAGGACAATTAGGGGGGGCTTTGTAACATAGAATAATTAGAGAATTGATAGAAGGTTCCCGAACTCATGGTTCACTGGTTGAGTCTCGAAGATGGAGTCTGTTGGCCAATACCACCACATGGTGTTCTTGAAATATGACTTGGAAAGCTTCTAAAAGAGATTACCTTTTGATGATACTGTAAGACCAGATTAGAGGACAATTAGGGGGGGCTTTGTAACATAGAATAATTAGAGAATTGATAGAAGGTTCCCGAACTCATGGTTCACTGGTTGAGTCTCGAAGATGGAGTCTGTTGGCCAATACCACCACTTGGTGTTCTTGAAATATGACTTGGAAAGCTTCTAAAAGAGGTTACCTTTTGATGATACTGTAAGACCAGATTAGGGGACAATTAGGGGGGGCTTTGTAACATAGAATAATTAGAGAATTGATAGTTGAGATGATCTCACTTTTGTTCTCTTTCAAGAAGTGACTCTCACGTTGGAAGATCAAGACAAAGAGTGAGCTCCAGAAACTCACCTTTGGACTTGCAAAGACAGTTTGTAGATGCTGGTCCGTTTTCTTTTAAAATTGGTTAATTTTAGTTATTCCCCCCAAAAAATAAATTACTGAAAAAATGTTGAGAATATCTCTACTTTTGAAGTATTGCTTTAACGGAAGGATATCTCCTTACCTACTGCTCCCGAATGAGCATAGACTGAGAACCATAGGGCTCATGTACATGGTCAATCTTCACACAAGAACGGGAGGATAATCCGTATCATACAGACCTAAACAGAGCTCAATAAAGTACTTACAACTAAGTATGAAGCCGGTGAAACTCCATTTGCCTCCATACCTCCTCCTGCACTTGGCAAATCCAAAGACATTCCGAAACATAATAGACAAAAAAAATATTTATCCGATTCATCATTTGTGATTTATTGAAGTTACTTTTATTTTTTTTTGTCTTGTGATGATATTCACTGAAGGGTTTTTTCTTGGCCACAAATTCTTCAAAATGGTGCATGCAGTTTATGAAGTTGTTGCACAATGGGAAAAAAAATGTTCTTTATTTTTGTCCTTAACTGATTTACGTGATTTTTCAGCACCAAAAGTCACAAATGCTTTGGGCTAAAAAAATGGCACCAAATTGAAAATTCCTCCAGAAACCTTACTCCTGGAGGAAGACTGGAGTGAGATGTGAGAAATAAAACCTGAATTTTGGCAAAAAGTTGCATTTCACGCAAGTGGTTCAAACATCTGGATAAGAAAAGTTGTAAAAAATAAAATAAAAATAGATTTGAAATAAAAAAAAACAACTTAAAAAGTGGCACAAAGTGTATAGAAAATAAGATGTACAAATGACTCCAGAAAACTGGAGAAACAACAATGAGGAATAGGGGGGGGGGCGATGTTTTTTCTTTTTATTGTATACTATTTAACATTGAGCGTGTTCCAGTCATGTAGACTAAATGCAGAGAAATGATAGAAAACTACTCAATAAATATTATATTAAAATATCATTTTATAATAAAATTCCTGATCGCCTTCATTTTTTAAATTGTCAAGCATTGTGTTTAAACTATGAAACAAATAAAAGCGAAAATTTTAACCAACAAAAAGTGAAATCTGCTTTTTCGTCCCAAATAGCTGTAAAGTAAAGTAAAAATAAAATGTAAAATATGAAATAAACAAAAAAAAAGTTGAGATTAAAAAAAAAGGAAAAGAAAAAAAAAAAAAGACCGCTGTTCCAGTAAAAAAAAAAAAAAAATGGAGCTACTAAACACAAAGTGGGAGAACGAGTTCTGGATCAGATGCGGAAATATCCGCTGCTGATCTGTAGTTTGGATTATAAATGATCTTTAAACGATGCCATTATCATCTGTAAACACCGGAGATTAATTATTCTTCTTCCAGATTTCTAAATAAGTGTCAAGAGTAATGGCCGAGAGGGAGGAAAACCAAATTATTAATATTTCTTTATTATTTATTTTTATTTAGATCCTATCTAAATGTTTGACAGAATTTAGACTGTATGTCACATGTGATTACCAGGATGGCCTTAGTAGGAGACAATTTTTGGTGCTAACAATGATAATATTTACTATATCAGGGTTAAATATCCCTGTAACTTGTGCGAAAAAGGTGTATATTGTAAAAAAAAAAAAAAAAAGATATATATCAATACAGTATATCATTGTTAGAGATGAGTGGATCTGGCAATTTTCAGATCATCAATTTATGCTGATTTTGTGCTGATTTTTCGGTGAAGCTGTTTTCTACAGATTGAATGTTCTTTATTATTCTCCCGAGCCCGGTGCAAAATAAACTTAGGGTGTAAATAAATAAATAAAACACAACTTAAAAAAACCCAAATAATCACCTCACTGCTCACCGGTCTGGTCGCCCCTACTTCTCATTGCCCAATGTTTGGTCTCCATGACTCTTTGCATCCAGAAGTCGCAGCTTAGAGTGAAGACACCAGAGATGCAGCATGCGATGAGTCTGTAGTTCATCGCGGCTGTAGTGAGTCTTGCTTGGAGACTGGTTTCCCCACTCACAAACAGAAGAAGGAGCATAGATATACACTTGAGAGTTGTGGCTTTCTCATTATTGTTCCTCCTGATAGAGGACTCAAGAACATGAACATAAGCTAATGTGAAAGAGGCCTTTAGTTGCTTAGAGGTTACCTTGAGTTCCTTTGTGACCCAATAGACCTGTATGTGCCTTGCAATCTGAGTCATCTTTGTTGGTTGAAGGCTAATCATTGTCTTGCATTTCCTCCATTTGAACACAATTAGTTTAACTGCAAATTGATGGACTCAAAAATTGTAGTGACGGTTTTGTTACCTTTTCCAGCCTGATGGACATTGGCATCTCTTCTTCTGAGGTCCTCAGAAATCTCCTTTGTTTATGCCGCAACCACTAATATTTTTGATTCATTTGCTTGATTTGGTTCTGTATCTACTTTTAGGACGTGTGCGATAATGTGATGTAGTTTAAGGTCAAATTTATGCAGAAATATGGAAAATTCTGAAGGATTCACTCTTACTCTGGAACAATCTCTATTTTATGTTTCCCCTGTAACTCGAGCTCTTATGCATGCCCTAGTTACAGTAAGAAATATATACACCAAAGAAAAAAAAAATTCCTCCTATACAGAGCAGGTGCATTATTCAGCTAGAAGCCAAGAGTAACTGCTGTGCTTGGTGCTAGCTGTGATTGCAACAATTTAACCTCTTAGATGCCACTGTCAGTTGTGATAGCAGAATTTAGGTGGTTAGTAATGGGGATCGGTCGCTTCCGAGAAGCAATCACTGAGCATCGATGTATTAATTTTCAGAGTATGGTGACTGAAGGAAAAAACCTTTTTTTTTTTACTAGCAATAAAACAACGAAAACAAAAAATAGAAACAAAAATATAAAATACCTATAAAAATATGGTATCATCATAACAGTCCTGATTTATAGAAAAAAGTCACCGTGTAATTTTTCTCTATTTCATTCACTTTTTTTTACTTACTTGTCAGTACATAATATGGTACAATAATTAAAAAAATTACAACGTATTCTTCAAAAAAACAAGCCCTCATATGTTGATGGAAAACTAAAATGTTACTTTTCTTGGAAGAAAAGGAGGAAAAATGAAAGCACAAAAAAAAATAATTGTCCAGTCCTTGGTGGGTTATGAGGTTAAAATAATGCATAAAGAAGACACAAAACATTGTTTCAAACAAAATATATTTTATTTTAACCCTTTAACCCCCGAGGGTTGTTTGCACGTTAATGACCAGGCCAATTTTTACAATTCTGACCACTGTCACTTTATGAGGTAATTACTCTGGAACACTTCAACGGATCCCCCTGATTCTGAGATTGTTTTTTCGTGACATATTTTACTTCATGATTGTGGTAAAATTTCTTCGATATCACTTGCGATTATTTGTGAAAAAAATGGAAATTTGGTGAAAATGTTGAAAATTTTGCAATTTTCAAAATTTGAATTTCTATGCCCTTAAATCAGAGAGATATGTCATACAAAATAGTTAATAAATAACATTTCCCACATGTCTACTTTACATCAGCACAATTTTGGAACTCAAATTTTTTTTTATTAGGGAGCTATAAGGGTTAAAAGTTGACCGGCGATTTCTCATTTTTCCAACAAAATTTACAAAACCATTTTTTTAGGGACCACATCACATTTGAAGTCACTTTGAGGAGTCTATATGACAGAAAATACCCAAAAGTGACACCATTCTAAAAACTGCACCCCTCAAGGTGCTCAAAACCACATTCAAGAACTTTATTAACCCTTCAGGTGCTTCACAGGAATTTTTGGAATGTGGAAGAAGAAAATGAAACTTTTTTCACAAAAATGTTACTTTAGACCCAATTTTTTTCATTTTAGCAGGGGTAACAGGAAAAAATGGACCCCAACATTTGTTGTGCAATTTCCCCTGGGCACACAGATACCCCATACGTGGGGAAAAAACACTGTTTTGGCGCACGGCACGGTTCGGAAGGGAAGGAGCACCATTTGACTTTTTGAATGTAAAATTTGCTTGAATAATTAGCAGACACCATGTTGCATTTGGGGAGTCCCTGATGTGCCTAAAGAGGGGAAACCCCACACAAGTAACACCATTTTGGAAACTAGACCCCTCAGGGAACTTATCTAGATGTGTCATGAGCACCTTGAAGCCCCAGGTGCTTCAGAGAAGTTTATAACATTGAGTTGTAAAAATAACATTTTCCCATTTTTCCCACAAAAATGTTTTTCAGCCCCTAATTTTGCATTTTCATAAGGGTAACAGGAGAAATTGCACCATGCAGTTTGTTGTGTAATTTCTCCTGAGTAAGCAGATACCCAATATTTGGGGGAAAACCACTGCTTGGGCATACGGCAGGGTTCGAAAGGGAAGGAGCGCCATTTGACTTTTTGAATGTAAAATTTGCTTGAATAATTAGCAGACGCCATGTTGCATTTGGAGAGCCCCTGATGTGCCTAAACAGTGGAAACCCCTCACAAGTGACACCATTTTGGAAACTAGACCCCTGAGGGAACTTATCTAGATGTGTGGTGAGCACCTTGAACCCCCAGGTGCTTCACAGAAGTTTATAAGATTGAGTCGGAAAAATAAAATTTTCACATTTTTCCCACAAAAATGTTTTTCAGCCCCCACTTTTGTATTTTCATAAGGGTAACAGGAGAAATTGTACCATGCAGTTTGTTGTACAATTTCTCTTGAGTAAGCAGATACCCCATATTTGGGGGAAAACCACTGCTTGGGCAAACGGCAATGTTCAGAAGGGAAGGAGCGCGATTTGACTTTTTGAATGTAAAATTTGCTTGAATAATTAGCGGATGTGCCCCTGATGTGCCTAAACAGTGGAAACCCCCCACAAGTGACACCATTTTGGAAACTAGACCCATCAGGGAGCTTATCTAGATGTGTGGTGAGCACCCTGAACCCCTCAAGTCCTTTACAGAAGTTTATAACATGGAGCCGTGAAAATAAAAAAATCAAACTTTTTCCACAAAAATTATGTTTTAGCCCCAATTTTTTATTTTCACAAGGGTAAGAGGAGAAAATGGACCCCAAAAACTTTTGTGCAATTTCTCCTGAGTGCGCCAATACCCCATATGTGGGGAAAATACAGTGTTTGGGCGCACGGCAGAGTTCAGAAGGGAAGGAGCACTGTGTGACTTTTTGAACGCAAAATTGACTGGAATCGAGAGCGGACGCCATGTCGTGTTTGGAGAGCCCCTGATGTACCTAAATAGTGGAAACCCATCACAAGTGACCTCATTTTGGAAACTACACCCCTCAAGGATTTTATCAAGGGGTATAGTGAACATTTTGAACCCAGAGGTACAACACAGAATTTGATAACACTAGGTCATCATATTGAATAAGTTGTCATTAGTCTTGAGCGCAAGTGCTCGCTACTTGAATTTGCATCGGGTACTCAGGCATGCACCATGTATCGCGGGTGCTTGAGTGACATGCTCGAGTCCCCACCCACATGTTTCACGGTTATTAGACACCCAAAAAAAAAACATGCGGGGATCGCTCGTGCATGGCAGGCAATCCCCACGAGGTTTCTTTGGCCGCGAAGCATATGGGGCGCAGACTCGAGCATGTCACTTGAGCACCCGCGATACTCAGTGCATACCCGAGCACCCGATGCAAACTCAAGTAGCGAGCACTTGCCCTCAACACTAGTTGCCATATCGTCATTTTTTTTTTTTTTAACTTTTGAAAAAAATCCCAACCCTAACCTTAGCCCAATCCTAACCCTAACTCCAACCCCAACCCTAACCCTAGCCCAACCCAACCCTAACCCTAACTCCAACCCCAACCCTAACCCTAGCCCAACCCAACCCTAACCCTAGCCCAACCCCAGCCCTAACCCTAGCCCAACGACAACCCTAACCCCAGCCCCAACCCTAACCCTAGCCCCAACCCTAGCCCCAACCGTAACCCCAACCGTAACCCCAACCCTAACCCCAACCCTAACCTTAACACTAGCCCAACCCTAGCCCTAACCCCAACCCTAACCCTAGCCCAACCCTAACCCTAGCCCAACCCTGACCCTAGCCCAACCCTAACCCTAGCCCAACCTTAGCCCCAACCCTAACCCTAGCACAACCCTAACGCCAACCCCAACCCTAACCCTAGCATAACCCTAACCCTAGAGTTTATTTTTTACGCCATTCCTCGTGTGGTATAAGTGATTAGATGACCTTATTCTTCGGGTCGGTGTGACTACAGAGATACCAGAATGATATCAGGTTTTTATGATTGACAGCTGTCACACACTAAAAGACCCATTTTTTGTAAAATCTAGTTTTTGCATCGCCATATTTTGAGAGCTATAATTTTTCCATATTTTGGCAAACAGTCATGTGATGGCTTGTTTTTTGAGGGATTAGTTGACGTTTTTATTGGTGCCATTTTCAGGCACGTGACATTTTTTGATCGCTTTCTATTCCGATTTTTGGGAGGCAGAATAAACAAAAACCAACAATTCAGGAATTGTTTTTTTTTTAATTTTTTTATTCTGCTCCGCATGTGGTAAAATTGATAAGGTAGCTTTATTCTTTGGGTCAGTATGTTTACAGCGGTACCACATTTATATAATTTTTTTATGTTTTGACGCTTTTACATAAGAAAAGCAATTTTATAGAAAAATTTTTTTTTTGCATCGCTTTATTCTGAGAGCTATAACTTTTTTATTTTTTGGAGCTGTGTGGCAGCTTGTTTTTTGCAGGACGAGATTATGTTTTCAGCAGTACAATTTTTATTTATATTCGTCTTTTTGGTCGCATGTTATTCCATTTTTTGTTTGGCGGTATGATGATAAAGCATTGCTTTTTGCTTTGCTTTTTATTTTTATTTTTTACCGTGTTCACTGAAGGGGTTAACTAGTGGGACAGTTTTATAGGTCAGGTCGTTCCGGACGAGACAATACCAAATATGTGTACTTTTATTGTTTTTTTTAATTTTTTTTTTATAATAATATTTATTGATGGGTACATTATATTTTTATTTTTGGTGGATAATTTTTTTATTTTTTTTAAAAATATTTTTACAATTTTTTTTTTTTTTTTTCACTTTCTGACAGTTTTTTTTTTACTTTTATACTTTATCCCACTCTGGGACTTTCACTTTTTTTATTCTGATCGCCTGCATAGCATAGGGATGGAGCACCATACCTGTGCCATGCAGGCTGTCAGCGCTGCACAGTGAGAAGATACTTTGGTCATGCATTGTGCATGACCAAAAAATCTTCCTGCTGTCTGGTGACCCGGATGTTGTCATGACGACATCGGGTCATCATGGCAACATCCGGGAAGCCGCGGTAGACAGCGCTGGAGGCCGGAAGAGGTGGTGAGTATTGCGATCACCTCCCCTTGCCACCACAATGCTGCGATCGACTTCAATCGCAGCATTGCGGGGGCTAATGTGCCGGGAGCGGTGCGGGACCGCTCCCTGCACATAGTACTGGGTGTCGGCTGTGATAATCAGCTGACACCCGGCGGCGATCGAGCCTGCACAGCGCCATGACGTATTAATATGGGTCAGGCTCTTAAAGCCCAGGGCACAGACGCGTATTAATACGTCTTGGGCTTTAAAGGGGTTAAAAACATATTTACACCAACACATCCTACATATCTGCATTATCATTGCATTTGTAAATATAGACATTAATTGTACAGCAGATTTTGCTATGTAATCTGAGAGCAACATGATTTAGGGACAGAGACCCTGATTCCAGCGATGTGTCACGTACTGGGCTGTTTTTTACAGTTTCAATACAACCAGTGTTTTATCAGCAGGAGATTATCACTGCAGTACTAAGTGTCTCATGACTGCTAGTCTAACCACACCCCTGCCACTAACACAGTGTACACGGGAAGCTTCCAGTCAGTGCTGTGGGTGGGGTTATACACAGAAAACTGCCAATCAGTTGTGTGGGCAGGGTTATATACAGCAATCGGCCAATCAGTGTGGTGGGCGGAGTTATATCCAGAAATCAGCCAATAAGTGGAGTGGGGCGGGGTTATGCACAGAAAGCTGCCAATCAGTGATGTGGGTGGGGTTATACACAGAAAGCTGCCAACCAGTGATGTGGGCGGGGTTATACACAGAAAGCTGCCAATCAGTGGTGTGGGTGGGGTGTCAGGGTTCCACAGAGACGACACCGGGGAGATCACGCAATACCTCGCCGCTGCCGTCACTCTGACCGGTTTCCACAGGATTCAGCAGGGATTCGCGAGCACATGATCACGATTACTCACTACTTAGCTATCGGCAAGCGAGCAGAAAGCATATGGCGTCACACCTCTGGACTCCAACTCATGGAATATGTGTATACGCCACCGTACGGTTACTGCCAGCTTCACGATAGCCCAATTATTATTATTCGCTGCCACCACCGGCCGAGTTTGAACTATAATACAGGCCTGGCCGGACGCCTGCTTTCTGGTAGCATATGGCTTCGGGGGAGGGACCGATTACAGAGCAAAAGAAACAGAACTATTAAATTTTATATTTAATCCAAAAGGAAGGCAGTGTTTAGGAAAATATACAAAGATTTTACAAATGGACATTTACAGTACAGAATAGACAGTTACATAAAATAAACAGGATTACAGAAGAAACTTACTATAGAGTTTGCGGAGACGAATCAGTATAACTGGAGGAGGGGCTCCCCGATTTGATTTGAGCGTTATCAAACGCATTCCGTTGCTTATAGTATCTATACTCCCCTGGCAATGAATATGAATCAACCTTCAGTTGGATCTTTTATGCCAGAGTAAGAGATTGGTCCACACACCCCCTGGGTTGACATTATGTGGGCTCGGCTCCACCCTTCATGTTTTTACTAGAAACGCTAACTTCTGTGATAACTCATTACTGGTTGCTCGCAGAAGCTTGCAATATTCTGGTATTTTTGTGCCACAGCTCCCCAGGGGGGGGGGGGGGGGGGCTCACAGCTACAGAAAAATAAGCATATTGTTCCTTGGCTGACCCTGTCACTAAAAATATGGGTCCTGTTATTATAAGAATTATGGAACTTTAGTTATTCCACATTTCGTGTTGGTGCCGAATGTGTGGGGGACCTCTGTTAAAAATCCCTTTGACATCCTGGGAACACTACCTTCTCAGCTAAATGTAGATTTGGATTTGGTAGCACCTAATGTGCTAGCATTTGCTTCCATAGCCCTTCTCAGGTGTGTGTTAATTTGCATAGATGCCAATGGCCAAGTGTCAGCTCTTGGTTCTTTGACAAATACTATAGGGGAGGGGTGAGAGGGGCTTCAGGGGGAGAAAGAATGAATTAATATTTTCTTAACATTTCCATGGCATGGGTTTATACACAGAAAGCTGCCAATCAGTGGTGTGGGTGGGGTTATATACTGGAAGCTGCCAATCTGTGGTGTGGGTGGGGTTATATACAGGATGCTGTCAATCAGTTATGTGGGCGGGGTTATATACGGGAAGCTGCCAATCAGTGATGTGGGCGGGGTTATACACAGAAAACTGCCAATCAGTGATGAGGGCAGGGTTATACACAGAACTCTGCCAATCAGTGATGTGGGCAGGGTTATAAACAGAAAGCTGCCAATCAGTGGTGTGGGCGGGGTTATATATAGGAAGCTGCCAATCAGTGATGTGGGCGGAGTTATACACAGAAATCTGCCAATCAGTGATGTGGGCGTGGTTATACACAGAAAGCTGCCAATCAGTGATGTGGGTGGGGTTATACACAGAAAGCTGCCAATCAATGATGTGGGCAGGGTTATAAACAGAAAGCTGCCAATCAGTGGTGTGGGCGGGGTTATATACAGGAAGCTGCCAATCAGTGATGTGGGCGGGGTTATACACAGAAATCTGCCAATCAGTGATGTGGGCGTGGTTATACACAGAAAGCTGCCAATCAGTGATGTGGGTGGGGTTATACACAGAAAGCTGCCAATCAGTGATGTGGGCAGGGTTATAAACAGAAAGCTGCCAATCAGTGGTGTGGGTGGGGTTATATACAGGAAGCTGCCAATCAGTGGTGTGGGTGGGGTTATATACAGGAAGCTGCCAATCAGTGATGTGGGCGAGGTTATACACAGAAAGCTGCCAATCAGTGATGTGGGCGGGGTTATACACAGAAAGCTGCCAATCAGTGATGTGGGCGGGGTTATATACTGAAAGCTGCCAATCAGTGGTGTGGTCGAGGTTATACACAGCTCAGCATTCTGAGCTCTGCTAGATCTGCAACAGAGAAAACTGTGATTATATCACAACTGCTGCAACCAGTAACCTAAGTGACACATCACTGGAATCAGGATCTCTTTTCCTACATCATACTGCTGTCAAACTACATACCAAAAATCTGCTGACAGCTTCCCTTTAAATAACAAAAAAAAAAGCATGGTGGAGTGGTAGATTTTATTTCTTAACATGTCCCCTAAAATGAAATGTGCTGATTACAGGAGTCGGCATAATGTACATGACATCTCAGATTACTATGGCAGAGCCGTGGTTGACAGTCACTGCACATGGACATGTCAACAGCCCAATAGACTATCCTAGGTAGGAGGGTTTTCCTTTAAAAACATGGAAAGCACTTGTCATTTTTTTTTTTTTTGCCTATGTATGAATGAGGTCTTAAAGGGAAACTATCCTGGGCAGAAATGCTATTTAGCTGCAGATATAGGGTTTATAGGCAGTTAAATATAATTAAATCCTGCCCGGCCGCTGCAGTAAAAGTGCAGCCACTGGGAGACAATGACCTCCTGTGCTTCCCGGAGCAGCCGGCGTTCAGTCACAGGGGCGTTCACGGAGCAGATACACTCACCACTCACTATAAGTTGGACAATTGGAGGCTTTGCCGTTTTTTGAAATTCTCTGTGAATTGATTCGCCACTGATCAATTAATTTGGAAAAAACTTGATGAAGATGACGAATTTGAATTTCAAATGATTCGCTCATCTCAAGTAAATACCGATCTTCAGAAAGCTGAAGTGGACCCTTGTGAAGGGATACAGGTACAGCGTCGATAACCATAGTATAACAAATGTAGGCTGAAAAAAAAAGATCAATCAAAAGAGGTCATCAATCCTATATCAGGATGCCGGACATCTCACCAGTGCCAGGGGCCTCACTATAGGGCACACATTATCCTACAAGATACCTTGGCTTCTCTAATACCTTAACCAAAAAGTTTGTTATAGTCCTATTTTCCTTATCCAACCAAATATGAGTTTTTTTGACCAATTTTCATAAAATATAACTGGTGAAACCTGTAATGTTGCAGCAATCATGGAAACCAAAAGGAACCAATACAAAATCTATTTTCACCTCTAACTTGTCGAAGGTTTCAAGAGATTGTGAAGACCTTCTCGATGGCGTCTTTAACTTCTCGATTATTGAGAGTGTAGATGAGAGGGTTCAACATCGGAGACACGATGACATAAAATATGGAGCTATATTTCTCCTGATCTGTGGAGTACATGGACGAGGGACCAAAGTACATCAGCATGACTGTCCCGAAGTACAAAGCCACCACCCCTAGATGGGACGTACAGGTGGAAAAAGCCTTAGACCTTCCCGCAGAGCGAATCTTTAGTACGGAGGATATGATGGCAGCATACGACATTAAAATAAGCATAAGAGGAAGGAGAAGAGTGATAAAACTGACGGAAAATATCAGAAGTTCTCTGAAAGAGATGTTCTTCTCACATGATAACTTTATAAAAGCCAACATCTCACACATGAAATGGTTGATGCGGTGGTAGCAAATATTAATGGGATTGAGAATTGCTGGGAGGGTGCAAAGCATAAAGGTTAAGATGAATACTAAAGCCACCAACTTATAGCAGTTACCCCAACGCATGAGGACTGGGTAGTGGAGAGGTTGACATATGGCAACATATCGATCATAAGCCATCACAGTAAGAAGCTGGCACTCCGACCCTTCCACCAGAAGGATTACATAGATCTGAAGGGAACAAGCCATATATGAGATGGATTTTTCAGTAGAAAACAGATCGGCCAATAATCGGGGCAAAGCAGTCGTCGAATAACACAAGTCAAGAAAGGATAATATGCAAAGAAAAAAGTACATGGGTTTGCGCAACTTTGGGTTGATGATGACCATATATATTATGAGGCTGTTTCCAGTGAATGTGACTAGGTAGATGATAAAGAATAAGACAAATAGTGCGGCATTTGTCTTAGGATCTGTGGTAAATCCAAGCAGAATCAGTTCGGTAATGATGGTGGTACTGTTCTCCATCATCGGCTAAGTGATAACCTAGTCTAGGATCTAATGTAATGTTAAGATGGTGATTGACAGTATTGACTGTAACCAGAGACTATTCACAATTTGGATTTTCTATTTGATTTTTATGAATTTAAAGTAAGAGAAGTTGAATTAATCATTGATATAATGGGAATAAAGAAGTGTCTAGTTTATGCTTACATAGAGAAATAACATCTAAGGTCTCCAGTGGAAATCATTCTTGGCACAATGGTTCCCTTTTGAAGTAGGTTAAATAAGAAAATCTAATCTTCTTTTAAATTCAGCAACAATGTTACAACTTGCCTTATTGTTTTCATTTATACTTGATGGTTTCTTTCCACACTTGAGGTCATGAAACATTCAAAACATTCCAGAACCAAGTTTCAATGGTTAAGAGTTCACTCAAAACAGGTCAGTGTTTTCTTCACACAGACCTCTGGACAGTCTTCTCTTCGAACCGAACTCTGGACTGTCGTGGCACAGACCTCTGGACAGTCTTGACTTCGCACAGAACTCTGGACAGTCTTGTCTTTGAACAGAACTCTGGACAGTCTTGGCACAGACCTCTAGACAGTCTTGTCTTCGCACAGACCTCTAGACAGTCTTGTCTTCGCACAGACCTCTAGACAGTCTTGTCTTCGAACAGAACTCTGGACAGTCTTGTCTTCGAACAGAACTCTAGACAGTCTTGGCACAGACCTCTAGACAGTCTTGTCTTCGCACAGACCTCTAGACAGTCTTGTCTTCGAACAGAACTCCGGACAGTCTTCGCACAGAATTCTGGACAGTCTTGTCTTCGAACAGAACTCTGGACAGTCTTGTCTTCGTACTGCTATCCAGAACTTTGCACATTAACAGTGACAACCCAAGGTCAATTTTTGCAGTTAAATAGCGGCTCTTAGCCCACCACACCATGAAACTAGGGACTGCAAAGTATAAATTAAATCACTTTAAGAAATAACAAATAATTTGCTGTTTTCCTTATAAAAATAATGCGGATTTGGTTTTCTGAGTTTCAAGGGGTTCCCAACAATGGCTTGATGGAGGTCCGACCAGATGTAGCCATCTATGTCTATATTATACCTGTAGACCTCCATGACAACACATTGAAGATCTCCAATCAACTTCCTTGTGGACTTATGGTGGTCTTGGGTCTATGCTTAGCAGCCCAACTGAACAAGCAGATCTGCAGTGTAAAGTTTGAGGGAAAGACCTAGATCTTTAGGGTAGGGTAATAGGGTAGTTTCACACTACTCCAAAAGAAAATATAACTTAGTTGCAGTCAAAATAAATCATTTCTATACCATCACCAGTTTTAATGGTTTCACCCAGAAGCCTTTAATGATAGTGAGGACAAGTGCAAAATCACTATATGTCTGGCAGTCACTAAGTCAGTGAATTTCCTTCTGTTCGTGAAGTTAGTATAAGAATTAATGAGGTTCCTTCTTCTGGTGTTGATTCACCACATCTCCAAACTTCCTACCCCCTTCCTATTTTGCCAGATAGAAAGGAAACCTTGTGCCTGCTCCCCTTGACTAGATTTTCAAAGATTTACATGTATTCAAGATATTCAAGGCCACTTGTAAAGCTTCTTTATTTTTTTGTTTCCGATGCGTTGGACTAGAGGAAACTAATGGCTGTGAAAGTGAGCAGATCCTTTCAATTCAGACTCAATGGCCAGAACCATCAATAAGAGAAGACCTTTCAATCCAAATTTTTTTTTTCCGAATGATAAGAATTGTACATGAAAAGACAATAAAAGCACGACATATTCTGAACATTAAGTAAAATAAAGAAGTGGCGTTTTCTCAGATCTTAAGTACAACAAGCGACACCTGATGGGAAATCGAAGGTTATGGGGATTTTATAAGGAAGCCTTAACCAATTAGAAACTCTGGAGACTTGTTATTTTTCACAGTAAATGAGACAAATTACAGAGGAGGGGGAATTATATCGAGATTTATTTTAAGACATTTGTAAATAATGAACAATATTGTTTTTTCCATGAACTTGATATTATATCAGCTAATATACAGATCCAAGAGAATTGTCTAGGGTCAGTTTGTGGTAAGATGAGATAGAAGAGTCTGGGGCAAGTAATTGGGGGTGTTAGGTCTACTTGACGCTGCTCAACTCAAGATCACTAGGCATTATGGGGAAACCCATGCCGGTCATGTGAAGCCTACTTTGGATGATGCGATGTTTTACTTTGTATAAAATGACGAATCGCAAATTTTTCAATTTCGCCAGCTTTCATAAGTCTTAGCCAGTTCAGAGCAGTCTTTTCAATTGAATACATGTGAAATATCTGAAATATGGTGGGTTGAGGCACATATGCATGCTGAGAAGGACATAGAGTAATGAAGAAATGATCAAATTGCCTATCAATGTCTGTAAAACTTTTACAGAATTTTCCATATATCTCACCCTACTAATGATAGCAGTGCTCCTATCTTCTTACTAGTCACAGCAGGGTCTTTTTACTTTTCCCTCAGAAGTCACAGCAGGGTTCACCTCCACCACAGTAGCACCATTTTTCCTCCACTACTCATAAAACTTTTGTATCTTGCCTATTTGATCAGAACTTCCAAACACATCGAGCTGTTACATTGGTAAGCTACCAAACCGACCAAAAACCTTGGAATAAAGTGACATTTGCCCTGTAAGCAAAGCTAGTGGGCTGTTTGTTGCTGTGATCACTTGTGATCACACTGTTCCAAGCAAGCACAGTGCCATAGTGTTTTGATGAAACCACTAAATTTAGTGCCATAGTATTGTAGTGCAACCACCAAGCTTAGAGACTGCATCTGGTGTTATGTAACCACCAAGCTTAGTGCCAATCAAAGAGTAAAAATCTGAGCAAACTCCATTCAGTACTCATTAGGTTTTCTTGTTTGAATGAACAACGTGTCATTTGCAAAGTTATTCTTGGGCTTTTATTGGCCCATTTGAATCTCATAAGACAGATGAATAAAATTAAAGTTTCAAAGACCTCTTAAAGGGAAAGTTTGTACCCTGTACATCCAAAGACAGTATTTGCCTACCTACAATGGTCCCATTTGTGAATAAGGTTGTCAGCTTGCTTCAGTGTGTGGCAAATGATGGACAATCCAGAAGGTTCTGTTTTTATACTATACCTATCATGATGCTGTTGTCTGACAACCCGGGACCAAGGGCTCTTATCCTGTCCCTAACACTAGGGGCACCCTATCCCTGTTCCCCATGTAACTTCAGATGGTGAAGATGCTAGGGCCACGTACCTTGCTGATCTCCTGAATCAGCCCTTATCTGTCCCCTCCCTCACCCAGGGAAGTGGGTAGGAATAGTGTATGTAAATACACCAACCAGACAAACAAGGAAGGAAGTACAGGGATAAAATAAAATACCAAACACACAAAATATGCACTCACAGACAACAGAGGGAAAAACTGAAGGGATTAGGAAGGTAAACAAAAATAGAGGAGGATGGGACTATGTACACAAGCAAAACACCAAGCAACAGTTGCAGAACAACTCAATGTAAACGCCTCTACCGAACACCGAATCCTCCACTCATGACCAGTTAGTACAAGACTTAACACTGGCAATACAGATTTACAGATTGCCAGAGCAGAGACTATGTAGGAGAGTGACTGATACTGCTTAGCTGAGAACTTGCAAGAAGGAAGGTACAGAGATTCAAAGCTAAGCAGATTAACTCATGTATTGCTGAAAGAAACTAGCATAATTTAATAAGAGGAGTACGTAAACTCAAACACTGCGGTCTTCTGGCTCCTCTCTGTCGCGGAAAACCCATGACAATATCTTTCATCAACTTTCTTAAACAGGTAGAGTGTGATTTAGGTTTAGTTTTTTTGTCTTGGATATTCTGTGAATCCTATCTGAAGTACAGTCTCTCACATCTTATGGAAATTCACACAGTCCTTTTACACCTCAAATGCACAATCCTATCTTGGTTTTAGTATGTATTAGACTGTAAGGCTAATGCTGGCATCCCTGCATGTTCCCTCTCCATCTTCCCATTAGGGTCGCCAACATACTAACTGCCCCAGCCCCTCGGCGGTGTTTCCGTTCCCTGCATGTCTTCCAGGTCCCCTGGGCCTGCACACATTGCACAGGTCTCCTGGCGGCGTGCTCCCAAAATTCTTAAAGAGGCAACGTGCGCACTTTGGAAATGCCCTCAGCCAATAGCTTGGAGGCATCAGGTATTTAAGGCACGCTTAGGGAGGTGCCTGTACAATGCCCTCTGTAGTGTTAGTTTGAGTTTGTCCCTGCTAGTTAGTTCCTGGACCTATCCCTGAACCTGTTCCTGAACTTATTCTGTTAGAACCTGAACCTGTTACCATACCCGCCTAGTCTGAACCTGTGCCTATTATTCATGTTACCTGAACCTGAAGCTGCTCCGACGGTACCTGAAGCTGCTCCGGTGTTACCTGAGCATGAAGATGCTCTCTCGGTGCCTGGGCCTGTAACGAATCCAGCAGTACCTTAACCTGAAGCCGCTCTGGTGGTACATGAATCTGAAACCACTCCAAAGGTATGTGAGCCTGCAACTTCTCCGGCGGTACGTGAGCCTGCAGCCGCTCTGGCGGAACCTGAACCAGTTCCAGTGTCCGTCCTGTCAAGTGTTCCAGGATCTGCCTTGTCTGAACCTGCATCACTCTACAGCCCTGCCTTGGATTCCGAGTCCGTGTCTGCGATCCTTAACCTTGGGATCAGCTGCCGCAGTACCAGGGACTGCCCTTAGAGTGGTACATAGCGGCCAAAAGCAGCTGAAGCCTAACTCCACCATCAGGAGCTCTAGCGGAAACAAATTGTCTGCATAGCCACGCCCCACCAAGGGTAAGCTTGGACCATGGCACAGTGGGTCCATGATCCACGTGCATGACATAGACATTCAGTATAAAAATCCTAGTTTACAACAGAATGTACAATACCTGCAATACCAAATGGAGTATTTTACCTATCTGCTTATGTGACTGTTTTGAATCAAGAAGACCATTATCAGTAGTGGTAGAAGAGTGCTGGCCAAGCAGTAGATTACAATCTACCAGTAGACCTTACAGCAAGGGGCAATAGATCTGTTATCAGTACACAAGTGGGAAAACTGCCTCCTCATAAGTTAATTTACTAATAATATTGGGCTTGTGAGTGTGGAGATGTAATAGAAGTCAGAAAGCCTTATTGTCACCTGCTGGTTGACCGCAATCAAACGGAACCAAGATGCCTGTAGCGCTGGCGTCCCTGCCCTCTGCTAGGCAGGGACGCTGCTCCCCTCACCGCTCTGCTCCGTGCCCGGCGTCCTCTCCCCGCTCTGCTGTCAGCGCGCGCTCCTTCCCGGCGTCTTCCTCCCGCTCTGCTCTCAGCGCGCGCTCCTTCCCGGCCCCTGTGCTTAGGGCGCGCGCGCGCGCGCTCCCCTCCTCTTAAAGGGGCCGCGCGCGCCGTCCTAAGGAGTCCCCGGCCAATGGCCGGAGGACTTCATCATATATAAGGCACCTCCTCCAAAATGGAGGTGCCCGAGCAATGTTGTTTGCACCTGTGTCTCACCTGTGCTTCAGCCCTCAGGTCCCGTTGCCAGTTACCTGCCAGTTACCTGCCAGTTTCCTGCCAGTTACCTGCCTGATTCCTGCCTGAATACTTGTTACCTGTCTGCCAGTCTGAGGTCCGACGGTCTGCCTTACTACTCCTGTCAGTCTGTCTAAAGGACCAGCCTGCCCGCTCACCTGGGAGCGCACATCAGCTACCTGCCTACTTTCCTGAGGTCCGACGGTCTACCTTACAACTCCGGTCAGTCTGTCTATGGACCAGCTTGCCCGCTCACCTGGGAGCGCTTCTCCGTTACCTGCCTGCTTGCCAGCCCGGAGGCTCCGTTGTCACGTGCTGTGACCATCAGCTACTTCAGACTCTTGTCCGCTCACCTGGGAGCGCTTCTCCGTTACCTGCCTGCTTGCCAGCCCGGAGGCTCCGTTGTCACGTGCTGTGACCATCAGCTACTTCAGAGACTCTTGCCCGCTCACCTGGGAGCGCTTCTCCGTTACCTGCCTGCTTGCCAGCCCGGAGATTCCGCCGTCACGTGCCGTGACCACCTGTTATTCCAGAGACTCTCGCTTGCTCACCTGGGAGCACACATCTACCATCTGCCTGCTAGCCTACCCGGAGGCTCTGCCATCACAGGTCGTACCTACCCTTTACCCAGAGACTGCCCTGATCATTTGCCGTATCTCCCTGTCCGTTCATCCAGAGACTGCCACCCGCTCCCTTACAAGGGCCGCCCCCTTGTATAGTAGCTCAGAGGTTCCGCCTCCCAGACCCGTTACAGTTTGCTCGGGCCATGGAACCCGGTGGCACCCAAGCTCCCTCGCTCTCGGACCTCTGTCTTGAACTGTCCCGTCAGAGGTCCCAACAAGAGGCCATCCTGGGTCACCTGCGGAATGTTAATACTCGCCTGAACACTCTGTCTGATCCACCAACAACCTCCGCCAGTGCCATATCTTGCAATCCGGCAGCTCCGCTGCCCACTAATACTATGGTATCCTACCCCGGACCCCGGCTTTCTGCACCTCCTCGCTTCGGAGGCGACCCCGTCCAGGCTCGGGGCTTCTTAAATCAGTGCACCCTGCATTTTGAACTTTTGTCCTACCAGTTTAACTCCGACCGGGCCAAGATTGCCTTCATCATGTCCCATCTCACCGGGGAGGCCCTGGCCTGGCTGAATCCTCTATGGGAGAGAGGAGACCCCCTGGTGTCCAACTTGCCTGCTTTTCTCACGGCTTTCTGGAAAGTCTTCGACGAACCCGGACGGAAGACCTCATCTGCATCATCGTTGCTACGCCTCCGTCAGGGGAGTCTCACCGTGGGCCAATATGCCATACGGTTCCGTACCCTTGCCTCGGAGCTGGCCTGGGATAACGACGCTCTGGTTTCCGTCTTCTGGGAGGGTCTGTCCGGCCGTATTAAAGATGAACTTGCCGGTCGGGACATTCCTACCACTCTCGATGACTTAATAACTCTTGCCACCCGGATTGACCTACGGTTCCAGGAGCGTGCCAGAGAGGTCACCCGTGAGAGGAGGTTACCACGTCTAGCTCCTACTTTTCAGAAACCCGTCACTCCTTCTGTCTCTAACCAGGTACACCCTCCTGAGCCTATGCAGGTCGACCAGACCAAGATGGTCAAGACCCGTCAGGACTTACGCCGTGCCGAGGGGACCTGCTTCTACTGTGGCAGTAAGGAGCACCGGATCCGTGCCTGCCCGGAGAGGTCGGGAAACGCCTGTGTCTAGGTTCGCTCAGAGAGGTCCACCTAGACAAGAATAAATCCTCTCCATCCCTGCTGTTGTCAGTTTCAATCGTCTATGGGGAGAACCGTTATTTCGAACTAGCCCAACTGGACTCTGGAGCAGCCGGGAATCTTATTTCACAGTCCCTGGTAGAGAAATACCGCATCCCCACCAAACCCCTGGCTGTACCTTTGTCTGTGGCTGCCGTGGATGGGGGGCTCTTACCACGCCCCATCCAACTCATCACCGAATCCATTACTCTGCAGGTGGGAATGCTACATTCTGAGAGTATCTCCTTTCATGTTCTGCCTGGACTCTCTCACGCCCTCTTGCTAGGTCTGCCTTGGCTCCAGAAACATGCACCCGTGCTTGACTGGCAAACCGGAGAAGTCCTTCGCTGGGGACAAGACTGTCATAAGACCTGCCTGGTTCCCGTCCATCCCGTCCGTCCCTCTCCTACCCCAGCTAATCTACCTGGACTTCCAATTCCTTATTGGTCTTATGCTGATGTCTTTAATAAAAAGGAGGCAGAGACATTACCCCCTCATAGACCATACGACTGTCCCATCGACCTGTTACCCGGTACTACTCCTCCCCGTGGGCGTATTTATCCTTTATCCGCTGCTGAGACCCGGTCGATGTCCGAATATATTGAGGAGAATCTGGCCAGGGGATTCATCCGGAAATCTACTTCCCCGGCGGGAGCGGGCTTCTTTTTCGTCAAAAAGAAGGACGGCTCTCTCCGTCCCTGTATAGACTATAGAGGCCTAAACCAGATCACGGTGAAGAATAAGTACCCCCTTCCGCTCATTCCAGAATTATTTGATCGTCTGAGGGGGGCTAGAATCTTCGCCAAACTAGACCTCCGTGGGGCGTACAACCTGGTTCGTATCCGTCAAGGGGATGAATGGAAGACGGCATTCAACACCCGGGACGGCCACTATGAATACCTGGTAATGCCCTTTGGTCTCTGTAACGCTCCTGCCGTTTTTCAAGAGTTGGTCAATGACATCTTCCGGGACCTTCTCTACTCCTGCGTAGTGGTGTACCTGGACGACATCTTGGTCTTCTCTCCGGATCTCCAGACTCACCGGAGGGACGTTCGTCAGGTTCTGCTCAGGCTCAGGCAGAATCACCTCTTCGCTAAATACGAGAAGTGCCTCTTTGAGCAGACCTCGCTTCCGTTTTTGGGCTACATTATTTCTCAGACCGGCCTACGAATGGATCCAGAGAAACTGTCTGCCATCGAGAAATGGCCTCGACCGGAGGGGCTGAAGGCCATTCAGCGGTTCCTGGGCTTCGCCAACTACTACCGCCTCTTCATACCACACTTCTCTTCCCGGACTGCCCCAATTTCCGCGCTCACCCGTAAGGGCACTAATCCCAAAGAGTGGCCGCCCGAAGCAGAAGAAGCCTTTCTTTCCTTAAAACAGGCCTTCTCTTCCGCCCCGGTGCTGCATCGCCCGGACGGCAACAAGCAGTTCTTCCTGGAAGTGGACGCCTCCTCCTCTGGAGCTGGAGCGGTACTTACTCAAAAATCTTCTTCCGGGAGAATGGTAACTTGCGGCTTCTTCTCTAAACTCTTCTCCTCCTCAGAGCGCAATTATTCCATAGGAGATCGAGAGTTATTGGCCATCAAACTGGCATTGGAGGAGTGGCGTTACCTGCTTGAGGGGGCTCTTCACCCGGTAATAATTTACACTGACCACAAGAACTTGGCTTACCTCCAGCATGCCCAGAGACTTAACCCGCGCCAAGCCCGGTGGTCCTTGTTTTTTGCTCGTTTTGATTTTGTCCTTCATTTTCGCCCGGCTGACAAAAACGTCAAGGCGGACGCCTTGTCTCGATCCTTTCTGGTATCTGGTCTCGAGGAAGATCCGAAACACATCATCGATCCCGCCAGAGTAATACAGGTGGCTCCCGTGAGTCTAAATCGTCTCCCTCCCGGAAAGACGTTCGTATCAGTACCTGATCGGGAGAAGATCCTTCACTGGGGTCACTCGTCTAAACTGGCTGGTCACGCTGGTCAGAAGAAGACCCTCCAGCTTATTTCCCGGCACTACTGGTGGCCTACCCTGCACAAGGATGTAATAGACTTTGTTTCTGCCTGTGTGTCCTGCGCCCGCAACAAGGTTCCGAGACATCTGCCAGCCGGTCGCCTCCTTCCGCTCCCAGTACCTGCTGCCCCCTGGCAGCATATTGCAATGGACTTCATAACTGACCTCCCACTCTCTGCCGGTTGTACGGTCATTTGGGTGGTCGCTGACCGCTTCTCCAAGATGGCTCATTTCGTTCCCCTGCCAGGCCTCCCGTCTGCACCCGAGCTAGCTAGAGACTTTATTCGTCACATCTTCCGTCTTCATGGCCTGCCCCTCCACATCGTGTCGGATCGTGGGGTACAGTTCACCTCACGCTTCTGGAGAGCCACTTGTAAACTACTAGACGTCACCCTGGACTTCTCTTCCGCTTACCACCCACAGTCCAATGGTCAAGTGGAGCGGATCAATCAGAACCTGACCAGTTACCTCCGGCACTTCGTTAATGCCCACCATTCTGACTGGGTGGATCTCCTACCATGGGCCGAGTTCTCTTACAATAATCACGAGAGCGAATCCTCCTCCAAATCCCCGTTTTTTGTAGTCTTTGGTCAGCATCCTCGGATTCCTTTTCCTGTCTCCACCTCGGTGGACAACCCGGCTGCGGAATCTCTCGTTAGCAAATTTTCCTCCATTTGGGAGAGTACCCGATCCGCACTCCTTCAGTCTTCCGAGCGTATGAAAAGACACGCTGACAAAAAACGTCTGGACCCTCCTCAATTCCGTCCTGGGGATAAAGTCTGGCTCTCGTCCAAATATGTCCGACTCAAGATCCCTTCCTATAAGTTAGGGCCTCGGTTCATCGGCCCACTGGAGGTCATCAGTCAGATCAACCCGGTGGCCTATAAATTGAAACTCCCGGCCAACTTACGGATCCCTAACTCCTTCCATGTATCTCTCCTCAAACCTGTGGTACTTAACACTTTTTCCAAGTCTACAGGTACGCCTCCTGCTCCGGTTTCTGCTGAGGACGAGTTTGAGGTAGAGAACATTCTTGCCACCAAAAGGGTAAGAGGAAAGACCTTTTTTCTGGTAGATTGGAAGGGGTTTGGTCCTGAGGAGAGAACGTGGGAGCCCCGGGAGAACATCCATGCCCCTCTCATCCTAGCTAAATTTCTGTCTGGCCTAAAAAAGGGGGGGCCTAAAGGGGGGGGTACTGTAGCGCTGGCGTCCCTGCCCTCTGCTAGGCAGGGACGCTGCTCCCCTCACCGCTCTGCTCCGTGCCCGGCGTCCTCTCCCCGCTCTGCTGTCAGCGCGCGCTCCTTCCCGGCGTCTTCCTCCCGCTCTGCTCTCAGCGCGCGCTCCTTCCCGGCCCCTGTGCTTAGGGCGCGCGCGCTCCCCTCCTCTTAAAGGGGCCGCGCGCGCCGTCCTAAGGAGTCCCCGGCCAATGGCCGGAGGACTTCATCATATATAAGGCACCTCCTCCAAAATGGAGGTGCCCGAGCAATGTTGTTTGCACCTGTGTCTCACCTGTGCTTCAGCCCTCAGGTCCCGTTGCCAGTTACCTGCCAGTTACCTGCCAGTTTCCTGCCAGTTACCTGCCTGATTCCTGCCTGAATACTTGTTACCTGTCTGCCAGTCTGAGGTCCGACGGTCTGCCTTACTACTCCTGTCAGTCTGTCTAAAGGACCAGCCTGCCCGCTCACCTGGGAGCGCACATCAGCTACCTGCCTACTTTCCTGAGGTCCGACGGTCTACCTTACAACTCCGGTCAGTCTGTCTATGGACCAGCTTGCCCGCTCACCTGGGAGCGCTTCTCCGTTACCTGCCTGCTTGCCAGCCCGGAGGCTCCGTTGTCACGTGCTGTGACCATCAGCTACTTCAGACTCTTGTCCGCTCACCTGGGAGCGCTTCTCCGTTACCTGCCTGCTTGCCAGCCCGGAGGCTCCGTTGTCACGTGCTGTGACCATCAGCTACTTCAGAGACTCTTGCCCGCTCACCTGGGAGCGCTTCTCCGTTACCTGCCTGCTTGCCAGCCCGGAGGTTCCGCCGTCACGTGCCGTGACCACCTGTTATTCCAGAGACTCTCGCTTGCTCACCTGGGAGCACACATCTACCATCTGCCTGCTAGCCTACCCGGAGGCTCTGCCATCACAGGTCGTACCTACCCTTTACCCAGAGACTGCCCTGATCATTTGCCGTATCTCCCTGTCCGTTCATCCAGAGACTGCCACCCGCTCCCTTACAAGGGCCGCCCCCTTGTATAGTAGCTCAGAGGTTCCGCCTCCCAGACCCAGGGGGAACAGATTTGAACGTGAGACCCAGTCAGGTGACGTCCAGTGAGGAGTTTTTAAATATAACTGTCAAACGCACCAAACCTGAGATGATTTCGGCACCAAGCTGCAGAGAGAAGGAGATGCGCGCTGGATGCACTGAGGAAACCAGCCTGACAGGTCGGAGGAATAATTCGTGACGCCACCTGTGGTGTCTGGTGAGGATCACCAGTGCTGCAACAGTCCTCTGAGGCAGATGGGGTAGGGCAGCTTGTGATGGAATAGCTCCCCACAGGTGGAGCGGGCCTCAGGGCAGCGTGTAAGAATGGAGGTGCGCTGGGTGTTGTAGTGCACGGCGGTAAATGGCACCAGCGAAAGAAAGGAATGGAGGCTCAGTGCAGTCATCCAAGATTTACTCACAGTTCTTAGACAGTCCACAGGTGCTCTGTACTGGTGCAAGCCTCCCGCGTCGCACTGCGTTCACCGGGCAGGAGTTCAGTCCTTCCTCAGGCTGCTCAGGCGTAACTGACAGAACCCCACTTTCTTGTGTGCCTCTCTAGACCGACTTCACGCTGGGTCTTATTCCCTCCTGCCCTGCGCTTCCCACAGTGAATCCTATTCGGGTGCTCTGAGGTCCCCCCTGTCCGTCGGAGTTACACAGACCTGCTTGACCTTACTTGGATTGGAGTGGGGATTTGGCTACTGGATATAAAAGCCAGAAGCCTCCGTTTTTTCCAGCCGAGGCTTGAAGCTGCACGACTGGGCCAGGGGCCGGTCCCATTCTTGCAGCCTAGATCCTCCTGACACCTGGCAGGTTCAAGTTGTACGGGTGCCGCCTGCACTCGCCGTACCCCCTAGGATCCCTTCTTCAGAACGGAGCTTCCTCCCTGCTCCCCTCCTGGGCCTCTGAGGCTAGGCCCTGCTTGGGGAGCAGAGCTCTGACTGAGACTCTGCTCCCTGACTGTCTCTCCTCTCACTGACTGGACTGCACTATTCTAAGATGGCTTCTTTTTATATATCTCCTATGATGGTGCTTCCTCTAACTACTTCCTCCACTCACACCCACTACTGGTTCCCCTTACCTTTGGTTCCCCCTGTAGCATCGGCGTCCCTGCCACCTGCTAGGTAGGGGCGCCGTCCCTCTCACCTCCGCGCTCCTCACGTGGGCCCCTCCAGCGCTCCTGTCTCTGTCGGCGCAGCAGCGTCCCTGCCCCATGTCAGACAGGGACACCGTCTCTCTCGCCCCCCGGCTCCTGGCGCGGCTTCTCCCTGCGCTCCGTTCCCTGCTGTGGCCGGCGCGCGTTATTCCTCCAGCAGAGTGTTTAGGGCGCACTCCCCCCCCTCTTAAAGGGACAGCACGCGTCTTCCTAAAGAGTCCCCGGCCAATGGCCAGAGGACTTCCCACATTTAAGGCACCTCCTCCAAAATGGAGGTGCCCGAGCAAAGTTGTTTGCACTGTGTCTGATCTGTGCTTCAGCCCTCAGGTCCCGCTGCTAGCCTGACTTCTCATCCTGCCTGCCAGCCTGTTATCTGCCCGTTACCTGCCGAGCCTGCCAGCCTGCTCACCTGGTGCGCTCACCTGTTACCTGCCTGTTACCTGCCTTGGCTATCTGTCCGCTCACCTGGGAGCATCCGCCTGCCTTGTCTGTCAGACCGCTCACCTGGGAGCGTCCACCAGTTACCTGCCTGTTACCTGTCTCATCTGTCTGCCTGCTCACCTGGGAGCGTCCACCAGTTACCTGCCTGTTACCTGCTGTGTCCGTCAGCCTGCTCACCTGGGAGCGCCCACCAGTTACCTGTCAGTTACCCGCCTCGTCTGTCTGCCCGCTCACCTGGGAGCACCTGCCTGTTTCCTGCCAGCCTGCCTGGAGACCCTGCCGTCACTTGCTGTGACCACCTTCCTGGTAAACCTAAAGACTGCTACTTGCCCTGCTTTCTCGAACTGTGACCACCTGTCGGCTACCAGAGACTTCCGCCTACTTGCCGTGTCCATTCGCCATACTGGTCAGTCCCAGCCATCTGACCCATGGGAGCCACCTGCTCTCTTACAAGGTCGTCCCCAGAGTAGCACCTGGTCCCTCAGCCCGGATCCTCCCTGGTCACGGTGTCGTTAGCTGCCGTACGACCAGGGTCGGTTCGGGTGGATACTTAGTCACGCCCCTCTGGGTCCCTCCTTGCACCTTGGCACAGAGGTTCCACTACCCGGACCCGTAACAGTTTGCTCGGGCCATGGAACCCGGTGGCACCCAAGCTCCCTCGCTCTCGGACCTATGCCATGAACTATCCCGTCAGAGGTCCCAACAGGAGTCCATCCTGAGCCACCTGCATAATGTTAACTCCCGCCTGGACACACTGACCGCTTCATCGGGACCTGCTTCCAGTCACACGACTCCTACCCCGGCAGCGTCGCTGCCCATCAATACCATGGCATCCCTTCCCGGTCCCGCCTATCCGCCCCGCCTCGTTTTGGTGGAGACTCCGGTCTGGCACGAGGCTTCATTAACCAGGGCACCCTGCACTTCGAACTTTTGGCACACCAATTCACCTCCGACCGGGCCAAAGTGGCCTTCATCATGTCCCATCTCACTGGGGAGGCACTGGCTTGGCTAAATCCCCTATGGGAGAGAGGAGACCCCCTGGTGTCCAACCTGCCAGCCTTTCTCACGGCTTTCCGGAAAGTCTTCGACGAACCAGGACGAAAGACCTCATCCGCCTCCTCTCTGCTATGCCTCCGCCAGGGGAGTCTCACCGTGGGCCAATATGCCATACGGTTCCGTACCCTTGCTTCCGAGCTTGCCTGGGATAATGAGGCCCTAGTGTCCGTCTTCTGGGAAGGCCTATCCGGCCGGATTAAAGATGAACTTGCCTGTCGGAACATTCCTACCTCCCTGGATGACTTAGTAACACTTGCCACCCGGATTGACATCCGGTTCCAGGAGCATACCAAAGAGGTCACCCATGAGAGGAGGTTTCCCTGCCTTGCTCCCACTTTCCAGAGACCCGTCTCTTCCTCTGTAACTCCCCGGGCGTCCTCGCCAGCGCACATGCAGCTCGACCAGACCAAGATGGTCAAAACCCGTCAAGAGTCACGCCGTGCCGAGGGGAGCTGTTTCTACTGTGGCAGTAAGGAGCACCGGATCCGTTCCTGCCCGGAGAGAGGCCGGGAAACGCCAGTGTCTAGGATCGCTTGGAGAGGTCGTCCTAGACAAAAGTAAACCCCCTCCATCTCTAATGCTGTCGGTCTCTATCATTTGCGGGGAGAACCGCTACTTTGAACTAGCTCAACTCGATTCTGGAGCTGCCGGAAAACCTCATTTCCCAGTCCCTGGTAGAGAAATACCGCATTCCCACTAAACCTTTGGCTGAACCCTTATCTGTCGTCTCCGTGGATGGAGGGCTCTTACCACTAACCATCCAACTCATCACCGAACACATGACTCTGCAGGTGGGAATGCTGTACTCTGAGAGGCTCTTCTTCCATGTTCTACCTGGACTCTCTCACGCCCTTTTGTTAGGCCTTCCTTGGCTCCAGAGACATGCACCCGGAGAGGTCCTTCGCTGGGGGCAGGACTGTCATAAGACTTGTTTAGTTCCCGTTCGTCCTACTCGTCCTTCTCCTACTCCAGCCAATCTACTCGGTCTACGGGCTCCTTATTGGTCTTATGCTGATGTTTTCAACAAGAAAGAAGCAGAGACATTACCCCCCCATAGACCATTCAATTGCCCAATCAACCTGGTACCCGGCGCTACTCCACCCCGTGGGCGTATTTACCCGTTGTCTGCTGCCGAGACCCGGGCCATGTCTGAATATATCGAGGAAAATCTGGCCCGGGGATTTATCCGGAAATCTACCTCCCCGGCGGGAGCAGGCTTCTTCTTCGTTAAAAAGAAGGATGGCTCACTCCGTCCCTGTATAGACTATAGAGGCCTTAACCAGATCGCGGTGAAGAATAAATACCCCCTTCCGCTCATTCCTGAATTATTTGACCGTCTGAGGGGTGCCAGAATCTTCACCAAGCTGGATCTCCGTGGGGCGTATAACTTGGTCCGTATCCGCCAGGGGGATGAATGGAAGACGGCATTCAACACCCGGGATGGCCACTATGAATACCTCGTAATGCCCTTCGGCCTCTGTAATGCTCCCGCCGTCTTTCAAGAGTTGGTCAATGACATCTTCCGTGACCTTCTCTACTCCTGCGTGGTGGTGTACCTGGACGACATCTTGATCTTCTCTCTGGATCTTCCCACACACCGGAGTGACGTTCATCAGGTCCTGCTCAGGCTCAGGCAGAACCACCTCTACGCAAAATTTGAGAAATGCCTCTTTGAGCAGTCCTCTCTTCCATTTCTGGGCTACGTCATCTCCCAGACCGGCCTACGAATGGATCCTGAGAAAGTTTCTGCCATCCTGAAGTGGCCCCGACCGGAGGGGTTGAAGGCTAATCAGCGGTTCCTGGGCTTCGCCAATTACTACCGCCTCTTCATTCCGCACTTCTCTTCCTGGACTGCCCCTATCTCCGCGCTCACCCGTAAGGGCGCTAGTCCCAAAGAATGGCCGCCCAAGGCTGAAGAGGCCTTCCTTTCTTTGAAACAAGCTTTCTCCTCCGCTTCTGTGCTGCACCGTCCGGACTGCAACAAACAATTCTTCTTAGAAGTAGATGCTTCCTCCTCCAGAGCCGGAGCGGTGCTCACCCAAAAGTCGCCATCCGGGAGAATGGTAACCTGCGGCTTCTTCTCCAAACTCTTCTCCTCGTCTGAGCGCAATTATTCTATGGGAGACCTAGAACTGTTAGCCGTTAAATTGGCACTGGAGGAGTGGCGTTACCTGCTCGAGGGGGCTCTTCACCCGGTAATAATTTATAAGGACCACAAAAACTTGGCGTACCTCCAGAGTGCCCAAAGACTTAACCCGCGCCAGGCACGGTGGTCCTTGTTCTTCGCCCGCTTTGATTTCATTCTTCATTTCCGCCCGGCAGACAAAAATATCAAAGCCGATGCCTTGTCCCGATCCTTTCTGTTCTCCGATCTAGAGGAGGAGCCTAAGCACATCATCGACCCCACCTGGTAAGACGTTCGTGACAGTACCTGATCGAGAGAAGGTTCTGCACTGGGGACATTCGTCTAAGCTAGCCAGCCATGCTGGCCAAAAGAAGACCCTCCAGCTTATTGCCCGGCATTACTGGTGGCCTACCCTGTGCAAGGAGGTAATAGACTTTGTCTCGGCCTGTGCGTCCTGCACCCGCAACAAGGTTCCTAGACATCTGCCAGCCGGCCGCCTTCTGCCTCTTCCCGTACCTGCTGCCCCGTGGCAACACATCGCTATGGACTTTATAACGGATCTCCCTGTCTTTGCTGGTTGTAGGGTCATTTGGGTGGTCGCTGATCGCTTCTCTAAAATGGCCCACTTCATTCCCCTGCCGGACTTTATTCATCATATTTTCCATCTCCATGGTCTTCCTCTCCACATCGTGTCCGATCGAGGGGTTCAGTTCACCTCTCGCTTCTGGAGAGCCACGTGTAAACTGCTGGGGGTCACCTTGGACTTCTCTTCTGCTTATCACCCACAGTCCAATGGTCAAGTAGAGCGGATCAACCAAATCTTAACCAGTTACCTCCAGCACTTTGTTAATGCCCACCATTCCGATTGGGTGGATCTTTTACCGTGGGCCGAATTCTCCTACAATAATCACGAGAGCGAATTCTCTTCCAAATCCTCGTTTTTTACAGTCTACGGCCAACATCCCCAGATCCCGTTTCCCGTCTCCGCCTCGGTGGACAACCCGGCCGCGGAATCTCTTGTTAGCAAATTCTCCACCATTTGGGAGAGTACCAGATCCGCACTTCTTCTGTCCTCCGAGCGGATGAAGAGACAGGCTGACAAGAGACGTCTGGATCCGCTCCATTTCCGTCCTGGAGATAAGGTCTGGCTCTCGTCCAAATTTGTCCGGCTCAAGATTCCTTCCTACAAGTTAGGGCCCCGGCTCATCGGCCCACTGGAAGTTATCAAGCAAATCAACCCGGTGGCCTATAAATTGAAACTCCCGGCCAACTTGCGGATCCCCAACTCCTTCCATGTATCTCTCCTCAAACCCGTGGTACTTAACTCTTTTTCGAAGTCTTCAGGTACGCCTCCTGCTCCGGTTTCCCCTGAAAAAGAGTTTGAGGTAGAGAGCATTCTGGCCACCAAGAGGGTAAGAGGAAAGACCTTTTTTCTAGTGGATTGGAAGGGGTTTGGTCCTGAGGAGAGAACGTGGGAGCCTCGGGAGAACATCCATGCCCTGCTCATCCTTGATAAATTTCTTTCTGGCCTAAAGAGGAGGGGGCGTAAGGGGGGGTGGTACTGTAGCATAGGCGTCCCTGCCCTCTGCTAGGCAGGGACGCCGTCCCTCTCACCTCCGCGCTCCTCACATGGGCCCCTCCAGCGCTTCTGTCTCTGTCGGCGCAGCGGCGTCCCTGCCCCATGTCAGACAGGGACACCGTCTCTCTCGCCCCCGGCTCCTGGCGCGGCTTCTCCCTGCGCTCCGTTCCCTGCTGTGGCCGGCGCGCGTTCTTCCTCCAGCAGAGTGCTTAGGGCGCGCGCACTCCCCCCCCTCTTAAAGGGACAGCGCGCGTCTTCCTAAAGAGTCCCCGGCCAATGGCCAGAGGACTTCCCACATTTAAGGCACTTCCTCCAAAATGGAGGTGCCCGAGCAAAGTTGTTTGCACTGTGTCTGATCTGTGCTTCAGCCCTCAGGTCCCGCTGCTAGCCTGACTTCTCGTCCTGCCTGCCAGCCAGTTATCTGCCCGTTGCCTGCTGAGCCTGCCAGCCTGCTCACCTGGTGCGCTCACCTGTTACCTGCCTGTTACCTGCCTTGGCTATCTATCCGCTCACCTGGGAGTATCCGCCTGCCTCGTCTGTCAGACCGCTCACCTGGGAGCATCCACCAGTTACCTGCCTGTTACCTGTCTCGTCTGTCTGCCTGATCACCTGGGAGCATCAACCAGTTACCTGCCTGTTACCTGCTGTGTCCGTCAGCCTGCTCACCTGGGAGCGCCCACCAGTTACCTGTCAGTTACCCGCCTCGTCTGTCTGCCCGCTCACCTGGGAGCACCTGCCTGTTTCCTGCCAGCCTGCCTGGAGACCCTGCCATCACTTGCTGTGACCACCTTCCTGGTAAACCTAAAGACTGCTACTTGCCCTGCTTTCTCGAACTGTGACCACCTGTCGGCTAGCAGAGACTTCCGCCTGCTTGCCGTGTCCATCCGCCATTCCGGTCAGTCCCAGCCATCTGACTCGTGGGAGCCACCTGCTCTCTTACAAGGTCGTCCCCAGAGTAGCACCTGGTCCCTCAGCCCGGATCCTCCCTGGTCACGGTGTCGTTAGCTGCCATACGACCAGGGTCGGTTCGGGTGGATACTTAGTCACGCCCCTCTGGGTCCCTCCTTGCACCTTGGCACAGAGGTTCCACCACCCGGACCCGTAACACCCCCCACTCCAGTCAGGGTCAGGGCTCAGCAGCTGCGCTCTGCATGTTGCCCCTCCAGCCGGCCTGGAGCAGTGTAGTGTTGGATGCAGGTGTTTGGGGTTCCGTGCAGCACTCCCTCCTTACCTGAGTGAAGGGAGGCACCACACCTCTGAGTGAGGTGCAGTACCTCTGTGGCAACTGAACCCTCAGGAGCACCACAGAACAACCGGTGACCCCCGCTAGGGCCATTCACGAAGTTAAAGAACTGCTGTGGTGACTCCCTCGCCAGGGCACATCACATTATTTTGGGACATTGTTCATTATTATTGTAAATTGCCTGTTCATTCTTGTTACTAACCCATTGTTTAAAGCCTGGTTATATAAATAAATAATATATATATATATATATATATATATATATATATATATATAAATACAGTACAGACCAAAAGTTTGGACACACCTTCTCATTTAAAGATTTTTCTGTATTTTCATGACTATGAAAATTGTACATTCACACTGAAGGCATCAAAACTATGAATTAACACATGTGGAATTATATACTTAACAAAAAAGTGTGAAACAACTGAAAATATGTCTTATATTCTAGGTTCTTCACAGTAGCCACCTTTTGCTTTGATGACTGCTTTGCACACTCTTGGCATTCTCTTGATGAGCTTCAAGAGGTAGTCACCGGAAATGGTTTTCACTTCACAGGTGTGCCCTGTCAGGTTTAATAAGTGGGATTTCTTGCATTATAAATGGGGTTGGGACCATCAGTTGTGTTGTGCAGAAGTCTGGTGGATACACAGCTGATAGTCCTACTGAATAGACTGTTAGAATTTGTATTACAAAGAAACTGGCTCACTTGAGGACCGCCCCAGGAAAGGAAGACCAAGAGTCACCTCTGCTTCTGAGGATAAGTTTATCCGAGTCACCAGCCTCAGAAATCGCAAGTTAACAGCAGCTCAGATTAGAGACCAGGTCAATGCCACACAGAGTTCTAGCAGCAGACACATCTCTACAACAACTGTTAAGAGGAGACTTTGTTCAGCAGGCCTTCATGGTAAAATAGCTGCTAGGAAACCACTGCTAAGGACAGGCAACAAGCAGAAGAGACTTGTTTGGGCTAAAGAACCCAAGGAATGGACATTAGACCAGTGGAAATCTGTGCTTTGGTCTGATGAGTCCAAATTTGAGATCTTTGGTTCCAACCACCGTGTCATTGTGCGACGCAGAAAAGGTGAACGGATGGACTCTACATGCCTGGTTCCCACCGTGAAGCATGGAGGAGGAGGTGTGATGGTGTGGAGGGGCTTTGCTGGTGACACTGTTGGGGATTTATTAAAAATTGAAGTCATACTGAACCAGCATGGCTACCACAGCATCTTGCAGCAGCATGCTATTCCATCCGGTTTGCGTTTAGTTGGACCATCATTTATTTTTCAACAGGACAATGACCCCAAACACACCTCCAGGCTGTGTAAGGGCTATTTGACCAAGAAGAAGAGTGATGGGGGGCTACGCCAGATGACCTGGCCTCCACAGTCACCAGACCTGAACCCAATCGAGATGGTTTGGGGTGAGCTGGACCGCAGAGTGAAGGCAAAAGGGCCAACAAGTGCTAAGCATCTCTGGGAACTCCTTCAAGATTGTTGGAAGACCATTTACGGTGACTACCTCTTGAAGCTCATCAAGAGAATGCCAAGAGTGTGCAAAGCTGTCATCAAAGCAAAAGGTGGCTACTGTGAAGAACCTAGAAGACATATTTTCAGTTGCTTCACACTTTTTTGTTAAGTATATAATTCCACATGTGGTAATTCATAGTTTTGATGCCTTCAGTGTGAATGTACAATTTTCATAGTCATGAAAATACAGAAAAATCTTTAAATGAGAAGGTGTGTCCAAACTTTTGGTCTGTACTGTATATCAATTGTTTTTACACATCTCTGACTGCCCTCACTTCGTGTCTCTGAGTGTTGCATTTCTCACACCTGCATTACATTTGGCGTAGTCAGCAGGATGCAACATTCAGACACAGTCTGTGACCGGGTCTGTCAGTGAACATATACCCTTGGGGGCTATGCTCAGCCACCTTCCCAAGTTCACGGGGGATGGCACGTCACTGTGGCACTGGGTGGAAATACTGAGAAGTATGCTACGCATGTATCCCCTCAATCACCTAGCCCAGGCGGAGCTGGCCCTCCTAACCCTTAATGGAGAAGCCCGGCAAACTGTAATATATCGTTCACCTGGGGACTGTGACACCGTGGACAAAGTGCTAAAAATTCTGGAAGACATGCAGGGTGATATCACGGATCTGGGGCATTTACGTTTGCGCTTATTTCAGAGGGTTCAAGGGGAAAATGAAACCATAAATCAATACATTAATGCATTACAGGAAGTGACGGCCCATATCATCAAGAATGCTCGAGATAGGAACCAAGGACTTGGATCATTGGATGAAGTGTTGCGTGACCAACTTATTGCTGGCTTGAAGGACCCCTCCTTGAGGCAGATCTTAAAGGAGCAGCTAAGTTTGAGGTCCGGTCCTGGAGGTTGGGGCTGAAGCTAGAGTTTTAGAGGAGGAAGTTCCTGTTTTCAAAGCCACCGTCAGAAGTCATGAAGCAACGAATCCTTCTCCACTCGCTTCCCAGCACGCTGTTTTTCACCAACTGCCCGACTGGGCACGAGAGATACGTCAGGAAATTTGAGATCTTCGAGATGAGCTGAGCATTATTAGGGAGACCGCTGTGGCTCTCTTGCTAATGGACTGCTCTGCCCCACGTGGACGAGACCGGAGCAAGAAAGACGTTCCTATCAGGCTCCAATGAGTCATGCAGTGACCCTGCCAGTGGGGCAGTCTGTACTCACTATGCCAGTACTGGCACATGTGTCCTTAGAGGGTATGGACATTCAGATTGAACCAATAGAGGGAGAGGAAGCACCCTATGGGATTCTGGTGGCACGCACACTGGCCACCGTGTGACAGGGTAGGGTACCCGCGCATTGCATTAATCTAAGTGGCGCAAGTTTGCAGTTATTGCCCCGTCAAGAGATGGCGCGAATTTGCGTAATGCCAGAGGATCTCACCAGAGCTGATGCTATAGGGTTGGCACCCATAGAAGGGGAACCATGGACCCTGGACGTGTCCCTCAACAGACAAGAAACGGAAAGAGAACCGTTAACGAGGCATCACCTCTTAGAGCAAATGGAGGCTAATCTTATTGAGTTCTCTGCTGGGCAAGACAGATTGAACAGCTTCTACAGCTTTATCAAGGGTTGTTTGCACAACATGAAGACGATTTCTGCTGCACTCGGGACATTCAACATGAAATACCCATGAAATACGGCTCCCATTCCAGAGAAGTATCGCCAGATTCCACCTCAAATGTACCAGGAGGTGAAAGAACTCTTGGCTCATATGTTGCAGAACGGCGTGATCCACAAAAGTCAGAGTCCCTGGGCAGCTCCTATTGTACTGGTTTGGAAAAAAGATGGTACCCTGAGATTCTGTGTAGACTATCGGAAGTTGAATGTATGTACAGTAGTGATGAGCGAGCACTAAAATGCTCGGGTACTCGTTGCTCGGGTCGAGCAAATTGGAATACTCAGGTGCTCGACCCAAGCAACGAGCCCAATGTAAGTCTATGGGAAACTCGAGTATTTTTCAGGCGGCTACCCCCTGCGGTCTGTAGAGGGCCTAAAAATTGCCCAAATCGATGCGAACAGTGCTCAAATGACATGGGAACAGCAAGGGGAAAACCCCTGGAAGCATTTCTGACCCCCAGGTCACTGCTGTCAACAACGTTGTCAGAGTATTACGCCACTTTTACGGACTGACAATAAAACATACAAAAACGAAACAAAAATGGATTTTCCTGGGAAATATGTTAAGGAACATCCTTTCCAGGGTAATGACTTGTATATAAGGCAAAATAAATAACCAAAAACAAAAATATTCCTCCACACCTTGGGCTATGTTCACACGTACAGTTTTTGATGCGTTTTTGCACTTTTGCATTGCTTTCAACCAAGACAAATGCATTCACTGGGAATGTCATTTTAACATTTTACAACCTTATCTGGCCATGTGGTGTGTGAGATATCATCAGACACATGCATACAGTGCTGAAAAGACATGGGAACAGCATGGGGAAGACCTCTGGAAGCATTTCTGCCTCCCAGGTCACTGCCTAAAAGTGTGCCCATCATAAGTGATCCTTGACGCATGTGAAGATGCCTCCCGCCATGCACCTGTCATTGCAGACTTGCAACAATCACCGTCCACGTACTTGTCCCAGTGCAGCGTTCAGTTGTCCCTACCCCATTCCTTGGAATGCAAGCGCAAGTATGCAGCCAGCCACCCACCCACCCACTGGCTGCAATACTATACTGCAAAATTTTTGACAGCTGCTTGCACTTGAAATGTTGCCTTTTAGGCTCATCGAGGAGAAGCTATCCACAATCTTATAGCGGTGGCGACCAGGTATCCATACTTGGTCCCCAGCCGCCACTATTTTTCCAGGTATCGTCTGCGCATTCCACAAGCACGGGTCCCACAACATTACTCGTGCCCTCCCCAGTGCACTTACTGGGAAGGACCGCCTAACCTCAAACACGTGGACAGATGAATGTGGCCAGGGACAGTACGGAGCCAGTCCACAGCTTTTTTTTGCTGAGAGTTGTATTTAGCTCGGTGAAAGGACTGGCATAGAGGGAAACTGTATCTACTCTGGGTATCATTTCTCTCAGGAAATCCTCTAATGCAGCTTGTTGAAGCAATGGCAGCCCGTCCAACATCAACTCGCACTTGTCGGTGGTGCTTTGACACACAAACATCTTTCTTTCCGCATTTAATTTCATGACTACACAGTTGGGCAATGGCCTGATCTGCAATGCGGTTTGAGAAATAACATGCATAAGCACGTCCGATCCACATTAAAAAAGCAGCCATAGAGTGTCCGGGAACCTTCCCCCACACTTTTCTTAGCCAGGGCTGCTCTCGGCACGGTTGGACGGGTCCACCAGAGAACCGGAGACTCCTCCGGTGGGTATTGGCTTCTCCTTCAGGAGAGCTCATAGTGCCGAGGTGAGGCCATGATGATGATAGAGGCCACCATTTGCTTAGTTTTCTGTTACTTGGAATGCAAGCGCAAGTATGCAGCCAGCCACCCAGCAACAGGCCGCAATACTAAACTGCCAGATTTCTGGGCAGCTGCTTGCACTTGAAATGAGGCCTTTTTGGCTCGTGGAGGCGGAAGCTTATCACAACCTCATGCCAGCAGCGGCCGGGTGTCTATACTCGGTCCCCAGCCGTTACTATTTCTCTTGGTATCGTTTCCGCCTTCCACAAGCACGAGTCCCACAACATTACCCGTGCCCTCCCCAGTGCACTTACTGGGAAGGACCGCCTAACCACAAACACGTGGACAGGTGAATGTGGCCAGGGATGGTACGGAGCCAGTCCACAGCTTTTTTTGCTGAGAGTTGTATTTAGCTCGGTGAAGGGACTGGCACAGAGGGAAACCGTATCTACTCTGGGTGTCATTTCTACCAGGAAGTCCTCTAATGCAGCTTGTTGCAGAAGCAATGGCAGCCCGTCCAACATCAACTCACAATTGTCGGTGGTGCTTTGACACACAAACATCTTTCTTTGCGCATTTAATTTCAAGACTACAGAGTTGGGGAATGGTCTGATCTATAATGCGGTTTGAGAAATAACATGCATAAGCACGTCCAATCCACATTAAAAAAGCAGCCATAGAGTGTCCGGGAACCTTCCCCCACACTTTTCTTAGCCAGGGCTGCTTCTCGGCACGGTTGGACGGGCCCACCAGAGAACCGGAGACTCCTCCGGTGAGCCTTGGCTTCTCCTTCCGGAGAGTTCATAGCGCCAAGGTGAGGCCATGATGATGGTAGAGGCAACCATCTGCTTAGTTTTCTGTTTCTTGGAATGCAAGCGTAAGTATGCAGCCAGCCAGCCAGCCAGTCACCCACCCACAGGCCGCAATACTAATCTGCCTGATATCTGGGTAGCTGCTTGCACTTGAAATGTGTTGTTTTAGGCTCGTGGAGGCGAAGATTTTCACAACCTCATGCCTCATGCCTCATGTCCATGCTAAGTCCCCAGCCGTCACTATTTCTCCCGGTGTTATCTCCGCCTTCTACAAGTGCGGGTCCCTGAACATTACTGCTGGTACTTTTCTATGGGAATTTGCTTGCCTCCTACCAGCCTGGAATATTTCCAGTAAACTATGGTACGACTCCATGGTATTAGCACTGCCCCCAGTATCAGTAGCGAAGCCATCCCCAATTTCCTTCTCAGGAATTTTATTTGGTAGACTGAGTGGCTGCCCAAATACATTAGTTTCTCACAAAGGAGCTGAAGATAGAGTGGCAGTAGGTACAAGTTTTTCCAGCCTCTTAGATATTAGAGGGTGAACGGCAGTAGAGATGAGCGTTGTTCTACTCGAACTGTTCGCCAATCTCAAATTCGAGCTGTTTTGGGCGGTGTTCGAGCCGTTCGGCGAACACGAACAATTTGAGAAAAATTCGCCGGTTTGAGGTTATGTTCGATAACTGTTCGTGCACCAAAATCATAACTGGATTTTTTCTCAGTAATGATGAAAATTAATGTTAATACGCAGTTTGAGTGTACAGCGGGGTGGGGGTAGGGGCAGGGGATGGATCTCTGCAGGAACAATGAAGATCTCCATTTTTTTTTCTCTTTCCCGCATTTACAGTGGGGAGGTGCAATCTGTCAGCCTATCAGCAGCGCACACACGGAGCGAAGTGCTTTTTTTCACACAAGCAAGGGCATGTGTCATTGGCAGTGTATGTCACATGTCCTTGCCCTATAAGACCAAGCCATTTTCCCCGTCGCCACCATTTTCTCACTGCTGCAGCTGCGTGTTAGACGGCACCGCTGTTGCTGTGTGCGCTATACCTTGTTAATTTCAAGCCAATTTTCGCACAAATATACAGATAGCTTGGGAGTAGGGAATAGTTGTGATTGCAGTCCTTTTAAGGACTAGGTTACAGCATTTCCTATGACTTTTATCAGGCAGGTCTGTGCTCTTAAATAGATAGGTTGTGGGAGTAAAGACTAATTGTAATTGCAGTCCTTTTCAGGACTAGGTTACATCAGTTCCTATCAGTTTTTGCCAGGCAGGTCTGTGCCAGTGCTGTGCAAGTTTTTTTCACAGCATTTGGCTGAATCTAGCAAAGCTAATCCTTTTTGGCCTATTGCAGAGTGTGTTAGTCAGTGGAGTAGCCTGTGTTGCAAGATATACCACCTGTGTATAGAATACCAATTTTTTTACTGCACCTAGTGAAGTAAAATCTTTTGGGCATAGCATCATTCTATTAGTCCATCTATACTGACCTCCATCAGGTTGCAAACTGAATATAATTTTTTTCTGCATCTAGCTCTGAAAAAATATTTGGCCTTCTAGTAGTGTGTGGGACTTTCTCTGTTAGTCCATCTATACTGACCTCCATCAGGTTGCAAACTGAATATATTTTTTTCTGCATCTACCTCTGAAAAAATATTGGGCTTCTAGCTGTGTGTGGGTCTTGTTCTATTAATCCATCTATACTGACCTCCATCAGGTTGCAAACTGAATATAATTTTTTTCTGCATCTAGCTCTGAAAAAATATTTGGCCTTCTAGTAGTGTGTTGGACTTTCTCTATTAGTCCATCTATACTGACCTCCATCAGGTTGCAAATTAAAAATAATTTTTATCTGCATCTACAGTACCTCTGAAAAAATATTTGGCCTTCTAGCAGTGTGTGGGACTTGTTCTATTAGTACACCTATACTGACCTCCATCAGGTTGCAAACTGAATATATTTTTTTCTGCATCTACCTCTGAAAAAATATTGGGCTTCTAGCTGTGTGTGGGACTTGTTGTATTAGTCCATCTATACTGACCTCCATCAGGTTGCAAATTGAATATAATTTTTTTCTGCATCTAACCCAGCCAATAGTTTTGGCCTAATACCACAGTTTGGCCACTCAGCTCTGCTCGGTTCCCATCCATTGTTTTTTTGTGCAAACAACTCCAGAGTTGTGAATTAGTTAACCACCAAAATGAGTGGAAAAAGGCCTGCTGCTGGTGGAAAGGGGAATAGGCGTGTTGGGAAGGGGAAAAAAGGTTGTGTCCGTGGGGTAGGTGCAGAAGAAAGACCATCTTCAAGCCAAACTAAAATGTCTACTTCTTTTAGCGGACAATGTGATAAGATCCCTTTCTTACGGCCACGCCAATCGCTACAAATTCCAGATGAGGCACAAAAACAGCAGGTGCTTCAACGGATATCAAGTGCTCCTTTAAGTGGGCTCTCCTCCACATCAACTTCAACATCACAAATACTCCAGTCCTCAAAGGTGTCACCCCAATCGCACTTGCTTCCTCACAGCTCCCAAATCTCCAGCTGCCCGTCTGAGTATGAGGTAGAACAGATGGTTGAGTCTGCAGAGCTGTTTACTCATACTATAGCCTGGGAATCAGAGGTCGACTCCAGCGCTTCTGTGAATCCAGACGAGGAAATGATCTGCACTGATGCCCAGAATCTTTATGAGTCGGATCCAGGACCAGACGCAGAAGGTTCTGACCATAATGTAGACCCTCATTCCCAAACTGTAACTCCTGTTGGTGGAGACAATGAGGAAGACGATGATAAGACTCAAATACCTGATTGGAGCGACAACTTTAGTTTTTTGTCAGGGCAGGAACAGGTTGGCTCTGAGGACGACGGGTGTGATAACACACAGGGTGATGATGATGAGGTTGGAGATCCCACTTACTGTCAACCCACAGTCAGCCAAGAGATGAGGTCAGCAGAGGAGGTGGAGGAAGATGCTAGTGACGACGAGGTCAGGTTGCGCCTTCCTGGACAGAGACGTAGTACTGGAAGCACGTCAACAACTGCATCCTCAAACACAACTCTGCCTCTCACCACAAGTCGTGGTGGCTCTTCAGGTCGCATGGGTGCTAAGCCTTGCATAGCCTGGGCATTTTTTCAGATCGATAAAGATGACCCAACTCGTGTTATCTGTAACATTTGTCAGCAAAAGCTAAGTAGAGGCCAAAAAATACATAGTTTGAGTACTTCATGCATGAATCGGCACATGGACATGAAGCATAAGTTGCAGTGGGAAGCTCAGTGTGCTACAATGCGGCCTAGCTGGCCGGGCCAACCACCGTCTGCCATATCTTGTGCATCCGCGGCCTCTTCATCCTCTGTGACTGGGGGGACAGCAGTCACACCTGTTTTGGGGCGCAGACCTGCCACCTCTTTACCCGCAACAGCCAGCGTGATTGGCAGGTCATCATTTTCTTTGGAGGTGGGAACACCAGCTGGTGTTGAGCGCTGTCCAACATCGATAGCACCACCTTTGGATCAAGGCAACCTAACATGTCCGCCTGCATCTTCCTCACAGACCGGCAGTTTGCCGGGGACACCCTTATCAACCCCGTCTAAGCACAATAGCCAGCCCTCGGTCCCTCAGATGTGGACAAGTAAAAGACCATTTCCTCCTAGCCATGAGAAAGCTAAGAGGTTGAATTTCACCATCTGCAAGCTCTTGGCTACAGAAATGCTGCATTTCCGCCTGGTGGACACAGAGGATTTTCGAGACCTTATGTCCGTCGCAGTGCCCCAGTACCAGATGCCCAGTCGGCACTACTTCTCAAAGAAAGGTGTGCCTGCGCTCCACCAGCATGTCGCACACAACATCACCGCTTCTTTGAGAAACTCTGTATGTGACAGGGTGCATTTCACCACAGACACTTGGACGAGTAGGCATGGACAGGGGCGTTACATGTCGCTGACTGGGCACTGGGTAACTATGGTGACAGCAGGACAAGGGGCTGCTGTCCAAGTCTTGCCGTCCCCACGAGTTGTGCGTCAATCCTCTTTATGTCAAAGTTCCTCCACTGCTTCTGCCTCCTCAACCTCCTCTCGGTCTTCCACCTGCACCCAAAGCCTGTCTGGTCATGCCACAAGCTTTCTAACTGCGCAGAAGGGATCCTGCACACCTCCTTACTATGCTGGCAGTAGGGCTCAACGTCATCAGGCGGTTTTTACATTGAAATGTCTGGGAAATGTGAGTCACACAGCTGAGGAGTTGTGGTCAGCTCTGGAGAACCAATTTCATGAATGGTTGTCTCCACTGGACCTGAAACCAGGGAAGGCCGTGTGCGACAATGCTGCAAACCTGGGTGCGGCCCTTCGCCGGGGCAATGTCACACACGTGCCTTGTATGGCTCACGTGTTGAACCTGGTTGTCCAGCAATTTTTAGCCCACTATCCCAGACTAGATGGCCTTCTGCAGAGGGCACGGTCGCTGTGTGCTCACTTCCGCCGTTCGCATCCCGCAGCTCAGCGACTTACATCTCTACAGAAGTCGTTGGGCCTGCCACTTCACCGGCTAAAATGCGATGTGCCTACCCGGTGGAATTCAACTCTGCACATGTTGCAGCGACTGTGGCAGCACCGACAAGCCCTGGTGCAATACGTTCTGACGTATAGCCTGGGCCAACGAGATTCAGAGGTGGGGCAAATCACGCTGGAGGAGTGGTCTCAGATCAGGGACCTATGCACCCTTCTGCACAGTTTTGAAATGGCGACGAAGATGTTTAGTGCTGACGATGCCATTATCAGCATGACTATTCCGGTGATTTACATGCTGGAGCACATGTTAAACAGAATTCGGAGTCAGGTGGTGGCACAAGAGGAGGTGGAGGAAGTAGAGGAGGAGGAGTTGTATGCGGAAGGGCTAACATCTGCAAGGTCCAGACGGTCGGCAGCACCAAGGCGGCAGGCATGTGAGGGTGGGGGAAATGGTTTTACCAGGGCGCATGGTAGCAGCCAAACTAGTGAGGAAGGTGCAGGAGCCCAGGAAGAAGTGGAGGACGAACTGATGGAAGACTCATCAGATGAGGGAGACCTTGATCACATTTCTGTTGTGCGAGGTTGGGGGGAGAGGACAGAGGAAGGAAGCATGATTGTTACCTCGCCACCAACACAACAGGGACTTGGTGCTCCTGGATGCACAACACACATGAGTGCCTTCTTGCTGCACTACCTGCAACATGACCCTCGAATTGTGAGAATTAGAAATAATCCTGACTACTGGGTTGCCACACTGTTAGATCCCCGGTACAAAAGTAAATTTGCAGAAATTATTCCTGCCATAGAAAGGGATGCACGCATGCAGGAGTATCAGCAGAGACTGTTGCAGAATCTTACATGTGCTTTTCCACAAAATACCAGTGGTGCACGTAGTGAATCTCACAGTTCCAACTTGCCAACCGTGGGACCGTCAAGTGTTCAGCACTCAAACCGTAACAGAACCACAGTATCTGCTGGTAACATCAATTTTGCGGAATCATTTCACCACTTTTTTAGCCCATCCTTTGCAAGGCCACAGGAGACAAGAAGTCTGACACATAGTCAACGCCTAGAGACGATGGTACAGGAGTATCTCCAAGTAAACATTGAAGCCACGACTGTGTCACTGGACCCTTGCTCTTTTTGGGCTTCCAATCTGGATAAATGGCCGGAGCTAGCCACTTACGCCTTGGAGATCTTGTCATGCCCCGCAGCCAGCGTTCTGTCTGCACGTGTGTTCAGCGCTGCTGGTGGTGTGCTGACAGATAAGCGCACGCGGCTCTCCACTGATAATGTAGACAGACTCACGTTCATAAAGATGAACAAATCATGGATCCGAAACGACTTTTCTACCCCTGTGTCATCCTGGGGAGAGTAAAAGCTTGATGATTGGTTAAAATCACCCTACCAACCGTTTTAAGCTTTCAAATTACTAATCATGTTTATCTGTATCTTGACTGGAAAATAATTTGGGCTTTGTAGCAGTGTGCAGCACTGATCCTATTAGGCCATCTATACTAAAGCTTCACCAGATTTAAAATTAAAAATAATTTTTAGCTGCATCTAGCCCGGAAAATAATTTTGGGGCTCCGAGATGCGCAAGACACATAAGTGCCTTCTTGCTGCACTACCTGCAGCATGACCCTCATATTGTCAGAATTCGAAGTAATCATGACTACTGGGTTGCCACACTCTTAGATCCCCCAAACTTTTCGATCAACCTTTTCATTTTAATAAAGACCAAAAAAATGGTCATTTTTGAAATTATAAGCATTAGCAGGTTGTTAGAAACTGAAATCAAACAGTTTTCAACTCAAAACTTTATTCTAGGTGATGTTACATTTTCACATAGGACCCCTTGTTCGAAAGGAGCTTCTGAACTCTCTCGTCCATTGAATTTGTCAGGTTTTGGATGGTTTCTGCTTCAATTGTTTTGCATGAGGACAGAATACCCTCCCAGAGCTGTTGCTTAGATGTGAACTGCCTCCCGCCATCATAGACACTCCTTTTAATGATGCTCCAAAGGTTCTGAATGGGGTAGAGGTCAGGGGAGCATGGGGGTCACACCATAAGTTTGTCCCCTTTTATGCCCATATCAGCCAGAGATGCAGATGTTTTATGTGCAGCATGAGATGGTGCATTATCATGCAGAAAAATGATCTTGCTGTGAAATACACGGTTCTTCTTCTTGAACCATGGCAGGAAGTGCTGTTTGAGAAAATCCACATACATTATGGAGTTCATCTTTAGCGCCTTCAGGGATCCTAAAGGGGCCGACAATCTCTCTCCCCATGATTCCAGCCCAAAACATTACTCCACCTCCTCCTTGTTGGCGCTGTAGCCGTGTTTGCGTGGGGTGTCCATCAACCAGCCATCCTCCACTCCATTCATCTGGACCATCGAGCGCTGCACGGCACTCATCCATGAACAAAACTGTTTTGAAATCAGTCTTCATGTAATGTTTGGCCCACTGGAGCCGTTTCTGCTTGTGTGAAGTGGATAGAGGAGGTCGACAGGATGGCGTATGCACAGCTGCAAACCTCTGAAGGACCCTGCATCTTGTTGTTCGGGGGACGTTGGAGGCACAGCAGCTTCAAAAACTTGTCTGCTGCTATGACAAGGCTTTTTTGCCGCTGCTCTTTCAACCTGACGTAATTGCCTGTAGGAAAAAGTCCTCAATTTGCCCTTATCAGCACGCACACGTGTGTACTGTGAATCAGCTACATACTTCTTGATTGCCAAGACACTTCATCCTGATCATCGCACAATGTTGATTGTAGTCATGCCTTGACCTAAACACTCCACAATTTGTTGCTTCTCAGCAGCCGACACATCCTTTTTCTTTCCCATTTTGGCAGAAAATGTAGGCTGCTTAATAATGTGAGACAGCCTTCTTAAGTAGTCTTGCTTTTCATTGGACACACCTGCCAAACTAATTAGCACAGGTGTCTGCAATTGCTTACAGTGATATAAAGAGCCCTGACACACATCACCATCAATGAGTTTAACTGACAAACAAACAAATTCTTCCCTTATCACTCCTAAACACTTTTTGCATAATAATTTGGAACGCAGTGTACATGTGCTTTTCCACAAAACACCAGTGGTTCACGTAGTGAATCTTACAGTTCTAACTTGCCAACCGTGGTCTGTATGGAGTTGTTCAATAAAGGGCCCAAAATTAAGATAACATAGATGGGAGAGGTCTCTATGAATAGGAATTCCTAAGTATTTGATACCCTGTGAGGGCCAGGCAAAGGGAAAGTTGGACTGGATGGAATCCTATATGGATTTGGGGAGGGAGACATCGAGGGCCTCAGACTTCGCTGCATTGATTTTAAAATTTGACCATGTAACAAAGTGATCTATTTCAGCCATAACAGCATGGATGGATATATGTGATTGAGTGATATATACTAGGACATCATCAGCAAATAGAGAGCACTTGTACTCGGTGCCTCCCACCTCAATCCACCTAATATTGGGGTTATGGCGAATTGATGAGAGCAGGTGCTCCGTCACTAGGATGTATAAGAGAGGGGACAGAGGACATCCCTGCCTTGTCCCATTGGTGATTGTGAAAGGTGATGAAAATGTTCTGACGCACCCCCTGGGCCTTGGGACACCCGGAGCCGGACCCTTTTTGGTGTAATGCTGGTGGTTGTAGTCTTCGTGGCGGCGACCCGGTTCCGTGGCTCAGGGCGGTCAAACCAGTGGCGGAGCTATTTATGTGGTTTTGATGTTTAAATGTACGACTACGCCACCCGTGGATTGCGGTCAGAGTGAACCGCCGCTACAGGGCAGACCGCTGAGGCTGGTGTTGTGGGTGCAGCAGAGCGTAGCATAACTCCCCACGGGAGGAGTATAGCCTCAGGGCAGTGTATGCGGAGGATGGGGGTGATGGTGCAGGGCAGCAGCAGTAACGACACGGAGTCAGTGATGCAGTTCAGGGCCTTTACTCACAGTTCTTATTATCCAGACCACGTCTGCAGGTAATGGCTGCCCACGTCGTACTGTGCTCACCAGGTGAGGGGCTCAGACAACTCCCAGATAACTTTGGAGCACTTCACAGGACCCCCTTTGTGTGTCCTTTGTCTGGCCTTTCTTACCAACACTTCTGTCCGGCTGCCTCTGGCCTCCTCTTGGTAAACTTGGCGCCAGTTTCCCTGACCCTATGTGGTGCCTTCCTAGCGGGTGTAGCGAGGGGCTGCGCCACATAAAATGTCAGAGCCTCCGGTTTCTAGCTGAGGGTCGTTTCCTGCCTCCACTAGTTCGGGGACCGGTCTCCCCCTTTGGCCTGACCCCTCCACGCATGTGGATTCGGGCGTGCGGTGGCGACTCGCCCGTCCGCACCCCTGGGATCCCTTCATTCCTCGTTCCTGGAGCCTTCTCCACTCCTCTTCCTTCCTTCTCCCTCTTCCAGGCCTGGGCCTCTGTTACTAGGCCCGCCTCCGGAGCAGAGCTCATGCAGAGCCCCTGCTCCCTGCCACTTCTGCTCAGACTTCTCTGCACTGAACTAAGATGGTGCCCACCTTTTATACTCCCTTCTCAATGCACCCAGGAACTGCTTCCTCCCTGCTCCTGCACTACCGGGTTCCCCTTCCTCAGTGTTCCCTCCCCCCACTCCAGCCAGGCACAGGGACTGTCGTGCCCATCTCAGGGGCATATTGGTCGCCCTGCCCCACGGCAATGTGGTGTAATGCATGCAGGTGTCGGGTCCTGATCCACACTCCATCCTTACCTGAGAGTGAGATATCACACCTCTGGGTGAGGTGCAATACGTCTGTAGCAACCGAGCCCTCAGGGTGCTACAGTTCCATTTATCTTCAGCCTAGGTGACGTATTGTGATACAGGGCCGTGATTTTGGCTATAAAAGGGTCCCCTAGACCACTACCCCAAGCTTTTTAAGAGAATCATATATGGCGTGCCAGGAGACTCTATGGAATGCTTTCTCAGCATCCAACGAGAGTATCTAATTACAAATTTTTAACTGCATCTAGCCCAGGAAATACTTTGTGCCTAGTAGCAGTGTCTGCTAGTCAGCGGATTATCCCGGCTGTTAAGCAAGCTACACCACCTGTAGTTTAGACACTTAATTTTTTCAAAGGAAATGCTTCGGGACCATGGGATACTTAATGAAGAGCATCAGGAGGCACCCCAAGGCATAGGGGCTGGGACTGGCAGTAGGATGCCTTGCGGTGGACAGCCGAGCTCGATCCTTATAAAAGCTTTTTAACTGCAGCAGCTTTAGTGGACGCTACTGGAGCTGGAATTACGCGGCTGCTGGCATGAGACTTGCCCTCCAATAGATCCTTGTAAATGGATTTAAAGTGTATTCATTCAAATTAGAGAGACAATTTAAATTAAAAAGCTTAGAGCTGCCTCCACCACAGGGGGGCTCGCTCGACCCACCAGCGGACAGGCACCAGTATTGGGAGAGGGGGGCTGGCCATCAGGGTTCACCGCGGCTCTGGCACAAACACGGCGACACGGAGGTGGCACGGGCAGGAGCGGACTGGCCGTGTCGGCTTCTCACTTTTTGGATTTTAGAAGGGCATGACATGCCTATATCTGTGTCTCCCCCTCCTTTTACTCCTCCACCTCTTTTATTTTCGCATGACTATATGTACTTGTCACTTTTCCATGTGTTAGTTATGTCTTCTGAGCAGTTTGTCAGCTTTTGGACACCTTTGAAGGTGTTTTCTATGTGTTTCTATGTGTTTTTGTTTGCCTGCCATTGGTTTTAACGGTGTTCGAAGGTGTTCGACGAACAGTTCGACGAACAGTTCGGCGAACACACGGGTGTTCGACGAACCGAACCGAACTCGAACACTACGGGGGTGGCTCAACACTAAACGGCAGCACATTGGATCAGTGGTTAGCACTGAAGCCTTGCAGCGCTGGGATCCTGGGTTCGAATCCCAGCAAGGACAACATCTGCAAGGACTTTGTATGTTCTCCCCGTGTTTGCATGTGTTTCCTCCTCAGTAAAAAAGCAGCCATAGAGTGTCCGGGAACCTTCCCACACACTTTTCTTATCCAGGACTGCTTCTCAGCAGGGTTGGACGGTCCCACCAGAGAATCCTCTGGTGTACCTTTGCTTCTACCTCAGGAGAGTTCATGATAGTTACTCGCGCCCTGGGCCGTGGGGCACTCGGAGCTGGGCAATAGGGAAACGATGGGGGTAGTGGTGGCGACCCGGTTCCATGGCTCAGGGTGGTCAGACCAATGGTAGTCTGCTATGTGCTATTGATATTGTCCGACTACACCACCCGTGGATTGCGGTTATTAGGAACCGCCGCTGCAAGGCAGTCCCCTGAGGTTAATGGTATGCGCAGCTGAGATTGTATAACTCCCCACGGGAAGAGTGTAACCCCAGGGCAGTGCAGTGGATGGTGGGGGTGATGGTGCAGGGAGTCCCAGCACCGGTAGTGCTGGAGGAGCGAGAAAGTGCACAGACAACGTACTGCAGTCCAATGTCTTTTACTCACAGTTCATATGCTCCGGGTCACTTCTGTCAGCAATGACCGCCCGAGCCGTGCTGCGTCCACCAGGTGAGGGGCTCGGTCAACTCCCAGGCAGTTCAGAAGTATGGCTCAGGACCCCCTTTTGTCCTTTTTCTGGCCTGCCTCACCAGTGACCCACTTTTGTCCAGCTGCCGCGGATCTGCGCGGGTAAACGTGGATCCCGTTCCCTGCTGTCCTATATGGTGCCTTCCTAGCAGGTTTGATGAGGTGTCGCACCAATAAAGGATCACGACCTCCGGTCTTTGGCTGAGGGTTGTTTCTCCTCCACCAACTTGGGATCCGGTACCCTTAATCTGCCTGATCCTTCACCCGGTATTCTCGTGGGTTCTTAGGGTCCCTTCTGACTTCTTGTTTCTGAGCCTTTCCACATTTTGGATACTTCTCTTTCTGTTCCTTTCTGTTCCTTTCTTCTACTCCTGCCTTCACTCTAGGCCGGTCTCATGGAGCTGGGCCGAGGCTGAGCCACAGCTCTCTGTCACATCTCCACTCTGCTCCTTCTCTGACTGAACTGACCCAGAACTAAGATGGTGCCCACCTTATATACCCTTCCCTAGTGTGTGAGCTCAGGTGACCAGCAACCAATGAGCTCCTTCCTATGCTCAGAAACCAACCCCTATCTGCTCCTACATCACTGGGTATTCCTCCCCCCTCCCCACACCAGCCAGGGACAGGGTCTGTCGTGCCTGCATTTCAGTCTAATGGGAGCACCGTTGAACTGTCCCTCGGAAATGTGGTGAGTGTGCTGTATGCAGCTAACTGAGCCCTGGTCCATACTCCATGCTTACCTGGGAGTGGAATACCACACCTCTGGCAGAGGTGCAATACCCCTGTAGCGGCCGAACCCTCGAGGCGCTACAATAGCAGCTGCTATGGGGCTCTTGAGCGGGAGAGAAAGGTGAGCCCTCAGGATCAAATCCTCTGGTTGGCACAAAAATCTGTATCTACTCCGGCTGTCATTTCTCCGTCACCAGGTTCCGCCCATTGTCACACACGACCATGCCTGGCAGTATGTTCAGAGGTGAGAGCCACAGATCAGGCTGCTGTGTTACTGCTTTCAACAACTCTGCAGCGCTGGACGGTTTGTCACCTAAGCATTAAGCATGTTATCTTCAGCACAGCCTGTTGCCACTTGGCCAAGGCAGTGCTGCAGTGCTGTCAACTTGTGACTGATGTGGTCATTTCGGAGATGGAGGAGGAGGTGCAGGAGCTGAACAATGTAATTACATTGAGATTGAATTGGTGATGCTGTTTTTTATACTAAAGAAAGATCCTTTTTTTTTTTTACTTTATTTTTTAAGACAAATGCATTCACCGGAAAATGTCATTTTAACATTTTACAACCTTATCTGGCAATGTGGTGTGTGACACATCATCAGACACATCCTGTTTCATTTATGATGGAGGGACTCTGAAAGTCATAAAGCATATTTTTATAGGGCCTTCAGATGGCCCTTACTATTCTTAAAAGGCCAGCAGTCGGCCCTCGCTATTGTTAGAGAGTCATCAGCCGACTATGCTTTGTTGTTCCCATTATTAACAAGTGGGTCTCCTCTACTGCTATTGCGTATGCAGTGACTGCAAGGGCTGTCAAAAATTTGGACACAACCCAATACCCCTTTGAAGAGACATAGAGGAGGGTCTCAGTAAAAAAATGTTCCCATTATAAAGGAGCGGGTCTCCTATAGTGGTAATGCCCATGCTGTGACTGCAAGGGCTGCCAAATTTTGGGAAAAACCCCACTAAGAATTTAAAGACACATAGGACAGGGCCACAATAACGACAAATTCCCATTAGAAAGGAGAGGGTCTGCTATACAGTTATAGGGTATGCCGTGAGTCAAACGGCTGACCAAATTTAGGAAAAACCCCACTAAGAATTTAAAGACACATAGAGCAGGGCCACAGTAACAAGTACGACATGTTTCCATTAGAAAGGAGCGGGTCTGCTATACAGTTATAGGGTATGCAGTGAGTCCAACAGCTGACCAATTTTAGGAAAAACCCCACTAAGAATTTAAAGACACATAGAGCAGGGCCACAGTAACGACAAATTCCCATTAGAAAGCAGAGGGTCTCCCATAGTGTTGGCCTATGCAGTGAATGCAAGGGCTGCCAAAAATTGGGAGGCACTCCAATGCCCCTTGGAAGAGACTTAGAGGGCCTCATAAAAAAATGTTCCCATTAGAAAGGAGTGGGTCTCCTATACTTGTAATTCTCATGCACTAAGTGTATGGGCTGACAAACATTTACCCCTGGGGGGTATACATGAACATACTGTATCAAATTTTTTTTTTATGGGCATCATAAACACCCTTTAAAAAAATGATGTGGGTGTTGCATCACGGACCACGGTCACCCTGGTGATATGGTGGTGGAGGATGAGGAGAAGGAGGAGGACAAGAGCAAATAGCCAAAATCAGGAAACGTATACCCATGTGTGGGTGTGAGGAGGTGCATGGGAATACACCTCCCAAGAAAAGACACTGGATTTGAGTTTATGTTACACTGCTATCATTCGGTGGTGTTGAGAAGTCAGGCCCAATCCAGCCCTTGTTCATTTTTATAAGAGTCAGCCTGTCAGGATTTTCAGTTGACAGGCGGATGCGCTTATCAGTTATAATTCCACCAGCGGCACTAAAAACCCGCTCTGATAAAACGCTGGCGGCAGAGCAGGCCAGGACCTCCAAGGCATAGAGAGCCAGTAAATTCCACGTATCCAGCTTGGATACCCAAAAATTAAAAGGCACAGAGGAATCACGGAGGACGTTGGTACAGTCGGCAAGGTACTCTCTCAGCATCTTCCAAAACTTTGCACTCCTTGTGAGAGTATCCCGCACCTCAGGGCCGGTGCGATGGGAGGGTCTGAGAAAACTGTCCCAGAACTTTGACAGTGTTCCCCTGACTCTGCTGGATTGCATTTGTGTCTCTCTCGTCTGTAGTCCTCGGTTGTCCAATGAACTGTGACCTCTGCCGCCAGTGTTTTCAGATGGGAATTTTTTTAATAGTTCCGCAACAAGGGCCTTCTGGTACTGCCCCATTTTTGTAGATCTGTCCGCCTCAGGAATAAGAGATATAAAGTTCTCCTTGTAGCGTGGGTCTAGAAGTGTCACCAATCAGTAATGACTGTCACCCAAAATTTAGAGAACGCAAGCGTCATGGGAAAGGCAGCGTAACATAAAGTCAGCCATGCGTGCCAGACTGGTAACAGGTAAGACTTCCGTGACCTCACCAAGAGGATGACTGACCATGCTCTCCTCCTCCTCCTTCTCTCTGTCCTCTGGCCATCCACGCTGAACAGATGGTATGACAGTTGTGCAGGTAGTACCGTCTATAGCGCATGAAACTAGCTCCTGTTCTTCCTCCTCCACTTCCTCATTGTCACCCAATCCACGTTGGGATGAGATGAGGCTGGGAAATGTGTAATCACCCTGTATGGTTCCTTGCTCCATCTCATCGTGCTCTGCCTGCAATGCATCCTCTTTGATTGTGAGCAGAGAGCATTTCAGAAGACAGAGAAGCGGGATGGTGATGCTAATTATGGCATCATCGCCGCTCACCATATTGGTGGAATCCTCAAAGTTATGAAGGATGGTGCATATGTCTGAAATCCATGTCCACTTCTGAGGTCTTATGTGTAGAGTCTGAGCTGAAGACTGACGGCCTTGTTGATGCTGGTACTCAACAACTGCCCTCTTCTGCTCACAAATCCTTCCCAACATCTGCAGTGTAGAGTTCCAATGCGTGGGGACATCACACACCAGTCGTGGAGCCGGAAGCTGCAAACGCTGCTAAAACATGGCAAGGGCGGCGGAATCTGTAGGTGACTTTCTAAAATGGGCACACAGTCGGCGTACTTTAACAAGCAGATCTGGCAGCTCCAGGTGTAGGATTTGAGAATCCTAACATGGGCCAGGCATGGTACATGTGTGAGCTTGTCTCGCATCAGAGCCGCCATCATGTTTTGGCCATTGTCACACACGACCATGCCTGGCTGTAGGTTCAGCGGTGTGAGCCACAGATCTGCCTGCTCTTTCAGAGCTGTCCACAACTCTTCAGCATTGTGCGGTTTGTCACCTAAGCATATTAGCTTCAGCACAGCTTGTTGCCGCTTGGCTGAGGCAGTGCTGCAGTGCTTCCAGCTTGTGACTGATGTGGTCATTTCAGAGATGGAGGCTGAAGAGGAGGAGGAGGCTGAGGAGGATGAGGTGCAGGAGCTGTAGACTGTGGGGGCAACCCTGATTGACCTAGGGCCCGCAATCCTTGGAGTCGGGAGGACGTGTTCCGTCCCAAGGTCCGACTGGATTCTTCTTCCACTATGTTAACTCAGTGTGCCATCAGCAAGATGTACCGTCCCTGCCCAGAAGCACTTGTCCACGTGTCCATGGTTAGGTGGACTTTCCCGGTAACTGTGTTGTTGAGGGCTCAGCTAATGTTTTGGGACACATGCTCGTGTAATGCGGGGACGGCACACCGGGAGAAATAGTGGCAGCTGGGGACCGAGTACCGAGGGACTGCCATCGCCATTAGGTTGCGGAATGCTTCCATCTGTACGAGCCATAAATGCAACATTTCGAGAGCAAGCAGTTGTGAAATGTGGGAATGTAGTACAGTGGCCTGTGGGGCATTTTTCTGCATATTTGCACTTGCGTTCCAAGGACTGGGGTAGGGACAACTGAACTCTGTTCTGGGACAAGGACGTGGACGTGCTTCCTAATGCTACTACTTGATAGTGTGCAAAAACAGGTGCAGAGCAGGAGGCATCTTCACATGCACCATGGACAGGGGATTGGCTTGCATGCACAACAGCGAAAGAAGCAATGGTGCCACCCGCAGACACTGTTCCTGTTATGTTCTGCTACCAGAGCTAAGGAAAGAGAGGAGATCTGTCCCTACGATAAAACTCAGCTTAATCCCTACGATGTAACAGGGAACCTGATCCTGCGATCAGACCTGCTAAAGTCCTAAGCTAGTCTGTACGGAGACCTATAGATGTGGGGAGGGAATCCCTACAAGTACTAAGGACTGGGAGGAATATGGGACACCTCCTAACAGAAATAGTAGCAGACAGACGAACAAACAAAATATATAGAACATAGAGGTCAGTAGACCAAGCAAACTAACAGAGCAAGACACAGAGCACAGGCTAGCTAGAAAGTAGATATACAATGAAGTCCAGCAAAGCCAGAAGGGCGGAGCAGGATTAAATAGGCCAACAAGGTCATGTGACCAGCAAAGGAAAAAAAAACTAAGAGCAAGGTTCTAACAGTACCCCCCCTTCTAAGAGGATCCTCCGGATCCCCTAGGACCAGGCTTATCAGGAAATCTCCTGTGAAACGCTCTGATAAGTCTGGACGCAGAAACATCATCCGACCTCACCCAAGAGTTATCCTCGGGACCGAAACCTTTCCAGGCCACAAGATACTGCAAACTACCTCTATACCGTCTAGAGTTAAGGATGCGAGAAATTTCATATTCCCCGTCCTCCACCACCGGAGGAACAGAGGCAGAGGCGTCACAATCCGATACAACAGCTTTTTTCAACAGAGAGACATGAAATACCGGATTAATTCTCCAGGAGGTAGGAACCTCCAACCTAACAGCAGATTGGTTGACAACCTGAAGCACCTTAAAGGGCCCTACAAACTTGGGACCCAATTTCTTTGAAGGAATCCTCAACCGCAGATTCCTAGAGGACAACCAAACCATGTCACCAACAGCGAACAAAACCTCCTGTCGTTTCCTATCAAAGTAGTCTTTAGATTTTCTGTTGGCCTCCTGAAGATTACCACGCACATCCGTCCAAACTCTCTCCAAATCACCGGAAAAATTCTCCTCCTCAGGCACGGCAGATCCCAACTTGGAGAACGACCCAAACGACGGATGTCTCCCAGAACAACAAAAAAAAGGCGAACAACCAGCAGAAGAAGATGTATGATTGTTCAGAGCAAATTCAGCAAGTGGCAGAAACTCAGACCACCCCTCTTGATTGTCTGCCACAAAACAACGCAAGAACTGCTCAACATCCTGGTTTTTCCTTTCTGTCTGGCCATTAGATTCAGGATGATATCCGGACGAGAACGACAAATGAACTCCCAACCTATCACAAAAGGCACGCCAAAAACGAGCCACGAACTGAGGACCCCTATCAGAAACAATGTCAGTAGGAACGCCATGAAGTCTGACAATTTCCTTGACAAAGGCCCTAGCGAGAGTTTTAGCGCAGGGCAGTTTGACGAAAGGAACCAAGTGACACATCTTGCTAAAACGGTCCACGACCACCCAGATGACAGTAAAACCCTCAGAGGGGGGAAGGTCAGTTATAAAGTCCATAGCCAAATGTGTCCAAGGAGCACTGGGAACCTCCAAAGGACAAAGCAACCCCGCAGCAGGAGTATGTGAGGACTTAGATCTAGCACATATAGTACATTGACGCACCCACTTAATGACTTCCTTCTGCCATCCAGGCCACCAAAAACTGCGACCCACCAGTCTCTTGGTCTCAGAGATTCCGGGATGACCTGCCAACCGAGATTCGTGACACTCAACAAACAAATCTCTCCTAAAGGTCCCAGGCACAAACAACCTCCCATGAGGAGTGTTAGAAGGGGCATTCTCCTGTGCTTTAAGAATCTCATTTTCCAAAACGGAGTCCAAAGCAGCTATCACAACACCTTCTTGTAAAATGTTCTCCTCTTTCTCAGCACCGACTATGGGAGAAAAACTGCGAGACAAGGCATCCGCCTTAACATTCTTAGTACCAGGGATGTAAGTAACGGAGAAATTAAACCGCGAGAAAAACAGTGCCCACCTAGCCTGACGGGCATTCAGGCGCTTGGCAGCATCAAGATATATCAGATTTTTATGATCCGTAAGAACCTGAACGGGAAATTCCGCACCTTCCAAGAAGTGGCGCCAGTGTTCAAATGCGAGTTTAATAGCCAATAATTCCCGATTACCAATATCGTAATTCAGTTCAGTCTCCGAAAATTTTTTTGAAAAAAAGGCACAGGGATGTAATCCATCCCCGTTATCCTGAGACAACACTGCGCCAACCCCCACAGAGGAAGCATCAACCTCAACCAAAAACGGCCTAGTAACATCAGGCTGCATAAGGATTGGAGCAGAGGTGAACCTCTCCTTGAGATACACAAAAGCTTCAATGGCCTCAGAAGACCACTGAACCGCATCAGCACCTTTCCTGGTGAGATCAGTCAGAGGTTTGACAATACTAGAAAATTTTTTTATGAATTTTCTATAGTAATTGGCGAAACCCAAAAACCTCTGTATCGATTTCAAACCAATAGGCCTAGGCCATTCCTGCACAGCCTGAACCTTAACCGGATCCATCTCAAAACCTTTGCTGGAGATAATGTAGCCCAAAAAACTAATTCTCTGTACAGCGAACTCACATTTCTCCAGCTTAGCAAAAAGCGAATTGTCCATTAATAACTGTAATACCTCACGCACGCTCCGCCAATGAGACTCCAGATCCGGCGAATAAATCAAAATGTCATCCAAATACACAACCACATTTTTACCGATCAAAGGTCTAAGGATGTCATTAATCAGATTCTGAAAAAATGCAGGAGCATTAGTAAGACCAAAAGGCATAACCAGATTCTCAAAATGACCCACAGGAGTGTTAAAAGCAGTCTTCCATTCGTCACCCTCCTTCATGCGCAACAGATTGTATGCCCCCTTAAGGTCAATTTTAGAGAACCACTTGGCCCCCATTAACTGGTTAAACAGATCAGGAATCAATGGCAGTGGGTAAGGATTGCGTACAGTAATTTTGTTAATCTCACGAAAATCCAGACAAGGACGTAAACCGCCGTCCTTTTTTTTTTACAAAAAAAAATCCAACCGCCACAGGAGACTTAGAGGGCCTAATGTGACCGGCGGCCAAACTTGTCTGTATGTATTCCTCCAAAGCCTTCCTCTCAGGAATAGTAAGGTTAAATAAACGACTTTTAGGAAGAGTCGCTCCAGGGACAAATTCAATAGAACAATCATAGTCTCTATGGGGAGGCAAAACCTGCGATTCCTTCTCAGAAAAAACTCTCCAAAAATCCTGAATAGGAACAGGCAATTCTCCCCTATCCAAAGCTGCAATACGCCCGTTACAACACTTGTCATAACATTTATGGCTCCAGGATTTAATTTCATTGGTAGACCAATCCAGTACAGGATTGTGAAATTTTAACAAGGGCAATCCCAATATTACTGGAGAAGGCAAGTTATTCAAAACTACCAAATCCAATTTCTCATGGTGAACACCATTAATAGTGAGAGGAAATTCACAGACCTTGAGAGTAATATTCTTCAAAGGGGAACCATCCACAGAAACCACAGCAATGGGGGATGATAAAGGTTCAGGTTTTAAATTGAGTCTTTCCACGAATCCCCCATCAATTACATTCAGAGTAGACCCACAATCGACAAACACCCGAAATTCCATTAATTTTTCCTGAGCAATCGTGGAAGCAGCTAAAAATACACCCTTGGAATTTAAACAGGCAATACGGGCATGACTGACCATTTTTTTTTCTTTCTTCATACGAAGCTCACAGCCTTTAATCAAATGACCAGATTTTCCGCAATAGAAACACAAGCCTTCAAAAAATCGACGGTCTTTTTCTTGAGAGCGAGGTGCCACCGATCCAATCTCCATCGGTTCACCACTGTTAGTACATACATTCTCATAACCAGAAACTGACATAGCAGAGGATTTGCTCTCATTAACCCTTGCACGCAGTCTCCTATCCACCCGTATAGCTAATTGCATAGCCTGTTGCAAATCTTCAGGTGTAGGATAAGCAATTAGCAGGTCTTTAACCCTTTCACTGAGCCCAGCAAGAAATAGACTTTTCAGAGCAGAATCGTTCCACTCTGTTTGAGTAGACCAACGACGGAAATGAGTACAATATTTTTCCACATTACCTGATCCTTGTTTTAAACGTCTCAACTCAGTCTCAGCTGATGCGACACGGTCAGGATCATCATATAATAGTCCCAAAGCAGAAAAAAAACTATCCACTGATCTGAAGCATGTATCACTAGGTTGCAAAGAAAAGGCCCACTCCTGAGGCTCTTTGCGCAAAAGTGACATTATGAACCCTACGCGCTGGGATTCATCCCCAGAGGACTTAGGTCTCAAACGAAAATACAATAAGCAAGCATTTTTGAATGAAAAAAATTCTCGGTGTTCACCAAAAAATAAATCCGGCAAACATACCTTAGGCTCCAAGAAATGTGCTCCAGGACAGTTACTCACGTGCTGACGGAGCTCGGCCACCTCCAGAGAGAGTCCCTGCAGGCGATGAACCAAATCCTGAACCGACACCATGATGGAACAAAAAAATCTTTCCTTAGAGAATTTGCTGGTTGGACTTACTGTTATGTTCTGCTACCAGAGCTAAGGAAAGAGAGGAGATCTGTCCCTACGATAAAACTCAGCTTAATCCCTACGATATAACAGGGAACCTGATCCTGCGATCAGACCTGCTAAAGTCCTAAGCTAGTCTGTACGGAGACCTATAGATGTGGGGAGGGAATCCCTACAAGTACTAAGGACTGGGAGGAATATGGGACACCTCCTAACAGAAATAGTAGCAGACAGACGAACAAACAAAATATATAGAACATAGAGGTCCGTAGACCAAGCAAACTAACAGAGCAAGACACAGAGCACAGGCTAGCTAGAAAGTAGATATACAATGAAGTCCAGCAAAGCCAGAAGGGCGGAGCAGGATTAAATAGGCCAACAAGGTCATGTGACCAGCAAAGGAAAAAAAAACTAAGAGCAAGGTTCTAACAGTTCCTGGACAATGGGGTTCAGCCGACAAAGTCGGGTTCTTTGCTGCCATGTGCCTGATCATGCTAGTGGGGGTCAAGCTGGTCGTTTTGCCACCCCTTCTGATGCTGGCCTGGCATGTGGTGCAAATGGCCTTTGTGGGGTTATCGGCAGAGTCTTTAAAATACAACCAGACTTGGGAAGACCTAACAGTTGTACTGGCAACTTCCTTCGTGTTGGTGTTACGGGGAGTGGTTGCCTGCCTTCTTTCTGCAGCCACCAGACTTCTTCTTCCTGCCCGTTGGGGTGCTCTGCCTCCCTCCACCTGTGTGCTGCTCTCCTCCCTCTGCATGTCCTCCTGCCAGGTTGGGTCAGTTACTATATCATCCACCACCTCGTCTTCCACTTCCGCACCCTGGTCCTCCTCCTGAATTTCTGGCAATTGTGTCTCATCATCGTCCACCTCTTGTGACACTTTCCCACCATTGCCTTCGTGTGACCGTGGCTGCTCAAATATTTGCTCATTGCTATCATTGCAATCTCCTCTTGCCCCGCTTCAAGTGGACCAGACGAGAGGTCCGAATCTATAAAAGGGAAAGTGAACAGCTTTGCGTAGTGTCCAAGTGTGGGGTCAGTTGTCTCTAGGCACTTGGCATGGTGGGAGGAGGGAGGTTCAGGGTGAGGAATATGCGGTCCAGGCTCACAGCTACTGAGACTTGACCGTGTGGAAGACAAGGTGGTGGTGATGGTGGCTAAGTGACTGGAAGCATTATCCACTATCCAACCAATAACCTTTTCTCACTGCTCTGTGTTCAATAGTGGTGTGCTGCGGTCCCCTATTAATTGGGACAGGAGCGAAAAGATGTGGGTGTTTGTTGTGGCACAATTTCAGCTTGCCCACGGCCTCGGCCTCTGCATGCACCATCATCACCATCACATCCAGTTCCCTGTCCCTTGCCATGTGCCTTGCCCATTTTAAATGTAGGACAATATCTTCCACGCTCACAACAAATAGCTGAATTTGGAGCGAACTTATATGTGATCCGTGTGACGGACAAACCACAGTTTTAAATACCTGGCCTGTAGGTAACTATTTTGAACAGCAATCTGGTGTCAATTGCTTCACTGGCACACTGAAACACTGGAGTCCAGAAATGGCAATATTTTCAGGGCAATTATATGTGATCCTTGTGACGGACAAACCACAGTTTTAAATAGCTGGATTTTTACTGCTGTAATATGGAAAGGACCTGGCTGTATTCTGCAGTGCCAACGAGCAAATGGTGCAGAAAAACGGTGTTCTCTGGATTGCTTTTTGAGCAAATAATGAGGATTAAGATCCAAAAAAAAAGTATTCCTGGCCCCTGAGACCTGGGCCTATTTCTAGAAATATCTAACAGCAGCAGAAGGCAGGACTGGAATGGAGCCTCTAGTGCTATATGCCCTGCAGTCTGCTATATACACTGCCTGCCTGCCTATATACACTGCCTGCCTGATATCTCTGCAGATGGATTAGTCCTCAAAAGGACTGTTTGTTGAGATGGATATGTGTCTCTAATATAGTTTGGTACACCTACACTAACTAGAAACAAGCAAATCTCTCCCTAGCTCAGCAGCATCTCTCCCTACACTGTCTGATTCCGGAGTGACTGTGACGAACAAGGCGGCGCAAGGTCTGATATAGACCTGATGATGCTATGCGGCCAGCCAATCACTGTAATGCCACAACCAACATGGCTACGGCATTACAGTGAGTGGCAGACAATCCCTGCATGTTCATTGGTTCTGTAAAGAGCGCCAAACATGCAGGGAGGAGACCCGAGCTCCCGCCGAGCAACCCCGGAAATACTCGGGCGAGCACCGAGCAGTAGCGACCATGCTCGCTCATCACTAATGTACAGTACGGGACTCTTATCCATTACCTCGAATTGAAGAGTCTCTATCTGCATTAGGAAGTGCTAAATACTTCTCTTCTCTCGACCAGTGGCTACCGGCAGGTCCCAGTGGCTGAGAAGAATCATCCAAAAACTGCCTTTGTCCTTCCTATGGGTTTGTTTGAGTTCAACCGGATGCCGTTTGGACCGACAAATGCACCAGGGACTTTCCAAAGACTGATCGAGTGATTCTTGGGGGACCTCAACTTTGAGGCTACTTTAATATATGTATCTAACGATATAATAATCTATTCTACCATGTTTGAAAATCATATCCGACGACTGGAACAAGTTTTGGAATGACTTCAGAGGCATGGATTGAAAGTCAAACCCTGCAAGTGTCATCTCTTCAAGCAAGAGATTGAATATTTGGGGCATACTGTGTCTAGTGCGGGAGTGTACCCCACCGTGGAGAAAGTAGCGGCAGTGCAGAAGTGGCCCACACCAGTCAACCTAAGGGAGCTGAGGGCATTTCTAGGACTCTCTGGATACTATCGCAGATTCAAGTTACAGCCTATTCAGTGGGGTCCACGACGGGAAGAAGCATTTCGAGCATTGAAAATGGCACTAACGAATGCCCCAATTCTGGCCTACGCTGATCTTTCACAGCCTTTTGTGGTGTACACCGAGAGATGCTTACATGGACTGGGAGCAGTGTTGCCTCAAGTGCAGGAAGGAAAAGAGTGGGTGACTGCATATGCCAGTCGGTCGCTCCGGGATACTGAGAAAAATTCGGACAACTACAGCTCGTTCAAGTTGGAGTTACTGGCACTGGTGTGGGCCATGACCGAGAAGTTTACAGAGTACTTGTCAGATTCAGAAGAACAAGTGCGGACGGACAATAACCCTTTGGCTCATTTGGAGAACGCAAACCTGGGCGCATTTGAGCAACAGTGGGTTGCAAGGATGTCCAAATATTGATACAAAATCATTTATCGGTCTAAGGCCCTGAACACTCATGCAGATGCCCTGTCCTGGGTCACTCAGATGGGGCAGAAGAGAGATATAGATGAAGAATTGGAAGGAGACGAGATTCCGGATTTTCGTCAATTCGCTGCAGCTGTAGTCGATGTTAAGGAGTCCAAAGAAAAGGCAAGGCCCACTCAAATCCTGGGCCGCTCAAGAGACGAGTGGATACAGTTGCAACAGTCCAACCCAGAGTTGGCAAAGCTTAGGGAATGGGTCGCTCTAGGTTAGAGACCCGACCAGGAGGCCAGAGCTGCTTCACTCCCAACTACCTTACAAATCTTAGGCCAGTGGGAAAGGCTCTTATTGAAGGATGGCTTGCTATGCCGGAAAGTCCAGCTACCTCGAGAGTTTGACGTGACCTGGCAGGTATTAGACCCAGGAGCATTAGTAGCACAGTTAGCCAAGGAGGCTTATGGAAGAGGTGCCCACTTCGGCGTGGAGAAGACCTTTCAGTGGTTACAATGACTGGTGTATTAGCCCCAACTGCGGCAAGAAATAGAAGTTTGCCGAAAGTGTCGCCTATGTGAGTTGAGTAAGCCCCCTGAACAAAGAGCTCCCATTCAGACCATCCGAACTTCTGCACCATTAGAGGTTCTGATGATCGATTATCTGACGATTGGAACTTCATACAAAGGCTACGGACACTGCTTGGTAATGATCGATCACTTCACCAAGTTTGCAGTGGTGACACCTACCCGGGATCAGACAGCAGAAACTGCAGCCAAGGCCATTTGATTTCATTCGGACTTATGGGTGCCCGAAGTGGATACATTCTGACCAAGGGGCCTGCTTCCAGGGGCGAGTCATGGATGAATTATACCATATCTATGGGATCGACAAATCTCGAGCAACGCCCTATCACCCCCAAGTAAATGGGGCATGTGAGCGCTTCAACCGAACATTGTTGCAGATGTTACGGACGTTGGAAGAGGACAAGAAAATGAAATGGCCCAAGTTCTTGTCCGAGTTGGTGTGGGTGTATAATAATCGCGTTCATGTGACTACTGGCTACACACCTTTTATGCTGCTGTTTGGAAGGAACGGACGAGAGATTAATGAACTGGAGCTAGACTAAGAAGATTCCGGTCCGTACAACAGTCCGAGTACCTGGATTCGAGAACACAAACGGCGGCTTCATACAGTGAGAAAGCTGGTTGCGCAGAAGTTTCAGGAAGTAGAGCATACAGGGCAGCCCTCGATTTCGGTGTGCTCACTCCGACCAGGAGATTGTGTGTTAGTGAGGGCCAAACCGGTTGGTAGTAAGCTAGACCATCGTTGGGAGGCGGTACCATATTGAGTTGTGAAGCAGATCCACCCAAAGAAGTCAGTCTAAGAGGTTAGGCCTGAAGGGGGTGAAACCCTGGAATCACCTTTGAGGGAGGAAGCCCGCAGAACTAAACAGGCTAATGCTGGAATCCCTCCTAACCGGTATGCTCAAGAGGAGTTTATCTGGTCTGAGATTCAACAGAAAACAAAGAAGTATGCTCAACTCTTGTCTGAACTTACACTGCCTCGAAGGAGGCATCAATCTCGCAAAGAATCCACTCGCCTGAGGACTGGCGAGCAAAAAGGAGGGAGGAATGTACTAGAAGTCAAAAAGCCTTATTGTCATCTGCTGGTTGACCGCAATCAAACGGAACCACGATGCCTTAGGAATGTTGAAGGGGGAACAGATTTGAAAATGAGACCCGGTCAGGTGACGTCCAGTGAGGAGTTTTTAAATCTAACGGTCGAGCGCTCCAAACCTTAGGTGATTTCGGCGCCAAGCTGCAGAGAGAAGGAGACGCTGAGGAAACCAGCCTGACAGGTCGGAGGCAGAGACCTACGAGGCAGCACAGGCAGACGCTGGTGAACAAATGTTGGATTCACCGCAGCGGTCCCCCGAGTACCGCGGTCGCTGAGGAGAGCCGGTATCTGCTTGTGGTACTGAGTGATTTCACAGTACCCGACATTGCCCGTCAACCGACAAGATCCGGACCCCGCTATCCAAAGCGCGAGAGACCGCCTCCAATGGCCGAGAAAAGAGGAGATAAGAGAACTGCGTCAGAGGAGTCACGCCAGCAGAAACAGAGGAGCTGCATCGCTGAACAGGGCCGACACTTCAAATGATCATCCACGGTACCGAGGGCAGTGGGGTTTAGGATGTCAGGTTGGGAGGGGGACGGGCGAAGTGGAAAAAGCCAAACTAGATTTAATTGACTTTGTTAGAAAAAGACTAGCAAGCCTAGAGGGAATAACCGGTGACCCCCACTAGGGCCATTCACTGAGTTAAAGAACTGCTTTGGTGACTCCTACGCCAGGGCGCATCACATTATTTTGGGAGATTGTTCATTATTATTGTAAATTACCTGTTCATTCTTGTTACTAACCCTTTGTTTAAAGCCTGGTTATATATATATATAAATTGTTTTTACACATCTCTGACTGCTCTCACTTCGTGCCTCTGCGATTTGCCCCTGAGCATTACATTGACATAGCTCAGGGGCAAGTGCAAACACTAACTAGGGCAAAGGAGATCCCATACTAAATATCTTCGATGATATGGAACCAAATGGAGCCATTCGGAGTGCATGTACCACCACAGAGTTTGCTCCATTTGCACAAACCCTTAGATTCAACTGCAAGTGTGTGGTTGGGATGAAATTACAAGAGTAGCAGAGAAGAATGTAACTATGAGATAAACTGGTTGATAAAGTCAGAGGAAGAATGTACAGTAATTAGGTCAATAATAATAAATATATAGAATGTGCCAAGAAATATTCTAAATCATGCAAAATAAAGATTATAAAGAGCCCGGTCATAATCATCTCCGAATTATATTTTAGATAAGGACTACACATCCTGGTATGAACTGTGCTATTACACCAACACTTTATAATCTGGGTGAGGATTGACGAGGTGTTTTTGGGGTTGGACAGAAGGACAAGAAATTTTCTACAAATTGTTTGATATGCACATGGTCAATGTTATAATTTGTGCTCTTGCAAGAAATTCTGTATTAGCATCTCCATTAGGAGGTCGAATAGGAACCACGACAATTAGCACCCATGCCTGGTACCATTAAAAAGGGCATAGTGATTAATTTTGAATTTTTTTTTAGTTATGTCTCCCTGGTTCGCTAGACATGAAGATCCAGTTTAATTGGCCAAAAGGCTAAAAATATTTCATTTAATCACATGCGTTCAAAAAGTCAAACGGCGCTCCTTCCCTTCCGAGCCCTGCTGTGCGCCCAAACAGTGGTTTTCCTCCACATATGAGGTATCAGCGTACTCAGGAGAAATTGAAAAACTATTTTTGTGATCCAATTACTCCTGTTGCCCTTGTGAAAATTACAAAATTGGGGCTAAAAGATAATTTTTGTGGAAAATATTAGATTTTTTTATTTCCTAGGCTCTATGTTATAAACTTCTGTTAAGCATCTGGGGGCTCAAGGTGCTCACCACACATCTGGATAAGTTCCTTGAGGGGTCTAGTTTCTAATATGGGGTCACTTGTGGAGAGTTACCACTTTTTAGGCACATCAGGGGCTCTCAAAACGTGACATGATGTCCGCTCTCGATTCCAGCCAATTTTGCGTTCAAAAAGTCACAGAGTGCTCCTTCCCTTCCGAGCCCTGCTGTGCGCCCAAACAGTGGTTTTCCTCCACATATGAGGTATCAGCGTACTCAGGAGAAATTGAAAAACAATTTTTGTGATCCAATTACTCCTGTTACCCTTGTGAAAATTACAAAATTGGGGCTAAAAGATAATTTTTGTGGAAAAAAATTCCCTTCCCTTCCGAGCCCTGCTGTCCGCCCAAACAGTAAAATTTGACCTTGTTTTGAAGGTGAAAACAGTCTTAGGGGTGAAGGGGTTAAAAACACAGATAGCACAGGGCTGTTCACGGAGCAGATACAGTCACCGCTCACTATAATGTGATGGAGGCTGCACAATTGAAGGCTTTGCCGTTTTTGAGACTCTCGATTTGCCGTTGATCAAATATTTTGGAAAACCTTGATGAAGCTGATAAAATTTCATCTCTAGTAAATACCGGTCTTCAGAAAGCTGAAGGGGACCCTCGTGAAGGTACAGAGTCAATAAGTCTGGCAAACGTAGGCTGAAATAAAAAAGACCAATCAAAAGAGGTCATCAATCATATATCAGGATGCCGGATTTCTAACCATTGCCAGGGGCCTCTCTATAGGGCACACATTATCTCTGCTACATATTAACAGGAGAGCAAATCAGTGATTAAACTGGTGCTGATATGATTTTAAAGCACCACTCCAGTGGTTTTTTTTTTCACTACTGGAGTGGTGCTTTAAGTGTAAGTCCCCTGCTCACCTTCTGGAGTGTTCCCCATTTTTCGGCACTGATATGGTCCCATGACACCATCTTGTTAAAGTAGCTTCTGACTTGGCAGAAGTCAAAAGCTACGTCACAAAGTCTATGAGAGCTAGAACGAGGGCAGCACGAGGCTCTCATAGACTTGTATTGAGAAGTGACCTCCGTGCAGCTCCATGAAACACTGAACCTGCAGCAAGATTTCTGTCTCTCACAGACCTGTAACTTCTTCTTTAAGAGGCTCCTCTGTCCTCCACTCATTACCTGTAGTGCTGGCTCCTCTGTCCTCCACTCATTACCTGTAGTACTGGCTCCTCTGTCCTCCACTCATTACCTGTAGTACTGGCGCCTCTGTCCTCCACTCATTACCTGTAGTACTGGCTCCTCTGTCCTCCACTCATTACCTGTAGTACTGGCTCCTCTGTCCTCCACTCATTACCTGTAGTACTGGCGCCTCTGTCCTCCACTCATTACCTGTAGTACTGGCTCCTCTGTCCTCCACTCATTACCTGTAGTACTGGCGCCTCTGTCCTCCACTCATTACCTGTAGTACTGGCTCCTCTGTCCTCCACTCATTACCTGTAGTACTGGCTCCTCTGTCCTCCACTCATTACCTGTAGTACTGGCTCCTCTGTCCTCCACTCATTACCTGTAGTACTGGCGCCTCTGTCCTCCACTCATTACCTGTAGTACTGGCTCCTCTGTCCTCCACTCATTACCTGTAGTACTGGCTCCTCTGTCCTCCACTCATTACCTGTAGTACTGGCTCCTCTGTCCTCCAGTCATTACCTGTAGTACTGGCTCCTCTGTCCTCCACTCATTACCTGTAGTACTGGCTCCTCTGTCCTCCACTCATTACCTGTAGTACTGGCTCCTCTGTCCTCCACTCATTACCTGTAGTACTGGCTCCTCTGTCCTCCACTCATTATCTGTAGTACTGGCACCTGTTTGAACTTGTTATCAGTATAAAAGACACCTGTCCGCAACCTCAAACAGTCACACTCCAAACTCCACTATGGTGAAGACCAAAGAGCTGTCGAAGGACACCAGAAACAAAATTGTAGCCCTGCACCAGGCTGAGAAGACTGAATCTGCAATAGGCAAGCAGCTTGGTGTGAATAAATCAACTGTGGGAGCAATAATTAGAAAATGGAAGACATACAAGACCACTGATAATCTCCCTCGATCTGGGACACAAGATCTCACCCCGTGGGGTCAAAATGATCTCAAGAGCAGTGAGCAAAAATCCCAGAACCACACGGGGGACCTAGTGAATGACCTGGAGAGAGCTGGGACCAACGCTACACAGGCTACTATCAGTAACACACTACACCGCCAGGGTCTCAGATCCTGCAGTGCCAGACATGTCCCCCTGCTTAAGCCATTACATGTCCGGGCCTGTCTGAAGTTTGCTAGAGAGCATTTGGATGATCCAGAAGAGTATTGGGAGAATGTCATATAGTCAGATGAAACCAAAGTATGACTGCTTGGTAGAAACACAACTCGTCGTGTTTGGAGGAGAAAGAATGCTGAGTTGCATCCAAAGAACACCACACCTACTGTGAAGCATGGGGGTGGCAACATCATGCTTTGGGGCTGTTACTCTGCCAAGGGACAAGGACGACTGATCCATGTACATGAAAGAATGAATGAGGCCATTTATCGTGAGATTTTGAGTGCAAACCTCCTTCCATCAGCAAGGGCATTGAAGATGAAACGCGGCTGGGTCTTTCAGCATGACAATGATCCCAAGCACACCGCCAGGGCAATGAAGGAGTGGCTTTGTATGAAGCATTTCAAGGTCCTGGAGTGGCCTAGCCAGTCTCCAGATCTAAACCCTATAGAAAACCTTTGGAGGGAGTTGAAAGTCCGTGTTGCCCAGTGACAGCCCCAAAACATCACTGCTCTAGAGGAGATCTGCATGGAGGAATGGGCCAACATACCAGCAACAGTGTGTGCCAACCTGGTGAAGACTTACAGAAAACATTTCACCTCTGTCATTGCCAACAAAGGATAAATAACAAAGGATTGAGATGAACTTTTGTAATTGACCAAATACTTATTTTCCACCAAAATTTGAAAAAAATTTCTTTCCAAATCAGACCATGTGATTTTCAGGATTTGTTTTCTCCTTTTGTCTCTCATAGTTGAGGTCGACCTATGATGTCAATTACAGGCCGACCTCATCTTTTTAAGTGGGAGAACTTGCACAATTAGTGGCGGACTACATACTTTTTTTCCCCGCTGTAAAAGACTATACAGATATTACAGCACGGGATCAGGGATTATTTTTTTTTTTAGATAAAATATTTCTCTGCCGGTTTTTAAAAGATGTTTTACCTCAAGGAAAGAATTATTTGAGATCCCGTTCTGTAATGTCTCTATACTCTTTTGCTTCCTCCCCTGCCCAGGAGATGTGGTATGATCAGACCATGTTCCTGCACGGTCAGACACGGCCATTACACAGTACACAGCAGGGGCACATTTATAAGATTATCTCAGCCCAGGAACATTTTTTTAAACACATCCAATTGTGGAAATTATTATTATTATTCCAAGGTCTATTGATGAAAATGAACTTTGTTCATGGGACAACCGCTTTAACTAAAAAGTTTGTGATAGTCCTATTTTCCTTATCCAACCAAATATGAGTTTTTGACCAATTTTCATGGGATAGAACTGGTGAAACCTGTAACGCTGCAGCAATCATGAAAATCAATGGAAATCTGTGTTCATCTCGTTTCAAGAGTTTGTGACGACCTTCTTGATGGTGTCTTTAACTTCTCGATTATTGAGAGTGTAGATGAGAGGGTTCAACATCGGAGACACGATGACATAAAATATGGAGCTATATTTCTCCTGATCTGTGGAGTACATGGACGAGGGACCAAAATACATCAGCATGACTGTCCCGAAGTACAAAGCCACCACCCCTAGATGGGATGTACAGGTGGAAAAAGCCTTAGACCTTCCCGCGGAGCGAATTTTTAACACAGAAGATATGATAGCAGAATAAGACAGTAAGATAAGCACAAGAGGAAGAAGAAGAGAAAGAAAACTGATGGAAAATATCTGGAGTTCACTGGTAGAGATGCTCTCACATGATAACTTTAGGACAGCCAACATCTCACACATGAAATGGTTGATACGGTTGTAACAAATAGTAATGGGATTGAGAATCGATGGGAGAGTGCAAAGCATAAAAGTTAAGATGAATACTAACGTTACCAACTTATAGCAGTTACCCCAACGCATGAGGACGGGGTAGTGGAGAGGTTGACATGTGACACCCCAGGGGTCTGGTTGCCACAGTGATAGAGATATTATGTCTGAGAGCAGGTGGGAGGTCCTTTGGTCAGGGATCCTGTGCATGCCACACCTCCTGCCCAGTCTTGGGAGGGGAAGGACTTCCCCTGTATAAACCTGGGGCTGAGGCAGGGTGAGTCAGACAAGGAGAGTGGAGACAAGAAGCAGCATAGGAAACAGCAGAGTTACAAGGAGTCAGGGGCTGGCAGCTGCAGAGTTCGCCCTGACTAAGAAGATTCTTTACCGGACCCGGAGTCCGAGGCTGTGGGGACTAACTCCTACCCAGCAGCAGAATCCGTCAGGCAGGGGATTTCAGGTCCTCTGGCCCAGAAGCCCGAAGGCACGGTCACACGCGTGGGACCAGCACCGCCATCGTGGAGCGGAAGCCATTAGAAGGCCCCGAGTCACCGGCCATACGGGTGAGCACCACACGGTACACTCAGGGACGTGGGCTACTTACATCAGCTTCTAGCAAGGTAGCCAGAAGAGTACAGTCAGTTTGGGAGGCCTACAACTACGCCTGGCCAGGGGAGATCCCATCTGCTCAAAGACTGACCAGGCCCCGTTTGCTAGCAAGTACTCCGGGAGGGTCTGTCGTTGTTACCAGTAAAGACCCTGAACTACACCGTACCGTCTCTGAGTGGTTCCTGCTACCCCCATCATCCACGTCGGCTGCCCTGAGGCCATACCCCTCCCGTTGGGGGTTATACTATCACGCTGCACAATCCTACCACCGGCCTCAGCGGTCTGCCCTGCAGCAGCAGCTCCCTGGCTGCACTCAACGGGTGGCGTAGTCCTCAACTATTTACTACTAATAGACTGCCGTCTAGTTTGACTCCCTGGGCACGGACCGGGTCACCGCCACGAGACTACAACCCTCAAGAGATCCGGCTCCGGGTAGGCTCCCGCGTGCGCAACGCAGCGCGACACAGGCCCAGGGGCGCGTCAACTTTGGCGTAGTCGGCAGGATTTCGTGCCCGCAACCACCGGGTACTGCGTGCCTGAAAAGCAAAGACTGTTCAAACTTACCAGTGGTGAAGGTTTCCCGCCATCCGGCGCCATCTTCTACCTTCTTCCCGCCATCCGCGAAGTTTTCCCGCCATCCGGCGCCATCTTCGACCTTCTTCCCGCCATCCGTGGAGTTTTCCCGCCATTGGACGCCATCTTGAGGACGCCGCGCGGGAAGAAGAGGGGCGTGGACTCCGAAAGCGCGCGAGAACTGAAGCCCCGCCTCACGTCCGGACGTTGCGTAAGGTCCTGGAAGGAGCCCAGCAGACGCCGACGTCACAGGAGCGCGACGGAAGGTCCTCAACCCTGACGATTCACTGCGGAGCCGCGGCCTACGGAAGAGGATCATCGCAAGGTAGGCCACGGTCCACTAGGGGGGAGGAAGATGTCGGATACGGAGGAGAGCTTCACTGCCTCAACCCCCGCCAGCGCTACCGCTGCTGCAGTTATGCCCTTCACCATGCCCTATATCCCGGGAGCAGCTTGGCTACCCCAGTACTCAGGGGAGTCACATACCCTGCATGACTTTAGAGAAAAGCTGGATAGCCTCTTCCAGGTGTACCCCCTCACAGAAGAGCAAAAAGTGAGCATCCTGGTGGCCCAACTAACCGGGGCAGCCAAAAGGGAAGTAAAATCCTGGCCACCTGGGAGGAAGACTGTCGCAGGGATACTAACCCGGCTGAAGGACACCTTTGATACCCGCACCTCAGCCGAGATTAAGCTTAGATTCTACGGGTGCAAGCAGCGAGCGCATGAGAGTATAAGGGACTATGCACTAAACCTACAAGAGGCCCTGAGGGCCATAAAGCAGACCGACCCTGATGGGGTGGGAAACGAGGACAGGCTGTTGACTGAACAATTTATAGAGGGTTTATATTGCAATGCCCACCGAACCCAGTTGCGGGCAATGGCCTTACAGGATCCCCATCTGGACTTTGCACAGTTCAAGGACAGAGCCATCCGGGTGCTCCGAGAACCGGCACCAGGTGGCGTTGTGACCCACAGACGCCCCACTACCACTTACTACCAGGAGGCGGCGCCCTTGTCAGCAGGGCCTGTGGGAGCTGATGCGCAGGCTTTGGACAATGACCCGGCTCCAGACCTACACCATCAGGTCCAAGAGCTAGCTAAGAGCGTTGCTGCGCTAACCCGAACTGTGCAGTCTTTACAGGTTTCCACCCCAGGGAAGATCCAGCTGGCATCCGGACCGGAGGACATCCCGTGGCGTCGACCAAGGAGGACCCCACCGGCCAGAGGAAGACCCAGTGACCGATACAGTGAGGACGGACGACCCATCTGCCGCCGCTGCAATCAACCCGGACATATGGCAAGGTACTGTTCTTTAAACGGGCACAACCTGGGGTAGAGGGCCAACCCCCAGGAAAAAGGTCACCAGGCCCATCGAACTGGCGCGACAGATATGTGGGAGGACGTCCAGTCTTGCCTGTGGTACTGGATGGCATTCCCATGAGTGCCCTACTGGACACCGGGTCACAGGTCACCACCATCCCGTACGTGCTCTTCAAGCAGTATTGGAATGACTCGGATATTACCCGCTACCCCGACGACGACTTGAGTATCATCGCCAGCAATGGTCAGCCCGTGCCACAGATCGGATTTAAAGAGGTGACCATCAAAATTGGTAGAGTCGAACTGGCCGCACAGGGACTGATCATTGTAGATATCGATAAACATGAGAGTCACCCAAAAATAACTCTAGGAACTAATGTAATTGAAAATTGTCTTGCAGAGGTGATTTTCCTTTTACAGCAGGTTGCCAAGAATGCCAGCTCCGGCGAGCAGCGGGTGCTCCAGAAAGAGATCCGGGCACTGATGCAACGGCAACAAGTGGAACTCTCCGGCGGTGAGATTGGTAGCGTAAGAATGTGTGACCCTTTTCCTATTGCCATGCCCCCAAAAAGTGAAATGATGATTTGGTGCCGGGCAGCTATTGGTCTGAGAGGTAGAGATTACCAGGCAATGGTAGAACCAGTTTACTCAGACAGTAGGCCCACCATTTTGACAGCACGGGGGGTGGTCAATGTACGCCATGGGAGGGTGCCCATTCGCATAATAAATATCGGGGAGAGGGAAGTGTACCTGCCCCGGTATGCCACGCTAGCCAAATTATATACCACTAATCAAAGTTCTATACAATCTGTGGAACCCTTGCCTCCATCTCACCCGGAGGAAGGTAACGGCTCTAAGAAAGACATGGAGGACTGGTGTCAGCAACTACATTTGGGTACTGACTCCACTCCCTCACATCAGAAACAAGGAGTCTATCGGGTGGTTCAAGAGTATGAGAGAGTGTTTAGTAAACACCCGTTAGACTTCGGGCGAGTCAAGGGGGTAGAACATCGCATCCCCACGGGAGATCATCCTCCCATAAAAGAGAGGTATCGACCCGTACCCCCTGCACATTACCAACACGCCAAGGGGATGCTTAGAGATATGAAGGAGGCTGGGGTAATCCGGGATAGTTGTAGCCCCTGGGCAGCCCCATTAGTTTTAGTCAAAAAGAAAGACAACACCATGAGGATGTGTGTAGATTACCGGAAAATCAACCGTATCACACACAAGGATGCGTACCCCTTACCAAGGATAGAGGAGTCATTGGCTGCTTTAAGATCTGCTAACTTCTTCTCTACCTTGGATCTCACTAGCGGGTACTGGCAGGTTCCTGTAGCAGAGGCGGACCGGGAGAAGACCGCATTCACCACCCCGATGGGACTTAGCGAGTTCACCTGCATGCCGTTCGGACTCTGCAACGCACCAGGAACCTTCCAACGCCTAATGGAGTGTTGTCTGGGCCACAGAAACTTCGAGACGGTCCTGTTGTACCTGGACGATGTCATCGTATATTCCAAGACGTATGAGGACCACCTGAAACACCTGGCGGAAGTGTTCGAGGCTCTGGCGAGTTACGGCCTAAAGGTGAAACCCTCCAAGTGTCACCTCCTGAAACCAAAGGTGCAGTACCTGGGACACGTGGTGAGCGCTGACGGAGTGGCTCCCGACCCCGATAAGATCACCGCAATTAAGGGATGGCCAAGCCCCTCCAGCGTAAAAGAAGTGCGGCAGTTCCTCGGGTTGGTAGGCTACTACCGAAGGTTTATTCCCGGTTTCACCAAAAAGGCAGCACCTATGCAGGACCTCCTGATAGGCCAGTCCCGGAAGGCCAAGAACCAGAAGCCGCCCTTCAAATGGGAAGAGCTGGAAGAAGAGTCCTTCCGCCAGCTGAAGATGGCCCTCACGGGGGACGAAATCCTGGCGTACCCGGATTATAGCCAGCCCTTTATCCTCTACACCGACGCCAGTAACATCGGGCTAGGAGCCGTACTGTCCCAGATCCAGCAGGGGAAGGAACGAGTAATCGCCTACGCCAGCCGAAAACTGCGACCCACCGAAAGGAACCCCGAGAATTACAGCTCATTTAAGTTAGAGTTCCTGGCCGTAGTATGGGCAATCACTGAGCGCTTTAAGCATTACCTCGCTTCTTCCCGGTTCACCGTGTACACGGATAACAACCCGCTGACACACCTGGACACGGCAAGACTCGGTGCCCTGGAGCAGAGGTGGATGGCCCGTCTGTCCAACTACGAGTTCACAATTAAATACCGGGCAGGACGCTCCAATACCAACGCGGACGCCCTGTCCAGGATGCCCAACCTGCCGGACGGAGGAGAAGATCCGGAGGGACTGGAAGAAGTTGAACTCCCTGCGTTCCACCGTCATGGGACTATTCAGTATTCCCACCGGGTAAGGAGTAAGCAGGCTGCTACGTTGAACCCCTTACCCCACTACAACTGGGCGGAAACGCAAGACAGCGACCCTGCCGTCCGACTGGTGAAGGAGATGCTGACTCGGCCAGAGGCTCGCCTTGAACCAGACGCTCCGGAGGAAGCCAAACAACTATGGGCAGAGAAGAGTCGACTGTTCCTTTACAAAGGGAAGTTGTGCCGCAGAATGGTTAACTCCCGGACGCATGAATTACTCTGGCAAGTAGTGGTGCCACGAAGAGACGCAGCCATGGTGATGGAGGCATACCACGACGGAGCTGGACACTTTGGGTGGAAAAAGCTGGAGTTCCTGCTGCGCGAGCGGTTCCACTGGGTAGGCATGAGGGGAACCATCGAGAAGTGGTGCAGAGATTGTGGCCCGTGCAACCTGAGAAGGAAGGACCGAGCCAGCCAGAAGACTCCCCTGCAGTCCATCGTCACCCGGCAACCGTTGGAACTGGTAGCCTTGGATCATGTAAAACTGACCCCAAGCAGAAGTGGCTACGTCTACGCGTTAACCATCGTGGATCATTACTCCCGGTTCTTGGTTGTCGTCCCCGTCAAGGACTTAACGGCTCAAACAGCAGCTAGAGCCTTCCAGCAGCACTTCTGCCGTCCACACGGGTACCCGGACCAAGTGCTGACGGACCAGGGACCTGCCTTTGAAGCGGAGGTCTTTCAGGAATTCTGCAATCTGTATGGCTGCCGGAAGATAAGGACGACACCCTACCATCCGCAGACTAATGGACTTTGTGAAAAAATGAACCAGGTGGTAATGGATCTTCTAAAAACGTTGCCCCTGGAAGAACGCAGTCTGTGGCCTGAAAAGTTGCCCGATCTGGTGGACCTATACAACCACATCCCGGTAGGTTCCACCAACTGTACCCCGGCTTACCTAATGAGGGCAAGACCTGGTAAGTTACCTGTTGACCTGGAAATGGGAGTCCTGACCCCCGAGGACACTTCACCAGAAACAGACTGGGACACAGAGAGGCAGCAGCAGTACCGGAGAGTACAGGAGAGCGTGGAGCGAAGTCTCTGTCAGGCTAGGGAAAGACAAGAGAAAACTTACAACCAGTATGCTCCCGCTGTTCCCCTGGTACCCGGAGAGCAGGTCTTGAAGAGGAAGAGACGGCTCCACAAGTTGGACGACCAGTGGGAGAAGGACCCGTACACCGTACTGCCCTCAAGCCACGAGAACCCGAAGGTCTGTACCATCAGTAAAGACGGAGGGGAAACCACAGCCATTGTATCCCGGGACCACCTGAAGAAGTGTCCCGAACAACTGAGGAACCCTGAAGAGGAACAAGAAGACCATCGACCCGTGGAAGAAAGGGAAGATATGGTTAGTACCGTGCTCGGGGACTTTCCTCAGTCTTGGACTCAAGTCAATGGTGCAGTTGTGGTACCCGTACTCACCTTCCTCCAACCATCATCCCAAGAACCTACGGAGCAACGGGTAGAGCTGGAAGAACAGCCGGTCCAGGAGGCAGAAGACTCCACACAAGCAGAACAGGAGAATCAACCCTCTGCTTATAGTGAGCCTGCCGTACCCCTAGTGAGACAAAGAGCCGGTAGACAGCTGCCCAGTTTACCCTTGACAGCTCCTACACCCTGTAGTTCAGGGCCAGACAGTCAGCTCCGTAGGTCCACTCGGGCCACTAGAGGCCAGTTACCCGCACGCTGGAGAATTTAAAGTGTATAAATTGTTTTATTTATGTTTTTCTGTGTCTTGTTGCTTGTGTATAATTTTGTGTTTCTAGTTATTTTTAGGAAACCTTGGTGGATTTACCGGGAATCCTTGTATATAGTTGGAGCGTAACCCAGGATGGACTAGAGACTGTTAAGGACTCGGGGTAGGACAGACCCCTACCTGGTTACGTCTCCCTGTGTTGGTGAAATGGACACCTTTGCTTTTCTTCAAAGACTGCATCCGGTTGCGGACACGCCGTAACCATCTTATGTGTTTTTCTTATAGTATTGTTATTGTTATACTTTGTTATGTTTTTCTAAATGTGTTTAGTCCCGGAGTACTAAATTTCACTAGGGGGGAATGTGACACCCCAGGGGTCTGGTTGCCACAGTGATAGAGATATTATGTCTGAGAGCAGGTGGGAGGTCCTTTGGTCAGGGATCCTGTGCATGCCACACCTCCTGCCCAGTCTTGGGAGGGGAAGGACTTCCCCTGTATAAACCTGGGGCTGAGGCAGGGTGAGTCAGACAAGGAGAGTGGAGACAAGAAGCAGCATAGGAAACAGCAGAGTTACAAGGAGTCAGGGGCTGGCAGCTGCAGAGTTCGCCCTGACTAAGAAGATTCTTTACCGGACCCGGAGTCCGAGGCTGTGGGGACTAACTCCTACCCAGCAGCAGAATCCGTCAGGCAGGGGATTTCAGGTCCTCTGGCCCAGAAGCCCGAAGGCACGGTCACACGCGTGGGACCAGCACCGCCATCGTGGAGCGGAAGCCATTAGAAGGCCCCGAGTCACCGGCCATACGGGTGAGCACCACACGGTACACTCAGGGACGTGGGCTACTTACATCAGCTTCTAGCAAGGTAGCCAGAAGAGTACAGTCAGTTTGGGAGGCCTACAACTACGCCTGGCCAGGGGAGATCCCATCTGCTCAAAGACTGACCAGGCCCCGTTTGCTAGCAAGTACTCCGGGAGGGTCTGTCGTTGTTACCAGTAAAGACCCTGAACTACACCGTACCGTCTCTGAGTGGTTCCTGCTACCCCCATCATCCACGTCGGCTGCCCTGAGGCCATACCCCTCCCGTTGGGGGTTATACTATCACGCTGCACAATCCTACCACCGGCCTCAGCGGTCTGCCCTGCAGCAGCAGCTCCCTGGCTGCACTCAACGGGTGGCGTAGTCCTCAACTATTTACTACTAATAGACTGCCGTCTAGTTTGACTCCCTGGGCACGGACCGGGTCACCGCCACGAGACTACAACCCTCAAGAGATCCGGCTCCGGGTAGGCTCCCGCGTGCGCAACGCAGCGCGACACCGGCCCAGGGGCGCGTCAGACATATGGCGACATATCGATCATAAGCCATCACAGTAAGAAGCTGGCACTCCGACCCTTCCACCAGAAGGATTACATAGATCTGAAGGGAACAAGCCATATACGAGATGGATCTTTCAGTAGAAAACAGATCGGCCAATAATCGGGGCAAAGCAGTCGTCGAATAACACAAGTCAAGAAAGGATAATATGCAAAGAAAAAAGTACATGGGTTTATGCAACTTTGGGTTGATGATGACCATATATATTATGAGGCTGTTTCCAGTGAATGTGACTAGGTAGATGATAAAGAATAAGACAAATAGTGCGGCATTTGTCTTTCTATCTGTGGTAAATCCAAGCAGAATAAATTCTGTAATGATGGTGGTACTGTTCTCCATCATCGGTTAAGCGATAACCTAGTCTAGGATCTGGTATAACGTTAAGATGGTGATTGACAGTATTGACTGTAACCGGAGACTATTCACCATTTGGATTTACCTTTAGATTAGTAATACCTAACTTTATATAGGATTTTTATCATTTTAAAATAAGAGAAGTAGAAATAATCATTGACATAACGGGTACAAAGAAGTGTCCAGTATATACCTAGAAAAATAACATCTAAGGTCTCCAGTGGACTTCATTCTTGGCATGAGGGTTCCCTTTTAAAGTTGGTGAAATAAGAAAATGTAACTTATTTTTTGTAAGTTCAGCAAAAATGTTACAACTTGCCTAATGGTTTTCGTTTATACTCAATGGTTTCTTTCCACACTTGAGGTTACGGAACACTCAAAACATTCTAGAACCAAGTTTCAATGGTTAAGACTTAGCTCAAAACAGGTCAGTGTTGTCTTTACACAGACCTCTAGACAGTCTTGTCTTCGCACAGACCTCTGGACAGTCTTGTCTTCGCACAGACCTCCGGACAGTCTTGTCTTCGCACAGAACTCCGGACAGTCTTCGCACAGAACTCCGGACAGTCTTGTCTTCGCACAGACCTCTAGACAGTCTTGTCTTCGCACAGAACTCCGGACAGTCTTCGCACAGAATTCTGGACAGTCTTGTCTTCGCAAAGAACTTTGGACAATCTTGTCTTCGTAATGCTATCCAGAACTTTATCAGTAACAACCCAAGGACAATTTTTACAGTTAAAAAGCGGCTCTTAGCCCACCACACCATGAAACTAAGGACTGTAACGTGCAAAGTAAAACAGTTCACAGTATAAAAAATGATTTGCTATGTTTTCTTTATAAAAATAACGTGGATTTGTTTTTCTGAGTTATAAGGTGTTCCCAACAACGGCTTGATGGAGGTCCAACCAGATGTAGCCATCTATGTCTATATTTTACCTGTAGACCTCCATGACCATACATTGAAGATCTCAAGTCAACTTTCCAGTGGACTTATGGGTGGGCTTGTGCTTATATGCTTAGCAGTTCAACTGAAGAAGCATATTTCCAGTGCAAAATCTGAGGGAAGGACCTGGATCTGGGGTAAAATAGGGTAGTTTCACACTACTCCAATAGACAATGTAACTTAGTTGCAGTCAAAAGAGATCATGTATATACCCTCACCAGTTTTAACGATTTTTCACCCAAAAACCTTTAATGATAGTGAGGACAAGTGCAAAATCACTATATGTCTGACAGTCACTAAGTCAGTGAATTTCCTTCTGTTCGTGAAGTTAGTATAAGAATTAATGAGGTTCCTTCTTCTGGGGTTGATTCACCACATCTCCAAACTTCCTATCCCCTTCCTATATTGCCAAATAGAAAGAAAACCTTGTGCCTGCTCCCCTTGACTAGATTTTCAAAGATTTACATGTATTCAAGATATTCAAGGCCACTTGTAAAGTTTCTTTATTTTTGGTTTCCGAGGCGTTGGACTAGAGGAAACTAATGGCTGTGAAAGTGAGCAGATCCTTTCAATTCAGACTCAATGGCCAGAACCATCAATAAGAGAAGACTTTTCAATCCAAATATTTTTTTCCAAATGATAAGAATTGTACATGAAAAGACAATAAAAGCACGACATATTCTGAACATTAAGTAAAATAAAGAAGTGGCGTTTTCTCAGATCTTAAGTACAACAAGCGACACCTGATGGGAAATCGAAGGTTATGGGGATTTTATAAGGAAGCCTTAACCAATTAGAAACTCTGGAGACTTGTTATTTTTCACAGTAAATGAGACAAATTACAGAGGAGGGGGAATTAGACCGAAATTTATTTTAAGACATTTGTAAATAATGAACAATATTGTTTTTTCCATGAACTTGATATTATATCAGCTAATATACAGATCCAAGAGAATTGTCTAGGGTCAGTTTGTGGTAAGATGAGATAGAAGAGTCTGGGGCAAGTAATCGGGGGTGTTGGGTCTACTTGACGCAGGGTTGAACTAGATGGACTTAGTCTTCCTTCAACCTTGTTACTTGCCCTCACTCAAGCTCAACAAAGAAATAGGGATGCACATGGCAGTTGTGTTTTCCTGCAGTGATATAAAGTAGCACATCCCAAGTAAATATGGTTAATTTTCTGTTGTATTTTTTTAACACAATTATTCCCCCATCTTATAAAAGATTGAATAAAAAAAAAAATCCATAAATCTCTACAGTTACTTGTTAAACTCACATTTTTTTTAACTGAAACTGAGTTATATTTTTTCTCTTTAATAAATATTGTGTTGGCTTGCTGCTGCCTGCTTGTGCATGAAGAATGAAAAAAATTGTAATGAATTAAATTTCTGCAGGACAGATTCCAACTACACCAGATCACTGATCAATCACACTGAGTCTGGAAATGCTGCTGGAATCTCTCCTATCTCTCTACTCCCATCAATTGAATCTCTGTATTATGCACTTACTATTACACTTATCTATTACACTGTAGTTGTACAACAAAAATTGTCTGTGCTATTTGTCCAATGTATTTAGGGCTCTTTTCCCAATTTCTCCTGCATTCCATGCCTTGATTTTTATACTAGCTATGATAGTCCTTCCTTATTGGCTGTGCTACTATATGATGTGATAGCTGCAAGGCATTATGGGCCAAGTCCTTCCTTATTGGCTGTGCTACTATATGATGTGATAGCTGCAAGGCATTATGGGCCACTGCTCAGAGGTTTTAGATATTGTGGATCTCCCTGATCTGCAAAAATATTTCTGCTGCTTCTATTCTCCTTGACTTCAATGTATATAAACATTGTGTCTAGGCAGTGCTGGCAAATAGTAAATGACATTTTGGTGGATTCCCCAAAAAATGAGAAGAAAGGACTGTATTTCCACTGCATTGTTTCACTATTTAGAATCTCAATACTGGAAAGCTTGTAATCTACAGAATAGAGAACCCCGCTGACCAGAAAAAGCCTGACTCTACAGTACCATAAGATGCTGACTCTACATGAGAAAGAGAGAGAACCCTGCTGACCATAAGAGTTTACACTCTACAGGAGAGAGAGGACCCCACTGACCTTAAGAGCTTACACTCTACAGGAGAGAGAGGACCCCCGTTACCATAAGAGCTTTCACTCTACAGGAGAGAGAGGACCCCACTGACCATAAGAGCTTACACTCTACAGGAGAGAGAGAGAGGACCCCACTGACCATAAGAACTTACACTCTACAGGAGAGAGAGAGAGGACCCCACTGACCATAAGAGCTTACACTCTACATGAGAAAGAGAGAGAACCCTGCTGACCATAAGAGTTTACACTCTACAGGAGAGAGAGGACCCCACTGACCATAAGAGCTTACACTCTACAGAAGAGAGACGACCCCGCTGACCTTAAGAGCTTACACTCTACAGTAGAGAGAGATTCCGCTGACCATAAGAGCTTACACTCTACAGGAGAGAGAGGACCCCGCTGACCATAAGAGCTTACACTCTACAGAAGAGAGAGGACCCCACTGGCCATAAGAGCTTACACTCTACAGGAGAGAGAGGACCCCACTGACCATAAGAGCTTACACTCTACAGGAGAGAGAGAGAGGACCCCACTGACCATAAGAGCTTACACTCTACAGGAGAGAGAGGACCCCGCTGACCATAAGAGCTTACACTCTACAGGAGAGATAGAGGACCACGCTGATCATAAGAGCTTACTCTCTACGGGAGAGAGAGGACCCCGCTGACCATAAGAGCTTACACTCTACAGTAGAGAGAGAGAGGACCCCACTGATCATAAGAGCTTACACTATATAGGAGAGAGAGAGGACCCTGCTGACCATAAGAGCTTACACTCTACAGGAGAGATAGAGGACCACGCTGATCATAAGAACTTACTCTCTACAGGAGAGAGAGAGAGAGAGAGGACCCTGCTGACCATAAGAGCTTACACTCTAAAGGAGAGAGCGAGAGAGGACCCTGCTGATCATAAGAGCTTACACTCTACAGGAGAGAGCGAGAGAGGACCCTGCTGACCATAAGAGCTTACACTCTACAGGAGAGAGAGACTTGCCCAGTGACTGTGGAGATGGAAAATGACTGCCGTACAAACTGTGCTCCACTGGGAACCACTGATCTGTGTTGGTCCAGGACATTATGGGAAGGCCCGTGCGGCAATGTAAAATGACGTTAGCCCATTCTCTGATGCTGCAGCAGTGTGGGAAATAATTCCAGCAAGTTTTGTTTTTTTGCATCCTGTGAGTCGAATCTTCAAAATATTCGAGTTAGAGTGAAACCGCGAATTTCAGGAAACTCGACTTGAACTTGATCCTCCGTGAATAAATCCGCTAAACTCTAGCTTTAAGCAATTTTCTGCATTGCTGTATTTGATGTGTAACCAGAGTGTACTTAAAGAGGGTGCAAAAGTAGCAGTCACACAGGACCCAAGGGGGATCTGATTCACATGAGTAGACATCAGTATTATAAATGGGACACGCTGAGTGGAGGACCATGGTACGGATTCTGCACTGTGACCCTGAAGCTTTATGTTACTCCTCTAATGTGTAGTCCGGGATCACCTCCTTTTGCCCATGGGAGTTAACATGTTCTGGCACAGTATTTGGTGGTGGTAATCCGACTACCATGGGAGAAAACTCTTTTAGTCTTTTATTGATGTCTTGGATACTCAGTGGGTAACCACGACGAGTCAATAAAGCAGATAATACTCCTACTTTTAAGATTTATCCTAAGTTCTCATTCGTAAAGTGAGCACTTCTGAGTGAAGTTGGTGAAAAACTTTTTCAGTGATTCTTTAACGTCCCTGTTATTGAGACTGTAGATAAGAGGGTTCAACATCGGAGAGACGATGACATAAAATATGGAGCTATATTTCTCCTGATCTGTGGAGTACATGGACGAGGGACCAAAGTACATCAGCATGACTGTCCCGAAGTACAGAGCCACCACCCCTAGATGGGACGTACAGGTGGAAAAAGCCTTAGACCTTCCCGCGGAGCGAATCTTTAGTACGGAGGATATGATGGCAGCATACGACATTAAAATAAGCATAAGAGGAAGGAGAAGAGTGATAAAACTGATGAAAAATATATTCCGTTCACTGTAAGAGATGTCCTCACATGAGAGTGTGATGATTGCCAGCATCTCACACATGAAATGGTTGATCCGGTTGTAGCACATGGTAAGCGGAGAGAAAGTCGATGGAAAAATTGTAAGCATAAAGCTTGAGATGAATACTAGTGAAACCAGCCTATAACAAAAGCTCCAACGCATGAGAACGGAGTAGTGGAGAGGTCGGCATATGGCAATGTACCGGTCATAAGCCATCACGGTAAGGAGCTGACACTCGGATCCTTCTACGAAGAGGATAACATAAATCTGAATGAGACAAGCCATGGGTGAGATGATCCTCTCAGTAGAGAAAAGATCTGTTAATAATTTTGGCAAAACAGTGGAGGAATAACCTAAGTCAAGAATGGATAACATGCAAAGAAAAAAGTACATGGGTTTATGCAACTTGGGGTTGGTGATGACCATAAAGATGATGAGACCGTTTCCAACAGTGGTCACTATGTAGATAGCTAAAAATAAAATGAAAAGTACAAGATTTATCTTCATGTCCATTGTAAACCCAAGTAGAATATATTCGGTGAAGATAGTTAGATTCTTCAACTCAATCCCGTGAAGAGTTTCAGCTGACATGATAAAAATTAACCGTAGTTTCGGTACAGATTTCTGGAGAAACAAAGAAAATAAGGCGACCATATTTTACTGGATCTATTGAACCGAGCTTTCATCACTGAAGGACACTAAGATGATCTCAGTTTTGTTTCAGTAGAACAATGGAAGGTCCGGGCAATACTGACAGTATATGGACACCGAGTTTGATTAAAGCAGAGAAAAACACTCCATGGTAACAGATAACCCATATGAAAAAGACTAGGAATTACGCTCACCAGAATAGGTTGCACTAACTACAGGCCCAACATTGATGGCGGCATGTACTGTAATTAGTGCTGTAGTTTTTTTGGGTTATCTCTATGATCTTGCCCACTATTCTTGGCCAGTTGGTTTTCCTTACCTTTCCAGTTTCTCAGTGATGTTTATGACAATGTTGGGTAATTTGGCTTTACCATTTGAGCCTGGATCAAAAGAGAAAATTAGTTACCTTAGCTACTAGACCCATGTAAATGCATCTGTAGAAGAACACACAATGTGTTTCCTACCCATATTTCTAATATGTTAATGTCCACCATATTAATTGTATCTGCACGGCCGACTTGTCCAATTTAGGATCCAATTACCATATTTTTCGGACTATAAGAGGGGGTGCGTCTTATAGTCCGAATGTATACCCATATATATATAGTGTATATATGGTGGCTGTGGGTGGTGTGGGGGAGCGGCAGTGGCGTTGGAGCGGGCACAGGAGGCAGGAGCCGCCTGCTGCAGCCTATGCTGTGCCCGCTACTAAAGAATATGAATATTCATTGCTCCCCACGCCCATGGGCGTGGGGAGCACTGAATATTAATTTTCCTTAATAGCTGGCACATTACACTGCAGCGGGTCTCCTGCAGTAGCAAGCGGTCAGCGTGCCCTTTATTAAAGTCCATAAATATTCACTACAACCCATGGGAGTGGTGAATATTCATGAACTTTAATAAGTGGGTACGCTGACCGCCGGCTGCTGCAGGAGCCGCGCAGTGGTACAATGTGGCGGCTATTAGAGAATCAATGGTCACTGCTCCCCACGCACACAGTCCAGGCGTGGTGAGCAGTGACTCTGCCGGCACAGCATCTCTGTGTCATACTCATAACGCCATGCGCGGCTCACGCTGAGTTCAGTGCTGGCTGCAGAGGAGGACACAGCGCTGGAACAGAGGGAAGAAAGGTGAGTAGAACTATTGTTTTATTTTTTTTTGTGTGCAGCAGGGGATGAGGGGATCAGACATACCAGGAAGAGGGATAAGAGTGACCATACATACCAGGAAAAGGGATGAGGGGGTAACCATACATACCAGGAAGAGGGATCAGGATGGCCATGCATACCAGGAAGAGGGATCAGGATGGCCATGCATACCAGGAAGAGGGATGAGAGATGAAGAGTGCCATGCATACCAGGATGGGGCTGAGGGGTGCCATGCCTACCAGGATGGGGATGAGGGTGCCATGCCTACCAGGATGGGGATGAGGGGTGCCATGCATACCAGGATGAGGATCAGGGGTGCCATGCATACCAGGATGAGGATCAGGGGTGCCATGCATACCAGGATGAGGATCAGGGGTGCCATGCATACCAGGATGGGGATGAGGGGTGCCATGCCTACCAGGATGGGGATGAGGGTGCCATGCCTACCAGGATGGGGATGAGGGGTGCCATACATACCAGGATGGGGATGAGGGGTGCCATGCATACCAGGATGAGGATCAGGGGTGCCATGCATACCAGGATGAGGATCAGGGATGCCATGCATACCAGGATGGGGATGAGGGGTGCCATGCCTACCAGGATGGGGATGAGGGTGCAATGCCTACCAGGATGGGGATGAGGGGTGCCATGCCTACCGGGATGGGGATGAGGGGTGCCATGCATACCAGGATGGGGATCAGGGGTGCCATGCATACTGGGATGGTGGATTTGGGTGCCACGCATACCAGGATGGTGATGAAGGCCATGTATACCAAGAAGGAAGGGCCATATATACTAGGATGGAGGATATTAACAGAATTGGCGAGCATTACCCCTATAACAGTGTCAGCAGCAGACCCCCTCCCCTATAACAGTTCATCATGACCACATTTTTTTTTTCTATTTTCCTCCTCTAAAACCTAGGTGCGTCTTATGGTTCGGTGCGTCTTATAGTCCGAAAAATACGGTAATAGATGACCAACAGCCGAGCTATAGATAAAGTTGCGGCAAAGTGGGAAACAGATCACACAGGTTTCGCACCTCAACCTCGTCCTTTGGATCTGAGAGTTGTGTCTACAGGGCCACCATCAGGTCATTACTGCCATTACTGGTATATGGGGCCGGTGAGCAAAATCAAAGGCGGGGGGGCCCGACTTTGGTGAGACATGCAGCGCAGCCTGTGCTTAGGCAGCACAGCCGAGCCACTGTATAAACAGCCTGGCAGACTGCGTGGCACGCTGGGGCCCAGGCTAGTTACTTTATTTTGTCTTATTAAGCTCCGGGGTCCCAGTGACTCACAGTTGCAGCTACTTATATTGTATGGCCGCAGCAGAGGGGGCCGACTGCGTCTGACAACAGTGACGGCCAGCCCTCTGTTCCTAAACTGCTAGCGCACCCTGGGCCCTTGCGGCACATTGTATGCAGGAGTTGAGGGCCCAAAAGTGATGAGGTGAGCGCCCACCTACCCACTCGCCCGTCCGACCTCCCGTTTCCCCATCCAACCTCCCATTAACCCACCCGCTGGCCCACCTACCTACTACTCTTCTTGTGCCCCCTCACTCATCATCCAGAACAAAAACTGATGGCTATATGTGTGATATGGTGTTCGATGGGAACTGTTAATGTGTGATTGGTGAGGATGGGGTGCAGAAGTGGAGTATTTTCAAGTGTGGGCAGTGAGAATGTGGAAGGCTTGCGGGATGGAAGCGGAGCCGGGGCAGAGCCTTGGTAGAGTCTCAAGGGGGCCCGAAAACGTTGCCACTATGGGGCCATGAAATTCCTGGTGGCAGCCCTGTTTGTCTATCTTACTGTTCCAATATGTAAGGTTAAAGGATGGCGGCCCCTTCTGTACTTCATAACCTAAGTTGCCAAGAACAAAATGTTCAAAGTTTCAGTTCTTGACCAGGAAGGCAGAGTATTTGTTCATCCTTTTTATGTAATCAAAAATCACTTCTGACTGTTTCATTCTTCGCTATGAAAAAGGACAGCACCAGAGATGAGCGACTCTGCCAACATTCGAATTCACCAAAATGTGCGGATATTACGGGGAATTTCAATTTGCAGTGAAGTTATTCGCTGCTACTTGAATGTTCCTTATTATGATCTGGGTTCTCTCCAGAACATTAAGTACAAAAAATAGGATGTACAAAAAAAAAATAATACTTACCTTAGCGATCACCTGTCCTGACATCCCTGCAGTTCACCGTCTGGTCCCCTGTGCCTCTTCTTTTACCCTTCCCCCATTGTTTGCATCTTCTTCAGGCTCTTTATTTGTCACGCACAGTGTGGGAAAGACTGAGTGCAACACGAAGGGATGAGGTGAGGGTAGCCCAAACGCTAGAGAAAGGGGGAGTGGAGACCCCTAGGCAGATCTAATATCACCCCACCTGTCCTACCATCCCTATATAGATTCTGCACCTATCGCCGAACAGGAAAACTAATCCCTGTATATGCCTAGAGCTAGGCCCCAGATATGGAGGGGGGGTGAGCACTGGTCAGTCCCCACTCTAAACTAAAGACAACAAGGGAGGCAAACAAAGGGGGGAAAACTTAGCTTGAGCAGACACCAGAGAGATAGCACCAAACATCCTCCAAGGGCACCAGAGAGGAAGCTAGCCGACTGCTATTGCTCCGAGCCTTCACAAGGGAAAATGAGAATATCACCGGCGACTCCCTGAAGCAGACTAAGAGTTTATAAACACCCAGACCAGAAGGGAGGTTGCAGCTGGGTCCAAAAGTCAGAAGGATTAAGAAGGTGCCTGCAATGCTAAATGCAGTAACCTTCTGCAGCCAGATCCAGAGTGACTGTCTGTTACATCTGACACACCCGTGACAGTACCCCCCCCCCTTCTACGTGTGGCCTCCGGACACTCAGGACCAGGTTTCTCAGGATAAGAGGTGGGGAATGAACGAACCAATCCTCGGGGCATTCACCTCTGATGCTGAAACCCACATTCCTCTGGACCATAACCCTTCCAGTGCACCAAGTATTGTAGGGAACGACGTTGGAGACGAGAATCTACAATCCTCGAAATCTGAAGCTCCAGATTGCCATCAACCATTATTGGGGGCAGCGGTAGGGGTGATGACTCAAGAGGTTCCACATATTTCTTGAGCAGAGACCTGTAAAAGACATTGTGGATCTTAAGGGCCTGAGGTAGCTCAGAACGCCCCCACCACACTGAGGAGAGCAACAAAGCAAAACGTTCCTCCTCAGGAACTCCCAAAGCTCCTCCCCTACTAAAAGTACCAAACTGTGGATGGTAACCGTATGCACCAAAGAACGGTGACCTGCCGGTGGATTCTTGACAATGTTTATTAATAGCAAATTCTGCCAGAGGTAAGTTGGATGCCCAATCCTCCTGGTTTTCGGAGACAAAACACCTGAGGTAAGTCTTCAAAATCTGATTAATCCGGTCGGTCTGTCCATTCGACTGGGGATGGAAGGCAGAGGAAAAGGACAGCTGCACCCCCAGTCGAGAACAGAACGCCTTCCAGAACTTAGAAACAAGCTGAGTTCCCCCGATCTGTCATCCTTGCCCGTGAAATAAATGTTACTCTATATTCAGCGTGTAGGAGACACTATCATTTTGAATGACCTGGAAAGTTTCCCACAGATTATCCTGGGTCCTGTCCAAGAATGCATTAAATCCAATCTACCTTCTAAGAACAAATCCTGGAGATGGTAAAGCATTAGTAGCTCTTGGGCCCCATGCAAAATCCATACATGGTAGAGATAAGAGAATAAATTCACAGGGCTTAAGTCCAGCAGCCACATTGGTAGTTCGTGGCTGACAGGCGGAAGCCTTCAAACTGTCTCCTACCTGCCTGCGTTACTTCTGATTTGTAAGCCAGGCATGATATCATTGTTGCAGCAGGATACAAGCATGGCGGTGCACTAGGCCTACTAATCAGCAGAGGGATGCCGGCGTCTAGGAGGTTGTTCTCAGGAATACAAGATAGTGACGTGGCCACTGGTCCTAAGTATTGCGAATTGGTTCGTTCATCTCTAATATTTGTGCTCTAACCTACCATGGGCCATTTCTTGTACTACCACATTTTATGTGGTAGAAGGATATACAGGTGCATCTCACTAAATTAGAATATCATCAAAAAAGTTAATTTATTTCAGTTCTTCAATACAAAAAGTGAAACTCCTATATTATATAGAGTCATTACACACAGAGGGATCTATTATATAGAGTCATTACACACAGAGGGATCTATTATATAGAGTCATTACACACAGAGGGATCTATTATATAGAGTCATTACACGCAGAGGGATCTATTATATAGAGTCATTACACACAGAGGGATCTATTATATAGAGTCATTAAACACAGAGGGATCTATTATATAGAGTCATTACACACAGAGGGATCTATTACATAGAGTCATTACACGCAGAGGGATCTATTATATAGAGTCATTACACACAGAGGGATCTATTATATAGAGTCATTACACACAGAGGGATTTATTATATAGAGTCATTACACACAAAGGGATCTATTATATACAGTCATTACACGCAGAGGGATATATTATATAGAGTCATTACACGCAGAGGGATCTATTATATAGAGTCATTACACACAGAGGGATCTATTATATAGAGTCATTACACGCAGAGGGATCTATTATATAGAGTCATTACACACAGAGGGATCTATTATATAGAATCACTACACACAGAGGGATCTATTATATAGAGTCATTACACACAGAGGGATGTATTATATAGAGTCATTACACACAGAGGGATCTATTATATAGAGTCATTACACGCAGAGGGATCTATTATATAGAGTCATTACACACAGAGGGATCTATTATATAGAGTCATTACGCGCAGAGGGATCTATAATATAGAGTCATTACACACAGAGGGATATATTATATAGAGTCATTACACACGGAGGGATCTATTATATAGAGTCATTACACACAGAGCGATCTATTATATAGAGTCATTACACACAGAGGGATCTATTATATAGAGTCATTACACACAGAGGGATCTATTATATAGAGTCATTACACACAGAGGGATCTATTATATAGAGTCATTACACACAGAGGGATCTATTATATAGAGTCATTACACACAGAGGGATCTATTATATAGAGTCATGACACACAGAGGGATCTATCATATAGAGTCATTACACACAGAGGGATCTATTATATAGAGTCATTACACACAGAGGGATCTATTATATAGAGTCATTACACACAGAGGGATCTATTATATAGAGTCATTACACACAGAGGGATCTATCATATAGAGTCATTACACACAGAGGGATCTATTATATAGAGTCATTACACACAGAGGGATCTATTATATAGAGTCATTACACACAGAGGGATCTATTACATAGAGTCAATACACACAGAGGGATCTATTATATAGAGTCATTACACACAGAGGGATCTATCATATAGAGTCATTACACAGAGGGATCTATTATATAGAGTCATTACACACAGAGGGATCTATCATATAGAGTCATTACACACAGAGGGATCTATTATATAGAGTCATTACACACAGTGGGATCTATTATATAGAGTCATTACACACAGAGGGATCTATTATATAGAGTCATTACACACAGAGGGATCTATTATATAGAGTCATTACACACAGAGGGATCTATCATATAGAGTCATTACACACAGAGGGATCTATTATATAGAGTCATTACACACAGAGGGATCTATTATATAGAGTCATTACACACAGAGGGATCTATTATATAGAGTCATTACACACAGAGGGATCTATCATATAGAGTCATTACACACAGAGGGATCTATTATATAGAGTCATTACACACAGAGGGATCTATTATATAGAGTCATTACACACAGAGGGATCTATTACATAGAGTCAATACACACAGAGGGATCTATTATATAGAGTCATTACACACAGAGGGATCTATCATATAGAGTCATTACACAGAGGGATCTATTATATAGAGTCATTACACACAGAGGGATCTATCATATAGAGTCATTACACACAGAGGGATCTATTATATAGAGTCATTACACAGAGGGATCTATTATATAGAGTCATTACACACAGAGGAATCTATTATATAGAGTCATTACACACAGGGATCTATTATATAGAGTCATTACACACAGAGGGATATATTATGTAGAGTCATTACACGCAGAGGGATCTATTATATAGAGTCATTACACACAGAGGGATCTATTATATAGAGTCATTACACGCAGAGGGATATATTATATAGAGTCATTACACACAGAGGGATCTATTATATAGAGTCATTACACACAGAGGGATCTATTATATAGAGTCATTAAACAGAGGGATCTATTATATAGAGTCATTACACACAGAAGGATCTATTATATAGAGTCATTACACACAGAGGGATCTATTATATAGAGTCATTACACACAGAGGGATCTATTATATAGAGTCATTACACGCAGAGGAATCTATTATATAGAGTCATTACACACAGAGGGATCTATTATATAGAGTCAATACACGCAGAGGGATCTATTATATAGAGTCATTACACGCAGAGGGATCTATTATATAGAGTCATTACACACAGAGGGATCTATTATATAGAGTCATTACACACAGAGCGATCTATTATATAGTCATTACACACAGAGGGATCTATTATATAGAGTCATTACACACAGAGGGATCTATTATATAGGGTCATTACACACAGAGGGATCTATTATATAGAGTCATTACACACAGAGCGATCTATTATATAGTCATTACACACAGAGGGATCTATTATATACAGTCATTACACACAGAGCGATCTATTATATAGAGTCATTACACACAGAGGGATCTATTATATAGAGTCATTACACGCAGAGGAATCTATTATATAGAGTCATTACACACAGAGGGATCTATTATATAGAGTCATTACACGCAGAGGGATCTATTATAAAGAGTCATTACACGCAGAAGGATCTATTATATAGAGTCATTACACACAGAGGGATCTATTATATAGGGTCATTACACACAGAGGGATCTATTATATAGAGTCATTACACACAGAGGGATCTATTATATAGGGTCATTACACACAGAGGGATCTATTATATAGAGTCATTACACACAGAGGGATCTATTATATAGAGTCATTACACACAGAGTGATCTATTATATAGTCATTACACACAGAGGGATCTATTATATAGAGTCATTACACACAGAGGGATCTATTATATAGAGTCATTACACACAGAGGGATCTATTATATAGATTCATTACACACAGAGGGATCTATTATATAGAGTCATTACACACAGAGGGATCTATTATATAGAGTCATTACACACAGAGCGATCTATTATATAGACTCATTACACACAGAGGGATTTATTATATAGAGTCATTACACACAGAGGGATCTATTATATAGAGTCATTACACACAGAGGGATCTATCATATAGAGTCATTACACACAGAGGGATCTATTATATAGAGTCATTACACAGAGGGATCTATTATATAGAGTCATTACACACAGAGGAATCTATTATATAGAGTCATTACACACAGGGATCTATTATATAGAGTCATTACACACAGAGGGATATATTATGTAGAGTCATTACACGCAGAGGGATCTATTATATAGAGTCATTACACACAGAGGGATCTATTATATAGAGTCATTACACGCAGAGGGATATATTATATAGAGTCATTACACACAGAGGGATCTATTATATAGAGTCATTACACACAGAGGGATCTATTATATAGAGTCATTAAACAGAGGGATCTATTATATAGAGTCATTACACACAGAAGGATCTATTATATAGAGTCATTACACACAGAGGGATCTATTATATAGAGTCATTACACACAGAGGGATCTATTATATAGAGTCATTACACGCAGAGGAATCTATTATATAGAGTCATTACACACAGAGGGATCTATTATATAGAGTCAATACACGCAGAGGGATCTATTATATAGAGTCATTACACGCAGAGGGATCTATTATATAGAGTCATTACACACAGAGGGATCTATTATATAGAGTCATTACACACAGAGCGATCTATTATATAGTCATTACACACAGAGGGATCTATTATATAGAGTCATTACACACAGAGGGATCTATTATATAGGGTCATTACACACAGAGGGATCTATTATATAGAGTCATTACACACAGAGCGATCTATTATATAGTCATTACACACAGAGGGATCTATTATATACAGTCATTACACACAGAGCGATCTATTATATAGAGTCATTACACACAGAGGGATCTATTATATAGAGTCATTACACGCAGAGGAATCTATTATATAGAGTCATTACACACAGAGGGATCTATTATATAGAGTCATTACACGCAGAGGGATCTATTATAAAGAGTCATTACACGCAGAAGGATCTATTATATAGAGTCATTACACACAGAGGGATCTATTATATAGGGTCATTACACACAGAGGGATCTATTATATAGAGTCATTACACACAGAGGGATCTATTATATAGGGTCATTACACACAGAGGGATCTATTATATAGAGTCATTACACACAGAGGGATCTATTATATAGAGTCATTACACACAGAGTGATCTATTATATAGTCATTACACACAGAGGGATCTATTATATAGAGTCATTACACACAGAGGGATCTATTATATAGAGTCATTACACACAGAGGGATCTATTATATAGATTCATTACACACAGAGGGATCTATTATATAGAGTCATTACACACAGAGGGATCTATTATATAGAGTCATTACACACAGAGCGATCTATTATATAGACTCATTACACACAGAGGGATTTATTATATAGAGTCATTACACACAGAGGGATCTATTATATAGAGTCATTACACACAGAGGGATCTATTATATTGAGTCATTACACACAGAGGGATCTATTATATTGAGTCATTACACACAGAGGGATCTATTATATAGAGCCATCACACACAGAGGGATCTATTATATAGAGTCATTACACACAGAGGGATCTATTATATAGAGTCATTACACACAGGGATCTATTATATAGAGTCATTACACACAGAGGGATCTATTATATAGAGTCATTACACGCAGAGGGATCTATTATATAGAGTCATTACACACAGAGCGATCTATTATATAGAGTCATTGCACACAGAGCGATCTATTATATAGAGTCATTACACACAGAGGGATCTATTATATAGAGTCATTACACACAGAGGGATCTATTATATAGAGTCATTACACACAGAGGGATCTATTATATAGAGTCATTACACAGAGGGATCTATTATATTGAGTCATTGCACACAGAGTGATCTATTATATAGAGTCATTACACACAGAGCGATATATTATATAGAGTCATTACACACAGAGCGATCTATTATATATAGTCATTACACACAGAGCGATCTATTATATAGAGTCATTACACACAGAGGAATCTATTATATAGAGTCATTACACACAGAGGGATCTATTATATAGAGTCATTACACACAGAGGGATCTATTATATAGAGTCATTACACAGAGAGATCTATTATATTGAGTCATTGCACACAGAGTGATCTATTATATAGAGCGATTACACACAGAGGGATCTATTATATAGAGTCATTACACACAGAGGGATCTATTATATAGAGTCATTACCCACAGAGTGATCTATTATATAGAGTCATTACACACAGAGCGATCTATTATATAGAGTCATTACACACAGAGTGATCTATTATATAGAGTCATTACACACAGAGGGATCTATTATATAGAGTCATTACACACAGAGGGATCTATTATATAGAGTCATTACACACAGAGGGATCTATTATATTGAGTCATTACACACAGAGGGATCTATTATATTGAGTCATTACACACAGAGGGATCTATTATATAGAGCCATTACACACAGAGGGATCTATTATATAGAGTCATTACACACAGAGGGATCTATTATATAGAGTCATTACACACAGGGATCTATTATATAGAGTCATTACACACAGAGGGATCTATTATATAGAGTCATTACACGCAGAGGGATCTATTATATAGAGTCATTACACACAGAGCGATCTATTATATAGAGTCATTGCACACAGAGCGATCTATTATATAGAGTCATTACACACAGAGGGATCTATTATATAGAGTCATTACACACAGAGGGATCTATTATATAGAGTCATTACACACAGAGGGATCTATTATATAGAGTCATTACACAGAGGGATCTATTATATTGAGTCATTGCACACAGAGTGATCTATTATATAGAGTCATTACACACAGAGCGATCTATTATATAGAGTCATTACACACAGAGCGATCTATTATATAGTCATTACACACAGAGCGATCTATTATATAGAGTCATTACACACAGAGGGATCTATTATATAGAGTCATTACACAGAGAGGGATCTATTATATAGAGTCATTACACAGAGGGATCTATTATATTGAGTCATTGCACACAGAGTGATCTATTATATAGAGCGATTACACACAGAGGGATGTATTATATAGAGTCATTACACACAGAGGGATCTATTATATAGAGTCATTACCCACAGAGTGATCTATTATATAGAGTCATTACACACAGAGCGATCTATTATATAGAGTCATTACACACAGAGTGATCTATTATATAGAGTCATTACACACAGAGGGATCTATTATATAGAGTCATTACACACAGAGGGATCTATTATATAGAGTCATTACACACAGAGGGATCTATTATATAGAGTCATTACACACAGAGGGATCTATTATATAGAGTCATTACACATAGAGGGATCTATTATATAGAGTCATTACACACAGAGGGATCTATTATATGGAGTCATTACACACAGAGGGATCTATTATATAGAGTCATTACACACAGAGGGATCTATTATATAGAGTCATTACACACAGAGGGATCTATTATATAGAGTCATTACACACAGAGCGATCTATTATATAGAGTCATTACACACAGAGCGATCTATTATATAGAGTCATTACACACAGAGCGATCTATTATATAGAGTCATTACACACAGAGGGATCTATTATATAGAGTCATTACACACAGAGGGATCTATTATATAGAGTCATTACACACAGAGGGATCTATTATATAGAGTCATTACACAGAGGGATCTATTATATTGAGTCATTGCACACAGAGTGATCTATTATATAGAGCGATTACACACAGAGGGATCTATTATATAGAGTCATTACACACAGAGGGATCTATTATATAGAGTCATTACCCACAGAGTGATCTATTATATAGAGTCATTACACACAGAGCGATCTATTATATAGAGTCATTACACACAGAGTGATCTATTATATAGAGTCATTACACACAGAGTGATCTATTATATAGAGTCATTACACACAGAGGGATCTATTATATAGAGTCATTACACACAGAGGGATCTATTATATAGAGTCATTACACACAGAGGGATCTATTATATAGAGTCATTACACACAGAGGGATCTATTATATAGAGTCATTACACACAGAGGGATCTATTATATAGAGTCATTACACATAGAGGGATCTATTATATAGAGTCATTACACACAGAGGGATCTATTATATGGAGTCATTACACACAGAGGGATCTATTATATAGAGTCATTACACACAGAGGGATCTATTATATAGAGTCATTACACACAGAGGGATCTATTATATAGAGTCATTACACATAGAGGGATCTATTATATAGAGTCATTACACACAAAGGGATCTATTTCACGTGTTTATTTCTGTTAATGTTGATGATTATGGCTAACAGCCAATGAAAACACAAAAGTCATTTTCTCAGTAAATTAAGATAATTAATAAAAAACACCTGCAAAGGCTTCCTAAGCATTTTAAAAGGTCCCTTTGTCTGTTTCAGTAGGCTCCATAATCATGGGGAAGACTCTTGACTTGACAGATGTCCAGAAGGCAGTCATTGACATACTTCACAAGGTCCCAGAGTCTGGAGGAAGAGTGGAGAGGCCACAATCCAAGCTGCTGGAGGTCTAGTGTGAAGTCTCCACAATCAGTGATGGTTTGGGGGGCCATGTCATCTGCTGGTGGAGGTCCACTGTGTTTTATCAAGACCAAAGTCAGCGCAGCCGTCTACCAGGAAATTTTACAGCACTTCATGCTTCCCTCTGCCGACAAGCTTTATGGAGATGGAAATGTCATTCTCCAGCAGGACTTGGCCCCTGTCCACACGGCCAAAAGTACCAATACCTGGTTTACACACAACAGTATCGCTGTGCTTGATTGTCAGCAAACTCGCCTGACCTTAACCCCATAGAGAATCTATTATAGAGAATCTATGGGGTATTGTCAAGAGGAAGATGAGGGACCCCAGACCCAACAATGCAGACGAGCTGAAGGCTGCTATCAAAGCCACCTGGGCTTCCATAACCCCTCAGCAGGACCACAGGCTGATCCCTCCATGCCACAGGCTGATCCCTCCATGCCACATTGCCTCATTGATGCAGCAATTGATGCAGAAGGAGCCGACCAAGTATTGAGGGCATTTACTGAACATACATTTCAGTAGGCCGACATTTCGGATTTTAAAAACATTTTTCAAGCTGTTGTTATAAAGTATTCTAATTTACTGAGATAATGACTTTTGTATTTTCATTGGCTGTAAGCCACAATCAACATTACCAGAAATAAACACACTGCTCAAAAAAATAAAGGGAACACTTAAACAACAGAATATAACTCCAAGTAAATGAAACTTCTGTGAAATCAAACTGTCCACTTAGGAAGCAACACTGATTGACAATCAATTTCACATGCTGTTGTGCAAATGGAATAGACAATAGATGGAAATTATTGGCAATTATCAAGACACCCTCAATAAAGGAGTGGTTCTGCAGGTGGGGACCACAGACCACATCTCAGTACCAATGCTTTCTGGCTGATGTTTTGGTCACTTTTGAATGTTGGTTGTGCCTTCACACTCGTGGTAGCATGAGACGGACTCTACAACCCACAGAAGTTGCTCAGGTAGTGCAGCTCATCCAGGATGGCACATCAATGCGAGCTGTGGCAAGAAGGTTTGCTGTGTCTGTCAGTGTAGTGTCCAGAGGCTGGAGGCTCTACCAAGAGACAGGCCAGTACACCAGGAGATGTGGAGGGGGCCGTAGGAGGGCAACAACCCAGCAGCAGAAACCGACTCCATGAGGGTGGTATGAGGGCCCAACGTCCACAGATGGGGGTTGTGCTTACAGCCCAACACCATGCAGGACGCTTGGCATTTGCCACAGAACACCAGGATTGGCAAAGTCGCCACTGGCGCCCTGTGCTCTTCACAGATGAAAGCAGGTTCACTCTGAGCACATGTGACAGACGTGACAGAGTCTGGAGACGCCGTGGAGAGTGTTCTGCTGCCTGCAGCATCCTTCAGCATGACCGGTGTGGCAGTGGGTCAGTAATGGTGTGGGGTGGAATTTGTTTGGAGGGCTGCACAGCCCTCCATGTGCTCGCCTGAGGTAGCCTGACTGCCATTAGGTACCGAGATGAGATCCTCAGACCCCTTGTGAGACCATATGCTGGTGCGGTTGGCCCTGGGTTCCTCCTAATGCAGGACAATGCCAGACCTCATGTGGCTGGAGTGTGTCAGCAGTTCCTGCAAGATGAAGGCATTGAAGCTATGGACTGGCCCGCCCGTTCCCCAGACCTGAATCCGATTGAGCACATCTGGGACATCATGTCTCGCTCCATCCAACAACATCACGTTGCACCACAGACTGTCCAGGAGTTGGCGGATGCTTTAGTCCAGGTCTAGGAGGAGATCCCACAGGAGACCATCCACAACCTCATCAGGAGCATTCCCAGGCGTTGTAGGGAGGTCATACAGGCACATGGAGGCCACACACAATACTCAGCCTCATCAGGAGCATGCCCAGGCATTGTATGGAGGTCATACAGGCACATGGAGGCCACACACAATACTCAGCCTCATCAGGAGCATGCCCAGGTGTTGTAGGGAGGTCATACAGGCACGTGGAGGCCACACACAATACTCAGCCTCATCAGGAGCATGCCCAGGCGTTGTAGGGAGGTCATACAGGCACGTAGAGGCCACACACAACACTCAGCCTCATCAGGAGCATGTCCAAGCGTTGCAGGGAGGTCATACAGGCGCGTGGAGGCCACACACAATACTCAGCCTCATCAGGAGCATGCCCAGCCGTTGTAGGGAGGCCATACAGGCACGTGGAGGCCACACACAATGCTCAGCCTCATCAGGAGCATGCCCAGGCGTTGTAGGGAGGTCATACAGGCACGTGGAGGCCACACACAATACTCAGCCTCATCAGGAGCATGCCCAGGCGTTGTAGGGAGGTCATACAGGCACGTAGAGGCCACACACAACACTCAGCCTCATCAGGAGCATGTCCAAGCGTTGCAGGGAGGTCATACAGGCGCGTGGAGGCCACACACAATACTCAGCCTCATCAGGAGCATGCCCAGCCGTTGTAGGGAGGCCATACAGGCACGTGGAGGCCACACACAATGCTCAGCCTCATCAGGAGCATGCCCAGGCGTTGTAGGGAGGTCATACAGGCACGTGGAGGCCACACACAATACTCAGCCTCATCAGGAGCATGCCCAGGCGTTGTAGGGAGGTCATACAGGCACGTGGAGGCCACACACAATACTGAGCCTCATCAGGAGCATGCCCAGGCGTTGTAGGGAGGTCATACAGGCACGTGGAGGCCACACACAATACTCAGCCTCATCAGGAGCATGGCCAGGCGCTGTAGGGAGGTCATACAGGCACGTGGAGGCCACACACAATACTCAGCCTCCTCAGGAGCATGCCCAGGCATTGTAGGGAGGTCATACAGGCACGTGGAGGCCACACACAATACTCAGCCTCCTCAGGAGCATGCCCAGGCGTTGTAGGGAGGTCATACAGGCACGTGGAGGCCACACACAATACTCAGCCTCATCAGGAGCATGCCTAGGCGTTGTAGGGAGGTCATACAGGCACGTGGAGGCCACACACAATACTCAGCCTCATCAGGAGCATGCCCAGGCGTTGTAGGGAGGTCATACAGGCACGTGGAGGCCACACACAATACTCAGCCTCATCAGGAGCATGTCCAAGCGTTGTAGGGAGGTCATACAGGCGCGTGGAGGCCACACACAATGCTCAGCCTCATCAGGAGCATGCCCAGGCATTATAGGGAGGTCATACAGGCACGTGGAGGCCACACACAATACTCAGCCTCATCAGGAGCATGCCCAGGTGTTGTAGGGAGGTCATACAGGCACGTGGAGGCCACACCCAATACTGAGCCTCATCAGGAGCATGCCCAGGCGTTGTAGGGAGGTCATACAGGCACGTGGAGGCCACACACAATACTCAGCCTCATCAGGAGCATGGCCAGGCGTTGTAGGGAGGTCATACAGACACGTGGAGGCCACACACAATACTCAGCCTCATCAGGAGCATGGCCAGGCATTGTAGGGAGGCCATACAGGCACGTAGAGGCCACACACAATACTCAGCCTCATCAGGAGCATGCCCAGGCGTTGTAGGGAGGTCATACAGGCACGTGGAGGCCACACACAATACTCAGCCTCATCAGGAGCATGCCCAGGCGTTGTAGGGAGGTCATACAGGCACGTAGAGGCCACACACAACACTCAGCCTCATCAGGAGCATGTCCAAGCGTTGCAGGGAGGTCATACAGGCGCGTGGAGGCCACACACAATACTCAGCCTCATCAGGAGCATGCCCAGCCGTTGTAGGGAGGCCATACAGGCACGTGGAGGCCACACACAATACTCAGCCTCATCAGGAGCATGCCCAGGCGTTGTAGGGAGGTCATACAGGCACGTGGAGGCCACACACAATACTCAGCCTCATCAGGAGCATGCCCTGGCATTGTAGGGAGGTCATACAGGCACGTGGAGGCCACACACAATACTGAGCCTCATCAGGAGCATGCCCAGGCGTTGTAGGGAGGTCATACAGGCACGTGGAGGCCACACACAATACTCAGCCTCATCAGGAGCATGCCCAGGCGTTGTAGGGAGGTCATACAGGCACGTGGAGGCCACACACAATACTCAGCCTCCTCAGGAGCATGCCCAGGCGTTGTAGGGAGGTCATACAGGCACGTGGAGGCCACACACAATACTCAGCCTCATCAGGAGCATGCCCAGGCGTTGTAGGGAGGTCATACAGGCACGTGGAGGCCACACACAATACTCAGCCTCATCAGGAGCATGCCCAGGCGTTGTAGGGAGGTCATACAGACACGTGGAGGCCACACACAATACTCAGCCTCATTGTGACTTGTTTTAAGGACATTACATCAAAGTTGGATCAGCCTGTAGTGTGTTTTTCCACTTTAATTTTGGGGGTGACTCCACATCCAGGCCTCCATTGGTTAATAAATGTGATTTCCATTGATGATTTTTGTGTGATTTTGTTGTCAGCACATTCATCTTTGTACAGAACAAAGTATTCAATGAGAAGATTTCATTCATTCAGATCTAGGATGTGTTATTTGAGTGTTCCCTTTATTTTTTTGAGCATTGTATATGAGAACTGAAGAACTGAAATAAATTAACGTTTTGATGATATTCTAATTTAGTGAGATGCACCTGTATTTTGCCTTTCTCAGACTCCAGGCCTCGGGTGTAACTATCACCGCTTTTCTTTCCCTTTTTGATTTTTTTCTCCTTTTCTCCCTTATCTCTCTCTATCTCTTTCTCGTTTCTGTGCTTATCCCTCCCTCTCTCTCTAGTTCTCTCACTGTCTCTTCTCTCTTTTTTATCCTCTTTATTCCATTTCCCCATACCTTTTCGCTCTTTAAAATATCGCTCTTTTTCTTTCTCATTTCTGTGCTAATCGCTCCCTTCCCTCTCTTTCATTTTTCTTGTTCTTCTCTTACTCTCTTTTATTTCATCTCCCCCTCTCAATTTGCACTCTTATATTTCTCTTTTTCTTTCTCACTTCTGCGCTTGTCTCTCACTCTCTCATTCTGTTTCTCACTCTTTCTTTCCATTCACTTTCTTGTTTCTCACTTTTTCTTTCTTTTTTCTCTTGTTCTTTCACCTTTATTTCTTATTTCCCTATTTTTTCTTTATTGCTCTCACTATCTATCTATCTATCTATCTATCTATCTATCTATCTATCTATCTATCTATCTATATCTATCTATCTATCTATCATCTATCTATCTATTATCTATTATCTATCTATCTATCTATCTATTTATCTATCATCTATCTATCTATCTATCTATCTATCTATTATCTATCTAGCTATCTATTATCTATCTATCTTTCTTTCTTTTTCATTCTCTCTCTCACTCTCAGATATAGGGATAGATAAAGGCCTAATCTGATTGTGATATACTACCGCATTAATAGCACGGTAATAACAGCATTTTTTCCTTCTTTACACACTGCAAACAAGGAGGAGCAGTATTAAACCCCTCAGTTTTCTCATTCTCTCCCTCTCTATCTTTCTTTCTCTGTATATCATTCTCTCTCTTTTTCTCTCTCTCTTCCCATGATGTACAGTAATTGATATGACGTTAGTGCTAAAAAGGTTTTAATGGTTGAGTTAGTGGGGATAGAGTAAATGATGGAGATGATATAAAATATGTTATGATGCACATAAATGATGTCATCCACCTGGTATATCTGGTTCTGATTTGCCTTTACCAGAGAGCAGAGCATTACGAGATAATAATCTGATGGATTTTATGTCTGAGTGAAGAAGAAGTCTGCAAATCCAAGCAACAAAACTTCATAGTGTCGCTGGTTGGCAAAAACCCCAAAACTATAAAGAAAGTTTTAGCAAGTTATCCAAGTTTTTTTGGCCCCGATTAATCATTTGTGCTTTCTTTAAGTCACCTCCATGTTTTGTCTTGTGGTATTTGTTGCAAAAAGTATTCTTCAAAGCAGCACATGTGGAATCATGAATTTGGCGCAAAATAAAATATGCTCACATTAGTGAACAGAGAATGGACTTCAAAAGAGAATTTGGTGAAAAATGAAACAAAACTGTACAAAGTAGACAAAAAATAGGCACAAGTGCAACAATGAATCGGACGCTTGTTTGGATTTCCAAATGTGAAACATTATTGGAATAAACTTTTACAATACGTGACCTGTGAATAAAACTCGAGATAAATACATCACATTCACTTACATGTGAGATAAGACATTCAGGCACACAGAAAAGCAGAAGAAAGACCGGAACAAACAATGTGGAGGTAAAGTAATCAGGGGCTGCGGCCACCACTGATCCGCAGGAGAAGTAACATAAGGATTTTATCAGGCCGCTTGTATCGTGTGTAAACTCTAGAGATTAATTATTTTGCAGAAATAATAAGAATAAGGCGAGTCATAGGAGATTCATCACACTGATAATATTAGGACTTGTTAAAAAAAGGTAACATCTGAAGAACCAAAATAGTAGTTATTTTGGGAGGAAATCTGTTTGCTGGTCAGCGTCAAATGTAGAAAGCAAGGGATTCTTGTGCAAGAACTGGATTGACTCCAAACGTCTTAGATACCAAGAGTTTGTTACAACGCAGCACCCTTATGGTCACACAAAGACAGCAGAGGCTATCAGAGCTTTCCTGACCAAGAAAATAGTCATTTCCAAAATCCATAGGTCTACCATACCACGACTCTGTGTGAGGTCACACTGTGGCCTCCCGGAACTGTGCGTCCTCCGTTAGTATCACATCCAAAGACAGAGGCATCACCAGGTTCAACAATCTGCCGAGGTGTTCGCATCTTGGTACACCGCTGTTATCTTCAAGCACCAAAGTCTTCTGTCTGGTTCAGTCATACTTTGGTATCTGGTAGTGTGTGTAGGAATATCTTCTTTAGATTGTTACTAGTGATGAGTGACCACTAAAATGCTCGGGTACTCGTTGCTCTATGGGAAACTCGAGCATTTTTCCGGCGGCTCCCCCCGGCGGTCTGCAGAGGGCCTAAAAATTGCCCAAATCGGTGGGAACAGTGCTCAAATAACATGGGAACAGCATGGGGAAGACCCCTGGAAGCATTTCTGACTCCCAGGTCACTGCTAACAATGTTGTCAGAGTATTACGCCACTTTTACAGACTCACAATAAAGCATACAAAAACAAAACCAAAATGGATTTTCCTGGAAAAAATGTTAAGGAACATCCTTTCCAGGGTAATGACTTGTATATAAGACAAAATAAATAACCAAAAAGAAAAATCCTTCTCCACACCTTGGGCTATGTTCACAAGTAACATTTTTGGTGCGTTTTTACGCGTTTGCATTGCTTTCAACAGTGAAAAATACATTCACCAGTAAATGTCATTTTAACATTTTACAACATTATCTGGCCATGTGGTGTGTAACACATCATCAGACGCATCCTGTTTCATTTATGAAAGAGGGACTCTGAAAGTCACAAATGCTATTTTTATAGGGCCATCAGGCAGCCCTTACTATTCTTAAAGGGACAGCAGTTGGCTCTCACTATTGTTAGAGGGCCATCAGCCAGCTATGCTTTGTTGTTCCCATTATTAACGAGTGGGTCTCCTATACTGTTATTGCGTATGCAGTGACTGCAAGGGCTGCCAAAAATTTGGACGCAACCCCCTTTGAAGAGACATAGAGGAGGACCTCAGCAAGAAAAAATGTTCCCATAATAAAGGAGTGGGTCTCCTATAGTGGTAATGCCCATGCAGTGACTGCAAGGGCTGCCAAAATTTGGGAAAATCTCAATACCAATTTAAAGACACATAGAGCTGGGCCACAGTAACCAGTACGACATCTTCCCATTAGAAACAAGAGGGTCTGCTATTCAATCATAGGGTATGCAGTGAGTACAGCGGCTGCCAAAAATTTGGAGGCACTCCAATGCCCCTTGCAAGAGACGTAGAGGTCGGGGGGGGGGGGGCCTCCTGAAAACAATGTTCCCATCATTAGGAAGTGGGTCTCCCATACTGTTTGCCTATGCAGTGAATGCAATGGCTGTCAAAAATTGGGAGGAACTCCAATGTCCCTTGCAAGAGACGTAGATATGGTGATATGGTAGATATGGTGGTGTTATGGTGGTGGAGGATGAGGATGAGGAGAAGGATGAGGACAAGAGAAAATAGACAAAATCAGGAATCGTATACCCATGTCTGGGTGTGAAGACAGAGGTGCATGGGAATAGAGTTAGACCTTCCAAAAAAAACGACTGTATTTGAGTTTATGTTACGCTGCTATGATTCGGTGGTGTTGAGAAGTCTGGCCCAATCCTGCCCTTGTTCATTTTTATAAGAGTCAGCCTGTCAGCATTTTCAGTTGACAGGCGGATGCGCCTATTGGTTATAATTCCACCAGCGGTACTAAAAACCCTCTCTGATAAAACGCTGGTGGCAGGGCAGGCCAGGACCTCCAAGGCATAAGAGCCAGTTCATTCCAGGTGTCCAGCTTGGATACCCAATAATTATAAGGCACAGAGGACTCACGGTGGACGTTGGTACGGTCGTCAAGGTACTCCATCACCATCTTCCAAAACGTTTCCCTCCTTGTGAGAGTACCCCGCGCCTCAGGGCCTGTGCTATGGGAGGGTCTGAGAAAACTGTCCCAGAACTTTGACAGTGTTCCTCTGCCTCTGCTGGATTTCATTTGTGGCTCGCTCGCCTATAGTCCTTCCTTGTCCAGCGAACTGTGACCTCTGCCCCCAGCATTTTCAGATGGGAATTTTTTAAATAATTCCGCAACAAGGACCCTCTGATACTGCCCCATTTTATTAGGCCTGTCCTGCGCGGGAATAAGAGACAGAAATTTCTCCTTGTAGCGTGGGTCTAGAAGTGTCACCAATAGTGTTGAGCGAGCATGCTCGACACTGCTCGGTACTCGCCCGAGCATCTCACTACTCGGGATGCTCAGCGAGTACCGATCATTTTCGGGTTACTCGGGCGGGAGCTAGGGTCTTCGCCCTGCATGTTTGGCTCTCTTTACAGAGCCAATGAATATGCAGGGATTGCCAGCCAATTACTGTAATGCCGCAGCCATGTTGGTTGTGGGCATTACAGTGATTGGCTGGCCGCACAGCGTCACCTCGAGTATTTAAAACCGGCTCCGCCATCTTGTACACAGTCGCTCCAGATCAGACAGTGTAGGGAGAGCACTGCTGAGCTAGGGAGAGATTTATACTGCGAAATAGGTAGTGTAGGGTCTCAAAAAGCCTGCAAAAACAAACAAACAGTCCTTCTGAGGACTAATATCCATCCCAGATATCAGGCAGGCAGGCAGGCTGTATAGGAGGCGCAGTGGCTATACCAACAAACACTGCATTACAGTCCTGTGTGCTGCTGCTGCTCAAATTGCTAGACTTAGCCCCAGGTCTCAGGGACCAGGAAAAATCCTTTTTTTTCATCTAAATCCTCTTTTTTTTCCTCAGTCACACTGTACAAATACCCATCTTATTAACCTTTTGGTATCCCCCCCCCCCCTAAAAAAATTGAGTGTGTCTGTGAGTGTTCAGACACAAATATATCTGTTTAAAAGAGTCTAGTTTCGGCCAGATAACTAGAACTGTGGTTTTGCAGTTCCACGGTTCAAATCTCTGTATTATCCACTTTTTTGCCTTTTTTCCATAAAAAAAAAACAGTTTGAGTGTCTCGCTGACTGTTCAGACACAAATATATCTATCTAAAAAAGTCTGGTATACGCCAGGAAATTAGAACTGTGGTTTTCCTCTTCCACGGTTCAAATCTGGGTGTAATCCACCTTTTTGCCTTTTTTACATAAAAAAAGACAGTTTGAGTGTCTCGCTGACTGTTCAGACACAAATATATCTCTTTAAAAGATTCTGGTGTAAGCCAGAGAAATAGAACTGTGGTTTTCCTCTTCCACGGTTGTAATCTCCTTTTTATTACCCTTTTGCCATTGATAGTGCGAGAGTAAGCTATTTTACTTCATTTACAATGGGCAAGGAGCGTGGCAAGGGACGTGGAACTGGACGTTCTGGTGATGGTGCATGCAGAGGACGGGGCCGTGGCCAAGGTGAAAATGTGCCACAACCAACAGCCACATCTTCTCGCTTCCATTTCTTGACCGAATTACTAGGGAAGCACACAACAACACCACTATTGCCAACTGATCAGTGTGAACAGGTTATTAATTGGATAGCAGATAATACTTCCAGTCACCTGGGCACCACCACCTCCGGTCTGTCTTCCACACGGTCAAGTCTTAGTAGCCGTGAGACTCAACCGCATACTCCTCCTCACCCTGATGCTCCTTCCTCCCACCATGCCGAGTGTCGTCAGACAGCAACTGATCCCACAGTTGGACACTCTGAAGAGTTGTTCACTGGTCCATTTCCACATTTGGGCCCCTCGCCTGCTCCGCTTGAAGTGGTGGAAGAGGAGATCCCATGTAGCGATGGCCAAATATTTGAACAACCACGGCCACAGGAAGACGACGTTGGTAATTTGTCACAAGAGGTGGACGATGACGAGACACAATTGCCACGAAGTGAGGAGGAGAACCGTGGTGCGGAAGTGGAAGAGGAGGAGGTGGTGGATGATCTTGTAACTGACCCAACGTGGCAGGAGGACACGCAGAGCGAGGCCAGCAGCACACTAGGGGAGGGAGGCAGAGTACCCCAACAGGCAGGAAGAAGCAGTGTGGTGGCCGCAGACAGAAGGCGGGCAACCGTTCCCCGTAACACCAACACAGGGGGCACTGCCAGTACAACCGATAGGTCTTCAAGAGTCTGGAATTTTTTTTAAAGACTCTGCTGATAACCCCAAAAAGGCCATTTGTACCACTTGCCAGGCCAGCATCAGCAGGGGTGACAAAACTACCAGCCTGACCACCACCAGCATGATCAGGCACATGTCAGCAAAGCACCAGACTTTGTGGGGCTAACCCCAGGGTCCACGACCAGTGTCAGCGGGTGTCAACACTCCTTCTTCCGCTGTTGTGCGTGTAAGAGAACCCCCTGTTGTGTGTGCAAGGCAATCCCCTGTCCATACTGCATGCAAAGATGCCCCCTCCTCTCAGTCTTCACTTGTTATGGCAGTTTCTCAAGAAACAGCATCAACGTCCACGTCCCACCGCAGCGTTCAATTGTCCATATCCCAGACCTTTGAACGAAAGCGCAAATTCGCAGCCAACGCCCCACAGGCCACAGTCCTAAATTCGCACATTTCATGACTGCTTGCATTGGTTAGGCTGGGGGAGGCAGAATCCTTCCGCAACCTTATGGCGGTTGCCGTCCCTCTGTACTCGTCCCCAGCCGACACTATTTTGCCCGGTGTGCCATCCCCGCAGTACACAAGCACGTGTCCCAAAACATCTTCTGTGCCCTCAACAACGCAGTTACTGGGAAAGTCCACCTGACAACGGACACGTGGACTAGTGCTTGTGGCCAGGGACGGTACATCTCCCTGACGGCACACTGGGTAAACATAGTGGAAGCTGGGACCCAGTCGGACCTTGGGACGGAACACATCCTCCCCACACCGAGGATTGCGGTCCCTATGTCAGTTAGAGTTGCCCCAACAGTGTACAGCTCCTGCGCATCATCCTCCTCCTCCTCATGTTCAGCCTCCATCTCAGATATCACGACATCAGTTACAAGCTGGAAGCATTGCAGTACTGCCTCCGCCAAGCGGCAACAGGCTGTGCTGAAACTCATAAGCTTAGGTGATAAACCTCACACTGGTTGTGAGTTGTGGACAGCTGTGAAAGAGCAGGCAGATCTGTGGCTGAGACCGCTGAACCTACATCCCGGCATGGTCGTGTGTGACAATGGCCGTAACCTGGTAGCGGCTCTGAGGCGAGGCGAGATCACACACGTATCATGCCTGGCTCATGTGCTTAACCTCGTGGTTCAGCGGTTTCTTCAATCGTACCCTGAGTTGCCAGATCTGCTCGTCAAAGTACTCCGCCTGTCAGCTCATTTTCGGAAGTCGGCTACAGCTTCCGCCGCCCTTGCTGTGTTGCAGCAGCGTTTGCAGCTTCCGTCACACCGACTGGTGTGTGATGTCCCCACATGTTGGAATTCTACCCTCCACATGTTGCAAAGGATTTGTGAGCAGAAGTGAGCAGTTGTGGAGTACCAGCTGCAACAAGGCCATCGATATTCAGGTCAGACTCCACACATAAGACCTTAGGAGTGGACCTGGATGTCTGACATATGTACCATCCTGACAAACTTTGAGGAGTCCACCAAGATGGTGAGTGGCGATGACGCCATCATTAGCGTCAGCATCCCACTTGTCTGTCTTTTCCAACGCTCTCTGCAGAGAATTAAAGAGGAGGCATTGCAGTCAGAGTATGATGAGATGGATCAAGAAGCCATAGCGGGCGATTACACACAGCCCAGCCTCATCTCATCCCAATGTGCATTGGGGGACAATGAGGGAGAGGAGAATGAGGAGGAGGAAGAACAGGAGCTGGTATCATGCGCTGCAGACAGTAGTACCTGTACAACTGTCATACCGTCGGTTCCGCGTGGGTGGCCTGAGGACAGGGGGGAGGAGGAGGAGGAGGAGAACATGGTCAGTCGTCATCTTGGTGAGGACACGGAAGTCTTGCCCTTTACCAGTCTCAGCATGGCTGACTTTATGTTTCACTGCCTTAACCGTGACCCTCGTGTTATCAAAATGTTGGGTGACAGTCATTACTGGTTGGTGACACTTTTAGACCCCCGCTACAAGGAGAACTTTCACTCTCTTATTTCTGAGGTGGAGAGGTCTACAAAAATGGGGCAGTACCAGAAGGCCCTTGCTGCAGAACTGTTAAAAAAATTCCCATCTGAACACGCTAGCAGCAGAGGTCGCAGTTCGTTGCCCAACCAAGGCGTACAGGCGAGAGAGACGCAACTCCAATCCAAGCAGAGGCAGGGGAACACTGTCAACGTTCTGGGACAGTTTTCTGAGACCCGCCCACCTTACAGGCCATAAGGCGCGGGGTACTCTCACAAGGAGTGGAAAGTTTCAAAAGATGGTGAGGGAGTACCTTGCCGACCGTACCAGCGTCCTCCGTGATTGCCTTTTAATTATTGGGTATCCAAGCTGGACACTTGGAATGAACTCGCTCTGTATGCCTTGGAGGTCCTGACCTGCCTGCCGCTAGCGTGTTATCGGAGCGTGTTTTTAGTGCCGCTGGGGGAATTATAACTGATAAGCGCACTCGCCTGTCAACTGACAATGCTGACAAGCTGACTAGTGTTGAGCCACCCCCGTAGTGTTCGAGTTCGGTTCGGTTCGTCGAACACCCGTGTGTTCGCCGAACTGTTCGTCGAACTGTTCGTCGAACACCTTCGCACACCGTTAAAACTAATGGCAGGCAAACAAAAACACATAGAAACACATAGAAAACACCTTCAAAGGTGTCCAAAAGCTGACAAACTGCTCAGAAGACACAACTAACACATGGAAAAGTGACAAGTACATATAGTCATGCGAAAAGAAAAGAGGTGGAGGAGTAAAAGGAGGGGGAGACACAGATATAGGCATGTCATGCCCTTCTAAAATCCAAAAAGTGAGAAGCCGACACGTTCAGTCCGCTCCTGCCCGTGCCACCTCCGCGTCGCCGGGTTTGTGCCAGAGCCGCGGTGAACCCTGACGGCCAGCCCCCCTCTCCCAATACTGGTGCCTGTCCGCTGGTGGGTCGAGCGAGCCCCCCTGTGGTGGAGGCAGCTCTAAGCTTTTTAATTTAAATTGTCTCTCTAATTTGAATGAATACACTTTAAATCCATTTACAAGGATCTATTGGAGGGCAAGTCTCATGCCAGCAGCCGCGTAATTCCAGCTCCAGTAGCGTCCACTAAAGCTGCTGCAGTTAAAAAGCTTTTATAAGGATCGAGCTCGGCTGTCCACCGCAAGGCATCCTACTGCCAGTCCCAGCCCCTATGCCTTGGGGTGCCTCCTGATGCTCTTCACTGAGTATCCCGTGGTCCCGAAGCATTTCCTTTGAAAAAATTAAGTGTACAAACTACAGGTGGTGTAGCTTGCTTAACAGCCGGGATAATCCGCTGACTAGCAGACACTGCTACTAGGCACAAAGTATTTCCTGGGCTAGATGCAGTTAAAAATTTGTAATTAGATACTCTCGTTGGATGCTGAGAAAGCATTCCATAGAGTCTCCTGGCACGCCATATATGATTCTCTTAAAAAGCTTGGGGTAGGGGTCTAGGGGACCCTTTTATAGCCAAAATCACGGCCCTGTATCGCAATACGTCACCTAGGCTGAAGATAAATGGAACTGTAGCACCCTGAGGGCTCGGTTGCTACAGAGGTATTGCACCTCACCCAGAGGTGTGATATCTCACTCTCAGGTAAGGATGTAGTGTGGATCAGGACCCGACACCTGCATGCATTACACCACATTGCCGTGGGGCAGGGCGACCAATATGCCCCTGAGATGGGCACGACAGTCCCTGTCCCTGGCTGGAGTGGGGGGAGGGAACACTAAGGAAGGGGAACCCTGTAGTGCAGGAGCAGGGAGGAAGCAGTTCCTGGGTGCATTGAGAAGGGAGTATAAAAGGTGGGCACCATCTTAGTTCAGTGCAGAGAAGTCTGAGCAGAAGTGGCAGGGAGCAGGGGCTCTGCATGACCTCTGCTCCGGAGGCGGGCCTAGTAACAGAGGCCCAGGCCTGGAAGAGGGAGAAGGAAGGAAGAGGAGCGGAGAAGGCTCCAGGAACGAGGAACGAAGGGATCCCAGGGGTGCGGACGGGCGAGTCGCCACCGCACGCCCGAATCCACCTGCGTGGAGGGGTCAGGCCAAAGGGGGAGACCGGTCCCCGAAACTAGTGGAGGCAGGAAACGACCCTCAGCTAGAAACAGGAGGCTGTGACATTTTATGTGGCGCAGCCCCTCGCTACACCCGCTAGGAAGGCACCACATAGGGTCAGGGAAACTGGCGCCAAGTTTACCAAGAGGAGGCCCGAGGCAGCCGGACAGAAGGGTTGGTAAGAAAGGCCAGACAAAGGACACACAAAGGGGGTCCTGTGAAGCGCTCCACAGTTATCTGGGAGTTGTCTGAGCCCCTCACCTGGTGAGCACAGTACGACGTGGGCAGCCGTTACCTGCAGACGTGGTCTGGATAATAAGAACTGTGAGTAAAGGCCCTGAACTGCATCACTGACTCCGTGTCGTTACTGCTGCTGCCCTGCACCATCACCCCCATCCTCCGCATACACTGCCCTGAGGCTATACTCCTCCCGTGGGGAGTTATGCTACGCTCTGCTGCACCCACAACACCAGCCTCAGCGGTCTGCCCTGGAGCGGCGGTTCACTCTGACCGCAATCCACGGGTGGCGTAGTCGGACATTTAAACATCAAAACCACATAAATAGTTCCGCCACTGGTTTGACCGCCCTGAGCCACGGAACCGGGTCGCCGCCACGGAGACTACAACCACCAGCATCCACCAAAAAGGGTCCGGCTCCGGGTGTCCCAAGGCCCAGGGGGCGCGTCAGAACATTTTCATCACCTTTCACAATCACCAATGGGACAAGGCAGGGATGTCCTCTGTCCCCTCTCTTATACATCCTAGTGACGGAGCACCTGCTCTCATCAATTCGCCATAACCCCAATATTAGGTGGATTGAGGTGGGAGGCACCGAGTACAAGTGCTCTCTATTTGCTGATGATGTCCTAGTATATATCACTCAATCACATATATCCATCCATGCTGTTATGGCTGAAATAGATCACTTTGTTACATGGTCAAATTTTAAAATCAATGCAGCGAAGTCTGAGGCCCTCGATGTCTCCCTCCCCAAATCCATACAGGATTCCATCCAGTCCAACTTTCCCTTTGCCTGGCCCTCACAGGGTATCAAATACTTAGGAATTCCTATTCATAGAGACCTCTCCCATCTATGTTATCTTAATTTTGGGCCCTTTATTGAACAACTCCATACAGACCACGGTTGGCAAGTTAGAACTGTAAGATTCACTACTTGAACCACTGGTGTTTTGTGGAAAAGCACATGTACACCGCGTTCCAAATTATTATGCAAAAAGTGTTTAGGAGTGATAAGGGAAGAATTTGTTTGTTTGTCAGTTAAACTCATTGATGGTGATGTGTGTCAGGGCTCTTTATATCACTGTAAGCAATTGCAGACACCAGTGCTAATTAGTTTGGCAGGTGTGTCCAATGAAAGGCAAGACTACTTAAGAAGGCTGTCTCACATTATTAAGCAGCCTACATTTTCTGCCAAAATGGGAAAGAAAAAGGATGTGTCGGCTGCTGAGAAGCAACAAATTGTGGAGTGTTTAGGTCAAGGCATGACTACAATCAACATTGTGCGATGATCAGGATGAAGTGTCTTGGCAATCAAGAAGTATGTAGCTGATTCACAGTACACACGTGTGCGTGCTGATAAGGGCAAATTGAGGACTCTTTCCTACAGACAATTACGTCAGGTTGAAAGAGCAGCGGCAAAAAAGCCTTGTCATAGCAGCAGACAAGTTTTTGAAGCTGCTGGTGCCTCCAACGTCCCCCGAACAACAAGATGCAGGGTCCTTCAGAGGTTTGCAGCTGTGCATACGCCATCCTGTTGACCTCCTCTATCCACTTCACACAAGCAGAAACGGCTCCAGTGGGCCAAACATTACATGAAGACTGATTTCAAAACTGTTTTGTTCACGGATGAGTGCCGTGCAGCACTCGATGGTCCAGATGGATGGAGTGGAGGATGGCTGGTTGATGGACACCCCACGCAAACACAGCTACAGCGCCAACAAGGAGGAGGTGGAGTAATGTTTTGGGCTGGAATCATGGGGAGAGAGATTTTCGGCCCCTTTAGGATCCCTGAAGGTGCTAAAGATGAACTCCATAATGTATGTGGATTTTCTCAAACAGCACTTCCTGCCATGGTTCAAGAAGAAGAACCGTGTATTTCACAGCAAGATCATTTTTTTGCATGATAATGCACCATCTCATGCTGCACATAAAACATCTGCATCTCTGGCTGATATGGGCATAAAAGGGGACAAACTTATGGTGTGACCCCCATGCTCCCCTGACCTCTACCCCATTCAGAACCTTTGGAGCATCATTAAAAGGAGTGTCTATGATGGCGGGAGGCAGTTCACATCTAAGCAACAGCTCTGGGAGGGTATTCTGTCCTCATGCAAAACAATTGAAGCAGAAACCATCCAAAACCTGACAAATTCAATGGACGAGAGAGTTCAGAAGCTCCTTTCGAACAAAGGGTCCTATGTGAAAATGTAACATCACCTAGAATAAAGTTTTGAGTTGAAAACTGTTTGATTTCAGTTTCTAACAACCTGCTAATGCTTGTAATTTCAAAAATGACCATTTTTTTGGTCTTTATTAAAATGAAAAGGTTGATCGAAAAGTTTGGGGGATCTAAGAGTGTGGCAACCCAGTAGTCATGATTACTTCGAATTCTGACAATATGAGGGTCATGCTGCAGGTAGTGCAGCAAGAAGGCACTTATGTGTCTTGCGCATCTCGGAGCCCCAAAATTATTTTCCGGGCTAGATGCAGCTAAAAATTATTATTAATTTTAAATCTGGTGAAGCTTTAGTATAGATGGCCTAATAGGATCAGTGCTGCACACTGCTACAAAGCCCAAATTATTTTCCAGTCAAGATACAGATAAACATGAATAGTAATTTTAAATCTGGTGGAGCTTATTATAGATGGCCTAATAGAATCAGTGCTGCACACTGCTACAAAGCCCAAATTATTTTCCAGCCAAGATACAGATAAACATGATTAGTAATTTGAAAGCTTAAAACGGTTGGTAGGGTGATTTTAACCAATCATCAAGCTTTTACTCTCCCCAGGATGACACAGGGGTAGAAAAGTCGTTTCGGATCCATGATTTGTTCATCTTTATGAACGTGAGTCTGTCAACATTATCAGTGGAGAGCCACGTGCGCTTATCTGTCAGCACACCACCAGCAGCACTGAACACACGTTCAGACAGAACGCTGGCTGCGGGGCATGACAAGATCTCCAAGGCGTAAGTGGCTAGCTCCGGCCATTTATCCAGATTGGAAGCCCAAAAAGAGCAAGGGTCCAGTGACACAGTCGTGGCTTCAATGTTTACTTGGAGATACTCCTGTACCATCGTCTCTAGGCGTTGACTATGTGTCAGACTTCTTGTCTCCTGTGGCCTTGCAAAGGATGGGCTAAAAAAGTGGTGAAATGATTCCGCAAAATTGATGTTACCAGCAGATACTGTGGTTCTGTTACGGTTTGAGTGCTGAACACTTGACGGTCCCACGGTTGGCAAGTTGGAACTGTGAGATTCACTACGTGCACCACTGGTATTTTGTGGAAAAGCACATGTAAGATTCTGCAACAGTCTCTGCTGATACTCCTGCATGCGTGCATCCCTTTCTATGGCAGGAATAATTTCTGCAAATTTACTTTTGTACCGGGGATCTAACAGTGTGGCAACCCAGTAGTCAGGATTATTTCTAATTCTCACAATTCGAGGGTCATGTTGCAGGTAGTGCAGCAAGAAGGCACTCATGTGTGTTGCACATCCAGGAGCACCAAGTCCCTGTTGTGTTGGTGGCGAGGTAACAATCATGCTTCCTTCCTCTGTCCTCTCCCCCCAACCTCGCACAACAGAAATGTGATCAAGGTCTCCCTCATCTGATGAGTCTTCCATCAGTTCGTCCTCCACTTCTTCCTGGGCTCCTGCACCTTCCTCACTAGTTTGGCTGCTACCATGCGCCCTGGTAAAACCATCTCCCCCACCCTCACATGCCTGCCGCCTTGGTGCTGCCGACCGTCTGGACCTTGCAGATGTTAGCCCTTCCGCATACAACTCCTCCTCCTCTACTTCCTCCACCTCCTCTTGTGCCACCACCTGACTCCGAATTCTGTTTAACATGTGCTCCAGCATGTAAATCACCGGAATAGTCATGCTGATAATGGCATCGTCAGCACTAAACATCTTCGTCGCCATTTCAAAACTGTGCAGAAGGGTGCATAGGTCCCTGATCTGAGACCACTCCTCCAGCGTGACTTGCCCCACCTCTGGATCTCGTTGGCCCAGGCTATACGTCAGAACGTATTGCACCAGGGCTTGTCGGTGCTGCCACAGTCGCTGCAACATGTGCAGAGTTGAATTCCACCGGGTAGGCACATCGCATTTTAGCCGGTGAAGTGGCAGGCCCAACGACTTCTGTAGAGATGTAAGTCGCTGAGCTGCGGGATGCGAACGGCGGAAGTGAGCACACAGCGACCGTGCCTTCTGCAGGAGGCCATGTAGTCTGGGATAGTGGGCTAAAAATTGCTGGACAACCAGGTTCAACACGTGAGCCATACAAGGCACGTGTGTGACATTGCCCCGGCGAAGGGCCGCACGCAGGTTTGCAGCATTGTCGCACACGGCCTTCCCTGGTTTCAGGTCCAGTGGAGACAACCATTCATGAAATTGGTTCTCCAGAGCTGACCACAACTCCTCAGCTGTGTGACTCACATTTCCCAGACATTTCAATGTAAAAACCGCCTGATGACGTTGAGCCCTACTGCCAGCATAGTAAGGAGGTGTGCAGGATCCCTTCTGCGCAGTTAAAAAGCTTGTGGCATGACCAGACAGGCTTTGGGTGCAGGTGGAAGACTGAGAGGAGGTTGAGGAGGCAGAAGCAGTGGAGGAACTTTGACATAAAGAGGATTGACGCACAACTCGTGGGGACGGCAAGACTTGGACAGCAGCCCCTTGTCCTGCTGTCACCATAGTTACCCAGTGCCCAGTCAGCGACATGTAATGCCCCTGTCCATGCCTACTCGTCCAAGTGTCTGTGGTGAAATGCACCCTGTCACACACAGAGTTTCTCAAAGAAGCGGTGATGTTGTGTGCGACATGCTGGTGGAGCGCAGGCACACCTTTCTTTGAGAAGTAGTGCCGACTGGGCATCTGGTACTGGGGCACTGCGACGGACATAAGGTCTCGAAAATCCTCTGTGTCCACCAGGCGGAAAGGCAGCATTTCTGTAGCCAAGAGCTTGCAGATGGTGAAATTCAACCTCTTAGCTTTCTCATGGCTAGGAGGAAATGGTCTTTTACTTGTCCACATCTGAGGGACCGAGGGCTGGCTATTGTGCTTAGACGGGGTTGATAAGGGTGTCCCCGGCAAACTGCCGGTCTGTGAGGAAGATGCAGGCGGACATGTTAGGTTGCCTTGATCCAAAGGTGGTGCTATCGATGTCGGACAGCGCTCAACACCAGCTGGTGTTACCACCTCCAAAGAAAATGATGACCTGCCAATCACGCTGGCTGTTGCGGGTAAAGAGGTGGCAGGTCTGCGCCCCAAATCAGGTGTGACTGCTGTCCCCCCAGTCACAGAGGATGAAGAGGCCGCGGATGCACAAGATATGGCAGACGGTGGTTGGCCCGGCCGGCTAGGCCGCATTGTAGCACACTGAGCTTCCCACTGCAACTTATGCTTCATGTCCATGTGCCGGTTCATGCATGAAGTACTCAAACTATGTATTTTTTGGCCTCTACTTAGCTTTTGCTGACAAATGTTACAGATAACACGAGTTGGGTCATCTTTATCGATCTGAAAAAATGCCCAGGCTATGCAAGGCTTAGCACCCATGCGACCTGAAGAGCCACCACGACTTGTGGTGAGAGGCAGAGTTGTGTTTGAGGATGCAGTTGTTGACGTGCTTCCAGTACTACGTCTCTGTCCAGGAAGGCGCAACCTGACCTCGTCGTCACTAGCATCTTCCTCCACCTCCTCTGCTGACCTCATCTCTTGGCTGACCGTGGGTTGACCCTGTGCGTTATCACACCCGTCGTCCTCAGAGCCAACCTGTTCCTGCCCTGACAAAAAACTAAAGTTGTCGCTCCAATCAGGTATTTGAGTCTTATCATCGTCTTCCTCATTGTCTCCACCAACAGGAGTTACAGTTTGGGAATGAGGGTCTACATTATGGTCAGAACCTTCTGCGTCTGGTCCTGGATCCGACTCATAAAGATTCTGGGCATCAGTGCAGATCATTTCCTCGTCTGGATTCACAGAAGCGCTGGAGTCGACCTCTGATTCCCAGGCTATAGTATGAGTAAACAGCTCTGCAGACTCAACCATCTGTTCTACCTCATACTCAGACGGGCAGCTGGAGATTTGGGAGCTGTGAGGAAGCAAGTGCGATTGGGGTGACACCTTTGAGGACTGGAGTATTTGTGATGTTGAAGTTGATGTGGAGGAGAGCCCACTTAAAGGAGCACTTGATATCCGTTGAAGCACCTGCTGTTTTTGTGCCTCATCTGGAATTTGTAGCGATTGGCGTGGCCGTAAGAAAGGGATCTTATCACATTGTCCGCTAAAAGAAGTAGACATTTTAGTTTGGCTGGAAGATGGTCTTTCTTCTGCAGATGTTACTGTTGCTTTAACACCTACCCCACGGACACAACCTTTTTTCCCCTTCCCAACACGCCTATTCCCCTTTCCACCAGCAGCAGGCCTTTTTCCACTCATTTTGGTGGTTAACTAATTCACAACTCTGGAGTTGTTTGCACAAAAAAACAATGGATGGGAACCGAGCAGAGCTGAGTGGCCAAACTGTGGTATTAGGCCAAAACTATTGGCTGGGTTAGATGCAGAAAAAAATTATATTCAATTTGCAACCTGATGGAGGTCAGTATAGATGGATTAATAGAACAAGTCCCACACACAGCTAGAAGCCCAAATATTTTTTCAGAGGTAGATGCAGAAAATTTTTTTATTCAGTTTGCAACCTGATGGAGGTCTGTATAGATGGATTAATAGAACAAGTCCCACACACAGCTACAAGCCCAATATTTTTTCAGAGGTAGATGCAGAAAAAAAATATATTCAGTTTGCAACCTGATGGAGGTCAGTATAGATGGACTAATAGAGAAAGTCCCACACACTGCTAGAAGGCCAAATATTTTTTCAGAGCTAGATGCAGACAAAAAATTATTTTGAATTTGCAACCTGATGGAGGTCAGTATAGGTGGACTAATAGAACAAGTCCCACACACTGCTAGAAGGCCAAATATTTTTTCAGAGCTAGATGCAGAAAAAAATTATATTCAGTTTGCAACCTGATGGAGGTCTGTATAGATGGATTAATAGAACAAGTCCCACACACAGCTAGAAGCCCAAATATTTTTTCAGAGGTAGATGCAGATAAAAATTATTTTTAATTTGCAACCTGATGGAGGTCAGTATAGATGGACTAATAGAGAAAGTCCCACACACTGCTAGAAGGCCAAATATTTTTTCAGAGCTAGATGCAGATAAAAATTATATTCAATTTGCAACCTGATGGAGGTCAGTATAGATGGACTAATAGAACAAGTCCCACACACAGCTAGAAGCCCAAATATTTTTTCAGAGGTACTGTAGATGCAGATAAAAATTATTTTTAATTTGCATCCTGATGGAGGTCAGTATAGATGGACTAATAGAGAAAGTCCCACACACTGCTAAAAGGCCAAATATTTTTTCAGAGCTAGATGCAGAAAAAAATTATATTCAGTTTGCAACCTGATGGAGGTCAGTATAGATGGACTAATACAACAAGTCCCACACACAGCTAGAAGCCCAATATTTTTTCAGAGGTAGATGCAGAAAAAAATATATTCAGTTTGCAACCTGATGGAGGTCAGTATAGATGGATTAATAGAACAAGACCCACACACAGCTAGAAGCCCAATATTTTTTCAGAGGTAGATGCAGAAAAAAATATATTCAGTTTGCAACCTGATGGAGGTCAGTATAGATGGACTAATACAACAAGTCCCACACACAGCTAGAAGCCCAATATTTTTTCAGAGGTAGATGCAGAAAAAAATATATTCAGTTTGAAACCTGATGGAGGTCTGTATAGATGGATTAATAGAACAAGTCCCACACACAGCTAGAAGCCCAATATTTTTTCAGAGGTAGATGCAGAAAAAAATATATTCAGTTTGCAACCTGATGGAGGTCAGTATAGATGGACTAATAGAATGATGCTATGCCCAAAAGATTTTACTTCACTAGGTGCAGTAAAAAAATTGGTATTCTATACACAGGTGGTATATCTTGCAACACAGATAGGCTACTCCACTGACTAACACACTCTGCAATAGGCCAAAAAGGATTAGCTTTGCTAGATTCAGCCAAATGCTGTGAAAAAAACTTGCACAGCACTGGCACAGACCTGCCTGGCAAAAACTGATAGGAACTGATGTAACCTAGTCCTGAAAAGGACTGCAATTACAATTAGTCTTTACTCCCACAACCTATCTATATAAGAGCACAGACCTGCCTGATAAAAGTCGTAGGAAATGCTGTAACCTAGTCCTTAAAAGGACTGCAATCACAATTATTCCCTACTCCCAAGCTATCTGTAGATTTGTGCGAAAATTGGCTTGAAATTAACAAGGTATAGCGCACACAGCAACAGCGGTGCCGTCTAACACGCAGCTGCAGCAGTGAGAAAATGGTGGCGACGGGGAAAATGGCTTGGTCTTATAGGGCAAGGACATGTGACATACACTGCCAATGACACATGCCCTTGCTTGTGTGAAAAAAAGCACTTCGCTCCGTGTGTGCGCTGCTGATAGGCTGACAGACTGCACCTCCCCACTGTAAATGCGGGAAAGAGAAAAAAAATGGAGATCTTCATTATTCCTGCAGAGATCCATCCCCTGCCCCTCCCCCCACCCCGCTGTACACTCAAACTGCGTATTAACATTAATTTTCATCATTACTGAGAAAAAATCCAGTTATGATTTTGGTGCACGAACAGTTGTCGAACATAACCTCGAACAGCCGAATTTTTCTCAAATTGTTCGTGTTCGCCGAACGGCTCGAACACCGCCCAAAACAGCTCGAATTTGAGATTGGCGAACAGTTCGAGTAGAACAAAGCTCATCTCTAAAGCTGACCCTTATCAAAATGAACAAGGGCTGGATTGGGCCAGACTTCTCATCACCAGCAAATGACAGCAGAGTAACATAAAGTCAAATCCACTGTGTTATTTTGGGAGGTGTATTCACATGCACCGCTTCACACCCACACATGGGTATCCGCTTCCTCATTTCGGCTGTTTTTTGCTCTTCTCCTTATCCTCAGCATCCACCACCACTATACCACCAGGGTGACCGTGGTCCGTGTTTCCAGCATTGCAAGTTCCTCCATCCTAATTTTTGTCAGCTTTCACTTGGAAGGCATAGGCAAAGACTATGGGAGACCCACTCCCCAATAATGGGAATAATGTTTGTAATATGCTGTACTGCATGGCTATTGTAAGGGGAATTGCAAGTTCCTCCATCCTAATTTTTGGCAGCTTTTGCTTGGAAGGCATAGGCAAAGACTATGGGAGACCCACTCCCCAATAATGGGGACATGGCCACAGCCATGGTGGTTGTGGCATTACAGTGATTGCCCAAATTGATGGGAACAGTGCTCACAGTGAAACATGAAAAGCCGGCAATTCAGCAGCGGCATACACCTGTACCCGACAATTTAGAACAGAAATAATAGAGCATCACACATAGATTAGATACATAGAAACATGTCAGTCACATATATAAGAAGTACAGTGACAGTGTTGGTTACTGTACTAAAATAAAGGATTTATTAAAAAAAAAAATGGCGTGGGGTTCCCCTTAATTTTACTCTCTAGCGGAGGTTAAGCAGACGGCTGGGGCAGATGTTTGAAGTCTGGGAAGGGGGTAATACCCACGGAGCTTCCCAGGCTACTAATATCAGCCCCAGCTGAATACCTAGCCTTTACTAGCTATTAAAATGGGGGACCCAAAAAAAATGATGTGGGGTCCCCCCTATTTTAATAGCTAGCAAAGGCTAGGCAAACAGCTGGGGGCTGATATTAATAGCCCAGGAATGATGCCATGAATATTGGCCGCCTCCCAGGCTAGAAACACCAGCCGTCAGCCGCCCCAGAAATGGCGCATCCATAGGATGCGCCAATTCTGGCACTTAGCCTCGCTCTTCCCACTGGCCTGTAGCGGTGGCAGTGGGGTAATAGGGTTGGGGTTGATGTCAGCTTATAATGCCAGCTGACATCAAGCCTAGGTTAGTAATGGAGAGGCGTCTATAAGACACCCCCATTACTAACCCCATAGTGAAAGTTAAAAAAAAACACAAACACCCAGAATAAAGTCCTGATGCCAACGAACTCCTGCAATAGAAGTTAAATAATAAACCAACCTTATCCTTACCTTTCCATGGTACCCAGGAGGGCTTCAGCTCTGCTACATTGACATGACAGGCTGGATCGCAGCAGAACGCTGCCATCCAGCTTGCCATGCTGCAGACACTGAGAAGCTCCTCAGTGAAGCACCTCAGTGTCTGGCTGTGACGGCATCCAGATGAGCCGAGTTCATGTCCAATGAACTCAGCTCACCTCATGCACGTCACTGACAGCGTGTGAGAATTCTCCTGCGCATGCGGTGCCGGCAAATGACGTCACCGCTTGAGCAGGAAAATTCTCCCACGCTGGGACGGCATTGAGATGGCAGGCTGGATGGTAGCAGCACGCTGCCATCCAGCGTGCCATCCTTCAGAGACACTGAGGAGCGCAGTCATGCTTGCGCTACACCAGGAGACGTGTAGGGGGCCGTAGGAGGGCAACAACCCAGCAGCAGGACCGCTACCTCCGCCTTTGTGCAAGGAGGAACAGGAGGAGCACTGCCAGAGTCCTGCCAAATGACCTCCAGTAGGCCACAAATGTGCATGTGTCTGCACAAACGGTTAGAAACCGACTCGATGAGGGTGGTATGAGGGCCCGACGTCCACAGATGGGGGTTGTGCTCAACACAGTGCAGGACGCTTGGCATTTGTAACAGAACACCAGGATTGGCAAAGTCGCCACTGGCGCCCTGTGCTCTTCATAGATGAAAGCAGGTTCACACTGAGCACATGTGACAGACGTGACAGAGTCTGGAGACGCCGTGGAGAGCGATCTGCCGCCTGCAACATCCTTCAGCATGACCGGTTTGGCAGTGGGTCAATAATGGTGTGGGGTGGCATTTCTTTGGAGGGCCGCACAGCCCTCCATGTGCTCGCCAGAGGTAGCCTGACTGCCATTAGGTACCGATATGAGATCCTCAGACCCCTTGTGAGACCATATGCTGGTGCGGTTGGCCCTGGGTTCCTCCTAATGCAGGATAATGCCAGACCTCATGTGGCTGGAGTGTGTCAGCAGTTCCTGCAAGATGAAGGCATTGAAGCTATGGACTGGTCCGCCCGTTCCCCAGACCTGAATAAGATTGAGAACATCTGGGACATCATGTCTCGCTCCATCCACCAACGTCACATTGCACCACAGACTGTCCAGGAGTTGGCGGATGCTTTAGTCCAGGTCTGGGAGGAGATCCCACAGGAGACCATCCACAACCTCATCAGGAGCATGCCCAGGCGTTATAGGGAGGTTATACAGGCACGTGGAGGCCACACACAATACTCAGCCTCATCAGGAGCATGTCCAGGCATTGTAGGGAGATCATACAGGCACGTGGAGGCCACACACAATACTCAGCCTCATCAGGAGCATGCCCAGGCGATGTAGGGAGGTCATACAGGCACGTGGAGGCCACAACCTCATCAGGAGCATGCCCAGGCGTTGTAAGGAGGTCATACAGGCACGTGGAGGCCACACACAATACTGAGACTCATTGTGACTTGTTTTAAGGACATTACATTATGGTTGGATCAGCCTGTAGTGTGTTTTTCCACTTTAATTTTGGGGGTGACTCCAAATCCAGGCCTCCATTGGTTAATAAATGTGATTTCCATTGATGATTTTTGTGTGATTTTGTTGTCAGCACATTCAACTTTGTACAGAACAAAGTATTCAATGAGAAGATTTCATTCATTCAGATCTAGGATGGGGTATTTGAGTGTTCCCTTTATTTTTTTGAGCAGTGTACTTTTTGGTTCCCTGCCCCTGGTCCGATACATCCGTCCATTGTGTGGGTCTGGTATTGTTCTGTCCTACGTAAGATAACTATGACAGTCAACGGCGATTAATTTTTTTTTTCATTTTAAACCAAATTTTGATACTTAAAATGAAAATGATTTCTTTTTAACTAAAATGATTCCGAATACTTAGCTCACAATTAGGCTGAAACAACACTTTTTAAAAATAACATTGTGAGTGACTTTTTCACTTCTCTGTTGTTCATACTGTAGATGAGGGGGTTTAACATTGGACAGATGATGACATAAAAGATGGAGGTGTATTTCTCCTGATTAGATGAGTACTGAGAAGATGGTCCGAAATATGTAAACATAGCCGTGCCGAAATATAAAATGACCACTATGACATGGGAAGTGCACGTGGAGAAGGCTTTAGATCTCCCGGCCGAGCGGATCATTAACACGGAGGACAAGATAGAAATATATGACACCAGAATAAGTATGAAAGGGAGAAGAAGCGAAAAAAAACTGATGGAAAATATCCCAACCTCGTTGAAATGAATATCTTCGCAAGACAACTTTGTGATGGCCAGAAGCTCACACATGAAGTGATTGATCTGGTTACGATGACATAATTTCAAAGGCACCAATAAGGACGGGAATATGTTGATCATAAAACTAAAAACCCACATAAAAGCTATCAGCTGATAGCAAACGCTCCATCTCATCAGGATCGGATAGTGGAGTGGTCGGCAGATGGCGACGTACCGGTCATAAGCCATTAGGACGAGAAGCTGACACTCGGTCCCGCCCATGAAGAGTATAATGTAGAGTTGGACCCCACAAGCGAGGGTGGAGATAGTTCTATGGGTAGAAAAGAGGTCGGCTAACAATCTTGGCACAGCGGTGGATGAATAACACAAGTCTATGAGGGATAAATTGCAGAGGAAAAAATACATTGGGACGTGAAGCCGAGCGTTCTTTATGATGACGCTCACTATGAGGACATTTCCACTGATGGTTATTAAGTAGATGCCCAAAAATAACATGAACAGAGCAACGTTTGTACTGAAATCTGTGGAAAAACCCAGCAGAATGACTTCTGTGATGACGGATTGGTTGTCCATGTCCAAACTAATAAAACATTGAGGATAAACGAATTTTGTAAAAAAAAAAAATATATAAAGTAAACTTTGTGATAAATTTACTAAGAGAAATCAATAAAATAAAGTTCCCCCCCAACTGAAGATCCCTAGACAATACCACTAGCAGGAGTTACTGTTACTACGGTGGCATCGGGACTCGGGCAATCGACTTCTGCAATCGGTGAAAAAAAGGGAAAATTAGTAAAAGATAACAATAAACTGTCAGACTTATGTACTTCTATTTTGTGAAGTCTTACGGTATGTAACGTCCCCTTGGTCTGCTCAGCCGTGTAGAACCTCAGACCCCCATATCGTACTTTCCGATGCTACATTTTGAATTGGATCCATAATACTGATGCCCTGAAAATCGTATTGACTTGTATGGACACATGGAGTTCTACCTTGTTGCAATTGTTTTTTAACACAGAATCCTAGTCTGCCGGACTCTATGTAAAGAAAAGAAAATATCTATCTGACTTGGAACCAGAGATGAAAAGATCATTTGAAATTCTAATTCGATGACTTTTCCGAATTAAAAAAAAAAATTGATTAACAGCGAATTGCTAATACTATAGAGCTTCCAACTGTCTTGAAAAGGTGTGTGTAACACTCTGATGTCTCCTAGGACTGTATCCAACCCTTTTAAGCTAATTAACACAAACACAGCCTTAGTAATATCGAAGTGACCTCAACATATATGGCTATGGGTAATCATTCTTCTGTGCTGTCACACACTATCTGTTATGTTTATTCAGTGTTTTATGGCTTCCTCTCCATTTCTGTATTGCAAACTGTGACGTCCTCCCATTATTCAGATTCATTATAAAATGTCTGCTGCATTCCCTGCCTTAGCTTTTTTATGGGCTATGATAGTTGCTCCTGGCTGGCTGCGCTATATCACATGATAGTTACAAGGCATTATGGGGAAACACATTTGGTCACACTTGATATCAAGTGAGGTTTCTCTGACTGATTCGCAACAATTGAATGGCACACTGTCCGAATTCAATGGGTTTAGCGAATTTCCTAAAATTTTACATCAACTCAAATTAGATCAAATCAATTCACTCATTTCTAGTTGGACCATATTGGGTCAGTGGAAATCAGTATTTTGCACATTGTGGATTTGGATTGAAAATACAGACATCTGAACATGGCCTAAAGAAGAGCTCAATTATCAGGTATTTGTTCTTACACCACCCAGGTCCAGTAGGTTTAACTCTTAAAGTAGTGGACAATCCCTTTAATTCTGCAGCAAGTTCCACTTTAGCAAACTTTACTTCCTCTCGGCAGCAGATTCTTGGCATCTTGTCTTTGTATCTGCAGCTCGTCCCATCTGTTACTTACAGAAATTCCATGGATTTTCACAATCATTTTCATTAGTGATAACGCAGAGTGAAATGTGAGATTTTTGAGGATCTGTGTGTCGGGGACACAGTGTCATTTTTATGCATTTCAATAATTTGTAATTACTTTTTATTTGTGTTATTTTTTATTCTCTATGGGTATTTTCACGCGGAGGAGAATCCAATGGAAAAAAACACTAGAAAAAAAATGATATCCCTAAACCATGCTATTAAAGAGAAAAATATCACTAAGGGAATGTTCGTGACGCCACCCGTGGTGTCCGGTGAGAATCACCAGCGCTGCGACAGTCCTCTGAGGCCGATGTTCAGGCAGCTTAGTTGGTGCGGCTCCCCACAGGTGGAGCAGGGCCTCAGGGCAGTGTAGAGGAGGATGCAGAATAGAGCGTTGGCGGCTGCAGAGCCGTGGAGGAAAGAACAGACAGAGGCAGTAGGTGAAGTCATCCAAGTCTTTACTCACGGTAGTGTTTTCTCAGCTCAGAGCTTCTCTCTGCTGTCACACGGCAGGCTGCGGCCGCCAGGGTGGGGTTCAGCACACTCCAGGTAGTTCAGGAGCGCTTGACAGGACCCCCGCTCTAGTGTGTTCCTCTCTTGTTGAACTTCTCCCTCCTTGTGTCCCCCACTGAGTCCCGTACGGGTACTGCGATGTCGCTTGTGGGTAACGTGTAGTTCCCGGACAGACTGGGTGCCCTTTTTGGTGACTGGTGGTGAGAATGTGGCATAAGGCCGGGTCCCTCTGGATAAACTCAGATTAGGGCATACAGGTGGCGACTCCGCTCTGTCCGTATCCCCCTGGGATCCACATAAGCCTCCGAACTTTTCCGACAGAGACGTGAAGTGCAAAGTCAGATAATCGGAGACCGGTACCCCCTCTTGTGGCAGGGTCTCTCTGGCAGGGCCAGAATAAGGTATGCAGGTGGCGACTCTGCTCCGTCCGCACCCCCTGAGATCCTTTCGCCTGTGGAGCCTAACTCCTCTGCTCCCCTCCTGGGCCTTCTTGGTTGGACTCTGACCAGGGACAGAGCCGGTTATAGCTCTGCCCCAATCCCCCGTCTCGAGGCCTGAGACCGGGAACCATGGACCCTCAGCCGGATGCAGCCTTGTGCTGACCTGCCGTCCCAAAGACCCACGACTAAAGACCCGGTTATTAAAATGGCCTCCAGTTAAATATAATTCTAATAAGTGCTTAAGTAAAATACTTCCTCCACCCTCACTCACTACGTGGTTCCCCCTAACTTTGGTTCCCCCAACTCCTCCATTCAGGCCCGGGGCAGCACTATGGTGCTTTAGGCCCCCTTCAGAACTGGAGTGGTGTAGTGTTGAGTGTGTGGTTGGGGTCCTATGTAGCACTCCATCCTTACCTAGGAGAGGAGATGTAAAGCCTCATTCTGAGGTGCAGTACCCCTGTGGCGACTGAACCCTCAGGGGCGCCACAATTGCCCAAAACTGCCACACTATTGACTTTACAATATTGATCTCTGCCTTTCAAGATGATACCTAGGTCGTAATCAATAATAAGAAATGAAACGGAGAATTCAGTTCTGCTCTGCTTCTTCTGAGGTCAACTCTGCTGATTTATGACCACTTGAAACTTAAAGGGAATCTGTCAGCAGGTTTTTTCTAGGTAATCTGAAGACAGCAGGAGATAGAGGCTGAAACACAGAATTCAGGGATGTGTACTTGTCACAGTGCGTGCTGTTACTTACTAACTGTAAAGGATTTATCTCTAAGAGATTAACAATGCTGGACTACATTACACTGTGTTCCAAATTATTATGCAAATAATATTTTCTCAGATTTTCCCAAATTACCTATATGAATTGCAGTCATTGTAATTTTCCAGTCATATAACTATTAGAGTACAATTGAAAGGTTTTTGTATAAACTGCCTATGATAACAGGATATTTAAAAAAAAATAAAAAACTCAAACTGCACTCAAAATGCATGTTCCAAATTATTATGCACAGCAGAGTTTTCAACCTTTTCATTTTAATAAAGAACAAAAAAATGGTCATTTGTGAAATTATAAGCATTAGCAGGTTATTACACACTGAAATCAAACAGTTTTCAACTCAAAACTTTATTCTAGGTGATGTTACATTTGCACATAGGACCGCTTGTTGGAAAGGAGCTTCTGAACTCTCTCGTCCATTGAATTTGTCAGGTTTTGGATGGTTTCTGCTTCAATTGTTTTGCATGAGGACAGAATACCCTCCCAGAGCTGTTGCTTAGATGTGAACTGCCTCCCGCCATCATAGACACTCCTTTTGATGATGCTCCAGAGGTTCTCAATGGGGTTGAGGTCAGGGGAGCATAGGGGTCACACCATAAGTTTGTCCCCTTTTATGCCCATAGCAGCCAGAGATGCAGATGTGTTATGTGCAGCATGAGACGGGGCATTATCATGCATGAAATGATCTTGCTGCGGAATACACGGTTCTTCTTCTTGAACCATGGAAGGAAGTGCTGTTTGAGAAACTCAACATACATTATGGAGTTCATCTTTACCCCTTCAGGGATCCTAAAAGGGCCGACAATCTTTCTCCCCATGATTCCAGCCCAAAACATTACTCCACCTCCTCCTTGTTAGCGCCGTAGCCGTGTTTGCATGGGGTGTCCATCAACCAGCCATCCTCCACTCCATCTATCTGGACCATCGAGTTCTCAACCCCATTGTGAACCTCTGGAGCATCATCAAAAGGAGTGTCTATGATGGCGGGAGGCAGTTCACATCTAAGCAACAGCTCTGGGAGGGTATTCTGTCCTTATGCAAAACAATTGAAGCAGAAACCATCCAAAACCTGACAAATTCAATGGACGAGAGAGTTCAGAAGCTCCTTTCCAACAAGCGGTCCTATGTGCAAATGTAACATCACCTAGAATAAAGTTTTGAGTTGAAAACTGTTTGATTTCAGTGTGTAATAACCTGCTAATGCTTATAATTTCAAAAATGACCATTTTTTTGTTCTTTATTAAAATGAAAAGGTTGAAAACTCTGCTGTGCATAATAATTTGGAACATGCATTTTGAGTGCAGTTTGAGTTTTTTATTTTTTTTTAAATATCCTGTTATCATCGGCAGTTTATACAAAAACCTTTCAATTGTACTCTAATAGTTATATGACTGGAAAATTACAATGACTGCAATTCATATAGGTAATTTGGGAAAATCTGAGAAAATATTATTTGCATAATAATTTGGAACACAGTGTAGTCCAGCCACGCCTCCTTCCCCTGTGATAAGCACCTCACTGTCTATGGACTTTGCACAAGGAGAGCCTGCTGTGGGCGGGGTTAGCTTCCTCAACTCTGCTTTATTCTAAATCTAAAAGCTCTGATTGTGTGAGAATGGCTGCACCCATTAATCTAAATGATACATTTTTGGATTCAGGGAATCTTTGCCTACGTTATACTGCCCTCAGATGAGGTAGCAAAAACCTGCTGATAGATTCCCTTTAAGCTAAATTTTTCATTCATAAATGAGCTGAGAGGAGTTCAGAGGAAAAAAGACAAAGATTTATCAACTCTTCATTCACAATGTGCTTGCTGATGGATTCTCAGTTAACTCGGCATATATTTTAATTTTTTTTCTTAATGTAACCTAACTGCAAAAATTATGTTTTAGGCAAAAATTCATGCATTTAGGAAAAAAAATTGTCCCTATACTCTAGTATAAAGAACTACACAGCATGTTAGATATGGAGCCCAAACATGACATTACCAGAGTCTTACTGTATACACTGTACATTACTTCATTTTTGCCTAATAGAGCAGCCATCATCAATAAACTACACATGATTAACCAGCCGAGGATCAGGACATCTTATCTGACAAATAACCTGGTCCTGGTGCTAAGATTAGTGATAAAAAAAAGTCTTCAGCATTGTGCCTGTTGTAAATCATTATATTTTCTTTTATGTGATAAAGGAGCAAATATTCAGGAATTTTTGTTCAAAAAAAGGATAAAAGATAAAAAAAATAAAAAGAGCAAATAAAATTCAAATCAATTTATAGAAATCATAAAAATTTACCTTTTTTTGTGGAACGTTTTTTCCACTTTTACCCAAGATTCTAAATTCACAATAGCAAAGAATATTATAGAGAAAATGATAAATAAAAAAAAAATGAAATAATATAGAAAAATTACCAAAAATGACAAGACATGGCACAGCAAGGGCTATATAGCTGATATTTAGGTACAATGTGATATTACGGCTTATATAACAATTGTTTATACTTTAATCAGAATTGATCAGCCCTGGAGATTAATTAATGTAGCATGTGAAAGAAAAAAATATATAAAAATCCAAGGAAGGAATTTTGTTTTTGAGAATGCTTTGGGGAGTAATTGCTACTTAAGGAGACCAGTTGAGAATGGAGTCTATTTAACAATTTGCCATGATTTCATGTAGAGGTACAAAGTTATTTAATATTTATTGGATTTTACTACAAAATGATTCGTTCACCAAACTATTTCCCTTTCTCACTAACTATAAGGAAGTGAGTCCATTTCCAAACTTGCTAACTTCCTCCCGCTGTGGGCTAATCCCAAACATTAACTGTATCCTATATCTATCTTATAACAATATGTACTGAGCCTATATTTATCCTATGTCCTATATCTTATGTCTTAGTCTATCTCTTACCCTATGTTGTTCACTACCATATTACAGTCTATTTATAATATACAGTAAAGCCACAGTACATAGTTCATATTTCACATGACGCCATATGTATATATATATAAAACGCATGACATTATCTACATTATGTGATTGTTGGCTTCAGGGACAGGAACAGAGCAATACAGTCCACACCCTTACAGAATAACACAGTCATGTAGCACCATATGGAGCACCATCGTTAATATTGTTGCACAAAAGTGGATCCTTTTTAATTTATGTTGCTGTTCCACTGATTCTGGAACACTTTTTCATTTTCTTTTGTGCACCTCCGTTACAAAGTTTATGTCACCCTTTCATGGTGCTCTTATGTGGTCCTTCAACCAACTGTGTGTTTAACACAGACCTTATCTTTGGGCGTTTCCTTTTTCTCCTCTAAAACTATGGGTGCGGCTGTGCTTTGATAGGCTAGTTTCATAGGAGAAAAAGCAAACACCCACAGAGAAGTTCTGCCGTCTACACCCAGTTGGTGGAGGTTTTTACATTTCTTACAGGCAACGACCAAGGATAAACAACCTCAGGAACTTTTCTGAAACTAAATGTCTAATACAATAGCTTGCATTCACATTTGGGGTATGAAAACGAGGGGCTATAGATTTTTTTTGCCGTGTCAAATTAAAAACCACCTTAACAGTAGTTCCCTTCAGGTCACTATTGCTAGAGGGTTTTAAATGGAAGATCCAAAAAAGGCAAGTTGACCTCTATTCATTTGATAACTTGCTGATTGTTGGGCATCTGTGGTGCCCCGGAGGGTTGGGTCGCCACAGAGGTGTTGCATCTCACCCAGAGATGTGGTATCTCACTCTCAGGTAAGGAAGGAGTATGGCTCATTACCCTAACACATGCATTCATTACACCACACTTCAGAGGGCAGGGCGAGATTGCTCCTACGGGAGAGCACAGTCCCTAGTCTCTGGCTGGAGTGGGGGGGGGACCTAGTAAAGGGGAACCATGTAGTGGGTGTGGGTGGAGGACGTAGTTAAGGGGAGCACATAGAAGAAAGATATAAAAAGAGAAACCATCTTAGAGAGTTCAGTCCAGTCAGGACAGAGTTCAGTCTGAGGAGGAAAGTGACAGGAGCAGAGGCTCTGTAGGAGCTCTGCTCCAGAGGCGGGCCTAGCCAGTGAGGCCCAAGTCTGAGAGGAGAAGGAGAGAAGAGAGGAGAGGGAGCAGAGAGGCTCCAGGAACAGAAGAAGGGACCCTAGGGGTAAGGGCCGTGCAGAAGGCCACCCGTACGCCCACATCTACCGGGAGGTGGAGGGGTCAGGCTGCATACAGGGAACCAGATCCCTCAACTAGCAAAAGATTGTACGTCTTAACTAGAAACCGGAGGCTGCAGTATTTCATGTCCTGTAGCCAACATTCCATACCAGTCTCACCAGGAAGGTAGCTATATAGGACCCAGGGGACGGAACAGACGTCGCCCGCTAAGGCCCGCAGATACTGGACTGGGACACTTGGTATGAGGTTCAGGGAGACAGCCAGAGAGAGGACACAGAAGGGGGTCCTGCTATGTACTCCGGAGTTACCTGGGGGTGGACTGAGCCCCTCACTGAATAAACGCAGCACACCACGGGAAGTTTCTTTTACGTCTGTAACTTGGACTGCAATAACCGTGAGTAAAGACCCAGAGGACTGCACCACCTTGTCTCTGTGTTTCTTGCTGCGCCATCACTCCCTGCTCTACAACGCCCACCACAACCAACATCTTCTATACTGCCCTGAAGCTAGCTCTTCCTGTGGAGAGCCACACCATTCCTGCTGCAGTAACATCAGCTTCAGAGGACTGTTCCGCAGCGGCGGCTCCACATAGCCGCAAACCACAGGTGGCGTCACAAACTCTATAAAAACACTATAAATCCCCTATCCATAACCCCTTTTATTGACCGCCCTGGGTCACGGACCGGGTCACCGCCACTGTGACATTCCCCAGCATCCACCGGCCCGGCACCGGGTATCCCAAGGCCCAGGGGGCGCGTCACATCCATCTCCTGGAACCACCAGAGATCCCAAGAAAGTGGCCCAGGAATCCTAGCAGAGCCATGTCTTGATTTGAGCGAAGGTCCACATGCCTGGCTTATGCTTCATTTATTTTTCATGGACATGCTGGAGAAAGCACTTACCATATTTTTCAGACTATTAGACGCGCCGGACCAAATGACGCACCTAGGTTTTAGAGTAGGAAAATAGAAAAAAAATTGAAGCAAAAAATGTGGTCATGATGCCCTGTTATGGGGGAGGGTATCTGCTGCTGACACTGTGATAGGGGTAATGTCCCCCAATTCTGTACTAATATCCCCCATCCTGGTATATATGGCCCCCTTCCTGTTACATGATTCCCCCATCCCCATATACATGATCCCTAATCCTGGTGTACATGGCACCCCTCATCCCCATCCTGGTATGCATGGCTCCGTCATCCCCAATCCTGGTATGCATGGCACCCCTCATCCCCATCCTGGTATGCATGTCTCCGTCATCCCCCATCCTGGTATGCATGGCACTCCCATCCTGGTATGCATGGCACCCTCATTGCCATCCCCATCATGCGGTGCACCAAAAAATAAATGATTCTACTCACCTTTCTTCCCTCTGCTCCAGCGCTTTGTCCTGTTCTGCTGCCAGCAGCAGCTGATCTCACTGTGTGGGCAGCGCATGACGTCACTGCCATGTACCCTCACATGCGGAGATGAGCTGTCGGAATAGTCACTACTCTTCATGCCCGGAATATGGGAGTAGATAGTAGTGACTATTCATTCTCCTTAATAGCGTGCACAGTGTCATCCGAGGCCGCTGCTGCAGCAGTGGCTCGGTAATCAAGTGTGCCCGCTATTAAAGAGCATTCACCCATGGGAGTGGGGACTGGTGAATATTCATTCTCTTTAATAATGGGCACACTGGATCGCCAAGCTGCTGCAGGAGCAGCGCCCATGGCTGACACTGTGCGCGCTATTAAGGAGAATGAATAGTCAGTGGTCCACATGCCCATGGGCGTGGGGAGCAGTGAATATTCATTTTCTTTAGCAGCGGGCACAGAGTCGGCTGCAGCAAGCGGCTTCTGCCCCCTGTGCACCGCTCCTCTGCCGCTGCCACTCCACCCCCATCCACAGCAACACTATTTGGACTATACACATTCAGATTATAAGACATGCCCCCCACTTTTCTCCAAATTTTTGGAGGAAAAAAGTGCGTCTTATAGTTTGAAAAATACGGTAACTATTTTTGGCAGTCCCATTGACAATGAGCGGAGTGGAGGCAGATTTTGGGAAAACCACTTTAAAATTGAAAATTAAAAATATAAATTGAAAATATAATGACAAATAAGTATTGAGATGTATTTCTCCTGGTCTGAAGAATCATCTGTAGAAGGTCCTAGGAGCGTGATTATTCTAAAAAAAAGAGTACAAAACCACCACCGGGATGTGAGAGATGCAACTCTTCAACCTTCCTGCACAGCTAATCTTCGAAAAAAGATTACAGAAGCTAAACTGCAGAAGATAAGACATAGGACACTAGAGTAACTATAAAGGGGAATAGACATAAAAATAGAAAAAAAAATGTTATTTTATTATCATTGATATCGCTACCTTCCATCTTTATTACCGATAGTGTCACACACAAGAAATGGCAACACAATGTGTCCGACATTGCTATTGATGGGAGAAGACAATAAGAAAACAAAATAACCACAAAAAAGCTGCTAGGTGATAGCCAACGCTACACTGAAAATATAATAATGCAGAGGATGTCAGATAGCTGAGAGTCTTGCCGTGAAGGGGGTTGGCATAAACATAAAAGTGTTCTGTGTCACCCATCACTGAAGTAGGTTTGGCTAAGGGTATCAACATCCCAAAGTGGTTTCACTCTGGAGAGGCTTCTGGGGGTGTGAGAAATTGTCCAGTGAGGGAACCAGTGGATGGAGTGGGTGATATGTTTAACCGCGGAAAGGCTGTTGTTAGATACTGTATTTTGCTAGTGAAGGTTCCTGACCAAGTGAACCAGAAAATAGAGGGTCTGGTAGTCCTGGAGGCCTAATGGTACAGTCGTGAATCAAATTGACGTAGACTTTAGTAATGTTGACAGAGAAGCGAGGTTTTTGGGAACAGGTCAGAGAAGCGAGGTTCTTGGGAGCAGGGTCTGGGTAAGAGAAGAGAGGTCCTTGGAAAACATGGTCTGGATCAGAGAAGGGAGGTTCTTGGGAGCAGGGTCTTGGTAAGAAAAGAGAGGTCCTTGGAAAACATGGTCTGGGTCAGAGAAGGGAGGTTCTTGGGAGCAGGGTCTGGGTAAGAGAAGAGAGGTCCTTGGAAAACATGGTCTGGGTCAGAGAAGTGAAGTTCCTGCGAGCAGGGTCTTGGTAAGAGAAGAGAGGTCCTAGGAAAACATGGTCTAGGTCAGAGAAGTGAAGTTCCTGGGAGCAGGGTCTTGGTAAGAGAAGAGAGGTCCTTGGAAAACATGGTCTAGGTCAAAGAAGTGAAGTTCCTGCGAGCAGGGTCTTGGTAAGAGAAGAGAGGTCCTAGGAAAACACGGTCTGGGTCAGAGAAGGGAGGTTCTTGGGAGCAGGGTCTTGGTAAGAGAAGAGAGGTCCTTGGAAAACACGGTCTGGGTCAGAGAAGGGAGGTTCTTGGGAGCAGGGTCTTGGTAAGAGAAGAGAGGTCCTTGGAAAACATGGTCTGGGTCAGAGAAGTGAGGTTCTTGGATGCAGGGTCTGGAGCAGAAAAGCAAAGTCCTTTGAAACAGGGTATTTTGAAGACTAGTTCTGGAATGTCCTTTTTCCCTAGTCAGAGATGCAGAACACTAGAGATCTGGGAGTATGAGAAACAGAGAGATTGTGGTTTGATACATTGCAGGAATTCAGAAATTGGTACAGTTCTATGTGAAATAACACGATTCTGGGTGTGGTCCCTGTGAGAAGAACAAGGACCTGAGGAAGAAGTTTACAGAATCTGCTTTGTGTTCTAAACGTCCGGGGTATTCCGCCATATAGAAAAACTGTGCCACCTTATGTGTACTGGAACCACCAAGATCCTGCACCCCCTGTGTGCTGGCACCAGTAAGCACATTGTGCCCATTCATCCCTTCATATTTTCTGGTTTTGTGCTTTCATTTTTTCCTCCCCTTTTTATTTCCTCCACCTTTTTCCGAGAGTCAAATATTTTTTATTCTTGTATAGACATCGCTTACGAGGCCTTATTTCCTGCTTGAAGAGTTGTAGTTATGAATGACACCATTCACTCTACCATGTAATGTGCTGACATGGGGGCACCTTTTTGTAAAAAGTTCACACATACATTTTTATTTATTTTCTTCTCTTATATAACACCATCATATTCCGTAGTGCTGTACAGACATTATCATCACTGTCCCCATTGGGGCTCATAATCTAAATTCCCTATCAGTATGTCTTTAGACATGGGTAAGCATATGCGTGTTGTAAGCTTAAGTATACACGAGGGTCTACCTAAACTCATTCATTATTATAGAACCATTATGACATTTTCTAAGTAAGTACACCACCCTTATCAGGCTGATATTGAAATTATTATTAATATATAATTTGAAAAGATTTGCATTTTTTAAAAACAATCATGGCAAATCCTAAAAAAAAACAGTATAAAAGCTAAAACTGACTCCCAGTGGAAAGCTGTAAACTTTGGGCCCAATTCATTTTTGCAATTACGTTTTTTATTTTTTTTTCGCCTTTTTTTTTTTAATTCACACTAAATCTATTTCTCCATTTACGGCTTTTTTGACGTCTATTTTATGTGTTCGTTCTTTGTTTTTTTTTTTAGGTGTGAATTTTCGCGTGGTTCATCACTTTGTGATTTTTCAAAAAGTTCCAAAATTTGTCACAAATGTACTCGGGTCCCCCAATTGGAGTTATTTTTATGTATCCCAGAATTGTTTTTTTTTTTTAACAGTTTTGGTCACATTTTGTAAAACATGCAACTTTTTTTGCTCTAAAAAGTCAAAAAAATGGTTAAAGAGTGACAAAAAAAAAAAGACCATTTTTTTTACTTTTCGTAAAATTTGTCAACAGTCATTTTGATGAATTTGACATAAAAAAAAAAATTAATGATTGGCACAAGGTAGAAAAAGAAAAGGGACTTAAAAAAAACGCAAATGATGAATCGGGTCTTTTGGATTCACTTCTTTTATAATGAGATTTTTTTCGCAACGACTTTTGTTCTTTTTACTTCCCGGTTGTTTATACTGTAAATCAGAGGGTTTAACATTGGGGTGATAACAACGTAAAAAACAGAGGCGTATTTCTCTCGATTTTCTGAATCCTTGTTGGACTTTCCAAAGTATGTGACTATTCCAGTACCAAAGTACAACGCTACCACCAAAATATGGGAGCTACATGTGGAAAAAGCCTTAGACCGTTGAGTGGACTGAATCTTTAGGATAGAGCGGATAATGCAAAGATAGGACGTCACAATGAAGACGAATGGAGGAAATATAGTTATAAAACTAAGAGAAAATATCACAATTTCTTTAATGTGTGTGTCGTCACATGATACTTTGAGTAATGCTAGAATCTCACACATAAAGTGATTGACCTGGTTTGGGTAACACAGTACTAGGGGTAAAGCAAAGGACGGCATCACAGAAGTCGTAAAACTGAAGAACCATACAAAGGCAGTCAAGTGGTAACACACACTCCACCTCATCAATACCGGATAATGCAGGGGACGGCAGATGGCGACATACCGGTCATAAGCCATGACGGCCAGCAGGTTGCACTCCGTAGTCCCTATTAATACTATGGCTTTGAACTGGATGAGACAAGCCGTAAGGGAGATGTTTCGGTAAGTAGAGAGCAGGTCTATCAGCAGTTTGGGAACAGCCGAGGAAGAGTTACACAAGTCTATAAAAGACAGATTGGCAAGGAAAAAGTACATGGGGGTCCGTAAGCGAGGATTGATGAACACTACGTACATTAGTAAACTATTTCCAAAAATCGTTACCGCGTAGATGATGGAAAATGACAAGAACAGGCAAATGTTTATCTTCACATCATTGGAAAAACCCAAAAGAATCAGTTCAGTGATGGACGTGTTATTTCTACCGTTCATTTTGGGAAATCTTCACAGAATTAAACTTTCATTATTTCGTGTTTCAAAATTCATCTGAAACTTTTTCAAACTTTTCAGAAAACTTTTTTTTTTTTTTTTTTTTATTCAAGGTCAAAGACAAATTTTTAAATATCCGAAAGTGGTCGATGAAGATTAAATGACTTTTAAAGAAAAAAAAATTGGCAAAGTAGCGATAATAACACAAGACATTTTCATTTTGCTCTGAAGATTAAAAAATGTCTGACGGTGGGTTAATCTTTTAACACTGTGAAAGATAAAGATGGTGAGTTGTCTGCCATAGTAACACACATTATGCAGGCCACAATACATCGGACTACTGACCTTGGGGCTTTTATTACTGTTTTTCACCCATTTGTTATATAGTTTCATTTTGTTCCATTTTTTCTTCTTCTTTACTTTTATTTTTTTTTGCTTAGCATTCTGCTTTTGTTACTAGAATGGAATCCTTTTGTTTTCTTTAATCTTTCTTATGGTGTGCTGAGGACTAAGAAATCACATATCCAACCTCTTGAGAAACAAGCCCATTTTCATACACTGGGATGCAGTAATTTCAAGCTCTATTCAGGTATATATAAGTTGCTATTGTGGCTGGGCACTACCCCTTTTCCCTACTGATCAGCAGGCAATTAATGTGCCTAAAAATGAAACTGTAAAAAAGTGTTTACTCTTCAATGATGAAGATTTTTTTTATATTCACACTGATTTAACCATAATTTCTTATGTAGAGTTATGATGACCCGCATTTTACATGAAGTGTTGTTGTGACGACACAGTATTTAATCTTAATTATTGTTCATATTGTCTGAATGTTGACTCTTGATCTGATGTTTGTGAATTACGGAATGGCTGCTGTTTACCTCTTATATCAGCTCCTACACTTTAGTGTGCTGCTATTCTTGGAGGAAAGGGACGCAGGGTCATTGAACAATCAATGTTTGCTAATATGTTGATTACCCATTTTATGTCTATGTAGCATGTTGATTTTCAAACAGTGAAGGACAAACTATGCAGATTGATTAAATACTCAAACAATGAGAGTTGACCTTATCCCACCTTCCCCCAGACCTGTGGATGATGGCCTGAACCACAGATGTGGGTATAAAAAGTTATCCCAATCCTTCTGCAAGAGGAGAATCTAGAAAACAACAGCAAGGACATCATGGCTCCATCAAGAGGGACTTACAGAACAACACTCAAGGCAGCATGGCACCATCAAGAGGACCACAGATTTGACATTCTATATGATGCTCCATTGACTATCACTGAACCCATGGAGATGTTTGGGGAAGCAAGGTTGGGACTTTCCTTTCACCTGGCACCATGGATGCGTTTGGAGAAGCCAGGTTGGGACCCAATGGTTATCTGGCTCCATGGAGACATTTACGGATGCCAGATTTGGACCCTCTGGTCACTTGGACCCCACTCAGAGAAGCCAGGTTCGGACCATCCAGTCACCTCACCGGTCCATGTGCCTCAATGGACTGTCAGCTTCCTAAGCTTATATTTACTTCCTCTCTGTGGGTTCCTGCTAAAAGCGGGGTGCCACTGGTGTGGGAAGTCAGCCCTAGAAGCCCCAAAGTTTCAGCTGCTCTAATCCTAGCAAGTCAGCTGGAGGGTGAGACTTTGTAATTTGCACCATGTTGAATATTTTGATAAGACTGTTCTATATGTTTTTTGTCTGTTGGTGGTTCAATAAAGTATTGCCACACTGTTTTACCCTCACCCTGTGTAGTCTGAGTAGTATTATGCCCATGGGGACGGAGTGCAGGCATTCAGTGGGATGAGCCATGGTCCATGCGGTCTTTCTAAAGACAGCCAGGCCAGCGGACAAGAACAAACACTTAACCTCGAGTCTCCACAGATGTATTTTTTAATGGCTCTGTTTAGATGCACATATGGATTATTTTATTATTTTGAAGGGGGGGGGGGGCAGGGGATGAAATGTTTTTGGGCTTAAAAGGGCTATCCAGTGTGGAAAAATGTATGGCTTATCCTCAGGCTGTGTGCTCTCGTGCAGCCCTAGTGCAGCTCTCATGCGTCTTTCATGTGGCTCTTGTGCGGCTCTTGTACAGCTCTCATACGGCTCTCATCAAGCTCTTGTTTGGCTCTCAGCCGGCTCTCAGCCAGCTCTTGTGCAGCTTTCATGCGGCTCTTGTGCAGCTTTCATGCGGCTCTTGTACGGCTCTCGTTTATGTCTTAAAAGCAGTAGATATTATCTCTGAGGGCTCGTGCACTTGACCGATTATATGAGAGAGTGCTTTCCGTAGTTTTCACGGGTTGCACTCATACCCATGATATTCTATGGGGATGTGCACATGTCCAACCACTAGGTCTGAAGAAAAAATTGGAGACATGTCCGATTTTGATCCGGGTGTCTGATCAAAATCGGCAATGGAAGTGCCTGGGCATGAGAAGGAGATGATGCACTTCAGCATAGCTCATATGCCTAGGCTTACTATCTGCCTCTAAATCCCCTTTTACACATCTCAGAAAAAAACACTGAGGCCCCCTAATTACCAGCTGGCTCCAGCCACGAGATTCAGGTGCCTGGGGTACCTGCAGTGCCGTGGCCATCACGGTGAGAACAAACTTCTGCTGAGGAGGAAGATCAAGGAGCCTGACCCCGGGCAGAGAGACACAGTCCTCCCCACAGCGTAGGACGCAGAAATATCAGTAACGGAGGTGAGGAGCCAAGGGGTTCCCGATAGTGTCGTGAGCCCTGCGCTCGGCGTGTGCCAAGGACCCAAGACTAGTAGTCACTGGTTTCTGGGGATTCCCAAACATCGCTGGATATCATACACTGACCCTTAGTCTCAAAGGGGGAAAAGTAACAATTATAATTACCCACCATCCTCACAAAGCCTCCTTTTCTCTCAATAGCTTCATAGCTGGTTTTTTTTTTGTGCCAAAAGCCGCCATCTTGGGAATTTAGTGTCTGGAAGAGATAATATCAGGAGAGCTTAAGATACTGAGGAACTAGTGGCGGTGGATCTTGAAAAACAGAATTTCAGTATTAAGACAGAATACTGTTAGTGATGAGCGAGCATGCTCGGATATCGAGTTATTCAAGCATGCTCGGGTTCGGATCCGGCATTCTCCACATGTGTAGTGGCTGTGTATCAGCATGCGCCCTCGGGTACACGAGCATTTATATCGAGTGCGGCGGCTACTCTATCCGATCCCGAGCACACTCAGATAACTCGATATCGGAGCATGCTTGCTCATCACTAAATACTGAGCATAACAAACTTTGTAACTACACCACTGCCATCTAATACCAACTAAGAACACTGAAATCTTTATCCTCACAGATAGTAAACTAAATATAATTTTTTGCTAAATATAGAAAACTTAAAGAAATCAAAGTAGAAACTAGTGTTGAGCCACCCCCGTAGTGTTCGAGTTCGGTTCGGTTCGTCGAACACCCGTGTGTTCGCCGAACTGTTCGTCGAACTGTTCGTCGAACACCTTCGAACACCGTTAAAACCAATGGCAGGCAAACAAAAACACATAGAAACACATAGAAAACACCTTCAAAGGTGTCCAAAAGCTGACAAACTGCTCAGAAGACATAACTAACACATGGAAAAGTGACAAGTACATATAGTCATGCGAAAATAAAAGAGGTGGAGGAGTAAAAGGAGGGGGAGACACAGATATAGGCATGTCATGCCCTTCTAAAATCCAAAAAGTGAGAAGCCGACACGGCCAGTCCGCTCCTGCCCGTGCCACCTCCGTGTCGCCGGGTTTGTGCCAGAGCCGCGGTGAACCCTGACGGCCAGCCCCCCTCTCCCAATACTGGTGCCTGTCCGCTGGTGGGTCGAGCGAGCCCCCCTGTGGTGGAGGCAGCTCTAAGCTTTTTAATTTAAATTGTCTCTCTAATTTGAATGAATACACTTTAAATCCATTTACAAGGATCTATTGGAGGGCAAGTCTCATGCCAGCAGCCGCGGTAATTCCAGCTCCAGTAGCGTCCACTAAAGCTGCTGCAGTTAAAAAGCTTTTATAAGGATCGAGCTCGGCTGTCCACCGCAAGGCATCCTACTGCCAGTCCCAGCCCCTATGCCTTGGGGTGCCTCCTGATGCTCTTCACTAAGTATCCCATGGTCCCGAAGCATTTCCTTTGAAAAAATTAAGTGTACAAACTACAGGTGGTGCAGCTTGCTTAACAGCCGGGATAATCCGCTTACTAGCAGACACTGCTACTAGGCACAAAGTATTTCCTGGGCTAGATGCAGTTAAAAATTTGTAATTAGATACTCTCGTTGGATGCTGAGAAAGCATTCCATAGAGTCTCCTGGCACGCCATATATGATTCTCTTAAAAAGCTTGGGGTAGGGGTCTAGGGGACCCTTTTATAGCCAAAATCACGGCCCTGTATCGCAATACGTCACCTAGGCTGAAGATAAATGGAACTGTAGCACCCTGAGGGCTCGGTTGCTAAAGACGTATTGCACCTCACCCAGAGGTGTGATATCTCACTCTCAGGTAAGGATGGAGTGTGGATCAGGACCCGACACCTGCATGCATTACACCACATTGCCGTGGGGCAGGGCGACCAATATGCCCCTGAGATGGGCACGACAGTCCCTGTCCCTGGCTGGAGTGGGGGGAGGGAACACTGAGGAAGGGGAACCCTGTAGTGCAGGAGCAGGGAGGAAGCAGTTCCTAGGTGCATTGAGAAGGGAGTATAAAAGGTGGGCACCATCTTAGTTCAGTGCAGAGAAGTCTGAGCAGAAGTGGCAGGGAGCAGGGGCTCTGCATGAGCTCTGCTCCGGAGGCGGGCCTAGTAACAGAGGCCCAGGCCTGGAAGAGGGAGAAGGAAGGAAGAGGAGCGGAGAAGGCTCCAGGAACGAGGAATGAAGGGATCCCAGGGGTGCGGACGGGCGAGTCGCCACCGCACGCCCGAATCCACCTGCGTGGAGGGGTCAGGCCAAAGGGGGAGACCGGTCCCCGAACTAGTGGAGGCAGGAAACGACCCTCAGCTAGAAACCGGAGGCTCTGACATTTTATGTGGCGCAGCCCCTCGCTACACCCGCTAGGAAGGCACCACATAGGGTCAGGGAAACTGGCGCCAAGTTTACCAAGAGGAGGCCCGAGGCAGCCGGACAGAAGTGTTGGTAAGAAAGGCCAGACAAAGGACACACAAAGGGGGTCCTGTGAAGTGCTCCAAAGTTATCTGGGAGTTGTCTGAGCCCCTCACCTGGTGAGCACAGTACGACGTGGGCAGCCGTTACCTGCAGACGTGGTCTGGATAATAAGAACTGTGAGTAAAGGCCCTGAACTGCATCACTGACTCCGTGTCGTTACTGCTGCTGCCCTGCACCATCACCCCCATCCTCCGCATACACTGCCCTGAGGCTATACTCCTCCCGTGGGGAGTTATGCTACGCTCTGCTGCACCCACAACACCAGCCTCAGTGGTCTGCCCTGTAGCGGCGGTTCACTCTGACCGCAATCCACGGGTGGCGTAGTCGGACATTTAAACATGAAAACCACATAAATAGTTCCGCCACTGGTTTGACCGCCCTGAGCCACGGAACTGGGTCGCCGCCACGAAGACTACAACCACCAGCATCCACCAAAAAGGGTCCGGCTCCGGGTGTCCCAAGGCCCAGGGGGTGCGTCAGAACATTTTCATCACCTTTCACAATCACCAATGGGACAAGGCAGTGATGTCCTCTGTCCCCTCTCTTATACATCCTAGTGACGGAGCACCTGCTCTCATCAATTCGCCATAACCCCAATATTAGGTGGATTGAGGTGGGAGGCACCGAGTACAAGTGCTCTCTATTTGCTGATGATGTCCTAGTATATATCACTCAATCACATATATCCATCCATGCTGTTATGGCTGAAATAGATCACTTTGTTACATGGTCAAATTTTAAAATCAATGCAGCGAAGTCTGAGGCCCTCGATGTCTCCCTCCCCAAATCCATATAGGATTCCATCCAGTCCAACTTTCCCTTTGCCTGGCCCTCACAGGGTATCAAATACTTAGGAATTCCTATTCATAGAGACCTCTCCCATCTATGTTATCTTAATTTTGGGCCCTTTATTGAACAACTCCATACAGACCACGGTTGGCAAGTTAGAACTGTAAGATTCACTACGTGAACCGCTGGTGTTTTGTGGAAAAGCACATGTACACCGCGTTCCAAATTATTATACAAAAAGTGTTTAGGAGTGATAAGGGAAGAATTTGTTTGTTTGTCAGTTAAACTCATTGATGGTGATGTGTGTCAGGGCTCTTTATATCACTGTAAGCAATTGCAGACACCTGTGCTAATTAGTTTGGCAAGTGTGTCCAATGAAAGGCAAGACTACTTAAGAAGGCTCTCTCACATTATTAAGCAGCCTACATTTTCTGCCAAAATGGGAAAGAAAAAGGATGTGTCGGCTGCTGAGAAGCAACAAATTGTGGAGTGTTTAGGTCAAGGCATGACTACAATCAACATTGTGCGATGATCAGGATGAAGTGTCTTGGCAATCAAGAAGTATGTAGCTGATTCACAGTACACACGTGTGCGTGCTGATAAGGGCAAATTGAGGACTCTTTCCTACAGGCAATTACGTCAGGTTGAAAGAGCAGCGGCAAAAAAGCCTTGTCATAGCAGCAGACAAGTTTTTGAAGCTGCTTGTGCCTCCAACGTCCCCCGAACAACAAGATGCAGGGTCCTTCAGAGGTTTGCAGCTGTGCATGCGCCATCCTGTCGACCTCCTCTATCCACTTCACACAAGCAGAAACGGCTCCAGTGGGCCAAACATTACATGAAGACTGATTTCAAAACTGTTTTGTTCACGGATGAGTGCCGTGCAGCGCTCGATGGTCCAGATGGATGGAGTGGAGGATGGCTGGTTGATGGACACCCCACGCAAACACGGCTACAGCGCCAACAAGGAGGAGGTGGAGTAATGTTTTGGGCTGGAATCATGGGGAGAGAGATTGTCGGCCCCTTTAGGATCCCTGAAGGCGCTAAAGATGAACTCCATAATGTATGTGGATTTTCTCAAACAGCACTTCCTGCCATGGTTCAAGAAGAAGAACCGTGTATTTCACAGCAAGATCATTTTTCAGCATGATAATTCACCATCTCATGCTGCACATAAAACATCTGCATCTCTGGCTGATATGGGCATAAAAGGGGACAAACTTATGGTGTGACCCCCATGCTCCCCTGACCTCTACCCCATTCAGAACCTTTGGAGCATCATTAAAAGGAGTGTCTATGATGGCGGGAGGCAGTTCACATCTAAGCAACAGCTCTGGGAGGGTATTCTGTCCTCATGCAAAACAATTGAAGCAGAAACCATCCAAAACCTGACAAATTCAATGGACGAGAGAGTTCAGAAGCTCCTTTCGAACAAGGGGTCCTATGTGAAAATGTAACATCACCTAGAATAAAGTTTTGAGTTGAAAACTGTTTGATTTCAGTTTCTAACAACCTGCTAATGCTTATAATTTCAAAAATGACCATTTTTTTGGTCTTTATTAAAATGAAAAGGTTGATCGAAAAGTTTGGGGGATCTAAGAGTGTGGCAACCCAGTAGTCATGATTACTTCGAATTCTGACAATATGAGGGTCATGCTGCAGGTAGTGCAGCAAGAAGGCACTTATGTGCCTTGCGCATCTCGGAGCCCCAAAATTATTTTCCGGGCTAGATGCAGCTAAAAATTATTTTTAATTTTAAATCTGGTGAAGCTTTAGTATAGATGGCCTAATAGGATCAGTGCTGCACACTGCTACAAAGCCCAAATTATTTTCCAGTCAAGATACAGATAAACATGATTAGTAATTTGAAAGCTTAAAACGGTTGGTAGGGTGATTTTAACCAATCATCAAGCTTTTACTCTCCCCAGGATGACACAGGGGTAGAAAAGTCGTTTCGGATCCATGATTTGTTCATCTTTATGAACGTGAGTCTGTCTACATTATCAGTGGAGAGCCGCGTGCGCTTATCTGTCAGCACACCACCAGCAGCGCTGAACACACATTCAGACAGAACGCTGGCTGCGGGGCATGACAAGATCTCCAAGGCGTAAGTGGCTAGCTCCGGCCATTTATCCAGATTGGAAGCCCAAAAAGAGCAAGGGTCCAGTGACACAGTCGTGGCTTCAATGTTTACTTGGAGATACTCCTGTACCATCGTCTCTAGGCGTTGACTATGTGTCAGACTTCTTGTCTCCTGTGGCCTTGCAAAGGATGGGCTAAAAAAGTGGTGAAATGATTCCGCAAAATTGATGTTACCAGCAGATACTGTGGTTCTGTTACGGTTTGAGTGCTGAACACTTGACGGTCCCACGGTTGGCAAGTTGGAACTGTGAGATTCACTACGTGCACCACTGGTATTTTGTGGAAAAGCACATGTAAGATTCTGCAACAGTCTCTGCTGATACTCCTGCATGCGTGCATCCCTTTCTATGGCAGGAATAATTTCTGCAAATTTACTTTTGTACCGGGGATCTAACAGTGTGGCAACCCAGTAGTCAGGATTATTTCTAATTCTCACAATTCGAGGGTCATGTTGCAGGTAGTGCAGCAAGAAGGCACTCATGTGTGTTGCGCATCCAGGAGCACCAAGTCCCTGTTGTGTTGGTGGCGAGGTAACAATCATGCTTCCTTCCTCTGTCCTCTCCCCCCAACCTCGCACAACAGAAATGTGATCAAGGTCTCCCTCATCTGATGAGTCTTCCATCAGTTCGTCCTCCACTTCTTCCTGGGCTCCTGCACCTTCCTCACTAGTTTGGCTGCTACCATGCGCCCTGGTAAAACCATCTCCCCCACCCTCACATGCCTGCCGCCTTGGTGCTGCCGACCGTCTGGACCTTGCAGATGTTAGCCCTTCCGCATACAACTCCTCCTCCTCTACTTCCTCCACCTCCTCTTGTGCCACCACCTGACTCCGAATTCTGTTTAACATGTGCTCCAGCATGTAAATCACCGGAATAGTCATGCTGATAATGGCATCGTCAGCACTAAACATCTTCGTCGCCATTTCAAAACTGTGCAGAAGGGTGCATAGGTCCCTGATCTGAGACCACTCCTCCAGCGTGATTTGCCCCACCTCTGAATCTCGTTGGCCCAGGCTATACGTCAGAACGTATTGCACCAGGGCTTGTCGGTGCTGCCACAGTCGCTGCAACATGTGCAGAGTTGAATTCCACCGGGTAGGCACATCGCATTTTAGCCGGTGAAGTGGCAGGCCCAACGACTTCTGTAGAGATGTAAGCCGCTGAGCTGCGGGATGCGAACGGCGGAAGTGAGCACACAGCGACCGTGCCCTCTGCAGAAGGCCATCTAGTCTGGGATAGTGGGCTAAAAATTGCTGGACAACCAGGTTCAACACGTGAGCCATACAAGGCACGTGTGTGACATTGCCCCGGCGAAGGGCCGCACCCAGGTTTGCAGCATTGTCGCACACGGCCTTCCCTGGTTTCAGGTCCAGTGGAGACAACCATTCATGAAATTGGTTCTCCAGAGCTGACCACAACTCCTCAGCTGTGTGACTCACATTTCCCAGACATTTCAATGTAAAAACCGCCTGATGACGTTGAGCCCTACTGCCAGCATAGTAAGGAGGTGTGCAGGATCCCTTCTGCGCAGTTAGAAAGCTTGTGGCATGACCAGACAGGCTTTGGGTGCAGGTGGAAGACCGAGAGGAGGTTGAGGAGGCAGAAGCAGTGGAGGAACTTTGACATAAAGAGGATTGACGCACAACTCGTGGGGACGGCAAGACTTGGACAGCAGCCCCTTGTCCTGCTGTCACCATAGTTACCCAGTGCCCAGTCAGCGACATGTAACGCCCCTGTCCATGCCTACTCGTCCAAGTGTCTGTGGTGAAATGCACCCTGTCACACACAGAGTTTCTCAAAGAAGCGGTGATGTTGTGTGCGACATGCTGGTGGAGCGCAGGCACACCTTTCTTTGAGAAGTAGTGCCAACTGGGCATCTGGTACTGGGGCACTGCGACGGACATAAGGTCTCGAAAATCCTCTGTGTCCACCAGGCGGAAAGGCAGCATTTCTGTAGCCAAGAGCTTGCAGATGGTGAAATTCAACCTCTTAGCTTTCTCATGGCTAGGAGGAAATGGTCTTTTACTTGTCCACATCTGAGGGACCGAGGGCTGGCTATTGTGCTTAGACGGGGTTGATAAGGGTGTCCCCGGCAAACTGCCGGTCTGTGAGGAAGATGCAGGCGGACATGTTAGGCTGCCTTGATCCAAAGGTGGTGCTATCGATGTCGGACAGCGCTCAACACCAGCTGGTGTTACCACCTCCAAAGAAAATGATGACCTGCCAATCACGCTGGCTGTTGCGGGTAAAGAGGTGGCAGGTCTGCGCCCCAAAACAGGTGTGACTGCTGTCCCCCCAGTCACAGAGGATGAAGAGGCCGCGGATGCACAAGATATGGCAGACGGTGATTGGCCCGGCCGGCTAGGCCGCATTGTAGCACACTGAGCTTCCCACTGCAACTTATGCTTCATGTCCATGTGCCGGTTCATGCATGAAGTACTCAAACTATGTATTTTTTGGCCTCTACTTAGCTTTTGCTGACAAATGTTACAGATAACACGAGTTGGGTCATCTTTATCGATCTGAAAAAATGCCCAGGCTATGCAAGGCTTAGCACCCATGCGACCTGAAGAGCCACCACGACTTGTGGTGAGAGGCAGAGTTGTGTTTGAGGATGCAGTTGTTGACGTGCTTCCAGTACTACGTCTCTGTCCAGGAAGGCGCAACCTGACCTCGTCTTCACTAGCATCTTCCTCCACCTCCTCTGCTGACCTCATCTCTTGGCTGACTGTGGGTTGACAGTAAGTGGGATCTCCGACCTCATCATCATCACCCTGTGCGTTATCACACCCGTCGTCCTCAGAGCCAACCTGTTCCTGCCCTGACAAAAAACTAAAGTTGTCGCTCCAATCAGGTATTTGAGTCTTATCATCGTCTTCCTCATTGTCTCCACCAACAGGAGTTACAGTTTGGGAATGAGGGTCTACATTATGGTCAGAACCTTCTGCGTCTGGTCCTGGATCCGACTCATAAAGATTCTGGGCATCAGTGCAGATCATTTCCTCGTCTAGATTCACAGAAGCGCTGGAGTCGACCTCTGATTCCCAGGCTATAGTATGAGTAAACAGCTCTGCAGACTCAACCATCTGTTCTACCTCACACTCAGACGGGCAGCTGGAGATTTGGGAGCTGTGAGGAAGCAAGTGCGATTTGGGTGACACCTTTGAGGACTGGAGTATTTGTGATGTTGAAGTTGATGTGGAGGAGAGCCCACTTAAAGGAGCACTTGATATCCGTTGAAGCACCTGCTGTTTTTGTGCCTCATCTGGAATTTGTAGCGATTGGCATGGCCGTAAGAAAGGGATCTTATCACATTGTCCGCTAAAAGAAGTAGACATTTTAGTTTGGCTGGAAGATGGTCTTTCTTCTGCACCTACCCCACGGACACAACCTTTTTTCCCCTTCCCAACACGCCTATTCCCCTTTCCACCAGCAGCAGGCCTTTTTCCACTCATTTTGGTGGTTAACTAATTCACAACTCTGGAGTTGTTTGCACAAAAAAACAATGGATGGTAACCGAGCAGAGCTGAGTGGCCAAACTGTGGTATTAGGCCAAAACTATTGGCTGGGTTAGATGCAGAAAAAAATTATTTTTAATTTGCAACCTGATGTAGGTCAGTATAGATGGACTAATAGACCAAGTCCCACACACTGCTAGAAGCCCAAATATTTTTTCAGAGCTAGATGCAGAAAAAAATTATTTTTAATTTGCAACCTGATGGAGGTCAGTATAGATGGACTAATAGACCAAGTCCCACACACCGCTAGAAGCCCAAATATTTTTTCAGAGCTAGATGCAGAAAAAAATTATTTTTAATTTGCAACCTGATGTAGGTCAGTATAGATGGACTAATAGACCAAGTCCCACACACTGCTAGAAGCCCAAATATTTTTTCAGAGCTAGATGCAGAAAAAAATTATTTTTAATTTGCAACCTGATGGAGGTCAGTATAGATGGACTAACAGACCAAGTCCCACACACCGCTAGAAGCCCAAATATTTTTTCAGAGCTAGATGCAGAAAAGAATTATTTTTAATTTGCAACCTGATGTAGGTCAGTATAGATGGACTAATAGACCAAGTCCCACACACTGCTAGAAGCCCAAATATTTTTTCAGAGCTAGATGCAGAAAAAAATTATTTTTAATTTGCAACCTGATGGAGGTCAGTATAGATGGACTAATAGACCAAGTCCCACACACCGCTAGAAGCCCAAATATTTTTTCAGAGCTAGATGCAGAAAAAAATTATTTTTAATTTGCAACCTGATGTAGGTCAGTATAGATGGACTAATAGACCAAGTCCCACACACTGCTAGAAGCCCAAATATTTTTTCAGAGCTAGATGCAGAAAAAAATTATTTTTAATTTGCAACCTGATGGAGGTCAGTATAGATGGACTAATAGACCAAGTCCCACACACCGCTAGAAGCCCAAATATTTTTTCAGAGCTAGATGCAGAAAAAAATTATTTTTAATTTGCAACCTGATGGAGGTCAGTATAGATGGACTAATAGACCAAGTCCCACACACTGCTAGAAGCCCAAATATTTTTTCAGAGCTAGATGCAGAAAAAAATTATTTTTAATTTGCAACCTGATGGAGGTCAGTATAGATGGACTAATAGACCAAGTCCCACACACCGCTAGAAGCCCAAATATTTTTTCCAGAGCTAGATGCAGAAAAAAATTATTTTTAATTTGCAACCTGATGTAGGTCAGTATAGATGGACTAATAGACCAAGTCCCACACACTGCTAGAAGCCCAAATATTTTTTCAGAGCTAGATGCAGAAAAAAAATATTTCTAATTTGCAACCTGATGGAGGTCAGTATAGATGGACTAATAGACCAAGTCCCACACACCGCTAGAAGCCCAAATATTTTTTCAGAGCTAGATGCAGAAAAAAATTATTTTTAATTTGCAACCTGATGTAGGTCAGTATAGATGGACTAATAGACCAAGTCCCACACACTGCTAGAAGCCCAAATATTTTTTCAGAGCTAGATGCAGAAAAAAATTATTTTTAATTTGCAACCTGATGGAGGTCAGTATAGATGGACTAATAGACCAAGTCCCACACACCGCTAGAAGCCCAAATATTTTTTCAGAGCTAGATGCAGAAAAAAATTATTTTTAATTTGCAACCTGATGGAGGTCAGTATAGATGGACTAATAGACCAAGTCCCACACACTGCTAGAAGCCCAAATATTTTTTCAGAGCTAGATGCAGAAAAAAAATATTTCTAATTTGCAACCTGATGGAGGTCAGTATAGATGGACTAATAGACCAAGTCCCACACACCGCTAGAAGCCCAAATATTTTTTCAGAGCTAGATGCAGAAAAAAATTATTTTTAATTTGCAACCTGATGTAGGTCAGTATAGATGGACTAATAGACCAAGTCCCACACACTGCTAGAAGCCCAAATATTTTTTCAGAGCTAGATGCAGAAAAAAATTATTTTTAATTTGCAACCTGATGGAGGTCAGTATAGATGGACTAATAGACCAAGTCCCACACACCGCTAGAAGCCCAAATATTTTTTCAGAGCTAGATGCAGAAAAAAATTATTTTTAATTTGCAACCTGATGGAGGTCAGTATAGATGGACTAATAGACCAAGTCCCACACACTGCTAGAAGCCCAAATATTTTTTCAGAGCTAGATGCAGAAAAAAATTATTTTTAATTTGCAACCTGATGGAGGTCAGTATAGATGGACTAATAGACCAAGTCCCACACACCGCTAGAAGCCCAAATATTTTTTCAGAGCTAGATGCAGAAAAAAATTATTTTTAATTTGCAACCTGATGGAGGTCAGTATAGATGGACTAATAGACCAAGTCCCACACACTGCTAGAAGCCCAAATATTTTTTCAGAGCTAGATGCAGAAAAAAATTATTTTTAATTTGCAACCTGATGGAGGTCAGTATAGATGGACTAATAGACCAAGTCCCACACACCGCTAGAAGCCCAAATATTTTTTCAGAGCTAGATGCAGAAAAAAATTATTTTTAATTTGCAACCTGATGGAGGTCAGTATAGATGGACTAATAGACCAAGTCCCACACACTGCTAGAAGCCCAAATATTTTTTCAGAGCTAGATGCAGAAAAAAAATATTTCTAATTTGCAACCTGATGGAGGTCAGTATAGATGGACTAATAGACCAAGTCCCACACACCGCTAGAAGCCCAAATATTTTTTCAGAGCTAGATGCAGAAAAAAATTATTTTTAATTTGCAACCTGATGTAGGTCAGTATAGATGGACTAATAGACCAAGTCCCACACACTGCTAGAAGCCCAAATATTTTTTCAGAGCTAGATGCAGAAAAAAATTATTTTTAATTTGCAACCTGATGGAGGTCAGTATAGATGGACTAATAGACCAAGTCCCACACACCGCTAGAAGCCCAAATATTTTTTCAGAGCTAGATGCAGAAAAAAATTATTTTTAATTTGCAACCTGATGGAGGTCAGTATAGATGGACTAATAGACCAAGTCCCACACACTGCTAGAAGCCCAAATATTTTTTCAGAGCTAGATGCAGAAAAAAATTATTTTTAATTTGCAACCTGATGGAGGTCAGTATAGATGGACTAATAGACCAAGTCCCACACACCGCTAGAAGCCCAAATATTTTTTCAGAGCTAGATGCAGAAAAAAATTATTTTTAATTTGCAACCTGATGGAGGTCAGTATAGATGGACTAATAGACCAAGTCCCACACACCGCTAGAAGCCCAAATATTTTTTCAGAGCTAGATGCAGAAAAAAATTATATTCAGTTTGCAACCTGATGGAGGTCAGTATAGATGGACTAATAGAATGATGCTATGCCCAAAAGATTTTACTTCACTAGGTGCAGTAAAAAAATTGGTATTCTATACACAGGTGTTATATCTTGCAACACAGATAGGCTACTCCACTGACTAACACACTCTGCAATAGGCCAAAAAGGATTAGCTTTGCTAGATTCAGCCAAATGCTGTGAAAAAAACTTGCACAGCACTGGCACAGACCTGCCTGGCAAAAACTGATAGGAACTGATGTAACCTAGTCCTGAAAAGGACTCCAATTACAATTAGTCTTTACTCCCACAACCTATCTATTTAAGAGCACAGACCTCCCTGATAAAAGTCGTAGGAAATGCTGTAACCTAGTCCTTAAAAGGACTGCAATCACAACTATTCCCTACTCCCAAGCTATCTGTATATTTGTGCGAAAATTGGCTTGAAATTAACAAGGTATAGCGCACACAGCAACAGCGGTGCCGTCTAACACGCAGCTGCAGCAGTGAGAAAATGGTGGCGACGGGGAAAATGGCTTGGTCTTATAGGGCAAGGACATGTGACATACACTGCCAATCACACATGCCCTTGCTTGTGTGAAAAAAAGCACTTCGCTCCGTGTGTGCGCTGCTGATAGGCTGACAGATTGCACCTCCCCACTGCAAATGCGGGAAAGAGAAAAAAAAATGGAGATCTTCATTGTTCCTGCAGAGATCCATCCCCTGCCCCTCCCCCCACCCCGCTGTACACTCAAACTGCGTATTAACATTAATTTTCATCATTACTGAGAAAAAATCCAGTTATGATTTTGGTGCACGAACAGTTATCGAACATAACCTCGAACAGCCGAATTTTTCTCAAATTGTTCGTGTTCGCCGACCGGCTCGAACACCGCCCAAAACAGCTCGAATTTGAGATTGGCGAACAGTTCGAGTAGAACAATGCTCATCTCTAGTAGAAACACATTTTCATGAACAAGTGTTGATTGTTCCTAGTTCCCATCTAAAAATGGTCAAATCTTGCAAAGAGCGTGCAAAATACTCTACAGAAATCTCAAGGCGAAATGGACAAATTCCTAAGGAAAAAACTATCCACCCCTCAACAAACGTCTATAAAAGTCATCTTCCCATTCCCATGACATAGCACCAATGGGAGACTCAGACTCTAGTAACAACGACTCCAAAAGTGAATCGTTATCTGCAGACTCTTCTCCAGGTCATTCCTCAAAAAGGTTCTTGCTCAAGCCATGAAACCCTCGTTACAAGAACTCTCAAGCCTTAGGTCTGACCTAAAATAAGTGGGCCACATGGTCAACTCACTGGAACCATCACAATCAGACCTTATGGAATTTTCAAATATTTTAAGGGAACAAATGATCTATCATCGGCATCAGCTCAACACAACCATCTTAGCTCTGAAAGACCAAGAGAAGAGAAGCAGCAGATGCACAAACATCATACTTAAAGGAATTCCTGAATCCTTTGCCCCAGAATCTCTGGAAAATGTCACTAAAGAAATTTTCGCATCCATTGTAGGCCCTGAAGAGCTGAAAAATAATAATGGAGAGGGTCTATAGAGTTTTAAAACCTAAACTGAAATCTTTTGACCCCCCTTCCACCCCCACAAGATCTAATATGTGGTCTACTCAGGTTCATGGACACTTCAGATATCCTCACTTAGGCAAGAGAATCATCATCTCTCTCCTATGACAACACTCCTATCCAAATCTACCAAGATATTGCACATTCCACTTTGGCAAAAAGAAGGAAGATTAACCCCCTCCTGGATGTCTTGAGAGCCAACAAGCTAAACTACAGGTGGCTATTTCCCTTTGGCAGGGATGGATTAAGAGTAGCCAGGGCCCCGGGCAATTTAGAAGGTCTGGGGCCCCCCTCCCCAGGTATCCGATGTATCACATGACATGTCGCATGCTCCCCTTCGATAGATGTGATAGGTCATGTTACACAGGTGCTCTGGTCCAGATCTGTAGATGGAAAACGACAGCGGCGAGCTACGCACATTTTTCCCTTTTATACAGCACTATACATTATATAGCGCTATACATAATACAGCAAGGGAGAAGATTAATTTCCCCGGGGGCCACATGAGTGACCACGACTGTTGTGGAGACCAAACCAATAGGCTTAAATTAATTCTGCTCAATATTAATATTAACATATTAAATATAATTATATTTTTATATTAATTGCGTGACTTAATATTGAGCAGAATTAAGTATGCTGACATACACTACATACAGTATAAGCCCCCTACATAAAGTATGTGTGGCGCACCTGAGGGTTCGACCGCCACAGGAATGCTGCACTTCTTTAATGGAGTGTGGTGTTCCTCCTCTGAGGTAAGGCCAGTGTGATAGTAGTGATCTAGCCTTTTACATCCAACACCACATTCCACCAGAGGGAGCTAGTATGCACTAGTTGTGGCTCCCCTGGTTACAGGGAGACTGGGGAACACAAAGTGGTAGGAACCAGTTAGTGGGTGTGGGTGGAGGAACACTAGTAAGTTACACTTCAAATTTCATATTTAATAGAATGCCATCTTTGATCTTGGTCCTTAGGTCCTTAGGTTCTTGGTTGGTCTGTTCTCTGGTCTCTGACAGTGTGTCTGTCAAGTGGTCGTACTGTGCTGTCAAAATACTGTGTGTAATGTGACTTCCCTCCGGGAGCGCAGATCCTGTGTGGGCCTGCACCGGCATGGGACACAGCCCTCGTACCCCGATCTATGGGACGAGAGGAAGGTTGCAGACAAGGAATGTCTCAACCCGGCCAAGGACCAGGATCAAGAAGGCCCGGGAGCTTTAGAGTGTGGATCCCTAGCAAATGGGTCCTCGGGAGGATGCAGACGGAGCGGAGCACGCCACCTGTCCTCGCCTACCTGATCTATTCAGAGAGATTCCGGCTGCGAGAGGGGTACCAGCCCCCGACACCCGACCTCGCACTCTATGTCCAGGACGGGAAAGCCCGGTTAGGCCCTGAGGATCCCACCGGGCCTCGGATGGAGAGGAATTGCCACCCGTGCCCTACACCTGAGAGGAGCTCAGAGGGAGACCCGGCCTATCTACACACGCACAGACGGGAAAGGGTAAAGTCTGTAGTGCAGGAACACTCTGGTGTAGGGATTCTACCTCACACTGGACTTCCTCGGAGGTAGTCGGACCCCCGTCCCTGGTGGCCGCAGGACTCCGCGAGGAGCAGGGAGAAGCCTTGCGCTGCTTGAGAGAGAACTGTGAGTAAAGCCTTGGAAGTTCATCTCTATGGCCTCCGGACTGTTCATTACGCGCCATACCACGCGACACGGTGCCCGTACTCCCCGCACTACTAACCCTCCTCTATCCTGCCTTGCCTGCCCTGAGGCCGCGCTCCGCCTGTGGGGAGCAGCGAGAACTTTAGCCGCCATGACACCGGGCCTCAGCGGACTGTAGCGGCGCTGGTGGCGCATCACCAGACACCACAGGTGGCGTAGTCGACAATTACCACTCAACCCGGAAAGCCCTAACATCATTTTTAATGTGACGGCCCTGGGCACGGAACGGGTCCAGGCCACGGCTGCATCCCCCTGCAACATCTGACCCGGCTCCGAGTATCCCCCATCTTCCCAGGGCAGGGCTTGCGAGCGTCACATATGAACCCCCGAAATATCCCCCTACATACATTATAAACTTCCACATAGCCCCTACATGCAGTATGAACGTCAACATAGCCCTCTACATACAGTATGAGCCCCCACATAGCCCCTACATACAGTATGAACCTCCACATAGCATACAGTATGAACCTCCACATAGCCCCCTATATACAGTATAAGCCCCCACACTGCCTCATACATACAGTATGAGCCTGCATGTAGCTCCTTATATACAGTATGAGCCCACACATAGCTCCCTATATACAGTATGAGCCCCCACATAGCCCCCTATATACAGTATGAGCCCCCACACAGCCTCCTATATACAGTATGAGCCCACACATAGCTCCCTATATACAGTATGAGCCCACACATAGCTCCCTATATACAGTATGAGCCCCCACATAACCCCCTATATACAGTATAAGCCCCCACAGCCTCATACATACAGTATGAACCAGCACGTAGCTCCCTATATACAGTATGAGCCTCCACACAGCCTCCTATATACATTATGAGCCCACACATAGCTGCCTATATACAGTATGAGACCCCACAAAGCCTCCTATATAAAGTATGAGCCCCCACATAGCCTCCTATATACAGTATGAGCCCGCACATAGTTCTCTATGTACAGTATGAGCCCCTGCATAGCCCCCTATATATAGTATGAGCCCCCACACAGCCTCATACATACAGTATGAGCTCCCACATAGCCCCCAATATACAGTATGAGCCCACACATAGCTGCCTATATACAGTATGAGACCCCACAAAGCCTCCTATATAAAGTATGAGCCCCCACATAGCCCCCTATATATAGTATGAGCCCCCACACAGCCTCATATATACAGTATGAGCCCCCACATAGCCTCCTACATACAGTATGAGCCCCCACATAGCCTCCTACATGCAGTATGAGCCCCCACACAGCCTCATACATACAGTATGAGCTCCCACATAGCCCCCAATATACAGTATGAGCCTCTATATAGTTTACAGCCTGTAAGCACGACCTGACAGGTCCCGTTGCAGTGCATCATTGCACAGTCAGCTGTATTACTGAAAGCTGGAGGTTCCTGGGGTGAATAATGTCCATTTTTTTCCCATGAGCCACACTTTCAGTACAGTGGTCAGGCATCTTTCTACACGATTAACCTGTAGATTAACCCTAGATCTGCAGGTTAGTAGCATTATCCTACACGACAGGTTCCATTCAAAGGGTTTGTCCACTACTCGGACAACTCCATCTCGATCCGTATCTTTCACCCTTGTAAAATAACAACACTTATACTCACTGCCGGTGCCGTACCGGAGACACCATTGATACGGCACTGGCGTTGAGTAGAAGTGTTGGTATTTTACAAGGGGGAAACATACTGATTGAGATGGGGTTATCTCATTAGTGGAAAACCCCTTTAAGAAGTTAACAGCAGCCGCCGGAGCTCAGCTCCACCCACGGCTGTGAGAGACAGATCCTGGCTGTAGTCGCTCAGCATTATAGCTGGCTGTCAGTCAGTACAGAGGCATGGTAACAGCTGCAAATTAACCCCATAGCTGCAGGTTAATAGCGTTTATTTTACTACTCAGGTTCCCTTTGATGGGCTGGTCTGGATCCTGACATTAGTCTGCAGTCACGCTATGTGACTGCAGACCGTGAAATAGTGACAGCAGCATTCGCACGATCAGGTAGAGCAGCGTTTTGGACGCAGCACATTTTCACTGCGTTCTACATTACAAGCACGGTGGATGGATTTATAGAATTCCCATGCCCACTGTGCTTCTATTTACCGCTGCCTAAACTGGCCCACGGTGCGGGTTTACGAGCCGCAGCACGTCAATTTCTGTATTGGAGACCAGCGTCTCCACTGTATTTTCACCAATAGACTGTCATTACATGCGGTAAATCCGCATGTAACCAACACACAAGTGCGGTAATTTGAACTCAGCGTTTTGGATGCAGCAAAAATACTCTGCGTCCAAAACGCTACTATTCCTGATTGTGAGCACGTACAAGCAGAATTTTGCAGTGGCGCTCTATCTAAGGGCAAGGAGCCTTTTATTGGTGTGCATAAAATGTGGGGAATGGGAATAGACTGAAATGACGTGGGGCAAATGCCCCAGCAAACTGTGCCCCTCCACCTTGGAAATTTTCTTGCATCATATATTTATACAAATACATGATGCAAGCAAAGTTTCTAAGATGGGGGAGAAATTGTCTTTATGCAGTTTCAGTCCACTCCCATCCCCCACGTTTTATACAAATTTTAAAATTTACAAAGGCCCTGCCCTTTCATACAGAGTGCTGCCGGCCGCCTACTAGTTCCACTGCCACAGACAGACATGATCTGTCTAATATCATCATGCCTGTCTGTGGCAGTGGAACTAGTAGGCGGCCAGCAGGTATGAAACGGCAGGGGGCCATTGTCATTTTATCGATATACAATATACATAACACATACTTGCTAGAAAATTAGGAGGGAATACAGACTCAGACAGTTGAGAGCAGGGCTCAGCAGGAGGACAGAGGGAGTTAGACACAGGCTCAGGCTAAACTCTGGTTTCATGAGAGCCGGCTCCTCTTCAGCAGAACAGCTTCAGATCAGCTTCATTACAGTAGGTGCGTGAGTCATTTCAACTTTTAAAGTGACGCGCCTGCGCTGTGTATGCTGGGTACTGCTCTGTCTGATGTCATATGGCAGGGCGGGCCCAGCATCATTTAAACTGCCCATGGTGGTGACAATATGCGGCCGCGTTGGTAGATAGGAGCGGCTGCGTGACATGAGTCAAATGAAATTTTTTGAATTGATGCACCCGCGCTGTGTATGCTGGGTCTTGACCTGCCTAATGTAATGCAGCAGGGCGGGCCCAGCATCATGTCAACTGATGACATGTATGCTGCCAGTGGCAGCACGCCGTCACACGATGCACTGGGGCTCAGTAGCACAAACCGGGCCCTGGCTCTTTGCTTCTGGTCACAGGGCCCCATACATCAGTAAGGACAGTAATGCCCTGATGATGGCCCTGCCTCCAGTCCATATAGTCTGGGAAGCTCACAAATCTGTCTTAAGAGGTAAACTAATTGCTTTAAGCTCCCATTTGAAAAAAAATAAAAGGATAAAGAAGTAGGCTCTATCTTACATCAAATACATACTCTGAAAAGCATTCATAAAAGTCAGTGGTGAGAAATGTGCAGATTGACTTCTCTAACTTGAGAGATAAACTTAAAAATATCTTAAACATACAATCGGTCAAACTCTACCAAAGATGTAAGCAAAAATTCTATATGCACGGTAACAAAGGAAGTAAACTCACCTCCTCGATACTGAAAAAACGCTCAGAGCCGTCATTTATTAAACAAATTCTGACTGGCAACAAGACATTAGTCGACAAAACAGAAGAAATTGAAAACTCCTTTAACAAATTTGATGAAAAACTTTATAATATCGAGACGACAAGAGAAATGAACGACCCAATAGAAACTTCTAATAAAATAAACAACTTTCTAAATTCCATGTCCCTTCCTACATTCAAACCGAGCAAAGGTGAATTACTAACATCCTAAATCACCCCACAAGAAGTTTTCAATACATTAAAAACTATTCCCAATGGTAAAACCCCTGGACCTAATGGCTTCCCAATTATCTATTATAAAAAGTTTATCAAATTACTACTCCCCCTACTTAGTAAATCTTTTTAACTCCTCTCTCTCTCTCTGGACACCCCCTAAACAATCATTAGAAGCCTTCATCTCAATCATCTGTAAAGAAGGTGAAGACCCGCTGCCATGCTGTAGCTACCGCCCATATCTCTCTGTTAGGACACGATGTTAAGGGCTAATATATTAGATAGAAGAATAAGCTGCGTCCTACCAAAACTAATACATCCAGTTCAAGATGGTGTAGAGAAAGGCAGAGAATGGAAGGATAACTCCGCTAGGAACACTCAACCTCTTATGCTTTAAAAAAAATAAAAATCCCTGACCGTCCTTTCAACTGTCGCGGATAAAGTGTTTGATAGAATCAGCTGGTGCTTCATGGCGAGTACGTTGGAAAGATTCGCTTTCCCAACCACATTTATAGACACAATCCCAACCCTCAGCGAAAGTCAGTCAATGGCTCCTTCTCCCAGAGCTTTAAAATCCAAAACGGTACCCAACAAGGGTGTCCTCTCTCCCCTTCTCTCTTTATACTAGTTATGGAGACTCTCATACAAAAAATAAGACAAAATCCGGACATTCAAGGACTAATCATTGAACAATTAGAACAAAAAGCTTCAGCTTTTGCCTATGATCTGTTACTGCTACTCACAAACCCCAAACATTCCTTCCCCAAACTTACAGAACTTTTTGAACAATTTGGTTAATGATCAAACTTTAAAATCAATCTAAATAAATCAGAAACCTTTAATATTACTGCCCCAAAAAATGATATTGCGACCCTCCAGGAAAATACCCACTTTAAATGGCCATCAAAACACATCAAATACTTAGGAGTTCAAATTACCAATGACCCAAGAGGTCTGTATCAAAGCAAATTTTTACCCCTTGTTAATAATATAAAAATCCTACTAAAATCCTTTGATCTGCCCTTATTGTCCTGGTTGGGTAGAAATCTTCCTAAAACTTTTTTCATCTGTTAAACAACTTATCTTCTGTAATATATGGAATTATAAGAAATCAAGACTACCATATAAGCTCGTTATCCACCCTAAATCACTAGGAGGCCTGGGACTACCAGATATCCACACTTACTACAAGGCAATCCACCTTGGAAAATGGGTGAAATTGGTCCCTGCCCAGAAGAAAGCTGACAAAAGTGACACTCCTTCTGCTTGGAAGACAATCAAGTCAATACATTTGGATTAATAATTCTCCCCCCGCACAGACTACTTTAGGTGACATCACTACCATGACCATAACAATTCAGAGAGCTCAAATTAAGACCCTTTCCCACCTCAATATTCCAACAGCCTTAGCCCCCATTTGCACTATACCATACCTTCTTGATCCAAATTATGTAGATATATACTGTACGACCTTTGGTCCTATCTGCCCACATACACTATCTCTCAATTCTTAACTAACAAAGTCCCCATTGAAATCTCATGGTCAACGGAATCTAAAAAAACACCCAATCAACTTCCTGTAACAAATCCACGATCTCCACATTCTTAAACAATTTAAATTAAAATTGCCGACAGTGGAAAACTGGTCCAAGCTCGATATACTCTCAAAAATCCTCTTTCCCTTCCTCAAAAAGATTTCCAAAATATATAACCACCTAATTTCCCCCACAATGTCTTATAAACCGATTTACCTGACTTCCTGGGAAAGGCAACTAAGTATTAATTTAACCGATAATGTCAAGAATATTCTTTCTAATTCTCATGGCTTCTCAAGATGTACGCTCTTACAGGAAAATTCCTACAAAATTCTAGCTCGCTGGCACAAGACCCCCCGAATTCCTAGGTTTAATAACAAGGAACCTAAAGCCCGCTGAAGTATTATTGTCTTGTCCCTCTAATTTAGAACAAAAAAACATGACCTTTTGGCTCTATTTGGTAGGGACCGTAAAACATCTAATCCTGATTTATTGGATACAATCCACCCCCTCCGACCAATTCAGAATGGTTAGATAAAAGACGTCTGATTTATCGACTGGAATAATTATCACACCCTCATCATTTCTGAAAACCTGGTCACCCTGGAGTAATCAACCTTCTATACAACCTGTTGTTGTTACTTTATTTGTCTTTAAAAGAAGAATTATTAAAAAAAAATAAAACCGGCAATGTAAGACTATGGCTCCATGAAAAACAAAGGACCACACAAAGGACCACAGAATGATGAAGGTAGAGAAACTTTTTTTTTAACTCTCCACTTCCGAGAAAAACTGATACCACTCTGATCAAACTCTGATCAGAAGAAGCTAATCAGAATAATTGGACCATTTTTCTCGAAAAATGTTCGTGTGACCCTACCCTGATGAGACTGTGGCCATAGCTGATCAAATGTTCATTTTCATATCTCTGTAATCTTAAAATATTTATTTAGGAAATGTTAAGTAACCATTTAATAAAACCTATAGGCAGGAATTAGCCGAAGTCGGTTGAGGAAACTTTCAATTTTGGTTTAGGAAATTTTCAAAAATAACAAAAATGTAATTGCAGAGTTCCTCTCTGTGGTTCGTGTCCAGGATGTGAGTCCTCTGCATAACAGACATTGTTTTGGTGGATTTTCACTTACCTGCTTGGTTTATTCTAACAATATAGGAAATATCAAACATAAATATCAGACATTAATAGGAGATAGAAGCCAAATGTAAAATGCAAAAATACAGTGAGCAGAACGGCCTCACATTGTTATAAATCACCAGACTATTATACTGCGAGGAGTTTATAAAAGAACCAGCACCACCTGGGATTAATTATAGGAAATAATACTAATTACCAAATGGAGATTACACCACTATTTATACCTCTATTAAAATTGAAAGGATATGAAAAGCGATGTTTTGCAAAAAATTTGCACTGAAGATATAAAAATAAACGGAGCGAATCTTTTGAAATTCAAATTTACCGACTTTGATGAATTTCCCCCCAAAAAATCGATTTGAATTTCAATACTGGAAAGCTGGTAATTGCATGGAAAATATAATTAGGGGAATGGTGAGATAACAGATAACCATAAGAGCTTATGACTCGCCCCCTGGGCCGTGGGGCACTCGGAGCCGGGCAATCGGGAAACGATGGGGGTAGTAGTGGCAACCCGGTTCCGTGGCTCAGGGTGGTCAGACCATTGGTAGTCTGCGACGCGCTGTTGATGTGTCCGACTACGCCACCCGTGGATTGCGGTCAGTGCGGACCGCCGCTGCCAGGTAGACCGCTGGGGCTTATGATGTATGCAGCTGGGATAGTGTGACTCCCCACGGGAAGAGTGCGGCCCCAGGGCAGTATAATAGAAGATGGGGGTAATGGTGCAGGACGTCCCAGTACCATTAGTGCTGGAGGAGCAAGGAGCACACAGGCAACAGGTTGCAGTCCAGGGTCTTTACTTGAACAGGTGAACTGACCCACAAACAGGCCCGGCTAGGAGGGGGCCTGGACGTCTGAGAGCAAACGGGAAATTGGCCCTGGTCAGGGTGAGGGTGTAGGCCTACCGTGCTCTCTGCGCTCCTTCTGGCTATCTCCTCCTGGTAGGGTAACAGCCCACGGTCCCGAGCTCACCGTGTCCTCTCGCCCGTATGGTTTGCAACGTGGGTTCCTTTCTACTCCTGGCCTGGTACGGCTCTGCTGGTCCCTTCTGCTGTGGTGGAGCCTCCGGGCTTCTTAGGCCAAGGAACGTACAGTCCCCTGCGGACTGGTTATTTGCTGTAGGACATGGAATCCTCACAGCCAAAGTCTGGTAAATTGGGTTCTTTATCTGCCAGGACAGGCGTACTTCACCTCTTGTCCCTGGCTTGTGGCTCTCCTACTGCCACATGTCCTCTTAGGGTGCAATACAACTGTCCCTCACTGCTCTGGGACACCTCTCAATCCAGAGACAGGTCGTCCAGTTCTCCCTAACCCTGCCCCCAGTTCCAGCTTTTATAGGGGCAGCCTGCTCCACCTACTGGCCTGAGACACGAGGTATTGCATGCTAATGTTCCCCTGACCAGAGAACCCCTTGCTCTCAGACACAGCTTTATTATATTTGTGGCATCCAGGCCAGGGTGACACATTCCCCCCTAGTAGAATTTAGTACTCCGGGACTAAACAGTAAACAAAGATAATATTCATGACTATAAAACATTAGTAGACAAACGACGCACAGATTGAGTTCTTAAGGTCACAGTGTGGTCTGTGACCGGGTGTCCATCTCACCAACACAACGGGGAGCCTTAACCAGGTGGGGGTCTGTCCTAGCCCCAAGTCCTTTATAGTCTTAGTTCATTCCTTGGTCAGGCTCCGAACGCAGTCCATACAAAGTCCCGGTTATTAAAAGTCCATAACCTTTGTGTCCGTACGGTAGCTGTAAGAAACTGAAACACAGAATTACCAATCATGCATGTAACTTTGCAAACATTTCAACACTTGGCAACAGGGTTATTTACAATTTTAGTGCACCCTATATTCTCCAGCGAGCGGGTATCTGCCCCTTTGTGCTCCTGGTTGACCTGCGTAACCCACTGTCTGGTGGTGGACCGACCTGGCTTTCCCCACTAGCGTTAGGGGTACAGCTACCAGATGGACTTACAGGCAGGGCAGGCAGCTGTCTGCGGGTCCTTTGGCTTACCGCAGGCATGACAGGCTCACTGTCAGCAGAGGGTTGACTCTCCTGGGCTGCTGGTACCGGCTCTTCCGCCTCTGGAACTGCTTGCTCTTCTTCGCCTTCTGGCTCTGGTGTAGGTTGTTGCTGAGCTGGTTGCAGGAAATGCAGGACGGGTACCACTATGGCATCGTTTATTCGAGTCCAGGACTGAGGGAACTCTCCGAGAACGGTGCTGATCATTTCTTCCTTGTCCTCTGCGGGTTCAAGGTAATTTGGATCCTCTTCTGCACTGAGGAGTTGCTCGGGGCATCTTTTGAGGAGGTCTCTGGAGACGGTACTAGTGGTTTCTCCTCCGTCCTTGGTGATCACGCACACCTTCGGGTTGTCGTGGTCAGACTGCAGTACGGTGTAGGGTTCCCTTTCCCACTGGTCGCCCAACTTGTGAAGCCTTCTCTTTCGCTTCAGGACCTGCTCACCAGGTTCTAGGGGACCAGCAGGGGTGTGTTGGTTGAAGAGTTTTTCTTGCCTCTCTCTCACCTGGGCCAGGCTCTTCTCCACACTCTCCTGTACCTTCTTGTACTGTAGTTGCCTTTCCGTATCCCAGTCCGCATCCGGGGAGGTGTCCTCAGGTGTTAGGACTCCCATCTCCAGGTCTACGGACAGCTTACCTGGTCTAGCTCGCATCAGGTAAGCCGGGGTGCAGTTTGTAGCATTCACCGGGATATGGTTGTATAAGTCTATTAGATCCGGCAGTTTTTCTGGTCACGGGCTGCGTTCCTCCAGGGGCAACGTCTTCAGGAGATAAATGACTATATTATTCATTTTCTCACACATCCCGTTGGTTTGTGGGTGGTAAGGCGTTGTCCGAATCTTCTTACAGCCATAGAGGTTGCAGAATTCTTGGAAGATTTCACTTTGAACGCTGGACCCTGGTCCGTCAGGACCTGTTCCGGATACCCGTGTGGACGGCAGAAGTATTGCTGGAAGGCTCTGCCCGCCATTTGGGCTGTCAAGTCTTTTACCGGGACCACCACTAGAAAACGGGAATAGTGGTCCACGATTGTCAGGGCGTAGATGTATCCTGACCGGCTTGGAGCCAATTTGACGTGGTCCAGAGCTACCAGCTCAAGAGGCTGCGTGGTGACGATGGGCCTCAAGGGTGTCTTCTGGCTGGCACGATCCTTTCTCCTTAAGTTACAAGGGCCACAGTCCCTGCACCACTTCTCTACAGCCCCTCTCATGCCGACCCAAAAGAACCATCCTCTTAGCAGGAACTCCAGTTTCTTCCAACCAAAGTGCCCCGCTCTGTCATGGTAAGCCCCCAGGACCATAGCTGCATCCCGCCTTGGGACCACGACTTGCCAGGTCAGCTCGTGTGTCCGGTGGTTGACAAGTCTTCTGCACAGCTTGCCTTCATAGAGGAACAGCTTGCTCTTCTCTTTCCATAGCTGCTTGGCTTCCTCTGGGGCATCCGGATCTAAGCGGGCATCTTCCCGGGTCAGCAGATCACCAGGCGGATGGCAGGGTCACTATCTTGAGTCTCGGCCCAGCTGTGGTGAGGTAGGGGATTGATCATAACGGTTGTTAAATCTTCCTCCTTCACGCGGTGGGAGTATTGAGCGGCTCCGTACCGGTCTTCGTCACCTTCAGGTAAGTGAGGCATTCTCGATAGGGCGTCAGCGTTGGCATTGGTTTTGCCTGCCCGGTACTTGATCACGAAGTCATAATTGGAAAGACGGGCCATCCACCACTGTTCCATGGCATCAAGTCTTGCACTGTCTAGGTGTGTTAACGGGTTGTTGTCCGTGTATACAGTGAACTTTGCGGAGGCCAGGTAATGCTTGAAGCGTTCCGTTACGGCCCACACCACCACCAAGAATTCTAGCTTGAAGGAGCTGTAATTCTCCGGGTTCCTCTTGGTGGGCCTCAGCTTCCGGCTGGCGTACGCGATCACCCTTTTTCTGCCCTGTTGGTTTTGTGACAGTACGGCTCCCAGTCCCACATTACTGGCGTCTGTGTGGAGAATAAAAGGCTGGCCATAATCAGGGTAGGCCAGGATCTCATCCCCTGTGAGGGCTATCTTCAACTGGCGGAAGGACTCCTCTTCCGGTTTATCCCACTTGAAGGGTGGCTTTTGGCTTCTGGACTTAGACTGTCCTATCAGGAGATCCTGCATAGGAGCTGCCATCTTAGTGAACCCGGGGATGAACCTTCGGTAGTAGCCTACCAACCAGAGGAATTGCCTCACTTCCTTGATGTTCAAGGGGCTTGGCCAGCTCTGGATTGCTGTGACCTTGTCAGGGTCAGGGGCTACTCCTTCCACACTTACCACGTGCCCTAGGTACTAGACCTTTGGTTTCAACAGGTGACACTTTGATGGTTTCACCTTCAGGCCATAGCCTGCCAGGGCTTTGAACACCTCGGCCAGGTGCTTTAGATGGTCCTCGTAAGTCTTCGAATAGACGATCACGTCGTCCAGGTAAAGGAGGACCGTCTCGAAGTTTCGGTGCCCTAGACAGCATTCCCTCAGCCTCTGGAAGGTCCCTGGTGCGTTGCAGAGCCCGAAGGGCATACAGTTGAACTCGCTCAGTCCCATCGGGGTGGTGAAGGCGGTCTTCTCCTTGTCAGCCTCTGCCACAGGAACCTGCCAGTACCCGTTAGTAAGTTCCAAAGTAGAAAAGAAGTTAGCTGATTTTAGTGCGGCTAAAGACTCCTCTATTCTAGGCAGCGGATATGCGTCTTTGTGGGTGATACGGTTGATTTGTCTATAGTCTACACACATTCTCATGGTGCCGTCTTTCTTTTTCACCAGAACCAAGGGGGCTGCCCAGGGGCTACAGCTATCTCTAATGACCCCAGCGTCTTTCATTTCTCTTAGCATGCCCTTTGCGTTCTGATAATGTGCAGGGGGTACAGGTCTGTGTCTCTCTTTTATTGGTGGGTGGCTCCCTGTGGGGATGTGGTGTTCTATCCCTTTTACTCTGCCGAAGTCTAGCGGGTGCTTACTAAAGACTCTCTCATACTCCTGTACCACCCGGTAGACTCCTTGTTTTTGGTGCAGGGGAGTGGAGTCAGCACCCACATGGAGATTCTGGCACCAGTCCTCCTTTTGTTTCTGGGAGCCATTACCCTCCGCCTGTGGAGATGGAGGCAAGGGTTCCACGGCCCTGATAGCTTTGTGCTCAACAGCAAACAGTTTGTCAAGTGTAGCGTACCTGGGTAAATGTACCTCCCTCTCCCCAATGTTGAGGATGCGGACGGGCACCCTCCCATGACGGACATCAACCACCCCCCGGGCTGTCAAAATGGTGAGCCTGCTGTCCGAGTACACGGGTTCTACCATGGCTTGGTAGTCTCTACCTCTCAACCCGATTGCAGTCCGACACCAGATCATCATTTCACTTTTGGGAGGCATGGAAATGGGGAATGGGTCACTCATTCTTATGCTACCGATCTCACAACCAGACAGTTCTACCTGCTGCCGTCTCATCAGGGCTTTTATCTCTTTGTTGAGGACTCTCTGTTGGCTGGAACTAGCATTCACCGCCACCTGTTGTAGAATTACAATTACCTCTGAAAGACAATTTTCAATCACGTTAGTACCCACAGTTATTTTAGGGTGACTTTCACGACGGTCAATGTCCACAATAATCACTCCCTGTGCCGGTAGTTCAACTTTACCAATCTTAATGGTCATCTCTTTGAACCCCATCTGCGGCACGGGCATGCCATTACTGGCGATGATGCTCAAGTCACTGTCTGGATACCGTGTTATATCAGCATCAGTCCAATACTGCTTAAAAAGTACATAAGGGATAGTAGTTTACTTGCGACCCGGTATTCAGCAAGGCGCTCATGGGGATACCGTCCAGCACCACGGGTAAAACCGGGCGCCCCCCAACGCACTTATTGCACCAATTGTAAGGGCCTGGTGATCTTATGCCTGGGGGTTGGCCCTCTGCCGCAGGTTGGACCCGTTTAAATTACAGTACCTGGAAATGTGTCCGGGTTGGTTGCATTGACGGCAAATGGGCTGTCCATCCTCTGCCTAGCGGTCTGTTGGCCTCCCTCGGAATGACGGGGTCCTCTTCTGTCGAAGCCACGGGACATCCTCCGGACTTGAAGCCAACTCGATGGGTCTTGACGGGTCCACTTGTAACGCCTGGACGGTCCGGGTCAACGCCGCGACGCTCCTGGTCAGCTCCTGGACTTGGTGATGCAGATATTTCGACGGGGCTTGGTTCAGGGCCTGTGCATCGGCCCCCACAGAGTCCATAGAGGAGGGCGCCGCCTCCTGGTGGTAGGTGAGAGCAGGGCGCCGGGGGTTTATAGCGCCACTTGTTGCGGGTTCACGGAGCACCCTTATGGCCCTGTCCTTGAATTGGGCAAAGGTCAGGTCAGGGTTCTGAAAGAACATGAGGTGCAGCTGGGACCTGTGGGCGCTAGAAAGCAGACCTTCTATAAACTGTTCTGTTAGTAGCTTATCCGGATCCTGCACGCTGCCAGGGTCAGCTTGTTTGATGGCCCTCAAGGCTTCGTGCAAATTTAGGGCATAGTCTCTGATGCTGTCCTGTGTCCGCTGCTTACATCCATAGAACCTCATTTTAATTTCAGCGGAGGTACGTGTGTCAAAGGTACCCCGCAGCCGGGCCAGAATACCCTTCACAGTTCTTTTCTCCTCACCAGGCCATGACTTTACCTCCCGCTGGGCTGCACCAGTTAACTGCCCTGTCAGTATGCTGACCTTCTGTTCCTCTGTCAGGGGGTAGACTTGGAACAAACTGTACAGCCTTTCCTTAAAGTCAGTTAGGGTATGGGACTCCCCCGAATACTTAGGCAGCCAGGCCGCTCCAAGGATGTAGGGCAGGGAAAATGGCATCACCGCTGCTGCAGCTGCGCTGGTGGTAGTGGGCGCCTCCGTGTCCGACATCTTCCTCCCCCCTAGTTAAGCGTGGCCTACCTTCCGACGATCCTCTTCTGTAGGCCGCGGTTCCGCTGGTGCTGCTCTGGACGAGGACCTTGCGTCGCGTCCTGGTGACGTCAGTGTCGCTCTCTTTCCCTTCCAGGACCTTGCGCAGCGTTGGTGCGTGGGGCGGAGCTTCGGGTGTCGCGCGGTTTGGACGTCCACGCACCTCTTCTTCCCGCGCGGCGTCCTGAAGATGGCGTCCGATGGCGGGAAAACGGCTGAAGATGGCGGGAACCGACAGAAGATGCTGGGAGACGGCTGAAAATGGCGGGAAACTGCTCCGGATGGCGGGAAACCTCTTCTTCAGGTACGTGTACAGTCTTTTTCAGGCACACAATACCCATTTGTGGCGGGTTGGTTACTATCCTGCCGACTACGCCAAAGCTGACTCACCCCCTGGGCCGTGGGGCACTCGGAGCCGGGCAATCGGGAAACAATGGGGGTAGTAGTGGCAACCCGGTTCCGTGGCTCAGGGTGGTCAGACCATTGGTAGTCTGCAACGCGCTGTTGATGTGTCCGACTACGCCACCCGTGGATTGCGGTCAGTGCGGACCGCCACTGCCAGGTAGACCGCTGGGGCTTATGATGTATGCAGCTGAGATAGTGTGACTCCCCACGGGAAGAGTGCGGCCCCAGGGCAGTATAATAGAAGATGGGGGTGATGGTGCAGGACGTCCCAGTACCGTTAGTGCTGGAGGAGCAAGGAGCACACAGACAACAGGTTGCAGTCCAGGGTCTTTACTTGAACAGGTGAACTGACCCACAAACAGGCCCGGCTAGGAGGGGGCCTGGACGTCTGAGAGCAAACGGGAAATTGGCCCTGGTCAGGGTGAGGGTGTAGGCCTACCGTGCTCTCTGCGCTCCTTCTGGCTATCTCCTCCTGGTAGGGTAACAGCCCACGGTCCCGAGCTCACCGTGTCCTCTCACCCGTATGGTTTGCAACGTGGGTTCCTTTCTACTCCCGGCCTGGTACGGCTCTGCTGGTCCCTTCTGCTGTGGCGGAGCCTCCGGGCTTCTTAGGCCAAGGAACGTACATTCCCCTGCGGACTGGTTATCTGCTGTAGGACGTGGAATCCTCACAGCCTCAGACGCCAAAGTCTGGTAAATTTGGTTCTTTATCTGCCAGGACAGGCGTACTTCACCTCTTGTCCCTGGCTTGTGGCTCTCTTACTGCCACAAGTCCTCTTAGGGTGCAATACAACTGTCCCTCACTGCTCTGGGACATCTCTCAATCCAGAGACAGGTCGTCCAGTTCTCCCTAACCCTGCCCCCAGTTCCAGCTTTTATAGGGGCAGCCTGCTCCCCCTACTGGCCTGAGACAGGAGGTATTGCATGCTAATGTTCCCCTGACCAGAGAACCTCCCCCTTGCTCTCAGACACAGCTTTATTATATTTGTGGCATCCAGGCCAGGGTGACACACTTTCACTCTACAGAAGAGAGAGAGAAGTAGGATCCCACTGAGCATAAGAGCTTACACTCTACATGAAAGAGAAGACTCCGCTGACCATAAGAGCTTACACTCTACGGGATAGAGAAAGAGGAGCCTGCTGACCATAAGAGCTTACACTCTACAGAACAGAGAGAGAGGATCTGCTGACCATAAGAGCTTACACATGCAGGAGAAAGGACCCCACTGATCATAATAGCTTACACTCTACAGGAGAAAGAGGACCCTGTTGACCATAAGAGCTTACACTCTACAGAACAGAGAGAGGACCCTGCTGATCATAAGAGCTTACACTCTACAGAAGAGAAAGGACCCCTCTGACCATAAGAGCTTACACTCTACAGAAGAGATAGAACCCCTCTGACCATAAGAGCTTACACTCTACAGGACAGTGAGGACCCTGCTGACCATAAGAGCTTACACTCTACAGCACAGAGAGAGGACCCCTTTGACCATAAGAGCTTACACTTTACAGGAGAGAGAGAGGACCCCACTGACCATAAGAGCTTACACTCTACAGGAGAGAGAGAGGATCCCACTGACCATAAGAGCTTACACTGTACAGGAGAGAGGACCCCACTGACCATAAGAGCTTACACTCTAAAAGAGAGAGAGAGGATGCCGCTGACCATAAGAGCTTACACTCTACAGGAGAGAGTGGATCCCGCTGACCATAAGAGTTTACACTCTACAGGACAGAGAGAGGACCCCTTTGACCATAAGAGCTTAATCTCTAAAGAGAGAGAGAGGACCTAGCAGACCATAAGAGTTTACACTTGTAAGGAGAAATGAAGAGAGGATCCTGTTGATCATAAGAGCTTACACTTGTAAGGACAAGTGAGAAGATGCACACAGTTAATGGCTAGCAGAGTGTCTACAAGCGAACACCGCCATCTGCTGGTCAAAGATAACAGTGAAAGGAAAAGCAGGAAGAATTACATTGATAGGAACTCAAGAGTGAAATGCATGTTACCTCGGGGAAGAGATCGGAGGAGACTCCGGGCCAGGTGACAGCTGTGGTGCAGTTAATAATTATAAAAGGCCCAGAAGGGCCGGGCAGGGAGAGGTCACTGCAATTCATTAACCCGCTTGCTGCAGCTCATTCTCCCCTGCTTTTCAGCATGAACGGTCGCATCATGCCACCATTCATGCTGCAGAGCACATATCACACAGATGGATTACAGAGTGGGACAGAATGGATTATTTCCACTTCGGAAAGGTGAGGGATATTGTTTGTTTTTTATTATTTTTTTTTATTGGGGACAATGGCTTCAATGGATTAGACGTCAAGGTTTTTTATTTTTTAATGAATATTTAAACAGGCTGTTGAATTTCATTTAATATAAAGGATTGTATTCAGACTGTGTGCTTATTTCCAAACCTTTACTATGGGGTTAGTAATGGGTGCGTCTTATAGACGCCTCTCCATTACTTATCCCTGGGTTTCCTGTCAACTGCCAATACAAGGCTGACATGAACCTCAATGCTATTACCCCACTTGCCACCGCACCAGGGCAATTGAGAGGAGCCGAGCCTAAGCACCATATTTGGAGCATCTTATTGATGTGTAATGCAGGTGCCGGAATGCAACGCACAGAGACACAAGGCGAGAACAGTCAGAGATGATTGTAAACAGTTTTATACAACAGGTACACTGAAACAAGGGATTAGCAACAATGGTAATGAACAGTGGTTTGAAATATCAGAAAAATACAAAATTTCTCAAAGTAAGGCGCAGTCTCTTAAAATAAGGCGCAGTCTCTTAAAGTAAGGTGATGCCCTCAAGCATGAGAGACACCACAACAAGTTCTTTAACCGTGAATTTGGCCCTAGCGGGGGTCACCGGTTATTCCCGCTAGGCCGTGAGTCTCTTTCCGGATAAATTCAATTAAATCACGTTGTGCTACTTTAGCCCCAACCGTTCCCCTCCCAACCTGAGTACTTAAACCCAATTGTCCCCGGTACCGTGGGTGAGCAGTGGAAGTGACGGCCCTGCTCACGTATGCAGCTCCTCTCTGCTTGGCCGTTGGAGGCAGTCTCTCGAGCTTTGGATAGGGGGGTCCAGGCCTCGTCTGTCGGCGGGCGACGTCGGGTTCCGCGAACTCACTCAGCACCGCGATCAGGTTCCTGGTATCCTCAGCAGGCACAGCACTCGGATCACAACTGTGAGGGATCCGGGGCTCTTTTACCGGTGCCCTGCTAGAGCACCTCTCAGGCCTCTGGATTTGGCCTGTCACGCGGGGTTTTTCAGGACGCAGGGAGCACGTCTGCTCCTCTCTGCTGCTTGGCGCCAAAGACCCCTCAGGTTTGGCGCACTGGCCTCTTATCTCTCTGAACTCCTTCCTGGAAGTCACCTGATCGGGTCCAGCATCTGAATCTGCCCTCTCTGCAACTTCCCTTGTATATTTTGGTTCCACTTGACTGTCTCTGGCCAGTAGATGGCAGTCTCGCTCCATCCTTGAAACGTCATGTTGTAGTTCTTTTACAAGCTTTTTTGCTCGTTCTACATTCCTCCCTCCTTTTTGCTCGCCAGTCCTCGGGCGAGTGGACTCCTCGCAGAATTGATGTCTCCTTCCAGGCAGTGCAAGCTCAGACAGGAGTTGGGCACACTCCTGCGTTTTCTGTTGGATTCGAGACCAGATAAACTCTTCCTGAGCATACCGGTTAGGAGGAATTCCGGCATTAGCCCGCTCAGTTCTGCGGGGCTCTTCTTGCGGAGGAGACTCCGGGAGATCTGAGGAATCAACTACTGGGGATTGCAAATCATTTCCTGACTCATTCTGACTTCCACTCGGGAGTGGCACCAACGGTTCTGACGGGCCCAACTGCATTGTGGCCCACCCTTCTTCATCCCCCAAGGTTCCTGTATGTGGCACTTCAGCCAACACGTCTGAGGGCCCAGCCCCGTTACAGACTTCTGCTTCAGAGGAGCATGGTCGCAACATATTACGGTGCAACACTTTGGATGTCGCGGCGTCATCCCCTTCGGGCCTAACCTCGTAGACGGGGTTGTCTGGGTGGACCTTCTTCACCACCCGATATGGTATTGCCTCCCAATGATGGTCCAGCTTACTCCCAAATCTTTTAGCCCTCACCAGCACTCGGTCTCCTGGCTGAAGCGATCCACCTGTGGTCGGGGGCTGAACTGCATGCTCTACTTCCTGAAACTTCTGAGCAACCAGTTTTCTCACGGTATAGAGTCGACGCTGGTGTTCTCGAATCCAGGTACTTGGGCTACTGACCGGACCGGGGTCTTCTGAGTCTAGCTCCAGCTCGGTGATTTCCCGGCCACTTCTTGCAAACAGAAACATGTAGGGGGTGTAGCCGGTGGTTGCATGTACTCGATTATTATACACCCACACCAGCACGGACAAGAATTCAGGCCACTTCATCTTTTTGTCCGCTTCCAGTGTTCGCAACATTTGCAACAGGGTTCGGTTAAAGCGCTCACATGCACTGTTCCCTTGCGGGTGGTAGGGCGTTGTCCGGGAACGGTCGATCCCATAGAGGCGGTATAGCTCATCCATCATTCATCCTTGGAAGCAGGCCCCCTGGTCAGAATGTATTCGCTTCGGGCACCCATAAATCCGGATGAAATCTTGACAGATGGCCTTGGCTGCGGCTTCTGCCATCTGATCTTTAGTGGGCGTCACTACTGCAAACTTGGTGAAGTGATCAGTCATGACTAGAGATGAGCGGTGTTCGACTAGAACTGTTCGCCAATCTCAAATTCGAGCTGTTTTGGGCGGTGTTCGAGTTGTTCGACGAACCCGAACGATTTGCAAAAAATTCGGCTGTTCGAGGTTATGTTCGATAACTGTTCGTGCACCAAAAGCGTGTCCTGCATGTCTGGTGCTATTTAGAGCACCAATCATGCAGGGATTGTCTGCCACTCACTGTAATGCCACAGCCATGGTGATTGTGGCATTACAGTGATTGCCCAAATCGATGGGAACAGTGCCAACAGTGAAACATGAAAAGCCGGCAATTCAGCAGCGGCATACACCGGTACCCGACAATTTAGAACCGAAAGAATAGAGCTTCACACATAGATTAGATAGATATAAACATGTCAGTCACATATATATGAAGCACAGTGACAGTGTTGCTTACTGTACTTGTCATTTAGTGTAAAGGATTTATTAAAAAAAATAATAGTGTTTTCATGCACCGTCTCTTTAAGAAAGCCGGCCGGCAATTCAGCATCTGTACCCGACAATTTAGAATAGACAGAATAGAGCTTCACACATAGATTAGATAGATAGAAACATGTCAGTCACATATATATGAAGTACAGTGATAGTGTTGGTTACTGTACTTGTCATTTAGTATTAAAATAAAGGATTTATTATTAAAAAAATTGGCGTGGGGTTCCCCTTAATTTTAGGCTCTAGTGGAGGTTAAGCAGACAGCTGGGGCAGATGTTTGAAGCCTGGGAAGGGGGTAATACCCACGGAGCTTCCCAGGCTACTAATATCAGCCCCCAGCTGAATACATAGCCTTTACTAGCTATTAAAATGGGGGACCCCCCAAAAAAAATGACGTGGGGTCCCCCCTAATTTAATAGCTAGCAAAGGCTAGGCAGACAGCTGGGGGCTGATATTAATAGCCCAGGAAAGATGCCATGAATATTGGCCCCCTCCCAGGCTAGAAACACCAGCCGTCAGCCGCCCCAGAAATGGCGCATTCATAGGATGCGCCAATTCTGGCACTTAGCCTCGCTCTTCCACGCTGCCCTGGTGCGGTGGCAGTGGGGTAATAGGGCTGGGGTTGATGTCAGCTTATAATGCCAGCTGACATCAAGCCCAGGTTAGTAATGGATAGGCGTCTATAAGACACCCCCATTACTAACCCCATAGTCAAAGTTAAAAAAAACACAAACACCCAGAATAAAGTCCTTTAATTGAAATAAAGACACAATTCTTTATTGTTCTAAATTAAACCATACTTACCGTCACGCCCATTCCAGCTGAAACCAACGATCTCCTGTAATAAAAATAAAATAATAAAGCAACCTCATCCTTACCTTTCCATGGTTCCCACGACAGCTTCAGCTCTGCTACATCGAGATGACAGGCTGGACCGCAGCAGAACGCCGCCATCCAGCCTGTCATTCCGCAGACACTGAGAAGCGCAGGCTTGCTTGCGCTCTGCAGTGTCTGGCTGTGACGGCATAAAGATGAGACGAGTTCATGTCCAATGAACTCGGCGCACCTCATGCACGTCACTTACAGCGTGGGAGAATTCTCACGCTGAAGCGCTGAGTGCAGGAGAATTCTCCCACGCTGTCAGTGACGTGCAGGAGGTGAGCTGAGTTCATTGGACATGAACTCGTCTCATCTTTATGCCGTCACAGCCAGACACTGCAGAGCGCAAGCAAGCCTGCGCTTCTCAGTGTCTGCGGAATGACAGGCTGGATGGCGGCGTTCTGCTGCGGTCCAGCCTGTCATCTCGATGTAGCAGAGCTGAAGCTGTCGTGGGAACCATGGAAAGGTAAGGATGATGTTGCTTTATTATTTTTCTTTTATTGCAGGAGATCGTTGGCTTCAGCTGGAATGGGCGTGATGGTAAGTATGGTTTAATTTAGAACAATAAAGGATTGTGTCTTTATTTCAATTAAAGGACTTTATTCTGGGTGTTTGTGTTTTTTTTAACTTTGACTATGGGGTTAGTAATGGGGGTGTCTTATAGACGCCTCTCCATTACTAACCTGGGCTTGATGTCAGCTGGCATTATAAGCTGACATCAACCCCAGCCCTATTACCCCCTGCCACCGCTACAGGGCAGCGTGGAAGAGCGAGGCTAAGTGCCAGAATTGGTGCATCCTATGAATGCGCCATTTCTGGGGCGGCTGACGGCTGGTGTTTCTAGCCTGGGAGGGGGCCAATATTCATGGCACCCTTCCTGGGCAATTAATATCAGCCCCCAGCTGTCTGCCTAGCCTTTGCTAGCTATTAAATTAGGGGGGACCCCACGTCATTTTTTTGGGGGGGTCCCCCATTTTAATAGCTAGTAAAGGCTATGTATTCAGCTGGGGGCTCATATTAGTAGCCTGGGAAGCTCCGTGGGTATTACCCCCTTCCCAGGCTTCAAACATCTGCCCCAGCTGTCTGCTTAACCTCCGCTAGAGACTAAAATTAAGGGGAACCCCACGCCAATTTTTTTTAATAATAAATCCTTTATTTTAATACTAAATGACAAGTACAGTAACCAACACTATCACTGTACTTCATATATATGTGACTGACATGTTTCTATCTATCTAATCTATGTGTGAAGCTCTATTCTGTCTGCTATAAATTGTCGGGTACAGATGCTGAATTGCCGGCCGGCTTTTTTAAAGAGACGGTGCATGAAAACACTATTATTTTTTTTAATAAATCCTTTACACTAAATGACAAGTACAGTAAGCAACATTGTCACTGTACTTCATATATATGTGACTGACATGTTTCTACCTATCTAATCTATGTGTGAGGCTCTATTCTGTCTGTTATAAATTGTCGGATACCGCTGCTGAATTGCCGGCCGGCTTTTTTAAAGAGATGGTGCATGAAAACACTAATATTTTTTAAAATAAATCCTTTACACTAAATGACAAGTACAGTAAGCAACACTGTCACAGTACTTCATATATATGTGACTGACATGTTTCTATCTATCTAATCTATGTGTGAAGCTCTATTCTGTCTGTTATAAATTGTCGGATACCGCTGCTGAATTGCCGGCCGGCTTTTTTAAAGAGACAGTGCATGAAAGCACTATTATTTTTTTTAATAAATCCTTTACACTAAATGACAAGTACAGTAAGCAACACTGTCACTGTACTTCATATATATGTGACTGACATGTTTCTATCTATCTAATCTATGTGTGAGGCTCTATTCCTTTTTGTCTAAATTGTCGGGTACCGGTGTATGCCGCTGCTGAATTGCCGGCCGGCTTTTTTAAAGAAAGCGTCTTCTGAGCAGTTTGTCAGCTTTTGGATACCTTTGAAGGTGTTTTCTATGTGTTTCTATGTGTTTTTGTTTGCCTGCCATTGGTTTTAACGGTGTTCGACGGTGTTCTAAGGTGTTCGACGAACAGTTCGACGAACAGTTCCTCGAACATCCCGGTGTTCGACGAACCGAACCGAACCCGAACACTACGGGGGTGGCTCAACACTAGTCATGACTAAACAGTGTCCATAACTGTTGTATGAAGTTCCTACCATCAAGTACTCAATCATCAAGACTTCCAAGGGGACAGAAGTTCGGATGGTCTGAATGGGAGCTCTTTGCTCCGGGGGCTTGTTCAACTCACACTGGCGACATGTTCGGCAGACCCCCTCAACTTCTTGTCGCAGTTGAGGCCAATACACCAGCCGTTGCAACCACCGGAAGGTCTTTTCTACTCCGAAGTGAGCACCTCTTCTATGAGCTTCTTGGGCTAGCTGTGTTGCTAACGCTCCTGGAACTACCACTTGCCAGGTAACATCAAACTCTCGAGGCAGCTGGATTCTTCGGCATAGCAAGCCGTCCTTCAGGAGGAGCCTCTCCCACTGGCCTAGGATTTGTAGGGTAGTTGGAAGTGAAGCGGCTCTGGTTTCCTGGTCGGGTCTCTGATTAAGGGCGACCCATTCTCTCAACTTTGCTATCTCTGGGTCGGATTGCTGCAGATGTATCTATTTGTCTCTTGAACGGCCCAGAATCTGAGTGGGCCTCGGCTCCTCTCTGGTCTCTTGGGCGTCGACCACAGCAGCGGCGAACTGGCTGAAATCCGGGATCTCGTCGCCTTCGAGTTCCTCATCTCTGTCCTTCTTCTGCCCCGCCTGAGTGACCCGGGACAGGGTATCTGCATGTGTGTTCAGGGCTTTTGACCGATAGGAGATTTTATACTGGAATTTGGACATCCTTGCGACCCACCGCTGTTCTAACGCGCCCAGTTTGGCGCTCTCCAAGTGGGCCAAAGGGTTGTTATCTGTCCGCACTTGCACTTCTGACCCTGACAGGTACTCAGCAAATTTCTCGGTCATGGCCCACACCAGTGCCAGTAGCTCCAGCTTAAACGAACTGTAGTTGTCCGGATTCTTCTCCGTATCTCGGAGTGACCTGCTGGCATACGCGATCACTCGCTCTTTCCCTCCTTGTACTTGAGCCAGCACTGCTCCTAGCCCATGCAAGCTTCCATCAGTGTACAACATGAAAGGCTGCGAAAAGTCAGTGTAGGCCAGAATCGGGGCATCTGTTAGCGCCATTTTCAATGCTCGGAATGCCTCTTCTTGTCGTGGGCCTCACTGAATTGGCTGCCGCTTGGCTCCCCCGGCTGTTCCTCTCAGAAATTCATTGAGCGGGATCGCAATCTTAGCGAAGTCTTTAATGAATCTGAGGTAGTATCCAGCAAGCCCCAGGAATGCCCTTAGTTCCCTTAGATTGGCGGGCATGGGCCACTTCTGCATGGCAGCTACTTTCTCCGCAGTGGGGTGCACCCCTGCACTGGACACAGTGTGCCCCAGATATTCAATTTCTCGTTTGAAGAGACGACACTTACGAGGCTTAATTTTCAGGCCGTGCCTTTGTAGCCGTTCTAACACTTGTTCCAATCGGCGGAGATGATCCTCAAACGTTGCGGAATAGATAATTATATCGTCCAGATATATTAAAGTGGCTTTAAAGTTGAGGTCCCCCAAGCATCTCTCCATCAGCCGTTGGAAGGTTCCTGGCGCATTTGTTAGTCCGAACGGCATTCGATTGAACTCAAACAGGCCCATAGGGAGAACAAAAGCTGTCTTCGGACGATCCTTCTCAGCTACTGGGACCTGCCAATAGCCACTGGCCAGGTCGAGGGAGGAGAAGAATTTGGCGCTTCCTAGTGCAGATAGAGACTCTTCGATTCGGGGGAGTGGATAGGAGTCCCGTACTGTACAGGCATTCAGCTTTCGATAGTCTACGCAGAATCTCAGGGTACCGTCCTTCTTTCGGACCAGCACGATCGGAGCCCCCCAGGGGCTCTGGCTTTCACGGATCACACCACTCTGCAACATGTGGGCCAACAGCTCTTTCACCTCCTGGTACATTTGAGGCGGGATCTGACGATATCTCTCTCGGATAGGAGCAGTATTTCCGGTGGGTATTTCGTGCTGAATGTCCCGAGTGCACCCGAAATCGTCTTCATGCTGTGCGAACACTCCCTGATATCGCTGTAGAAGTTGTTCGATCTGCCTTACTTGTCCAGCAGAAAACTCAGTCAGGTTAGCTTCCATTTCTTCCAGGAGGTGGCGTCCAGCAAACGGTTCTCTTCCATGTTCCTGGCTATTGAGGGACTCCTCTAGGGTCCATGGTTTTCCTTCCACAGGTGCCAGCCCTATAGCGTCAGCTCTAGTAAGGGCCTCCGGCATTACGCACACTCGACGCCACCTCTTGTCGGGGCAACAACTGTAAACTGGTGCCACTTAAATTGATGCAGCGCACGGGTACTCGACTGTGCCATACGGTGGCCAGAGGGCGCTTCTTCTCCCTCCATTGGTTCAACTTGAATGTCCATGCCCTCTAAGGACACATGTGCCAGCACCGGCAAAGTGAGTACAGTCTGTCCCACCGGCAGTGTCATTGTGGCTTCGGGCGGTATCGATACCTTACCAAGGTACTGGGAGGTAGTGGGCAACTTTTGAATCTGACTGACCCGCACGAGGTGCTGGAACACTCTCTTGTTAGCTGGGTCTCGAGTGGCGCGGGTCCAGTTGTTTTTGCTACAGCCCTCAGCCAGGAACTGTCCGACTTCTTTCAGCACATTCATGCCGAGGGTTACAATGGGCCCATCGCCTCCGGGCCCGGTGGTCAGTACGATCCCTTTTCGACCGAGGTCCTTTCCTCATGCCCGCATGGACATCCATACTACTCCCGCTACTGGGATAGGTAGTTGATTAGCCGCCACCAGTTTGACAGTGGGTTCCCGGCAGGAACGAGCGACTTCAGGAAAGTGACTTTGGAAGTACGTCTCAGGCATAGTGGTCACTTGAGACCCGGTGTCCATCAAACAGCGGATCCGCTGCCCATTGAATTCAGCCCAGATAATGGGCCTCTCGGAGACAATGTCTTCAGAGCTCCCTCTTCTACTCTCTGAAGCTCGAGACCCCACGGTATGCTCCACAACCGTGGGGCATTTTAATTTAACGGCTGTCCCCTCCTCCTCCTTTTTCGGTTGGGACAGTCTTTGGAGATATGCCCCCTACCTCCGCAGGTCCAGCACTCCGGTCCTCGTTCTGCCGATAGGTCGGGTACATGTCGTGCTAGGGCCGGATAGGAACGTCTTTCTCGTTCTGGTCTCCGTCCGCGTTGAGCAGTATGGTCTGTCGGCAAGGGGGCAGTAGGAGTCTTCCTAATAGAATTCAGCTCACCCCGAATGTCTCGAATTTCCTGACGTATTTCCCGTACCCAATCAGGCTCTTGGTTGGTGAATCCAGTAGCAATTGCTCATGACTTCTAACTGTGGCTTTGAGAATAGGAACTTCTCTCTCCAGGACTCTAGCTTCAGCCCCTACCTCCAGGAAGCCCATATCAGGGCTCAATCGCAGCCGCTCCTTCAGGATCTGCCTCAGGGAAGGGTCTTTCAAGCCAGCAATCAGTTGGTCACGCAACACCTCATCCAATGGTCCCAGTCCTCGGTTCCCATCTCGAGTTTTCTTAGTGATATAGGCCATCACTTCCTGTAATGCATTAACATACTGATTTACTGTCTCATTTTCCCCTTGGACCCGCTGAAACAACCGTAAGCGCAAGTGTCCCAAATCTGTAGTGTCACCGTGCATGTCCTCTAGAATTTTTATCACTTTATCCACGGTGTCACGGTCCCCAGGTGGGCGGTACATCACAGTTTTTCGGGCCTCTCCATCAAGGGTTAGGAGGGCCAGATCCGCCTGGGCTAGAGGGTCAAGGGGATACATACGTAGCATACTTCTCAGTCTTTCTGCCCAGTCCCAAAGTGACATGCCATCCCCTGTAAACTTGGGAAGATGGCTGTCAATAGCCCCCAGGGGTATATGGCTCCGGCCGGACCCAGCCACAGACTGATCCGCCATCTCTGCGTCTGAATGTTGCATCCTGCCGACTACGCCAAATGTAATGCAGGTGCCGGAATGCAACGCACAGAGACACAAGGCGAGAACAGTCAGAGATGTTTGCAAACAGTTTTATACAACAGGTACACTGAAACAAGGGATTAGCAACAAGGGTAATGAACAGTGGTTTGAAATATCAGAAAAATACAAAATTTCTCAAAGTAAGGCGCAGTCTCTTAAAATAAGGCGCAGTCTCTTAAAGTAAGGTGATGCCCTCAAGCATGAGAGACACCACACAAGTTCTTTAACTGTGAATTTGGCCCTAGCGGGGGTCACCGGTTATTCCCGCTAGGCTGTGAGTCTCTTTCCGGATAAATTCAATTAAATCACGCTGTGCTACTTTAGCCCCAACCGTTCCCCTCCCAACCTGAGTACTTAAACCCAATTGTCTCCGGTACCGTGGGTGAGCAGTGGAAGTGACGGCCCTGCTCACGTATGCAGCTTCTCTCTGCTTGGCCGTTGGAGGCAGTCTCTCGAGCCTTGGATAGGGGGGTCCAGGCCTCGTCTGTCGGTGGCCGACGTCGGGTTCCGCGAACTCACTCAGCACTGCGAACAGGTTCCTAGTCTCCTCAGCAGGCACAGCACTCAGGTCACAACTGTGAGGGATCCGGAGCTCTTTTACCGGTGCCCTGCTGGAGCACCTCTCAGGCCTCTGGATTTGGCCTGTCACGCGGGGTTTCTCAGGATGCAGGGAGCACGTCTGCTCCTCTCTGCTGCTTGGCGCCAAAGTCTCCTCAGGTTTGGTGCGCTGGCCTCTTATCTCTCTGAACTCCTTCCTTGAAGTCACCTGATCGGGTCCAGCATCTGAATCTGCCCTCTCTGCAACTTCCCTTGTATATTTTGGTTCCGCTTGACTGTCTCTGGCCAGTAGATGGCAGTCTAGCTCCATCCTTGAAACGTCATGTTGTAGTTCTTTTACAAGCTTTCTTGCTCGTTCTACAGATGCACCATTTCTGGGGCCACTGAGGGCTTTCTCCTGCTTGCACTGGTCTCACTACTCAGTACTAAGTTCTTTTTCCAGGTGCTGGTACATGTCACATGGATGGCACACAGATACACGGATGTCACACGTATGCCACACGGATGTCACATACGTACATAAAGATGGCACACAGACACGGATCTCACCAGTACTGTTTTTTCCTGTACAGGAATCACCACGCTGTGTGAAGGGGGCCTAAAGGAGCGACAGCAGGCAGAATGTGCAGGCGCGGGATTTACTGCTTTGCACATGATGTTAAAGGGATGTCTGAAGAGGAGGAGAAATCTTGTATAAAAAGACCGGAGGCAGTCTTTCCTTCCGAGCAGACTAAGCCCTATAGTCTGGAGGATCAAAGCTATAAAAGCTGATTTTTACTGAACAATGCCACATTCAGGAGGCATATAGGTATGACTAATTTCACCTGTATACAACCTGTATGCCCATATTAATAACTCAAAAGGGCGACCGATTCCCTATAACAATGATATCTTATGAGACTGTTGACAATGGGAAAGCTAGATTGCAGCTGAGTGATGATATGTTCTAAGATTACCGCTGACAATGGGAAAGCCGCTTACAGCGCAGTGATGACACCTTCTGAGACTATTGACGCAAGTAGAGTTTCAGCACAGTGTTGATACTTTCTGAGACTGCTACTACTGCTGATAGGAAAGCTGAGCTGCAAGTCAGCCATGATAAATTCTGAAACTGATGCTAAAAGTGCTGTATTGCAGCTCAATAATAATACGTTCTGAGACTATTATTGACGCTGGGGAAGCTGGTTGGCTGCTCATTTAAGATACTTTCTGAGATTATTGCTGACACTTAGATTAGAAATTATATATTTTGGCATTGCTGATAACCCTAGGAAAGAAGCTTGGTTAGTTGTTGCACAGGGATGAAACTGCAGCTGATGTTCAGAAACTGAGTTGCACCATGTGAATTATGCAAATAATTATTCGGAAGGAAGAGGACTTGATCTTCTGGTGCCACCTATTGTATGTAACAATCTTAAAAGTCAATATTGACCCTTTAGGGAGCCTTGCCACAAGACTTAGGATGAGAAGTCAAACGGGAAACTCCATTTGCAGACACATGTTTTGGGATGTTACCCCACATCAGTGCAAAGCAGGAGATCTGCTTTGGCTGTATGGGAGGCCTCTGACTGGTGGTCTAAGGAGTAATGTTTCTCCTTGCAGAGAGTGACATACCTGACATGCCAGGAAAAGGAGGCTTATAGGCCATGCATACTCCTCTGGGAATTTATATTAAATCGCCTCTTGAGAAGGAAGAGGACTTTATCTCTGGTGCCACCTATTGGATGTAGCAATCTAATATTGATTGCACGTTCTTGGAGAGTTGTTCACACTGTTGCAGCTCAGGGATGATACTTTGAGAACGCTGCTGACAATGGGAAAGCTGGGCTGCATCTAATTGATGATACATTCTGAGACTATTGTTGACATTTGCAATGCTGGGTGGCTGCTGAGTAAATATACTTTCCGAGACTGCTACTGACATTTGGAAAGCTTGGTTACCATTATTATTTAACAGCCCTTGGCTCAATCTCGAGCCATGCCGACTTGATGGATGAACGATCTGTAAGAAGATCGATCTTGTGCAAGCTTAGATGGGTCACCAGGGTCTTCTCCGCCATTATCTTGATAGTATCAAGCCATCGGGTTGCTGGTCTTCCACTTCGCCTTGCTCCTTCTATTCTTCTGACAATGATGTCCTTCTCCAGTGATTGCTCTCTTCGTTTGATGTGTTAAAAGTAGGAAAGTCATAGTTTGGTGATCCTTGCTTCATTTCTGGCTTGACTTGAGCTTGGTTACAGCCCGGTAATCATACCGTACATCCTGAGGCTGCTCTGAACTATAAGTTTAGCATTCTATCCATGAACTTGGAAGCTAAGAAGGTTTTAGTTTGCCATAAGCCTGTATTTATCAGTAAAAATTCTGAATTTGTGTGCTCTCCCATTTTAAATAAAACTAAAGCCAGGACATTGTCTCAATGGCGAAGGGATTTATTGGTTGTATCAATGTTTATAATCTATTCTATCATTGAGTTTAAAAGTAATGTTATTGGAAAAGCGCTTTTATATTGTGAGAACTGACACACAAGTAAGATAGACAGCCAAGTGACAGCCTCTTTGGCAGTCTAAGAGGGTATAAATGGCATCTGGTGGCCAATCATTATTCATATTTCAGACCATTCTCATGCCATTATTGAGGCCATTGATGTAAGTCCAAACTGGATGAACTTTGACCATTCATAAATTATGTCACTTAAATGGCTCCATCCCCTCTTGCATTCTGAGTGCTTTTTCCACGTTGAATATTTGGAGGTTACATAGTTGATTCCACACATGTCTTTACTGACAAATTTTGTCGCCTTTTCGAGGGGCTTCAGTAGGTGACACACATTCCTTATAAACTGCCAATGTCAGATCTTGAATTAACCCACACTCCAATTTGCCTGCTGCATGATGTGATCCATCCCTACTTTATGTTACTCGTACAGACCCTGCAACATTTACAGCATTGAATTTAAATGTTGCAAACTAAATGGCTATCTGGCAGACTGTTTCATCTTTTGGGCGTGCTTTGCCACATATGTGTCACGCCAGGTGTGAGTGCAACACAGAGGGGAAAGGGAGCCCAGACTCTAGGGAAAGAGGGAAGAGGTGACCTCCTAATCTGGACTAGCATTACCCTGTCTCCCTCTAACGTCCCTATACAGCCTCCGCAGCTGTTGCCAATCATGTGCCTCGCCCTATTATCCCTGGTGTAAGGCTATAGCTGGGGGTGGAAGGAGATGAGCACTAGTAACCTCCGCTACCACCTTAAAGACAAAAGGGGAAGACAACACAGGGGAACAACAACTCAGCTTTAGAAGAAACTCCAAAAGGGCACACGGCCTCAAGACTCCAGAGAGGACGTGATGCTGCTTCAGCCAAGTTCCAAGTAGAAATGAGTATAACCGGCGACGCCCGCCTAGACACACCAGGTGTATATATACCCAGACTAAAGGGAGGTAGTTGCTGGGTCCTAAACATAGCCTCCTATCTAGGCAGATGTCTGCATTGCCAAACGTGGAGACCTCCTACAAACCACGGCAGGGCGACTGTCTGTCACCACTGACACACCCGTGACAATATAATCATTTAAAATGAGCTGACATATTCCTGGCCATAGCTATGGAAAAAATATTGACCAATTAAAATCAAGACATGGGTCATGCATGGAGCATGAGTTACTTTGCCTGACTATAAGGCAGCAAGAAGGTGACATGCATCATGACAAGTCTGAGTTTCAGTCAATGTGGAGCCATGTGGTTCCAGCCAGTGTTAATGGCCACTTGATTCACTGCAGCCACTCGTACTCCTCATTGCCAAGACCGCTTGGTAATGCTTTACCTTGCATGAGCAAAAGAATGAGGGCTCTGTGACATGTCCTGTGCCTGTTGAGGACGGGCTAATGTCAGTTGAGTAGGATCCAGAGAAGTTGTAGGAGGAGACAGATATCAGTCTTCTGGTGGTGGAAACAGATGTGGCTCCCAGTTGCTTAGGCCTCACCACCCGTCCCAGTTGCAGTGGTGCATTGCTGCCGCAAAACAACATCCACCCAGTGAGCCATGAAACTCACGTATTGTTCATGCTCATAGTTGCTGATCCAAGTTTCTACAGTGCCTTGCACTTCAGAGCTCAAAGACAAAAGAAAGGAGCAGCCTGAATTCTCCTACATGCGAGAACGGACAGAGGGAACCGCTTTATGCAAGAGATAATTGCAGCTGAGTATTTTCCATCAAGGCTGAGTGCAATTCTCAAAAGGCAGCAGATTCCACAAGATGGTACTGCAGCAATTGCACCACTGTACTGCGCTGTGTCAAACCAGCACATGGCTTGGAGCGCCCACTGGTGTTCTTGAAAAAACACTCAGGAATACATGTGGCCATTTTGAAGAAACTCAAAGTATAAGATCAGTGCCATTTTTTTAAGACATTTGACATCTCTTTTCATTGCATTGGCGTCGCGGCCATTTTGAGGGAGACCAAAGTATAAGACCGGCGCCATTGATTTGAGTGACATCCCCTCTACTATGTGGACATGTTTTTTAAGCCATGAGTATGGAGTGACTGCCACTGATGATGCAATCACATGGCGACCTGCTCAGTATTGGCTGCATACAATAGACAGGTTTGTAAACATACATGTTACATGGGTATATGTCTCTGACCCTGTTCTAATACATGCACATTGGCCGAGCATTATGGAAGCTCAGATTGGCTTCCACAATCATAATGATGAGTGTGGTCTGATGCCAGAAGGGGAGGTTATAAAGAGTTTATTTGGCCATTTTGGTTTGCACTTGCCTCAGTCCCCTGATGAAGCCTGTAAAGGTGAAACATGTTGGGGAGGCTCTTTCTCTATTTTATTAGCACCTTGTTCCTCTGGTCACTAGACATTACACAATAATATACAATCTCTGATGGTACATAATGGGCTGCCTTTTACTTTATGCTAGTTATACAATGTGAGGCTATAGGAGCTGTTACTTATGTGGCTACAGATAGGTAGTTCCGTCCATATGTACAGTACAAATGTATGACTCCACCAGGGCAGCAATGCGACCACTTGGGATACATTATAACATAGGTAGGACCAATAAGGAGAAGAGTGTAATGTTAATGTGCACCTTAACGTTTGATCCTTATATTTTTAATTTAAAAATTAAAGGTTATGTTTTATTTTGGATTTGTTATATCTCAGATCAAACAATTCACAGTCACACAGACTATAAAGGTCCAGCACCTCCCTATTTATTAATTGAATCTTTGGATTTCTATTCACAGACTGAGACTATCACTCGCATTTTCAATCTGGTACATGAGCACTGTAGTCGTACAGCAGAATCACATTAGGCTTTTTTCTATCCTTATGTGTAGTGAGTTGTGCGCTCCGATGTTCTATCTGTCACAATTCCTCTGTTCAGTGAGTGATTATTTTCCTATGAAAATTGGGTCATCCTGAGTTGTCAGTGTTTTGATTGACAGCTTGGCTGTCCAATCTGTGACTAGGAGGTGCGGGACATTCTCCAGGTGTTCTCTCTTCTGGAGATTGCCCAGCTACTTAACTGGACTGTCTGCCTCTAATCCCTGCCAGACGTAGTTTGTGCTTCCTGGTGAGTGTTTGCCTGATTCTGTTGTTCTGAGTTCTGATCTTCTGCTGCCTGACCCTTTGGACCGTGTTCTGGCTGTCTTGTTCTTTTGCTTTGATCCGCTATTTCCTGGCATTTTGACCCCAGACCGTGACCTGACTTATACCTTTCTCTTTTCCTTTGGTTTTCTACATTCTCTCTTGGTACTGACCCCGGAACGTCTGACTTCTCTGCCTCACGGTCTGATCGTGAGTAATGACTAGCGTCACACTATATTTACACAGTAGAAGAATAAAATGGCGCTCCTTGGTCGGCTTTGATCTTGTATAATGACTATGATAGCTCCCCTGATAGACTGTGCTATACCATGTGATTTTGTAGCTACAAGGCAATATGAGGAACCCCACATGGCTGCGCCACATTATTAGTTCGCTCTATGAGTCTTCAAAAGTTTGTCAAATGGCGCCAACATTTTTTTAGTTCAAGTCACAATAATTAAACCACAGAGCATTCAAATACAAGGGGACCTGTGCATGCGAGGAAATTCTACTCAAAGTTGATTCTCCATGGATTGATCCACTCATCTTTAGTAAAGTCATCTCATTTTCGTTAGGTATTAAAGACATTATTGATAGCTTTCTTATTCTGCTCAAGGTCCAGATAACATAGATTGGAAGATTTAATTGTTTCATATCTGGATGGATTTTGCCTCATAAGCTAGCACTGTTAGGGCTACATGGCAAGCGCACTGTTAGGGCTAGATTCCAAGGGCACCATGAGGGCTACATGGCTAACGTACCATTAGGGCTACATGTCAAGGGCACTGTTATGGCTACATGGCAAGTGTATTGTCATGGCTACATGGAAAGTGTACTGTTAGGGCTAGATTCCAAGGTCACCATCAGGGCTACATGGCTAATATACCATTAGGGCTACATGGCAAGTGCACTGTTAGGGCTACATTCCAAGGGCACCATCAGGGCTACATGGCTAATATATCTTTAGGACTACATGGCAAGGGCACAGTTAGAGCTATATGGCAAGTGCACTGTTATAGCTACATGGCAAGTGCATCGTAAGGGCTACATGGCAAGTGTACTGTTAGGGCTACATGGCAAGTGCATTGCATGATAAGGGCTACATGGCAAGTGCACTGTTAGGGTTACATGGCAAGTGCATTGTCAGGGCTACATGGCAAGTTCACCATCAAGGCTACATTGCAAGTGCACTGTTCGGGCTACATTGCAAGTGCACTTTTAGGGCTATATGGCAAGTGCACTGTCAGGGATAGATGGTAAGGGCACTGTTAGGGCTACATGGCAAGTGCACTGTTACGGCTACATTCCAAGGGCACCATCAGGGCTGCATGGCTAATATACCTTTAGGACTACATGGCAAGGGCACTGTTAGAGCTACATGGCAAGTGCACTGTTATAGCTACATGGCAACTGCATCGTCAGGGCTACATGGCAAGTGTACTGTTAGGGCTATGTGGCAAGTGCATTGCATGATAAGGGCTACATGGCAAGTGCATTGTCAGGGCTACATGGAAAGTGTACTGTTAGGGCAATATGGCAAGTGCATCATAAGGGCTACATAGCAAGGGCACTGTTAGGGCTACATGGCAAGTGCACTGTTAGGGCTACGTGGCAAGTGCATTGTCAGGGCTACATGGCAAGTGTACTGTTAGGGCTATATGGCAAGTGCATCGCATGATAAGGGCTACATGATAAGTGCACTCTTAGGGCTACATGGCAAATTCACTATCAAGGTTACACTGCAAGTGCACTGTTAGAGCTACATTGCAAGTGCACTTTTCGGGCTATATGGCAAGTGCACTGTCAGGGATAGATGGTAAGGGCACTGTTAGGGCTACATGACAAGTGCACTGTTAGGGCTACATTCCAAGGGCACCATGGCTAATATACCTTTAGGGCTACATGGCAAGGGCACTGCTAGAGCTTTATGGCAAGTGCACTGTTATAGCTACATGGCAAGTGCATCGTCAGGGCTACATGGCAAGTGTACTGTTAGGGCTATATGGCAAGTGCATTGCATCATAACGGCTACATGATAAGTGCACTGTTAGGGCTACATGGCAAGTTCACCGTTAAGATTGTAAATGTTTTGCTTCACCTAATGATAGTGAATATGGTATCACTGTAATCTAAGAGGCTTCGAATTTCAGCCAACTGCAGGGTCAGGGTTGCACTAACTTACAAGTCACAACAGCACAATATTCATTATTGTTGATTATGATGTAACAGTGCAACATTGTGATCTGAAGCTGCTAAATCAATGTGTAGCCTAAGGCTATGTTCACATGTTGCGTTTTTGCTGGGTTTTTTTATGCAAATTTTAAGTTGCGTTTTAAAGTATCAGCAAATGCTATGAGATTCCAGAAATCTTATGCACAAACATTGATTTTTTTTTTCTGACTGATTTGACAAACTGCTGCGTTTGTGCAAACTGCGGCATGTCACTTCTTGCAGCATTTTTGCAGCATTTTTTCACCTATAGAAAGCAATGGGTGAATGCAAAAATGCAACAAAAACGCAGAAAAAAACACAGGTATCAGGTTTTACCACATTTTTAGTGCTAAAACCTTAAGGAAGTTGCATCATCTCTTTTGGGGGGCACTAAACTTTATCAGTATGCATAAGAGACAATAAAAACTCACCAAAAAAAAAAAGAAAACGCAGCAAATATGCAGCAAAAACTTAGTAAAACCTGCTTTTTTGAAGCTGCGAAGAGAGCAGACAGAGACATTCTGATGCAAGTTCTCCTGAAACAACAACGAAACGGCTTAACGGTGAAAATCTGTCTTCACTGAATAAAGATTTTACCACTGAATACAAAGTTTAGAGAGAGAAAGCAGCAGATTCCTCTGATAAGATCTATGACAAAAGTTTATCATCTACATTTGTATTATTGATTTATGAAAAAAATTAAATAAAGCAACAGTTACTCTTACATGTGTCTTAACCAGCGCCTTTAGCGATCAATCTGCTCTCTTACCATAAAAGTTTAATTCCATAAATAAACTTCTAAAGAGTCACAAAAATTACATTTCTATGATTAGCAGCATTTTTTAATTATTTCCTCTTGTAGTCAAAGTATTTGCACAATATGGTCATTAAAGGAAAACTGTCGGCAGGTTTTTCTATGGAATCTGAGGACAGCGTGAGGTGTGGGCAAAAACTCTGAATGGGTCACTTTTTAGGTTGTGTGCTGTTGTTTACTTATAATGAAGGTTTTATCACTAGGAGATTATCATTGCCGGTTCTGATGCTCACGTGACTGCTAGTCTGACCAAGCCCTCTCCTGTGATAAGCAGCTCACTGTCAATAGACAATGTACATGGATAGCTGTGGTGTGGGCGGGGTTAGCTGTGGTGTGGGAGGGGTTAGCTGTGGTGTGGGTGGGGATAGATGTGGTGTGGGTGGGGTTAGCTGTGGTATGGGGGGGTTAGCTGTGGTGTGGGTGGGGTTAGCTGTGGTGTGGGTGGGGTTAGCCGTGGTATGGGCGGGGTTAGCTGTGGTGTGGGTGGGGTTAGCTGTGGTGTGGGTGGGGTTAGCCGTGGTATGGGCGGGGTTAGCTGTGGTGTGGGTGGGGTTAGCTGTGGTATGGGCGCGGTTAGCTGTGGTGTGGGTGAGGTTAGCTGTGGTGTGGGTGGGGATAGCTGTGGTGTGGGAGGGGTTAGCTGTGGTGTGGGTGGGGATAGATGTGGTGTGGTTGGGGTTAGCTGTGGTATGGGCGGGGTTAGCTGTGGTGTGGGTGGGGTTAGCTGTGGTGTGGGTGGGGTTAGCCGTGGTATGGGCGGGGTTAGCTGTGGTGTGGGTGGGGTTAGCTTTCTCAGCTCTGCTGCATTGCTTAATCTTAAAAACTCTGATTGTGTCACAAATGCTGCACCCAGTAAACTAAGTGATACATCTTGGATTCAGGATCTCTTTGCATACATCATGCTGCTGTCAGATTACATAGCAAATACCTGCTGACAAATTTTCTTTAAAATACGTACTGTTAGGTGCATTCTCCATTTCCAGGGTCTTTCTGATCCTCTTCTGCACCACGTGGCCTCAGTTCTGACTACCTGGATCACATAGTTACACAGGTTGAAAAAAGACCCAGGTCCATCAAGTTCAACCTTCCTCCACCAATCACATGACGACTTCAGTATGGACTAGAAGTTGCATTCTCAATGTAAGTTTATTGGAGCCCTGAGTCTTACAGGGTTACATTCAGTTTCCTACAGAAGACGCCACGTGAGCCGGTTAGTCAAAACTGCGCTGACATGGCGCAAAAGAGGATCGAAACACGGCCGAGAATGGAAGAAAGTGTCGATCGGTAAGTATTTCATGTGAATACATGGACTTCATTTCAAAGTCAAAAACATCTTTACGACGGCTCCTTTCACGTCTCTGTTGTTCAGACTGTAAATGAAAGGATTTAACATAGGAGATAAAATGACATAAACTATGGAGACGTATTTCTGCTGGTCTGAAGAGGCATCTGTAGAAGGTCCTAAATATGTGACCATTCCGGAGCCAAAGTACAAAGCCACCACCGCGATGTGGGAGCTGCATGTGGAAAAAGCCTTAGACCGTCCTGCGGAGCTGACCTTCACTACAGAAGATATGATGCAGATATAGGACACTAGAATAATAATGAAGGGGAAGAGAAGAGAGATGAAACCAGAAATAAATATGTAAATCTTATTATGACGAATATCGCTACACGCCAGCTTAATCACCGATAGGGCCTCACACAAGAAATGGTTGACCTTGTTAGGGTAGCACAACGTTACCGGCATTGCTACTGATGGAAGAAAGACAATAAGAAAGCTAAATATCCACACAAAAGCTGTAAGACGATGGCAAACGTTCCACCTCATGGCAATAGGATAGTGGAGGGGATGGCAGATGGCCACATATCGATCGTAGGCCATAGTGGCGAGAAGTAAACACTCATTGGCTCCTATCCATAGTAGGAGGAAAATTTGCAAACTACAAGCGATGAGAGAGATGGTTCTCTGGGCAGAGATGAGGTCCATCAGTAACTTGGGGACAGCACAGGAAATGTTACATAAATCTATGAAGGACAGGTTAGCTAGGAAGAAATACATCGGGATGTGTAGGTGAGGATCGGTGATGATCGTACATATTATAAGAATGTTTCCGAAAGCTGTCACGACATAGATAATGAAGAAAACCAAAAACAGCAACATGCTTATTCTCCTACTATCGGTAAAACCAAGAAGAATTAGCTCAGTGTCAATAGTCTGATTTCTCACAGCCATCAAATGATATAGGGGAAAATAGGTAAGTGTAAGAAATCACAGACTAGTCACTCCCGCGACATCTTCAACTTTCGTAATGGTCATCGCCCCATTAATGATGTTGCCTTCTTAGGGAGAGTTTTAGAGTTTCTTTTCCTATTTTGCATTTGAGGCTTTAATAATAAATCCAGCAAAAACATTTTCCCAAAGCTAAAAAAAAAAGTACAAACAAATGACATGACATGATTGTCGATCAATCACCTCCACCCAACGAGTTTCACCATCTCGACTTCCTCAGAAGCTAAAAAGAAGGACAAATTGAGGACAATGCCATACAAGAAGAACAAGGGAGTTTGAGTTGATTTTGTTTAATATCCATTCAATTAATTTTTCAAATTGGAAAAATGGAAAAAAAGATTTGAATAAAATAATTAAATTTCAAGTTGAAGTCCGCATAGAATAACCAGCTCAAGAATTAAAGATTTTGCTAAATTTAATGTCACAAAAAGTTGTAGCTACAGTAGATCATGATCCCTTATCAAACAACTAGATGGTGGCCCGATTCTAACGCATCGGGTATTCTAGAAAATGTATTCAGCCGACCGGGCGCGACTAATCAGCGAAGCAGTATTTAAATGGGTTGTGCACTACTTTAAATTAACCCCCCAATGTATCCCCCCGGGGCCCCTAATGAATTTTGGAGGACCGGAGAGCGAGGCCGCCATTCGGGGTACTTCTGCTGCGAGCAGCTGGGAGATGACCGGCTAGTACAGGGTGAGCGGGTGAGCGTGTGAGGGAGATGACCGGCTAGCACAGGGTGAGCGGGTGAGCGTGTGAGGGAGATGACCGGCTAGCACAGGGTGAGCGGGTGAGCGTGTGAGGGTGAGCGGGTGAGGGTGTGCGTGTGAAGGTGTGCGTGTGAGGGTGAGCGTGTGAGGGTGTGCGTGTGAGGGTGTGCATGTGAGGGTGAGCGTGTGAGGGTGAGCGTGTTAGGGTGAGCATGTGAGGGTGAGCGTGTGAGGGTGAGCGTGAGCGTGTGAGGGTGTGCTTGTGAGGGTGAGCGTGTGAGGGTGAGCGTGTGAGGGTGAGCATGTGAGGGTGAGGGTGTGAGGGTGTGAGCGTCTGAGGGTGTGAGCGTGTGAGGGTGAGGGTGTGAGGGTGTGAGCGTGTGAGGGTGTGAGCGTGTGAGGGTGAGCGTGTGAGGGTGAGCATGTGAGGGTGAGCATGGGAGCCTGTGAGGGTGAGGATGAGCGTGTGAGGGTGAGCGTGTGAGGGTGAGCATGTGAGGGTGAGCGGGTAAGGGTGAGTGGGTGAGGGTGAGCGGGTGAGCATGTGAGGGTGAGCGTGTGAGCGTGTGAGGGTGTGAGCGTGTGACGGTAAGCATGTGAGGGTGAGCGTGAGCGTCTGAGGGTGTGCATGTGAGGGTGAGCGTATGAGGGTGAGCATGTGAGGGTGTGAGGGTGAGCATGTGAGGGTGAGGGTGAGGATGAGCGTGTGAGGGTGAGCGTGTGAGGGTGAGCGTGTGAGGGTGAGCGTGTGAGGGTCAGCGGGTAAGGGTGAGCGGGTGAGGGTGAGCGGGTGAGCGTGTGTGGGTGTGAGCGTCTGAGGGTGAACGTCTGAGGGTGAGCGTCTGAGGTTGAGCGTCTGAGGGTGAGGGTGTGCGGTTGAGGGTGTGCGTGTGAGGGTGAGCGTGTGAGGGTGAACGTGTGAGGGTGTGAGCGTCTGAGGGTGTGAGCGTGTGAGGGTGAGCGTGTGAGGGTGCGCGTGTGAGGGTGAGCATGTGAGGGTGAGCGTGGGAGCGTGTGTGGGTGAGCGTGGGAGCGTGTGAGGGTTGGAGCATCTGATGGTGAGCGTCTGAGGGTGAGCGTCTGAGGGTGTGAGGGTGAGCGTCTGAGGGTGAGCATCTGAGGGTGAGCGTCTGAGGGTGAGCGCCTGAGAGTTTGAGGGTGAGCGTCTGAGGGTGAGCGTCTTAGGTTGAGGGTGTGCGTGTGAGGGTGAGCGTGTGAGGGTCAGCATGTGAGGGTGAGCGTGTGAGGGTCAGCATGTGAGGGTGAGCGTGTGAGGGTGAGCGTGTGAGCTAAATTTAATGTCACAAAAAGTTGTAGCTACAGTAGATCATGATCCCTTATCAAACAACTAGATGGTGGCCCGATTCTAACGCATCGGGTATTCTAGAAAATGTATGCAGCCGACCGGGCGCGACTAATCAGCGAAGCAGTGTTTAAATGGATTGTGCACTACTTTAAATTAAACCCCCAATGTATCCCCAGGGGGCCCCTAATGAATTTTGGAGGACCGGAGACCGAGGCCGCCATTCGGGGTACTTCTGCTGCGAGCAGCCGGGAGATGACCGGCTAGTACAGGGTGAGCGTGCGAGCGTGTGAGGGAGATGACCGGCTAGCACAGGGTGAGCAGGTGAGCGTGTGAGGGTGAGCGTGTGAGGGTGTGCGTGTGAAGGTGTGCGTGTGAGGGTGAGCGTGTGAGCGTGTGAGGGTGTGCGTGTGAGGGTGTGCATGTGAGGGTGAGCGTATGAGGGTGAGCGTGTGAGGGTGAGCGTGAGCGTGCTCGGGTGTGCTTGTGAGGGTGAGCGTGTGAGGGTGAGCGTGTGAGGGTGAGCGTGAGCGTGTGAGGGTGTGCTTGTGAGGGTGAGCGTGTGAGGGTGAGCGTGTGAGGGTGAGCATGTGAGGGTGAGCGTGTGAGGGTGAGCATGTGAGGATGAGCGTGTGAGGGTGAGCATGTGAGGGTGAGCGTGTGAGGGTGAGCGGGTAAGGGTGAGTGTGAGGGTGAGCGGGTGAGCGTGTGAGGGTAAGCGTGTGAGGGTGTGAGCGTGTGAGGGTGTGAGCGTGTGAGGGTGAGCATGTGAGGTTGAGCATGTGAGGGTGAGCGTGAGCATCTGAGGGTGTGCGTGTGAGGGTGAGCGTGTGATGGTGAGCGTGTGAGGGTGAGCGTGTGGGGGTGAGCGTGTGAGGATGAGGGTGAGCATTTGAGGGTGAGCGTGTGAGGGTGAGCGGGTAAGGGTGAGCGGGTGAGGTTGAGCAGGTGAGGGTGAGTGGGTGAGCGGGTGAGCGTGTGAGAGTGTGAGGGTGAGCGTCTGAGGGTGAGTGTCTGAGGGTGAGCATCTGAGGGTGAGCTTCTGAGGGTGAGCGTCTGAGGGTGAGGGAGTGCAGTTGAGAGTGTGCGTGTGAGGGTGAGCGTGTGAGGGTGAGCGTGTGAGGGTGAGCATGTGAGGGTGAGGATGAGCGTGTGAGGGTGAGGGTGAGCGTGTGAGGGTGAGGGTGAGCGTGTGAGGGTGAGAGTGTGAGGGTCAGCGGGTAAGGGTGAGTGTGAGGGTGAGCGGGTGAGCGTGTGAGGGTAAGCGTGTGAGGGTGTGAGCGTGTGAGGGTGTGAGCGTGTGAGGGTGAGCATGTGAGATTGAGCATGTGAGGGTGAGCGTGAGCATCTGAGGGTGTGCGTGTGAGGGTGAGCGTGTGATGGTGAGTGTGTGAGGGTGAGCGTGTGAGGGTGAGCGTGTGAGGATGAGGGTGAGCGTTTGAGGGTGAGCGTGTGAGGGTGAGCGGGTAAGAGTGAGCGGGTGAGGTTGAGCAGGTGAGGGTGAGTGGGTGAGGGTGAGCGGGTGAGCGTGTGAGAGTGTGAGGGTGAGCGTCTGAGGGTGAGTGTCTGAGGGTGAGCATCTGAGGGTGAGCTTCTGAGGGTGAGCGTCTGAGGGTGAGGGAGTGCAGTTGAGGGTGTGCGTGTGAGGGTGAGCGTGTGAGGGTGAGCGTGTGAGGGTGAGCATGTGAGGGTGAGGGTGAGGATGAGCGTGTGAGGGTGAGGGTGAGCGTGTGAGGGTGAGGGTGAGCGTGTGAGGGTGAGAGTGTGAGGGTCAGCGGGTAAGGGTGAGCGGGTGAGAGTGAGCGGGTGAGCGTGTGTGGGTGTGAGCGTCTGAGGGTGAGCGTCTGAGGGTGAGCATCTGAGGGTGAGCGTCTGAGGGTGAGGGTGTGCGGTTGAGGGTGTGCGTGTGAGGGTGAGCGTGTGAGGGTGAGCGTGTGAGGGTGTGAGCGTCTGAGGGTGTGAGCGTCTGAGGGTGTGAGCGTGTGAGGGTGAGCGTGGGAGGGTGTGAGGGTGAGCATGTGAGGTTGAGCGTGGGTGCGTGTGAGGGTGTGAGGGTGAGCGTCTGAGGGTGAGCATCTGAGGGTGAGCGTCTGAGGGTGAGCGTCTGAGAGTTTGAGGGTGAGCGTCTGAGGTTGAGGGTGTGCGTGTGAGGGTGAGCATGTGAGGGTGAGTGTGTGAGGGTCAGCATGTGAGGGTGAGCGTGTGAGAATGAGCGTGTGAGGGTGAGCGTGTGAGCTAAATTTAATGTCATAAAAAGTTGTAGCTACAGTAGATCATGATCCCTTATCAAACAACTAGATGGAGGCCCGATTCTAACGCATCGGGTATTCTAGAAAATGTATGCAGCCGACCGGGCGCGACTAATCAGCGAAGCAGTATTTAAATGGGTTGTGCACTACTTTAAATTAACCCCCCAATGTATCCCCCCGGGGCCCCTAATGAATTTTGGAGGACCGGAGAGCGAGGCCGCCATTCGGGGTACTTCTGCTGCGAGCAGCCGGGAGATGACCGGCTAGTACAGGATGAGCGGGTGAGGGTGTGAGGGAGATGACCGGCTAGCACAGGGTGAGCGGGTGAGCGTGTGGGGGTGAGCGGGTGAGGGTGTGCATGTGAAGGTGTGCGTGTGAGGGTGAGCGTGTGAGCGTGTGAGGGTGTCCGTGTGAGGGTGTGCATGTGAGGGTGTGCGTGTGAGGGTGTGCGTGTGAGGGTGAGTGTGTGAGGGTGAGCATGTGAGGGTGAGCGTGAGCGTGTGAGGTTGTGCTTGTGAGGGTGAGCGTGTGAGGGTGAGCGTGTGAGGGTGAGCGTGTGAGGGTGTGCTTGTGAGGGTGAGCGTGTGAGGGTGAGCATGTGAGGGTGAGCGTGTGAGGGTGAGGGTGAGCATGTGAGGGTGAGGATGAGCGTGTGAGGGTGAGTGTGTGAGGGTGAGCGTGTGAGGGTGAGCGGGTAAGGGTGAGTGTGAGGGTGAGCGGGTGAGCGTGTGAGAGTAAGCGTGTGAGGGTGTGAGCGTGTGAGGGTGTGAGCATGTGAGGGTGAGCATGTGAGGTTGAGCGTGAGCATCTGAGGGTGTGCGTGTGAGGGTGAGCGTGTGAGGGTGAGCGTGTGAGGGTGAGCGTGTGAGGATGAGGGTGAGCGTTTGAGGGTGAGCGTGTGAGGGTGAGCGGGTAAGGGTGAGCGGGTGAGGTTGAGCAGGTGAGGGTGAGCGGGTGAGGGTGAGCGGGTGAGCGTGTGAGAATGTGAGGGTGAGCGTCTGAGGGTGAGCGTCTGAGGGTGAGCATCTGAGGGTGAGCGTCTGAGGGTGAGCGTCTGAGGGTGAGGGAGTGCAGTTGAGGGTGTGCGTGTAAGGGTGAGCGTGTGAGGGTGAGCGTGTGAGCGTCTGAGGGTGTGAGCGTGTGAGGGTGTGAGCGTGTGAGGGTGAGCGTGTGAGGGTGTGAGGGTGAGCATGTGAGGGTGAGCTTGGGAGCGTGTGAGGGTGAGCGTGGGAGCGTGTGAGGGTGAGAGTCTGAGGGTGAGCGTGTGTGGGTGAGCGTGTGAGGGTGAGCGTAGGAGCGTGTGAGGGTGAGAGTCTGAGGGTGAGCGTGTGCGGGTGAGCGTCTGAGGGTGAGAGGGTGAGCGTGTAAGGGTGAGCGTGTAAGGGTGAGCGTCTGAGGGTGAGCGTGTGAGGATGAGGGTGAGTGTGTGGGGGTGAGCGTGTGAGGGTGAGCGTGTGAGGATGAGGGTGAGCGTGTGAGGGTGTGTTTGTGAGGGTGTGCGTGTGAGGGTGAGCGTGTGAGGGTGAGCGTAGGAGCGTGTGAGGGTGAGCGTGGGAGCATGTGAGGGTGAGCGTCTGAGGGTGAGTATCTGAGGGTGTGCATGTGAGGGTGAGAGTGTGAGGGTGAGCATGTGAGGGTGAACATATGAGGGTGTGAGCTTGTGAGCGTGTGAGGGTGAGGGTCTGAGGGTGAGCATCTGAGGGTGAGCATGTGAGGGTGAGAGTGTGAGGGTGAGCATGTAAGGGTGAACATATGAGGGTGTGAGCTTGTGAGCGTGTGAGGGTGAGCGTGTGAGGGTGAGCATGTGAGGGTGAGCGTGTGAGGGTGGGAGCGTGTGAGGGTGAGCGTGGGATGGTGAGCGTGGGAGCGTGTGAGGGTGAGCGTGGGAGCATGTGAGGGTGAGCGTCTGTGGGTGAGCATCTGAGGGTGAGCATGTGAGGGTGAGAGTGTGAGGGTGAGCATGTGAGGGTGAACATATGAGGGTGTGAGCTTGTGAGCGTGTGAGGGTGAGCGTGTGAGGGTGAGCGTGTGAGGGTGAGCGTGTGAGGGTGAGCGTATGAGGGTGAGCGTGTGAGGGTGGGAGCGTGTGAGGGTGAGCGTGGGAGGGTGAGCGTGGGAGCGTGTGAGGGTGAGCGTGGGAGCTTGTGAGGGTGAGCGTGTGAGGGTGAGCGTGTGTGGGTGAGCGTGTGTGGGTGAGCGTCTGAGGGTGAGAGGGTGAGCGTGTAAGGGTGAGCGTGTAAGGGTGAGCGTCTGAGGGTGAGCGTGTGAGGATGAGGGTGAGTGTGTGGGGGTGAGCGTGTGAGGGTGAGCGTGTGAGGATGAGGGTGAGTGTGTGGGGGTAATTGTGTGGGGGTGAGCGTGTGAGGGTGAGAGTGTGAGCAGGTGAGCGGGTGAGGGCGAGAGTGTAAATTTGGCGCCAACATCGCTGATTGGTCGCGGCCGGTGGCATCGCCGCTGCCCTCCATGCGTCAGATGAGCCGCTAACGGCCGCTATCTTGTTCTGAAATCCCATGTCACTGATTGGCCGCGGCCGGACCAAGCAGCGACGCGGGATTTCCTGGACAGAAGGATAGACAGACAGACAGACAGACGGGATAAGACCATTATATATATTAGATTTTAGACAAAACAATTCACAAGAGAAGGCTGTGAATCATTTTAGCTCCTTGCAGCATTTGTGGCTCCAGGGTTTGTTCCTAACTACATATGTTGTGTGAAAGAGCATGGAGATAGGCATTGGATTTACTAGTAGTTTCAATACGTCAATTTTTCTTCCAACTGATTTGATGAATAAGATGTATCACTGATGACGATGAGAGATTTATGAATATTAAGCAAAACTCGTGCAAATCTTCTCATTAGTGATCTAATTAGTGATCTCGCTCCTCCTGTACCAGTCGCTGTCACATTGTGTTCAAGATTATTGTAATTGTTCTTGTATTATACCCCTTTTTCACATGTAAAGCGCCATGGAATAAATGTCGCTATAATAATAAATAATAATAATCTAGCAAAAAAATAAAATAAATAATAAAATAATCACAATTTCTTTGCTGCTTCTGCGTTTGAGCATAATGATGTTACAAGGATCGCCTGTGAGTGTCGCTTTGAGGAATACGTGTTGTATAAGCATATAGACTAGTAGCAACATTCATATAGTTGTCTGTTACCACTTTCCATGGTCTGTATGTGGAAATTGCATGCAAACACACAGATAATATAGATAATGTGCCCCCAAAGTGAAAACTAATTAAATAAATGAGTCAAATTGTGAAAATAAATATATAAAATAAGATATATATATAAAAAAAAGTGTAAAAAAAAAAAGCCTCCAAAAACGTTCACAATAGTGTTGAGCGAGCATGCTCGACACTGCTCTGTACTCGCCCGAGCATCTCACTACTCGGGATGTTCGGCGAGCACCGAGCATTTCCGGGTTACTCGGGCGGGAGCTCGGGTCTCCGCCCTGCATGTTTGGCGCTCTTTACAGAGCCAATGAACATGCAGGGATTGCCAGCCAGTCACTGTAATGCCGCAGCCATGTTAGTTGAGGGCATTACTGTGATTGGCTGGCCGCACAGCGTCACCTCGAGTATTTAAAACCGGGCGCCGCCATCTTGGACCCAGTCGCTCCGGATCAGACAGTGTAGGGACAGCGCTGCTGATTTAGGGAGAAATATATCCTGCAAAATAGTTAGTGTAGGGTCTGTAAAGCCTGCCAAATCAAACAAACAGTCCTTCTCAGGACTAATATCCCTCCCAGATATCAGGCAGGCAGGCTGTATAGGAGACGCAGTGGTTATACCAGCAAACGCTGCATTACAGTCCTGTGTGCTCCTGTTGCTGAAATTGCTGAACTTAGCTCCAGGTCTCAGGGGCCAGGAAAAATCCTTTTTTTTCATCTACATCCTCTTTTTTTTCTCCCTCCTTCAAACTGTATAAATACCCGTCTTATTAACCTTTTGGTGTCCCCCCCCCCAAAAAAAATAAAATAAATAGTGTCTCCCTGATTTTTCAGACTCAAATATATCTGTTGAAAATAGTCTGGTGTAGGCTAGAGAAATAGAAGTGTGGTTTTGCAGTTCCATGGGCCATTTGTATCTAATTTATACAGTTTGAGTGTTTATATATATTTAAAAAAGTCTGGTATACACCAGTAAATTATAACTGTGGTTTTGCTGTTCCACGGTAAAAAATCTCTATTATCCTGCTTTTGGCATTTTTTGCCGTAAAAAAAACCTAATAGTGTCTCCCTGATTTTTCAGACACAAATATATCTGTTGAAAATAGTCTGGTGTAAGCCCGAGAAATAGAAGTGTGGTTTTGCAGTTCAACTGGTCAAATCTCTGTATTATCCTGCTTTTGCCATTTTTTGCCGTAAAGAAAAACAGTAGTAGCATCTCCTGATTGTTCAGACACAAATATAACTGTTGAAAATAGTCTGGTATACACCAGTAAATTATAACTGTGGTTTTGCTGTTCCACGGTAAAAAATCTCTATTATTCTGCTTTTGGCATTTTTTGCTGTAAAAAAAAAGCTAATAGTGTCTCCCTGATTTTTCAGACACAAATATATCTGTTGAAAATAGTCTGGTGTAGGCCAGAGAAACAGAAGTGTGGTTTCGCAGTTCCACGGTTCAAACCTCTGTATTATCCACTTATGGGCCGTTTGTATCTAAAAAAAAAACAGTTTGAGTGTGTCGCTCACTGTTCAGCCGCAAATATATATATTTAAAAAAGTCTGGTATACACTTGTAAATTATAACTGTGGTTTTGCTGTTCCACGGTAAAGAATCTCTATTATCCTGCTTTTGGATTTTTTTGCCGTAAAAAAAAAATAATAGTGTCTCCTGATTGTTCAGGCACAAATATATCTGTTGAAAATAGTCTGGTGTAGGCCCGAGAAATACAAGTGTGGTTTTGCAGTTCCACGGGTCAAATCTCTGTATTATCCTGCTTTTTTGCATTTTTTGCCGTAAAGAATAACAGTAGTGTCTCCTGATTGTTCAGACACAAATATATCTGTTGAAAATAGTCTGGTGTAGGCCCGAGAAATACAAGTGTGGTTTTGCAGTTCCACGGGTCAAATCTCTGTATTATCCTGCTTTTTTGCATTTTTTGCTGTAAAGAAAAACAGTAGTGTCTCCTGATTGTTCAGACACAAATATATCTGTTGAAAATAGTCTGGTGTAGGCCCGAGAAATACCAGTGTGGTTTTGCAGTTCCACGGGTCAAATCTCTGTATTATCCTGCTTTTTTGCATTTTTTGCTGTAAAGAAAAACAGTAGTGTCTCCTGATTGTTCAGACACAAATATATCTGTTGAAACTGTGTGCTGAAACTCATAAGCTTAGGTGAGAAACCTCACACTGCTTGTGAGTTGTGGACAGCTGTGAAAGAGCAGGCAGATCTGTGGCTGAGACCGCTGAACCTACATCCAGGCATGGTCGTGTGTGACAATGGCCGTAACCTGGTGGCGGCTCTGAGGTGAGGCGAGATCACACACGTACCATGCCTGGCTCATGTGCTTAACCTCGTGGTTCAGCGGTTTCTTAAATCGTACATCGAGTTGCCAGATCTGCTCGTTAAAGTACGCCGCCTGTCAGCTCATTTTTGCAAGTCGGCTACAGCTTCCGCCGCCCTTGCTGTGTTGCAGCAGCGTTTGCAGCTTCCGTCACACCGACTGGTGTGTGATGTCCCCACACGTTGGAACTCTACCCTCCACATGTTGCAAAGGATTTGTGAGCAGAAGAGAGCAGTTGTGGAGTACTAGCTGCAACAAGGCCGTCGATATTCAGGTCAGACTCCACACATAAGACCTCAGGAGTGGACCTGGATGTCTGACATATGTACTATCTTGACAAACTTTGAGGAGTCAACCAAGATGGTGAGTGGCGATGACGCCATCATTAGCATCAGCATTTCACTTGTCTGTCTTTTGCAACGCTCTCTGCAGAGAATTAAAGAGGAGGCATTGCAGCCAGAGTATGATGAGATGGATGAAGAAGCCGTAGCGGTCGCTTACACACAGCCCAGCCTCATCTCATCCCAACGTGTATTGGGGGACAATGAGGGAGAGGAGGAGGAGAAGGAGGAGGAAGAACAGGAGCTTGTATCATGCGCTGTAGATGGTAGTACCTGTACAACTGTCATACTGTCGGTTCAGCGTGGGTGGCCTGAGGACGGGGGGGGGGGGGAGGAGGAGGAGGAGAGCATGGTCAGTCATCATCTTGGTGAGGACACGGAAGTCTTGCCCGTTACCAGTCTGGCACGCATGGCTGACTTTATGTTACGCTGCCTTAACCGTGACCCTTGCGTTGTCAAAATGTTGGGCGATAGTCATTACAGGTTGGTGACACTTTTAGACCCCCGCTACAAGGAGAACTTTCACTCTCTTATTCCTGAGGTGGAGAGGTCTACAAAAATGGGCCAGTACCAGAAGGCCCTGGCTGCAGAACTGTTAAAAAAATTCCCATCTGAACACGCTAGCGGCAGAGGTCACAGTTCGTTGACCAACCAAGGCGTACAAGCGAGAGAGACGCTACTCCAATCCAGCAGAGGCAGGGGAACACTGTCAACGTTCTGGGACAGTTTTCTCAGACCCTCCCTTCGGACAGACCCTGAGGGCGCGGGGTACTCTCACAAGGAGTGGAAAGTTTCAAAAGATGGTGAGGGAGTACCATGCCGATCGTACCAGCGTCCTCCGTGATTCCTCTGTGCCTTTTAATTATTGGGTATCCAAGCTGGACACTTGGAATGAACTTGCTCTGTACGCCTTGAAAGTCCTGGCCTGCCCTGCCGCTAGCATGTTGGAGCTTGTTTTTAGTGCCGCTGGGGGGAATTATAACTGATAAGCGCACTCGCCTGTCAACTGACAATGCTGACAAGCTGACCCTTATCAAAATGAACAAGGGCTGGATTGGGCCTGACTTCTCATCACCACCAAATGACAGCAGAGTAACATAAAGTCAAATCCACTGTGTTATTTCGGGAGGTGTATTCACATGCACCGCTTCACACCCACACATGGGTATATGCTTCCTCATTTCGGCTGTTTTATGTTCTTCTCCTTATCCTCAGCCTCCACAACCACTATACCACCAGGGTGACCATGGTCTGTGTTGCCATTATTGAAAGTTCCTCTGTTTTTATTTTTGTCAGCTTTTGCTTGGAAGGCATAAGCAAAGACTGTGGGAGACCCATTCCCCAATAATGGGAATAATATTTTTAAGATGCTGTACTGTATGGCTCTTGGAAAGGGCATTAAAAGCGTATTGCTAAGCTACTGTGACCTCCACCATTTTTCCGAGGGGCATTAAAACCATCTTGTTAAGCTACTGGGACCTCTACTTCTCTTCCAAGGGGCATTCAAACAATCTTGTTAAGCTACTGTGACCTCCACCACTTTTCCAAGGGGCATTAAAACAGTCTTGTTAAGCTACTGAGACCTCCACGTCTCTTCTGAGGGGCATTAAAAGCATCTTGTTAAGCTACTGTGACCTCCACCACTTTTCCGAGTGGCATTAAAACCGTCTTGTTAAGCTACTGTGACCTCCAAGTCTCTTCCAAGGGGCATTCAAATCATCTTGTTAAGCTACTGCGACCTCCACGTCTCTTCCAAGGGGCATTAAAAGCGTCTTGTTAAACCACTCTGAACTCCTCAGCTCTTCCAAGGGGCATTGAAATGTTGTTTTTAATTAACTTTAACCTCCACACTCTTTGAACGAGCATTACATTTCCTCCTAATTTTTGGCAGCTTTTGCTTGGAAGGCATAAGCAAAGACTATGGGAGACACACTCCCCAATAATGGGAATAATGTTTGTAATATGCTGTACTGCATGGCTCTTGTAAGGGACATTGCAAGATCCTCCGTCCTAATTTTTGGCAGCTTTTGCTTGGAAGGTATAAGCAAAGACTATGGGACACCCACTCCCCAATAATGGGAATAATGTTTGTAATATGCTGTACTGCATGGCTCTTGTAAGGGGCATTGCAAGTTCCTCCGTCCTAATTTTTGGCAACTTTTGCTTGGAAGGCATAGGCAAAGACTATGGGAGACCCACTCCCCAATAATGGGAATAATGTTTTTAATATGCTGTACTGTATGGCTCTTGTAAGGGGCATTGCAAGTTCCTCCGTCCTAATTTTTGGCAGCTTTTGCTTGGAAGGCAAAAGCAAATACTATGGGAGACACACTCCCCAATAATGGAAATAATGTTTTTAAGATGCTGTACTGTATGGCTCTTGTAAGGGGCATTAAAACCATCTTGTTAAGCTACTGCGACCTCCACCACTTTTCCGAGGGGCATTAAAGCCGTCTTGTTAAGCTACTGGGACCTCCACGTCTCTTCCAAGGGGCATTCAAACCGTCTTGTTAAGCTACTGGGACCTCCACGTCTTTTCCGAGGGGCATTAAAACTGTCTTGTTAAGCTACTGTGACCTCCACGTCTCTTCCAAGGGGCAGTAAAAGCGCCTTCTTAAGCCACTCTGAACTTCACAGCTCTTCCAAGGGGCATTGAAATGTTGTTTTTAATTACCTCTAACCTGCACGACTCTTCCAATGGGCATTGCATTTCCTCCTAAATTTAGTCAGCTTTTGCTTTTCAATGCAAAGGCGAAAACCAAGGGAGACCCACTCCCCCATAATGGGTAGAAGGTTTTTAGTATGCTGTAATCCACGTCTGTTTCAAGGGGCTGCTTAGGCCAACAGTGTACAGGAGACCCAGTTGCTATAAATTGAAAAAACGGTTTAGTTAACGCCCTCTGACCTCCATGTCATTTCCAAGGGGCATTGGAGTGCTTCAAAATTTTTGGTAGGCATTGCACTCACTGTATGCCCTATAACTGTGTAGCCGAACCGCTGCTTTTGTTACAGAAACATATCCTACAAGACATATGTGGTTGACTGGCCTGATATTGATGTGAATGGTACCTGTTCCTCCTGCTCTTTCTCCTTTGCCACTACCTCAGCCATCATTTATCACCTGAAGCTTTGTTTTAACGGGAGTCATAGAACTGGGATAGTAGTAGGAAAACATCCAGCAATCCTCGGAGGAGGTAGGATATGTGCCAAAACGTTGACCACCTCAGGCCTAGCCGCTACTACATACATGCGCTTGCATTCCAAGGAACAGAAAGCAGATGCTAACTTCTATCATCATCATCATGCTCCTCACCTTGGCACTCTCAACTCCCCTGATGGAGAAGCCAGAGCCCACCGGAGGAGTCTGGTTCTCTGGTGGGCTCGTCCAATGCTGCCCTAAAGCAGGCCGGGCTAAGAAAAGTGTGTGTGGGGAAGTTGACAGGGGAAATAGGGGCGGCTGGGGACCGTTTATGGACACCCGGCTGCCCCCAGGTGGCTGGGGACCGAGTATGGACACCCGGCCGCCCCCTGGCGGCTGGGGACCGAGTGTGGACACGCGGCCGCCGGGCGGCTGGGGACTGAGTATGGATTCCAGGCAGCCAACGCAGCAATGACGTGGTGGCCAGATTCCGCCTCCACATGCCTAAAAGGCCCAATTTCAAGTGCAAGAAAGCAGTATGGTATTGCAGCCTGGGGGTGGGTGGGTGGTTGGTTGGCAGCATATTTGCGCTTGCATTGCAAGTAATGGGGGAGGTACAATTGAATACTGCCCTGGGACAAGAACTTGCACGGGGATAATTGTAAGTCTTCATCTTCTGATGCAGAAAGGATGACTTCTGATGGGCACACTTTTAGGCTGTGACCTGGGTGTCAGAGATGCTTCCAGGGGTCTTCCCCATGCTGTTCCCATGTCTATTCAGCACTGTATGCATGTGTCACACAGCACATGGCCAGATAAGGTTGTAAAATGTTAAAATGACATTTCCCGGTGAATGCATTTAACTCGCCCCCTGGGCCGTGGGGCACTCGGAACCGGGCTTCAGTGTGATGATGGGGGTAGTAGTGGCAACCCGGTCCGTGGCTCAGGGTGGTCAGACCAGTGGTAGTCTACTATGTTTTGCAGTGTCCGACTACGCCACCCGTGGATTGCGGTCAGGGCTAACAGCCGCTGCAGTGCAGACCGCTGAGGCTGATGTTGTGGGTGCAGCAGGGAATAGTACGACTCCCCACGGGAGGAGTGTAGCCTCAGGGCAGCGAGGGCTAGATGGTGGGGGTGATGGTGCAGGGAGTCCCAGTACCGTTAGTGCTGACGAAGTAAGAAGCACAAAGACAATGTGTTGCAGTCCAGGGTCTTTTACTCACAGTTCGTATACTCCAAGCCACTTCTGTACAGGTGGTGACTGCCAAAGCCGTGCTGCGTCCACCAGGTGAGGGGCTCGGTCAACTCCCCGGCAATTCAGGAAAATGGCACAGGACCCCCTTCTGTCCTCTCTCTTGCTCGTGCCCCACCAGTGACCAAACTTCTGTCCAGCTGCCACGGATTTATGCGGGCAAACGTGGGCCCCGTTTCCCGCTATCCTATATGGTGCCTTCCTAGCAGGTTTAGCGAGGGGTCGCACCAATATATGATCACAACCTCCGGTTCTTGGCTGAGGATTATTCGCCTCCACCAACTTGGGATCCAGTACCCTTTCCTTGCCTGACCCGTCACCCGTAATTTCCTGGGTCCTTAGGGTCCCTTCTTCATTCGTGTTCCTGGGCCTTTCTCTTCGGTTCCTTTCTCTTTCTGTTCTGTTCCTTTCCTTCTCTCCCTCTCGCCCGGCCCGTGTCCCTAGGCCTGGCTCTGGAGCAGAACTCCAGCGGAGCCTCTGCTCCCCTCCTCCTCACTCTCACTTCCTCCTCACAGACTGAACTTCTCTTCTCTCTTCTCTACACTGAACTAAGATGGTGCCCACCTTATATACCTCCTCCTCTGTGTCTGAGCCCAGGTGACCTGCAACCAATGAGCTCCTTCCTATGCCCAGGAACCAGCCCCTATCTGCTCCCACATCACTAGGTTCCCCCCTCCCCACTCCAGCCAGGGACATAGTCAGTCATGCCTGCATACTAATGGGAGCACCGCAGAGCTGTCCCCCGGAAATGAGGAGTGTATATGTGTGCAGCTAACTGAGCCCTGGTCCATACTCCATCCTTACCCGGGAGTGGAATACCACACCTCTGGTTGAGGTGCAATACCCCTGTAGCGGCCGAACCCTCGGGGCGCTACACATTTGTCACGGTTGAAAGCAGTGCAAAAACGCATAAAAAATGCTACTTGTGAACATAGCCCAACGTGTAGAGGAGTATTTTTTTTTTGGTTATTTATTTTACCTTATGCACAAGTCTTTACCCTGGAAAGGAACTTCCTTAACATATTTCACAGGAAAGTAGTTTCAGTTTAGTTTTTGAACATTTTATTGTGAGCCCTTAAAAGTGGTTTAATACCTCTGACCACGTTGTTGACAGCAGTGACCTGGGGGTCAGAAATGCTTCCTGGGGCGATCCCCATGCTGTCCCCATGTCATTTGAGCACTATCTCTATTGTTTTGGGCACTTTTTAGGCTTTCTACAGACTGCCGGGGGTGCCGCCGCAAAAATGCTCGGGTCTCCCATAGACTAACATTGGGCTCGTTGCTCGGGTCGAGCACCCGAGTATCACGGTGAGCTCGGCCCGAGCTTCGAGCACCCGAGCATTTCAGTGCTCGCTCAACACTAGTTCACAACATTTTGGACTAAATGAAGATTTTTTTTTTTTTTTTTTGAATGTTGCTCAGGCTTCAAAGACAAAAAAAAAAATCTGAAAATTGCCATGTCATGATGTCATGAATGGTTAATATTTTTTTCATATCTGATGAAACACTCAGGTTAAAAACTAAAATACAGACCAAACACTGATGACACTTAGATGAAAGAATCTGATGAGAATCGGACCTAAGGTCTAAGCTAGGGGACATCTTGCTGATCGCTGGGGGGGGGAGTTTGGAACGCTGAGAGTGAGGAGAGAGATACATCCGTAGCCCCCATGCCATTGATTGTCTCTGGTGTAGGTGGAAATAGTTGAGAGCTGTACTCGAATCACTTGAATCTTTGGATTATTATTCGCAGACTGAGCCTATCACTCTCATTTTAAATCTGTTTCAGCCCTGCAGTTCTACACTACAATCAGATTAGGATTTTTTCTGCCCCCTGGGCTGAATGAGCTGTGCGCTCTGATCTCCTCTCCCTACTTTGTAAAAGCCTAAAATGCAGCCCCTTGGTCTCCATCTTTTATCCTGCCTGTGATAGCACCCTGATTGGCTGGACTAGACCAATTGATGTGATAGCGGCAGGGAATTATTGAGAAACCCAGTTGGCCGCGTCTGCCATCAATAGCCCTCTCTCTGAGTTTTTAGCAGTGTGTGGAACGGCATCAGTATTTTTTTTTTTTTTTGGACAATTTTTGCAAATCATATCACAGAGCTTTTGAATTTGCAGTGACTTTCAAATTCCAGGAAATTCGACTCAAAATCGATTTACAGCGGATCTATCAGCACATCTCTATAAATTACTTTCCTCGTGTTTCTGACCAGTTTTCTCCAAATAAGACTTACAAAAAAAATTATATTTTTAAATACGAAGAAAACCAAAAAATAAACTCTTAAACTCAAACGACATTACTCGGACTCTACAGATGCCTTTTGAGCGACTCTGATTTTCCAAACTTTCCACATTTTGGCAGTATGGACATTACATGAGCAACAATTCACCATTGTGGCCTTCTTTTTTTTTAAATTAAAGGGTACATTTAAGTCATCAAAATTAAATTTGTTAAAATAATGAAAAAATTACCTTGGAAAAAAAAAATTAGATTATGAACCAGATCGGTAATAAGAGTAAAACTGTCGTCACTTAATGCAGCCACATTGTCTAAGTTTTATAGAAGATGTAGAGTAATACCATCGGGATGTCTGCTCCTCCTCAGTCTCCTCTGCTGCCACTAATTTTCAGGATAATTTATAGAATGGTGTCATCATTTATCGGCTCTAGAGAATAATTGTTTTTGTCGTAGAAGTCTAAAAATTATCATCTTGGGAGAGTAATTTATCTAATAAAAATGATTAAAAAGTGATCAGTTCCATCTGTGTTTTGGAAAATTTTGGGTGCATGGCATGTAGATCACATCGGTGAAACAGATTTCAAATTTTGTTGAAAAATTGCCGTAAAACTTTCAACCTTTTTTTTTTAAATACAATGTTGACATAAAGTACAAATATGGCAACTGTTTTTATTAATTATTTTGTGCAGTATGACTGTCTGTTTTAAGCTCAAAGCCAAAGTTTAAAAATTGATTTTCATCAAACGTCGGATATTTTCAACAAATAAAAAATAGAAGGATGTAGCTCAATAGTATAATTCCTTAGGTGTCCCACTCATGAACAGTATAAGGAAACTGAAAGAGGGAGGAGGCTTCAAGGATCTTGGGAGACTCCAAAACACCATCTAGCACATGTGTGAGTAAAATTCCTTATTTATTAGTTAAAAAGGAGAAAACCAAATCCCAAACTACAGTGACAGATTCAGCAAAAGTTGAAACCTACGCTTTTCGAACAATATACACTGCTCAAAAAAATAAAGGGAACACTTAAACAACAGAATATAACTCCAAGTAAATCAAACTTCTGTGAAATCAAACTGTCCACTTAGGAAGCAACACTGATTGACAATCAATCTCACATGCTGTTGTGCAAATGGAATAGAGAATAGATGGAAATTATTGGCAATTATCAAGACCCCCTCAATAAAGGAGTGGTTCTGCAGGTGGGGACCACAGACCACATCTCAGTACCAATGCTTTCTGGCTGATGTTTTGGTCACTTTTCAATGTTGGTTGTGTTTTCACACTCGTGGTAGCATGAGACGAACTCTACAACCCACAGAAGTTGCTCAGGTAGTGCAGCTCATCCAGGATGGCACATCAATGAGAGCTGTGTCAAGAAGGTCTGCTGTGTCTGTCAGCGTAGTGTCCAGAGGCTGGAGGCGCTACCAGGAGACAGGTCAGTACACCAGGAGATGTGGAGGGGGCCGTAGGAGGGCAACAACCCAGCAGCAGGACCGCTACCTCCGCCTTTCTGCAAAGAGGAACAGGAGGAGCACTGCCAGAGCCCTGCAAAATGACCTCCAGCAGGCCACAAATGTGCATGTGTCTGCACAAACGGTTAGAAACCAACTCCATGAGGGTGGTATGAGGGCCCGACATCCAAAGATGGGGGTTGTGCTCACAGCCCAACACCGTGCAGGACGCTTGACATTTGTCACAGAACACCAGGATTGGCAAAGTCGCCACTGGCGCCCTGTGCTCTTCACAGATGAAAGCAGGTTCACACTGAGCATATGTGACAGACGAGACAGAGTCTGGAGACGCTGTGGAGAGCGATCTGCTGCCTGCAACATCCTTCAGCATGACCGGTTTGGTAGTGGGTCAGTAATGGTGTGGGGTGGCATTTCTTTGGAGGGCCGCACAGCCCTCCATGTGCTCACCAGAGGTAGCCTGACTGCCATTAGGTACCGAGATGAGATCCTCAGACTCCTTGTGAGACCATATGCTAGTGCGGTTGGTCCTGGGTTCCTCCTAATGCAGGACAATGCCAGACCTCATGTGGCTGGAGTGTGTCAGCAGTTCCTGCAAGATGAAGGCATTGAAGCTATGGACTGGCCCGCCCGTTCCCCACACCTGAATCCGATTGAGCACATCTAGGACATCATGTCTCGCTCCATCCACCAACGTCACGTTGCACCACAGACTGTCCAGGAGTTGGCGGATGCTTTATTCCAGGTCTGGGAGGAGATCCCACAGGAGACCATTTGCAACCTCATCAGGAGCATGCCCAGGCATTGTAGGGAGGTCATACAGCCACGTGGAGGCCACACACAATACTCAGCCTCATCAGGAGCATGTCCAGGCGTTGTAGGGAGGTCATACAGCCACGTGGAGGCCACACACAATACTCAGCCTCATCAGGAGCATGCCCAGGCATTGTAGGGAGGTCATACAGGCATGTGGAGGCCACACACAATACTGAGCCTCATCAGGAGCATGCCCAGGCGTTGTAGGGAGGTCATACAGGCATGTGGAGGCCACACACAATACTGAGCCTCATCAGGAGCATGCCCAGGCATTGTAGGGAGGTCATACAGGCATGTGGAGGCCACACACAATACTGAGCCTCATCAGGAGCATGTCCAGGCATTGTAGGGAGGTCATACAGCCACGTGGAGGCCACACACAATACTCAGCCTCATCAGGAGCATGCCCAGGCGTTGTAGGGAGGTCATACAGGCATGTGGAGGCCACACACAATACTGAGCCTCATCAGGAGCATGCCCAGGCATTGTAGGGAGGTCATACAGGCACGTGGAGGCCACACACAATACTCAGCCTCATCAGGAGCATGCCCAGGCATTGTAGGGAGGTCATACAGGCATGTGGAGGCCACACACAATACTGAGCCTCATCAGGAGCATGCCCAGGCATTGTAGGGAGGTCATACAGGCATGTGGAGGCCACACACAATACTGAGCCTCATCAGGAGCATGTCCAGGCATTGTAGGGAGGTCATACAGGTACGTGGAGGCCACACACAATACTGAGCCTCATCAGGAGCATGCCCAGGCGTTGTAGGGAGGTCATACAGGCACGTGGAGGCCACACACAATACTCAGCCTCATCAGGAGCATGCCCAGGCATTGTAGGGAGGTCATACAGGCACGTGGAGGCCGCACACAATACTGAGCCTCATTTTGACTTGTTTTAAGGACATTACATTAAAGTTGGATCAGCCTGTAGTGTGTTTTTCCACTTTAATTTTGGGGTGACTCCAAATCCAGGCCTCCATTGGTTAATAAATGTGATTTCCATTGATGGTTTTTGTGTGATTTTGTTGTCAGCACATTCAGCTTTCTACAGAACAAAGTATTCAATGAGAAGATTTCATTCATTCAGATCTAGGATGGGTTATTTGAGTGTTCCCGTTATTTTTTTGAGCATTGTAGTTCTCAATCATGGCAGAATATGTTTGATACTGTATACTATTATTTTTTATTTAAAAAAAAAAACTATAAAGAACTATAAACTATAAAGAATAAGTGAAAGGCACAGTAGGATGGAGATAAAACATACATTTTATTGATAATTTACTTAATAAATGTGTAAGACACAAGATAATCAAAGCTGATGAGCGTAGGGGTAATTTAGACAACATGATACAGATTTGAGAGCATAACAGATATATGTAACATCCCTGGCGGCGTGCTTGCATGGCTTACCACCTCCCACCATGCAAGACCGCAATCTTACCTATCAGGCCAGGCTGCACACTTTGCTCCAGTAACTGCTGTGTAAAGATGAGCGTTGTTCGACTCGAACTGTTCGCCAATCTCAAATTCGAGCTGTTTTGGGCGGTGTTCGAGCCGTTCGGCGAACACGAACGATTTGAGAAAAATTCGGCTGTTCGAGGTTATGTTCGATAACTGTTCGTGCACCAAAATCATAACTGGATTTTTTCTCAGTAATGCTGAAAATTAATGTTAATACGCAGTTTGAGTGTACAGCGGGGTGGGGGGAGGGGCAGGGGATGGATCTCTGCAGAAATAATGAAGAACTCCATTTTTTTTTCTCTTTCCCGCATTTGCAGTGGGGAGGTGCAATCTGTCAGCCTATCAGCAGCGCACACACGGAGCGAAGTGCTTTTTTTCACACAAGCAAGGGCATGTGTCATTGGCAGTGTATGTCACATGTCCTTGCCCTATAAGACCAAGCCATTTTCCCCGTCGCCACCATTTTCTCACTGCTGCAGCTGCGTGTTAGACGGCACCACTGTTGCTGTGTGCGCTATACCTTGTTAATTTCAAGCCAATTTTCGCACAAATCTACAGATAGCTTGGGAGTAGGGAATAGTTGTGATTGCAGTCCTTTTAAGGACTAGGTTACAGCATTTCCTACGACTTTTATCAGGCAGGTCTGTGCTCTTAAATAGATAGGTTGTGGGAGTAAAGACTAATTGTAATTGCAGTCCTTTTCAGGACTAAGTTACATCAGTTCCTATCAGTTTTTGCCAGGCAGGTCTGTGCCAGTGCTGTGCAAGTTTTTTTTCACAGCATTTGGCTGAATCTAGCAAAGCTAATCCTTTTTGGCCTATTGCAGAGTGTGTTAGTCAGTGGAGTAGCCTATCTGTGTTGCAAGATATACCACCTGTGTATAGAATACCAATTTTTTTACTGCACCTAGTGAAGTAAAATCTTTTGGGCATAGCATCATTCTATTAGTCCATCTATACAGACCTCCATCAGGTTGCAAATTCAAAATAATTTTTTGTCTGCATCTAGCTCTGAAAAAATATTTGGCCTTCTAGCAGTGTGTGGGACTTTCTCTATTAGTCCATCTATACTGTACTCCATCAGGTTGCAAATTAAAAATAATTTTTATCTGCATCTAGCTCTGAAAAAATATTTGGCCTTCTAGCAGTGTGTGGGACTTGTTCTATTAGTCCATCTATACTGACCTCCATCAGGTTGCAAATTAAAAATAATTTATATCTGCATCTAGCTCTGAAAAAATATTTGGCCTTCTAGCAGTGTGTGGGACTTTCTCTATTAGTCCATCTATACTGACCTCCATCAGGTTGCAAACTGAATATAATTTTTTTCTGCATCTAGCTCTGAAAAAATATTTGGCCTTCTAGCAGTGTGTGGGACTTTCTCTATTAGTCCATCTATACTGACCTCCATCAGGTTGCAAATTGAAAATAATTTTTATCTGCATCTAGCTCTGAAAAAATATTTGGCCTTCTAGCAGTGTGTGGGACTTTCTCTATTAGTCCATCTATACTGACCTCCATCAGGCTGCAAATTAAAAATAATTTTTTGTCTGCATCTAGCTCTGAAAAAATATTTGGCCTTCTAGCAGTGTGTGGGACTTGTTCTATTAGTCCATCTATACTGACCTCCATCAGGTTGCAAATTCAAAATAATTTTTTGTCTGCATCTAGCTCTGAAAAAATATTTGGCCTTCTAGCACTGTGTGGGACTTTCTCTATTAGTCCATCTATACTGACCGCCATCAGGTTGCAAATTAAAAATAATTTTTATCTGCATCTAGCTCTGAAAAAATATTTGGCCTTCTAGCAGTGTGTGGGACTTTCTCTATTAGTCCATCTATACTGACCTCCATCAGGTTGCAAATTCAAAATAATTTTTTGTCTGCATCTAGCTCTGAAAAAATATTTGGCCTTCTAGCAGTGTGTGGGACTTTCTCTATTAGTCCATCTATACTGACCTCCATCAGGCTGCAAATTAAAAATAATTTTTATCTGCATCTACCTCTGAAACAATATTTGGCCTTCTAGCTGTGTGTGGGACTTTCTCTATTAGTCCATCTATACTGACCTCCATCAGGTTGCAAACTGAATATATTTTTTTCTGCATCTACCTCTGAAAAAATATTTGGCTTCTAGCTGTGTGTGGGACTTGTTCTATTAATCCATCTATACTGACCTCCATCAGGCTGCAAATTAAAAATAATTTTTATCTGCATCTAGCTCTGAAAAAATATTTGGCCTTCTAGCAGTGTGTGGGACTTTCTCTATTAGTCCATCTATACTGACCTCCATCAGGTTGCAAACTGAATATATTTTTTTTCTGCATCTACCTCTGAAAAAATATTGGGCTTCTAGCTGTGTGTGGGACTTGTTCTATTAATCCATCTATACAGACCTCCATCAGGTTGCAAACTGAATATAATTTTTTTCTGCATCTACCTCTGAAAAAAAAATTCTGCTTCTAGCTGTGTGTGGGACTTGTTCTATTAATCCATCTATACAGACGTCCATCAGGTTGCAAACTGAATATAATTTTTTTCTGCATCTACCTCTGAAAAAACATTTCTGCTTCTAGCAGTGTGTGGGACTTGTTCTATTAATCCATCTATACTGACCTCCATCAGGTTGCAAACTGAATATAATTTTTTTTTCCATCTTGCTCTGAAAAAATATTTGGCCTTCTAGCAGTGTGTGGGACTTTCTCTATTAGTCCATCTATTCTGACCTCCATCAGGTTGCAAATTAAAAATAATTTTTATCTGCATCTAGCTCTGAAAAAATATTTGGCCTTCTAGCATTGTGTGGGACTTTCTCTATTAGTCCATCTATACTGACCTCCATCAGGTTGCAAATTAAAAATAATTTTTTGTCTGCATCTAGCTCTGAAAATATATTTGGCCTTCTAGCAGTGTGTGGGACTTGTTCTATTAGTCCATCTATACTGACCTCCATCAGGTTGCAAATTAAAAATAATTTTTTGTCTGCATCTAGCTCTGAAAAAATATTTGGCCTTCTAGCAGTTTGTGGGACTTTCTCTCTTAGACCATCTATACTGACCTCCATCAGGTTGCAAATTCAAAATAATTTTTTGTCTGCATCTAGCTCTGAAAAAATATTTGGCCTTCTAGCAGTGTGTGGGACTTTCTCTATTAGTCCATCTATACTGACCTCCATCAGGTTGCAAACTGAATATAATTTTTTTCTGCATCTAGCTCTGAAAAAATATTTGGCCTTCCAGCAGTGTGTGGGACTTTCTCTATTAGTCCATCTATACTGACTTCCATCAGGCTGCAAATTAAAAATAATTTTTATCTGCATCTACCTCTGAAAAAATATTTGGCCTTCTAGCAGTGTGTGGGACTTGTTCTATTAGTCGATCTATACTGACCTCCATCAGGTTGCAAATTGAAAATAATTTTTATCTGCATCTAGCTCTGAAAAAATATTTGGCCTTCTAGCAGTGTGTGGGACTTGTTCTATTAGTCCATCTATACTGACCTCCATCAGGTTGCAAATTCAAAATAATTTTTTGTCTGCATCTAGCTCTGAAAAAATATTTGGCCTTCTAGCACTGTGTGGGACTTTCTCTATTAGTCCATCTATACTGACCGCCATCAGGTTGCAAATTAAAAATAATTTTTATCTGCATCTAGCTCTGAAAAAATATTTGGCCTTCTAGCAGTGTGTGGGACTTTCTCTATTAGTCCATCTATACTGACCTCCATCAGGTTGCAAATTAAAAATAATTTTTTGTCTGCATCTAGCTCTGAAAAAATATTTGGCCTTCTAGCAGTGTGTGGGACTTTCTCTATTAGTCCATCTATACTGACCTCCATCAGGCTGCAAATTAAAAATAATTTTTATCTGCATCTACCTTTGAAACAATATTTGGCCTTCTAGCTGTGTGTGGGACTTGTTCTATTAGTCCATCTATACTGACCTCCATCAGGTTGCAAACTGAATATAATTTTTTTCTGCATCTAGCTCTGAAAAAATATTTGGCCTTCTAGCAGTGTGTGGGACTTTCTCTATTAGTCCATCTATACTGACCTCCATCAGGTTGCAAATTAAAAATAATTTATATCTGCATCTAGCTCTGAAAAAATATTTGGCCTTCTATCAGTGTGTGTGACTTTCTCTATTAGTCCATCTATACTGACCTCCATCAGGTTGCAAACTGAATATAATTTTTTTCTGCATCTAGCTCTGAAAAAATATTTGGCCTTCTAGCAGTGTGTGGGACTTTCTCTATTAGTCCATCTATACTGACCTCCATCAGGTTGCAAATTAAAAATAATTTTTATCTGCATCTAGCTCTGAAAAAATATTTGGTCTTCTAGCAGTGTGTGGGACTTTCTCTATTAGTCCATCTATACTGACCTCCATCAGGTTGCAAATTCAAAATAATTTTTTGTCTGCATCTAGGTCTGAAAAAATATTTGGCCTTCTAGCAGTGTGTGGGACTTTCTCTATTAGTCCATCTATACTGACCTCCATCAGGCTGCAAATTAAAAATAATTTTTATCTGCATCTACCTCTGAAAAAATATTTGGCCTTCTAGCTGTGTGTGGGACTTGTTCGATTAGTCCTTCTATACTGACCTCCATCAGGTTGCAAACTGAATATAATTTTTTTCTGCATCTAGCTCTGAAAAAATATTTGGCCTTCTAGCAGTGTGTGGGACTTTCTCTATTAGTCCATCTATACTGACCTCTATCAGATTGCAAATTAAAAATAATTTATATCTGCATCTAGCTCTGAAAAAATATTTGGCCTTCTAGCAGTGTGTGGGACTTTCTCTATTAGTCCATCTATACTGACCTCCATCAGGTTGCAAATTAAAAATAATTTTTTGTCTGCATGTAGCTCTGAAAAAATATTTGGGCTTCTAGCAGTGTGTGGGACTTTCTCTATTCGTCCATCTATACTGACCTCCATCAGGTTGCAAACTGAATATATTTTTTTTCTGCATCTAGATCTGAAAAAATATGTGGCCTTCTAGCAGTGTGTGGGACTTTCTCTATTAGTCCATCTATACTGACCTCCATCAGGTTGCAAATTAAAAATAATTTTTTGTCTGCATGTAGCTCTGAAAAAATATTTGGGCTTCTAGCAGTGTGTGGGACTTTCTCTATTCGTCCATCTATACTGACCTCCATCAGGTTGTAAACTGAATATATTTTTTTCTGCATCTACCTCTGAAAAAATATTTGGCTTCTAGCTGTGTGTGGGACTTGTTCTATTAATCCATCTATACTGACCTCCATCAGGCTGCAAATTAAAAATAATTTTTATCTGCATCTAGCTCTGAAAAAATATTTGGCCTTCTAGCTGTGTGTGGGACTTGTTCTATTAGTCCATCTATACTGACCTCCATCAGGCTGCAAATTAAAAATAATTTTTATCTGCATCTAGCTCTGAAAAAATATTTGGCCTTCTAGCAGTGTGTGGGACTTTCTCTATTAGTCCATCTATACTGACCTCCATCAGGTTGCAAACTGAATATATATTTTTCTGCATCTACCTCTGAAAAAATATTGGGCTTCTAGCTGTGTGTGTTACTTGTACTATTAATCCATCTATACAGACCTCCATCAGGTTGCAAACTGAATATAATTTTTTTCTGCATCTACCTCTGAAAAAATATTTGGGCTTCTAGCTGTGTGTGGGACTTGTTCTATTAATCCATCGATACAGACGTCCATCAGGTTGCAAACTGAATATAATTTTTTTCTGCATCTACCTCTGAAAAAATATTTGGGCTTCTAGCTGTGTGTGGGACTTGTTCTATTAATCCATCTATACTGACCTCCATCAGGTTGCAAACTGAATATAATTTTTTTTTCCATCTTACTCTGAAAAAATATTTGGCCTTCTAGCAGTGTGTGGGACTTTCTCTATTAGTCCATCTATACTGACCTCCATCAGGTTGCAAATTAAAAATAATTTTTTGTCTGCATCTAGCTCTGAAAATATATTTGGCCTTCTAGCAGTGTGTGGGACTTGTTCTATTAGTCCATCTATACTGACCTCCATCAGGTTGCAAATTAAAAATAATTTTTTGTCTGCATCTAGCTCTGAAAAAATATTTGGCCTTCTAGCAGTTTGTGGGACTTTCTCTCTTAGACCATCTATACTGACCTCCATCAGGTTGCAAATTCAAAATAATTTTTTGTCTGCATCTAGCTCTGAAAAAATATTTGGCCTTCTAGCAGTGTGTGGGACTTTCTCTATTAGTCCATCTATACTGACCTCCATCAGGTTGCAAACTGAATATAATTTTTTCTGCATCTAGCTCTGAAAAAATATTTGGCCTTCCAGCAGTGTGTGGGACTTTCTCTATTAGTCCATCTATACTGACTTCCATCAGGCTGCAAATTAAAAATAATTTTTATCTGCATCTACCTCTGAAAAAATATTTGGCCTTCTAGCAGTGTGTGGGACTTGTTCTATTAGTCCATCTATACTGACCTCCATCAGGTTGCAAACTGAATATAATTTTTTTCTGCATCTACCTCTGAAAAAATATTTGGGCTTCTAGCTGTGTGTGGGACTTGTTCTATTAATCCATCTATACAGACCTCCATCAGGTTGCAAACTGAATATAATTTTTTTCTGCATCTAGCTCTGAAAAAATATTTGGGCTTCTAGCTGTGTGTGGGACTTGTTCTATTAATCCATCTATACTGACCTCCATCAGGTTGCAAACTGAATATATTTTTTTTCTGCATCTAGCTCTGAAAAAATATTTGGCCTTCTAGCAGTGTGTGGGACTTTCTCTATTAGTCCATCTATACTGACCTCCATCAGGTTGCAAATTAAAAATAATTTTTATCTGCATCTAGCTCTGAAAAAATATTTGGCCTTCTAGCAGTGTGTGGGACTTTCTCTATTAGTTCATCTATACTGACCTCCATCAGGTTGCAAATTAAAAATAATTTTTTGTCTGCATCTAGCTCTGAAAAAATATTTGGCCTTCTAGCAGTGTGTGGGACTTGTTCTATTAGTCCATCTATACTGACCTCCATCAGGTTGCAAATTCAAAATAATTTTTTGTCTGCATCTAGCTCTGAAAAAATATTTGGCCTTCTAGCAGTGTGTGGGACTTTCTCTATTAGTCCATCTATACTGACCTCCATCAGGCTGCAAATTAAAAATAATTTTTATCTGCATCTACCTCTGAAAAAATATTTGGCCTTCTAGCAGTGTGTGGGACTTTCTCTATTAGTCCATCTATACTGACCTCCATCAGGCTGCAAATTAAAAATAATTTTTATCTGCATCTACCTCTGAAAAAATATTTGCGCTTCTAGCAGTGTGTGGGACTTGTTCTATTAGACCTTCTATACTGACCTCCATCAGGTTGCAAACTGAATATAATTTTTTTCTGCATCTAGCTCTGAAAAAATATTTGGGCTTTTAGCAGTGTGTGGGACTTTCTCTATTAGTCCATCTATACTGACCTCCATCAGGTTGCAAATTAAAAATAATTTATATCTGCATCTAGCTCTGAAAAAATATTTGGCCTTCTAGCAGTGTGTGGGACTTTCTCTATTAGTCCATCTATACTGACCTCCATCAGGTTGCAAACTGAATATATTTTTTTTCTGCATCTACCTCTGAAAAAATATTTGGGCTTTTAGCAGTGTGTGGGACTTGGTCTATTAGTCCATCTATACTGACCTCCATCAGGTTGCAAACTGAATCCAATTTTTTTCTGCATCTACCTCTGAAAAAATATTTGGGCTTCTAGCTGTGTGTGGGACTTGTTCTATTAGTCCATCTATACTGACCTCCATCAGGTTGCAAATTGAATATAATTTTTTTCTGCATCTAACCCAGCCAATAGTTTTGGCCTAATACCACAGTGTAACGGGTCCGGGAGGCGGAACCTCTGAGCTACTATACAAGGGGCCGGCCCTTGTAAGGGAGCGGGTGGCAGTCTCTGGGTGAACGGACAGGGAGTTACGGCAAGTGATCAGGGCAGTCTCTGGGTAAGGGGTAGGTACGACCTGTGATGGCGGAGCCTCCGGGTAGGCTAGCAGGCAGATGGTAGATGTGTGCTCCCAGGTGAGCAAGCGAGAGTCTCTGGAATAGCAGGTGGTCACGGCACGTGACGGCGGAACCTCCGGGCTGGCAGGCAGGTAGGTAACGGAGAAGCGCTCCCAGGTGAGCGGGCAAGAGTCTCTGGAATAGCTGGTGGTCACCGCACGTGACAACGGGACCTCCGGGCTGGCAAGCAGGCAGGTAACGGAGATGCGCTCCCAGGTGAGCGGGCAAGAGTCTCTGAGATAGCTGGTGGTCACAGCACGTGACAACGGAGCCTCCGGGCTGGCAAGCAGGCAGGTAGCGGAGAAGCGCTCCCAGGTGAGCGGGCAAGCTGGTCCATAGACAGACTGACCGGAGTTGTAAGGCAGACCGTCGGACCTCAGGCAAGCAGGCAGGTAGCTGATGTGCGCTCCCAGGTGAGCGGACAAGTTGGTCCTTAGACAGACTGACCGGAGTTGTAAGGCAGACCGTCGGACCTCAGGCAGGCAGGCAGGTAACAAGTATTCAGGCAGGAATCAGGCAGGTAACTAGCAGGAAACTGGCAGGAAACTGGCAGGTAACTGGCAGGTAACTGGCAGGTAACTGGCAACGGGACCTGAGGGCTGAAGCACAGGTGAGACACAGGTGCAAACAACATTGCTCGGGCGCCTCCATTTTGGAGGAGGTGCCTTATATATGATGAAGTCCTCCGGCCATTGGCCGGGGACTCCTTAGGACGGCGCGCGCGGCCCCTTTAAGAGGAGGGGAGTGCGCGCGCGCGCGCCCTAAGCACAGGGGCCGGGAAGGAGCGCGCGCTGAGAGCAGAGCGGGAGGAGGACGCCGGGAAGGAGCGCGCGCTGACAGCAGAGCGGGGAGAGGACGCCGGGCACGGAGCAGAGCGGTGAGGGGAGCAGCGTCCCTGCCTAGCAGAGGGCAGGGACGCCAGCGCTACAGTACCCCCCCCTTTAGGCCCCCCCTTTTTTAGGCCAGACAGAAATTTAGCTAGGATGAGAGGGGCATGGATGTTCTCCCGGGGCTCCCACGTTCTCTCCTCAGGACCAAACCCCTTCCAATCTACCAGAAAAAAGGTCTTTCCTCTTACCCTTTTGGTGGCAAGAATGTTCTCTACCTCAAACTCGTCCTCAGCAGAAACCGGAGCAGGAGGCGTACCTGTAGACTTGGAAAAAGAGTTAAGCACCACAGGTTTGAGGAGAGACACATGGAAGGAGTTAGGGATCCGTAAGTTGGCCGGGAGTTTCAATTTATAGGCCACCGGGTTGATCTGACTGATGACCTCCAGTGGGCCGATGAACCGAGGCCCTAACTTATAGGAAGGGATCTTGAGCCGGACATATTTGGACGAGAGCCAGACTTTATCCCCAGGGCGGAATTGAGGAGGGTCCAGACGTTTTTTGTCAGCGTGTCTTTTCATACGCTCGGATGACAGAAGGAGTGCGGACCGGGTACTCTCCCATATGGAGGAAAATTTGTTAACAAGAGATTCCGCAGCCGGATTGTCCGCCGAGGTGGAGACGGGAAACGGGATCCGAGGATGCTGACCGTAGACTACAAAAAACGGGGATTTGGAGGAAGACTCGCTCTCGTGATTGTTGTACGAGAATTCGGCCCATGGCAGGAGATCCACCCAGTCAGAATGGTGGGCATTAACGAAGTGCCGAAGGTAACTGGTCAGGTTCTGATTGATCCGCTCCACTTGACCATTAGACTGTGGGTGGTAAGCGGAGGAGAAGTCCAGGGTGACGTCCAGCAATTTACAAGTGGCTCTCCAGAAACGGGAAGTGAACTGTACCCCACGATCCGACACGATGTGACGGGGCAGGCCATGAAGACGGAAGATGTGGCGGATAAAGTCTTTAGCCAGCTCGGGTGCAGACGGAAGACCTGGCAGTGGAATGAAGTGAGCCATCTTGGAGAAGCGGTCAGCGACCACCCAAATGACCGTACAACCGGCAGAGACGGGTAGATCAGTAATGAAGTCCATCGCTATATGCTGCCAGGGGGCAGCAGGTACTGGCAGAGGTAGGAGGCGGCCGGCCGGCAGGTGTCTCGGAACTTTGTTGCGGGCGCAGGACACACAGGCAGAAACAAAGTCCATAACATCCTTGTGCAGGTTAGGCCACCAGTAGTGCCGGGTAATAAGCTGGAGGGTCTTTTTCTGACCGGCGTGGCCAGCTAGTTTAGACGAATGACCCCAGTGTAGGATCCTCTCCCGATCAGGTACCGATACGAACGTCTTACCAGGAGGGAGACAATTTAGACTCACGGGAGCCACCTGCATTACTCTGGCGGGATCGATGGGGCAGTCACATGGTCTATGAGGTGGTAATGTCTCTGCCTCCTCCATATCAAAGACATCAGCACAAGGCCAATAAGGAATCGGAAGTCCAGGTAGATTAGCTGGGATAGGAGAGGGACGGACGGAATGGACGGGAACCAGACAGGTTTTATGACAGTCTTGTCCCCAGCGAAGGACTTCTCCGGTTTGCCAGTCAAGCACGGGTGCATGTCTCTGGAGCCAAGGCAGACCTAGCAAGAGGGCGTGAGAGAGTCCAGGCAGAACGTGAAGGGAGATACTCTCTGAATGCAGCATACCCACTTGCAGAGTAATGGATTCGGTGATGAATTGGATGGGGCGAGATAAGAGGCCCCCATCCACGGCAACAACAGACAAGGGTACAGCCAGAGGTTTGGTGGGGATGCGGTATTTCTCCACCAGGGACAGTGAAATAAGATTTCCGGCTGCTCCAGAGTCAAGTTGGGCTAGTTCGGAATAACGATTCTCCCCGCAGATGATTGAGACAGACAGCAGCAGGGATGGAGAGGATTTATTTTTGTCTAGATCAAGTCCTCTGAGCGAACCTAGACACAGGCGTTCTCCCGACCTCTCCGGGCAGGCACGGATCCGATGCTCCTTACTGCCACAGTAGAAGCAGCTCCCCTCGGCACGGCGAAAGTCCTGACGGGATTTGACCATCTTGGTCTGGTCGACCTGCATAGGCTCAGGAGAGTGTACCTGGGGAGAAACGGAAGGAGTGACGGGTTTCAGAAAAGTAGGAACCAGACGTGGAAGCCCCTTTTCACGGGTGACCTCTTTGGCACGTTCCTGGAACCGTAGGTCAATCCGGGTGGCAAGAGTTATTAGGTCATCGAGAGTGGTAGGAATGTCCCGACCAGCAAGTTCATCTTTAATACGGCCGGACAGACCCTCCCAGAAGACGGATACCAGAGCTTCGTTATCCCAGGCCAGCTCCGAGGCAAGGGTACGGAACCGTATGGCATATTGACCCACGGTGAGGCTTCCCTGACGGAGGCGTAGCAGAGATGATGCGGATGAGGTCCTCCGTCCGGGTTCGTCGAAGGCTTTCCGGAAAGCCGTGAGAAAGGCAGGCAAGTCGGACACCAGGGGGTCTCCTCTCTCCCATAGAGGATTTAGCCAGGCCAGAGCCTCCCCGGTGAGATGGGACATGATGAATGCAATTTTGGCTCGGTCGGAGTTAAACTGGTGGGACAATAGTTCAAAATGCAGGGTGCACTGATTTATGAAGCCCCGAGCCAGGACGGAGTCGCCTCCGAAGCGAGGAGGTGCAGAGAGCCGGGGTCCGGAAAAGGATACCATGGTACTGGCCGTAGTTGCAGGTGGTGTTGTCAGAGTATCCAGGCGAGTATTGACATTCCGCAGGTGACCCAGGATGGACTCCTGTTGGGACCTTTGACGGGACAGTTCATGACACAGGTCCGTGAGCGAGGGAGCTTGGGTGCCACCGGGTTCCATGGCCCGAGCAAACTGTAACGGGTCCGGGAGGCGGAACCTCTGAGCTACTATACAAGGGGCCGGCCCTTGTAAGGGAGCGGGTGGCAGTCTCTGGGTGAACGGACAGGGAGTTACGGCAAGTGATCAGGGCAGTCTCTGGGTAAGGGGTAGGTACGACCTGTGATGGCGGAGCCTCCGGGTAGGCTAGCAGGCAGATGGTAGATGTGTGCTCCCAGGTGAGCAAGCGAGAGTCTCTGGAATAGCAGGTGGTCACGGCACGTGACGGCGGAACCTCCGGGCTGGCAGGCAGGTAGGTAACGGAGAAGCGCTCCCAGGTGAGCGGGCAAGAGTCTCTGGAATAGCTGGTGGTCACCGCACGTGACAACGGGACCTCCGGGCTGGCAAGCAGGCAGGTAACGGAGATGCGCTCCCAGGTGAGCGGGCAAGAGTCTCTGAGATAGCTGGTGGTCACAGCACGTGACAACGGAGCCTCCGGGCTGGCAAGCAGGCAGGTAGCGGAGAAGCGCTCCCAGGTGAGCGGGCAAGCTGGTCCATAGACAGACTGACCGGAGTTGTAAGGCAGACCGTCGGACCTCAGGCAAGCAGGCAGGTAGCTGATGTGCGCTCCCAGGTGAGCGGACAAGTTGGTCCTTAGACAGACTGACCGGAGTTGTAAGGCAGACCGTCGGACCTCAGGCAGGCAGGCAGGTAACAAGTATTCAGGCAGGAATCAGGCAGGTAACTAGCAGGAAACTGGCAGGAAACTGGCAGGTAACTGGCAGGTAACTGGCAACGGGACCTGAGGGCTGAAGCACAGGTGAGACACAGGTGCAAACAACATTGCTCGGGCGCCTCCATTTTGGAGGAGGTGCCTTATATATGATGAAGTCCTCCGGCCATTGGCCGGGGACTCCTTAGGACGGCGCGCGCGGCCCCTTTAAGAGGAGGGGAGCGCGCGCGCGCGCGCCCTAAGCACAGGGGCCGGGAAGGAGCGCGCGCTGAGAGCAGAGCGGGAGGAGGACGCCGGGAAGGAGCGCGCGCTGACAGCAGAGCGGGGAGAGGACGCCGGGCACGGAGCAGAGCGGTGAGGGGAGCAGCGTCCCTGCCTAGCAGAGGGCAGGGACGCCAGCGCTACACACAGTTTGGCCACTCAGCTCTGCTCGGTTCCCATCCATTGTTTTTTTGTGCAAACAACTCCAGAGTTGTGAATTAGTTAACCACCAAAATGAGTGGAAAAAGGCCTGCTGCTGGTGGAAAGGGGAATAGGCGTGTTGGGAAGGGGAAAAAAGGTTGTGTCCGTGGGGTAGGTGTTAAAGCAACAGTAACATCTGCAGAAGAAAGACCATCTTCCAACCAAACTAAAATGTCTACTTCTTTTAGCGGACAATGTGATAAGATCCCTTTCTTACGGCCACGCCAATCGCTACAAATTCCAGATGAGGCACAAAAACAGCAGGTGCTTCAACGGATATCAAGTGCTCCTTTAAGTGGGCTCTCCTCCACATCAACTTCAACATCACAAATACTCCAGTCCTCAAAGGTGTCACCCCAATCGCACTTGCTTCCTCACAGCTCCCAAATCTCCAGCTGCCCGTCTGAGTATGAGGTAGAACAGATGGTTGAGTCTGCAGAGCTGTTTACTCATACTATAGCCTGGGAATCAGAGGTCGACTCCAGCGCTTCTGTGAATCCAGACGAGGAAATGATCTGCACTGATGCCCAGAATCTTTATGAGTCGGATCCAGGACCAGACGCAGAAGGTTCTGACCATAATGTAGACCCTCATTCCCAAACTGTAACTCCTGTTGGTGGAGACAATGAGGAAGACGATGATGAGACTCAAATACCTGATTGGAGCGACAACTTTAGTTTTTTGTCAGGGCAGGAACAGGTTGGCTCTGAGGACGACGGGTGTGATAACGCACAGGGTGATGATGATGAGGTTGGAGATCCCACTTACTGTCAACCCACAGTCAGAAAGAGATGAGGTCAGCAGAGGAGGTGGTGGAAGATGCTAGTGACGACGAGGTCAGGTTGCGCCTTCCTGGACAGAGACGTAGTACTGGAAGCACGTCAACAACTGCATCCTCAAACACAACTCTGCCTCTCACCACAAGTCGTGGTGGCTCTTCAGGTCGCATGGGTGCTAAGCCTTGCATAGCCTGGGCATTTTTTCAGATCGATAAAGATGACCCAACTCGTGTTATCTGTAACATTTGTCAGCAAAAGCTAAATAGAGGCCAAAAAATACATAGTTTGAGTACTTCATGCATGAACTGGCACATGGACATGAAGCATAAGTTGCAGTGGGAAGCTCAGTGTGCTAAAATGCGGCCTAGCCGGCCGGGCCAACCACCGTCTGCCATATCTTGTGCATCCGCGGCCTCTTCATCCTCTGTGACTGGGGGGACAGCAGTCACACCTGTTTTGGGGCGCAGACCTGCCACCTCTTTACCCGCAACAGCTAGCGTGATTGGCAGGTCATCATTTTCTTTGGAGGTGGTAACACCAGCTGGTGTTGAGCGCTGTCCGACATTGATAGCACCACCTTTGGATCAAGGCAACCTAACATGTCCGCCTGCATCTTCCTCACAGACCGGCAGTTTGCCGGGGACACCCTTATCAACCCCGTCTAAGCACAATAGCCAACCCTCGGTCCCTCAGATGTGGACAAGTAAAAGACCATTTCCTCCTAGCCATGAGAAAGCTAAGAGGTTGAATTTCACCATCTGCAAGCTCTTGGCTACAGAAATGCTGCCTTTCTGCCTGGTGGACACAGAGGATTTTCGAGACCTTATGTCCATCGCAGTGCCCCAGTACCAGATGCCCAGTCGGCACTACTTCTCAAAGAAAGGTGTGCCTGCGCTCCACCAGCATGTCGCACACAACATCACCGCTTCTTTGAGAAACTCTGTGTGTGACAGGGTGCATTTCACCACAGACACTTGGACGAGTAGGCATGGACAGGGGCGTTACATGTCGCTGACTGGGCACTGGGTAACTATGGTGACAGCAGGACAAGGGGCTGCTGTCCAAGTCTTGCAGTTCCCACGAGTTGTGCGTCAATCCTCTTTATGTCAAAGTTAATCCACTGCTTCTGCCTCCTCAACCTCCTCTCGGTCTTCCACCTGCACCCAAAGCCTGTCTGGTCATGCCACAAGCTTTCTAACTGCGCAGAAGGGATCCTGCACACCTCCTTACTATGCTGGCAGTAGGGCTCAACGTCATCAGGCGGTTTTTACTTTGAAATGTCTGGGAAATGTGAGTCACACAGCTGAGGAGTTGTGGTCAGCTCTGGAGAACCAATTTCATGAATGGTTGTCTCCACTGGACCTGGAACCAGGGAAGGCCGTGTGCGACAATGCTGCAAACCTGGGTGCGGCCCTTCGCCAGGGCAATGTCACACACGTGCCTTGTATGGCTCACGTGTTGAACCTGGTTGTCCAGCAATTTTTAGCCCACTATGCCAGACTAGTTGGCCTTCTGCAGAGGGCACGGTCGCTGTGTGCTCACTTCACATTTCTGTTGTGCGAGGTTGGGGGAGAGGACAGAGGAAGGAAGCATGATTGTTACCTCGTCACCAACACAACAGGGACTTGGTGCTCCTGGATGCGCAACACACATGAGTGCCTTCTTGCTGCACTACCTGCAACATGACCCTCGAATTGTGAGAATTAGAAATAATCCTGACTACTGGGTTGCCACACTGTTAGATCCCCGGTACAAAAGTAAATTTGCAGAAATTATTCCTGCCATAGAAAGGGATGCATGCATGCAGGAGTATCAGCAGAGACTGTTGCAGAATCTTACATGTGTTTTCCACAAAACACCAGTGGTGCACGTAGTGAATCTCACAGTTCCAACTTGCCAACCGTGGGACCGTCAAGTGTTCAGCACTCAAACCGTAACAGAACCACAGTATCTGCTGGTAACATCAATTTTGCGGAATCATTTCACCACTTTTTTAGCCCATCCTTTGCAAGGCCACAGGAGACAAGAAGTCTGACACATAGTCAACGCCTAGAGACGATGGTACAGGAGTATCTCCAAGTAAACATTGAAGCCATGACTGTGTCACTGGACCCTTGCTCTTTTTGGGCTTCCAATCTGTATAAATGGCCGGAGCTAGCCACTTACGCCTTGGAGATCTTGTCATGCCCCCCAGCCAGCGTTCTGTCTGAACGTGTGTTCAGCGCTGCTGGTGGTGTGCTGACAGATAAGCGCACGCGGCTCTCCACTGATAATGTAGACAGACTCACGTTCATAAAGATGAACAAATCATGGATCCAAAACGACTTTTCTACCCCTGTGTCATCCTGGGGAGAGTAAAAGCTTGATGATTGGTTAAAATCACCCTACCAACCGTTTTAAGCTTTCAAATTACTAATCATGTTTATCTGTATCTTGGCTGGAAAATAATTTGGGCTTTGTAGCAGTGTGCAGCACTGATTCTATTAGGCCATCTATAATAAGCTCCACCAGATTTAAAATTACTAATCATGTTTATCTGTATCTTGACTGGAAAATAATTTGGGCTTTGTAGCAGTGTGCAGCACTGATCCTATTAGGCCATCTATACTAAGCTCCACCAGATTTAAAATTAATAATAATTTTTAGCTGCATCTAGCCCGGAAAATAATTTTGGGGCTCCGAGATGCGCAAGACACATAAGTGCCTTCTTGCTGCACTACCTGCAACATGACCCTCATATTGTCAGAATTCGAAGTAATCATGACTACTGGGTTGCCACACTCTTAGATCCCCCAAACTTTTCGATCAACCTTTTCATTTTAATAAAGACCAAAAAAATGGTCATTTGTGAAATTATAAGCATTAGCAGGTTGTTAGAAACTGAAATCAAACAGTTTTCAACTCAAAACTTTATTCTAGGTGATGTTACATTTTCACATAGGACCCCTTGTTCGAAAGGAGCTTCTGAACTCTCTCGTCCATTGAATTTGTCAGGTTTTGGGTGGTTTCTGCTTCAATTGTTTTGCATGAGGACAGAATACCCTCCCAGAGCTGTTGCTTAGATGTGAACTGCCTCCCGCCATCATAGACACTCCTTTTGATGATGCTCCAGAGGTTCTGAATGGGGTAGAGGTCAGGGGAGCATGGGGGTCACACCATAAGTTTGTCCCCTTTTATGCCCATATCAGCCAGAGATGCAGATGTTTTATGTGCAGCATGAGATGGTGCATTATCATGCAAAAAAATGATCTTGCTGTGAAATGCACGGTTCTTCTTCTTGAAACATGGCAGGAAGTGCTGTTTGAGAAAATCCACATACATTATGGAGTTCATCTTTAGCACCTTCAGGGATCGTAAAGGGGCCGACAATCTCTCTCCCCATGATTCCAGCCCAAAACATTACTCCACCTCCTCCTTGTTGGCGCAGTAGCCGTGTTACCGTGGGGTGTCCATCAACCAGCCATCCTCCACTCCATCCATCTGGACCATCGAGCGCGGCACCGCACTCATCCGTGAACAAAACAGTTTTGAAATCAGTCTTCATGTAATGTGTGGCCCACTGGAGCCGTTTCTGCTTGTGTGAAGTGGATAGAGGAGGTCGACAGGATGGCGTATGCACAGCTGCAAACCTCTGAAGGACCCTGCATCTTGTTGTTCGGAGAATGTTGGAGGCACCAGCAGCTTCAAAAACTTGTCTGCTGCTATGACAAGGCTTTTTTGCCGCTGCTC